>NW_022631003.1:30073560-30673560 GCF_010015895.1 Lontra canadensis | reverse complement strand
TTACAACTCACATAGGTATTTGTGAAGACACATAGAGAATAATGAATAGAACAAATCTTAGAGGCTCTTCCACACACCGGTTGTTATGGGATTCTTTTTTTTTTTTTTTTTAAGATTTTATTTATTTCTTTGACAGAGATCACAAGTAGGCAGAGAGGCAGGCAGAGAGAGAGAGAGGGAAGCAGGCTCCCCACTGAGCAGAGAACCCAATGCGAGGCTTGATCCCAGGACCCCTGGATCATGACCTGAGCCGAAAGCAGAGGCTTTAACCCACTGAGCCACCTGGGAGCCCCTGTTATGGGACTCTTATGGGCTGAGTTGTTTCTCCATCTGTCCTCTCCTTACCTGCCCCCCACTTTGGATATCAAAGACCTAATGCCTACTACCTCAGAATGTGACTGAATTCAGAGATAGGGTCTTTAAAGAGGTTATTAGGTTAAAACGAAGTCATAGGATAGGCCTTAATCCTGAAGACCATGTGAAGACAAAGAGAGGGGGAAGCCATCCACAAGCCGAAGGAGAGCAGCTTCAGAAGAAAGCAATCCTGCTGACACTGATAGATTTCCAGCTGGCAGAATTGTGAGGAAATAAATTTCTGTTGCCTAAAGGCACCCAATCTGCAGTAATTCATTATGGCAACCCTAGAAAACCAATAAAGGGACCTAGGGAAATTTACTCCTTCTAGAAACGATAAACTATGTATTCTGTGGGACCCAGTACAAAATGAAAATGTGGGGCCCTTTAAGGAATTTCGAATTTCAAGATGGCGACAGCAGATTAAACCAAATATGGGGCCCCTCTAAGCATGGACCCTTTGTGACTCCACACATTTCCCGCCCATGGAGCAAGTTCTGCTTCTAAAACAAGTTCAGTTTCCTTATCTGGAAGGTTATGATAATAACTGCACCTACCTTTAGATTTGCTGAGAAGATTAAATCAGGTTCTAGGACTTAGTTCTCAGAAAACATGAAAGGGTTACCAACAAAGGTGTTTAAAGTTTAACATTAAATGTCTTATGGAGGTTGAGTCACAGGGTCACAGGAAAGAATAGTTCGGGCTTTTTTTTATCTATTTCTGGTCAGTGAGACATTAGGCAAGGGGAAGGGAGAGTGTATATGGGGAGTAGGCAGGGACATTTCAGAGCTGAGAGACTCTGCTGGGGTGAACAACGCAGACTGTTTGATAATTTGCTTATTTATAGTCTTAGGGTCTCTGCTACTGGTACGCGATTTCTTTCTCTTCTCTCTCTCCAAGTCTGTAGAAGTGTGCTCCGCTGAGAGTGGCACTTGGACCCTGGAGCTTCCAAGTTGCTGCCTGACTTTCTGACAAAAGTGTTATTATTTCCACACATATGACTCTTTTATTCTATAAATAAATAAAGCTTTAGAAGGCAACGGAACACAACCCCGATATCTAAAATAGGACAGGACAAAGAAAGCTGATCCTTATAAGATTAGTCCTCATTATGAGGTAAAGTCAGGGGATTTTGAGTGGCATTTTTGAAAGGGGTGATAATTTTCTTTTACATGTTTATTACCTTCTAAGAGCACTGAGAAGCCAGTGCGTTGAACAAATCAGGATTAAATGCCCAATGCTAACAACTTTTCAAACAATGATACCATATGGAAATAATTTTTAGTACAACACAGAAAGTTCTAAATCTTCTGCTAGCATTTCAGCGGATTTCAATGTCTTGCTACTCAACCTCTGCTAAGGGAGGGTTGACTCTAAGCTCCAACTTTTTCCCTTCTTTACATGCTGAGGGAGGCACTGATTCACAATGTCCACTGATTGCCCTTTTGAAAGCAAAGCTCAGAATCCTGCAAAGGAGCCCTGTAAGAAACCATCACCTGTCATCACATCTGTGGGCACTCTCACGAATGGGCTCAATAAAAGCAAAATGGGGTTGATCAAGAAAAGTTTTTAGTTTTTTCGTGAAAAAAGAAGATGGTAGTAATGTATGGCCTGATTTTTTTCATTAGAGTTAGAATAAATTAAAACTCCTTCAATACCCTAAGTAATCTGGTTGCTGTTGTGAGAGGTGGTGGAAGGATAAAACAATATTCGAGCTGCTTTTCTTTGGGTCTTTGTTCATTGCCCCTGTAATCATAGCCTCTTTGCTCTAGCTGCTTAGGGAAGGAATGAGGTAGAACAGGGTCATGTAATTAATATAATTATATTTAATTAATATGTAATGATAATTACATGTTGAAAACGAACACACTCTAAAATTCCCACAGTGCGTGGAAAAATATACCACCAAGACAGACTGAGCCTGATGCAAAGCTATGTTGCAGAGCGATGTGATTACGAGAAAAATTCAATCTTGATCACCGGACTGCATCTTCAGAACTTTCACCTTCTTTCAGAATAAAAACACCTCACTTGGGCCATTAATTTCAGGGAAGGTAAAATGCTCTCACAGTTATTGTCTCATTTGAAGTCCCAGTGCTAGATTATTTCAGGAGTTCCAGATTACCTCAAGTGGTGGAGATTTAGCATGAGACTATCCAGGGAATGAAGGAATGCCGGAAACCACTGAATCATCAAGCCTCATAAGAACAGGAGCATGGTTAAATATTCAACAGTAAGGCTATGTGTCTATTATTCTTGGTAACTCAATTTCCCTCTTAACACAGACTCTAGTGCTCAGCTGGGTTGAATCACTCTAGCATGGGACTTTGGGCAAGTTACTTAGCCTTTTGTGGCCTAGTTTCCTCATCTGTGAAATGGAAACAGACCTCAGAAGATTGGAGTTAATATATTTATAGCATTTAAATAGTACCAGGGGTGCCTGGGTGGCTCGTGGGTTATAAGCCTCTGCCTTCGGCTCAGGTCATGATCCCATGGTTCTGGGATCGAGTGCCACATTGGGCTCCCTGCTCTGCGGGGATCCTGCTTTCTCCCCTCTGCCTGCCTCTCTGCCTACTTGTGATCTCTGCCTGTCAAATAAATTAATAAAATCTTTAAAAAAAAAAAAAGAAAAAAGAAAAAAATAGTACCAGAGAGAAATTGGTGTTTCCTATTATCATCATTTTTATTATCATTGTTCTTTCACTATTACTTCCGCTGCTACTTTCCACTACTCTTTTGGGGTTTATGGTCTCATGGTTCACTTTCTAGACTTCATAATGCTCCTTACTCATGCTTCTGTTTCTTGCCTTCATTCTATGTCCCTCTCTGCTTCTTTCTGCTTTACTCTCTGGGTTGTTGTTATTATTTTTTAATGTGTCTCACATTCACTATCGGGAGAGATCTGATGGGGCCACTGAGACTAGTTAGTAGGCAACTCTGCTGGTGAGTTCCCATGCTTGTTTGCTCCATGCTGTTGGCAAGTTTATACTCGACCGTCTTTGATTCAGGTGGGAATCCATGGTCCAGTCAGTACCATTCAAAGATCTCGGGCTGCTAACTGAGAATTCTGTGAAGAACCATTTTGGACTCTGTCAGAAGGAAGCTGTGGGGTTGGCAGCATCCAGGGGTTTGTGGCTCCACTCCAGTGCTTTCTTTAGCATTGATGTCATCCCATTTATAAGTGATCCTCTGTCTTATGCTAAGTGTCAAAAATGTCAAGTGATCCTATGTCTTAGAACTCCGTGCTTTAATTTTACCAAAGAGGAGGTGCTATTTCTTACACTTACTCTTATTCAGGAATGGGTGATGATCTTTTTCAGAGTAGCATCTTACAATAGAGAAGGTAGTTCTATGGCTATTACACTATGATTAATTCAGAATTCGAGCAATATAGGGTCAAATGGAAATTATATCAGGGTGATATAAGAGAAACAAGGTTCAAAGCACTTAAAGACAGACATACTAAAGTGATGGCTGAGCCACTTTCTCTTTGCCTCCTTAATACCCCAGCTGGTTTAACAAACCACCATACTAATTACTGGCAATTCACATGCTACACAGTCAGCATCCTTCAGTGAAAAGGTCTTTCTGGAGATAGAATCTGGAGGAGCTAGGGAAAGCAGGAGAGAACCTCATTTTTATAGGATTTGGAAGATAAGATGCTCTAGCCTAAAGATTTGTTAATCCTCAACTAGTTTCGACTTGCCACAAAAGTCCCTTTAACAAAAGCATTTATTTGAACCAGTTGTCCTATCTTCATTTTACATCTGTGCTTACTAAAACCCATTCCTTTTCATCCCCCTAGAAGTTTCAATGAAATCTAAGCTGCCATTTAAAATGTAAATTCTAGTTAAGTAGAAGTATTCTAGTTAAGGATTAGGAGAGACTGAATAAAGCAACAGTAAATTAATGATTGTCCAGGTGAAAAGGTGAGTGGGGTAGAAATTAATGGATTAGTCTGGGGTCTGGGAATCATATGTGGCAGTCGTCCAGAGAATGGGGTACACTACAACTCTCCAGGGGGGTAAATTTTGATTAGTAGTGAGCCATGATATAGTATTTGAAAAACAAGCCTTACTAAATATTGTGGCAGATGAAAATTAAAGTGAGAGTTACTGGTTATGAATAATGCTCTGCTGTTGATTGGGTACATTCCCGGGACCTCTAAAAAGGCTTTGTGCACAGTGCCTATTTGTAAGAAGGAATGGCAGTGACTTGTCATCCCTGGACAGCCTGGGTTTGGCCTGCTTGGGAAGAACCCTCTGTCCATCATCTTCATGGAACAGAAGAGAGGAATTGTTGCTGTGTCCTAGAAGGACTGACCAGCCATCTTTCTGTACTCTCTCAGAGTCTAGGAACCAGACACACTTTTTAGGAAATTCAATTAACTATGTTTGTAAATGGGCTTAACTATTTAAGGGAATTCAATTTGTTTAGTATAGCCATTAATTGAACATTAATCAAGGACCATGAAAAGCAATAGTCTCTATTTTTAAAGTTGTTTTCCATTTATAAATAGAATAATAAAATGGGTAATTGAATGTAGCGGGGTTTTTGGATTTGTCTGACAGGTAACCAGAGAATAACGAGGACAATCCGGGTTGGAAGGGAAGAGTTATTGAAATAAGACCCTACTTGAAGGGAGATACCAGTCTTCTTTCTAACCTGTCTCCATGGGCAGGAAGGGAATAGGGAGGAACGTTGGTTTCATAGATGATATCAGTGGCCTAGTATCCAGCTAAAGGATATTAAAATGGTGCCTGGGTTATCACCAATGCCCTGCTTAGAATCAGACGAATAAGCCGCAATTTCCTTTAGAAAGAATTCTAAAGCTAGGCTTGTTTCATTTGAATTTGGGTTCATGATTTATACCATGTGTCCAACTCATTCTGTGTTTAGCAGTGTGAGTAGGGTAAGAAGAGTCTGAGGCACCCACATCCTTTAAAACAACTTTGGTCCAGTTCTTCCTGAGAGAGCAAGAGCTCTCTGGTAGCTCTCTAGAGCTACCAGTTTCTAAAGAGATAGCTCCTGGCAGGTGAAAAGTTTTAAGCAAAAGACAGCATTCATTCATTCATTCAGTCAGTCAGTACCAGTTAATTTCTATTGAATGTCTATAGGGTGAAGCAGGGCTTTGGATTTCCTAAAGAACTTAAAGATAACACAAATTGGCATCCTGTCCTCAGGAACTTAGTGAGGGATATAAGCCCTCTCTAAAAATAATAGTACAATTGTTTTGTGGCGTAAGAAAAAGGAAACTCTCTTTACTGATGTCTTATGTGTCAGGCAATGTGCTCTATCACCTTGCCCATGATGTCTCCTCAAATCCTCACAAAATCCCGTGAGGTAGATGTTACTAGAAATGGGCAAAAATCAGATTAAGGAAAAAATTTATTAGGGAATATGGGTGCCAACTTTGCACAACATGGGAGTATGAAGAAGAGTGGATCACTAAGTGTAGAAAGGTAAGTTGGAGACCAGGATGTAAGGGATGTAAGGGCCTTTGGATACCCAAAGAGAGTTTGGGCTTTGTTCCCTAGTAAAGTGACACGTTCAAGTGTTTTGAAAGGAAAGTCAAGAATGATCAGGACAGTGTTCTCGAGAGCGGCTGCTGGAAGCCTGTGAAGGCCAGACAGGCATGTGATGTGACCTTGATGAGTCAGGTGAACCTCTCTTGGTATCTGCATCTAAATAAACTAAGTGGGGCATGTGCCTCCACAGGCTTGGGGATGAGGAATGAAGAGTTAGCCTGCTCCCTGTTTCTCGGGAGGACAGAACTGAAAAAGGGTAGACTGTGGACAGGCAAGGCTTCAGGTGTATAAAGAGAAAAATGCTTGTAGTCAGAGACCTTGGTTTCAATCCCAGTTCTAGGTATTCTGGAGCAATTTACTTATATAACCTTGCTGAGCCTTTGATTCCTTACGTTAAAAGGGGGGATAATAACACTTAGCTTAATGAATGGTTATGAGGATTAAATAAGACACAAGACCGAGTCTTTGGAAGACAAAGTCAGAAAAGCAGGAACTGCTTGCTAGGAGAAAGATTTTGAGTGGTGGGCTGCTCTCTGAGTTCGTATGCTCCTTGTTACCAGGTGAATCCAAGCAGGGCATACAAGGAGGCTATTTGTCAGGAATGCTATAGAAGGGCATCCAATGGGGGTTGCATCAGATGACCTTTGGGGTCTATTTCAAGTTCTATTTTTGTTACTCTCTGTAGGGTGTCTCCTGCTTTCAAAATGTTCCTCTCCCCACCCATACCCCATAGTGTTAGTATCTGGCACAACTCATAGGTACTAAAGGTAAGGCTAACCATAGGAAGAACTAGGTGGACAATAGATATCTAGACCTACAGAGCTAATTAGTGTTGAAACCACAGGAGTTATAAATGGACTTTTCCATTAAGCCAGCTAGAATCCAAGATAGTGGGGAAATTCCAGGTATCCGCTAGTCAGGCATCCTATTTCACTTCTGTTGCATTGTTCTAATCCTTTGGGGGCTTCTCCAAGATACCCAGAGGTCAGTATACATATGCATAATTTGTTTTTTTTTTTAAATGAACCATTATGCTGAAGCCTAAATGTAGAAAAGAGAAGCTCTAACTCTTGCTAAGGGGGAGCAGAAGAGTGCAGGGAGGAGGCTGAAATCTTACCCACTGGTTCCTTCTCGCCCACTCTGAAACCCCTGGTATGAACATTACTGTTTCAGCACCCGCCTGTTTTCAGCTTTCCTCTTGACTCTTGCTTTCTGGACTCTGATGGCAGCTGTTATCACTCCAGCTGCAGAGGGGATGGGAGGCAACTTCCTGTTATTCCATCCTTCCATCCCTGTGGGGGTGAGACATTCCCTCCCCCACTTGCTGTCAGTTGTAGAATGTGAGCCTAGATGCAGCCTTCTTGTGACTGGGTCTGGAAGAAGACTGGTAGTCACCAGGCCACTGTTCAAAGGCATCTGGTGGGCAGAGCAGGCAACAGGCACTACTTACTGATAAGTGTGTCTCTGACTAGGGAAGGGAAGGACGAGTGGCTAAGAGGCAGGTTAAGTGGGTTGTGCAGAAGATAAGTTAAGGGTTGTTGCATGAATGATGGGAGAGGAGGAAAAGGGAAGGATTCTGGTGAATATATGAGAGAGAGTTATAGTTTCTGGCTGTGAGATTATTTGGGTTCTGGGTACATTAAGGAATGGAGGGGGGTCAGGGTAATATGATGATCCATTTTTCTGTAGTCCTGTATTTTTAGTGAGTCTTTTCTTTGAATTGGGTGTAAATAATACAAAGAGGATTAAGCATGGAGCTTGCTTAATCCTGTGGGAAGATAAGGAGATATATAAAACTGGACATATTAAACCATGTTTATACCTTTGGACAATCTCAATAACCCTTACAATTATTTCCGATGTATTATCAACCCCATTTTATAAAGGAGGTGATCAAGGTTTCTGATGCAAAATTTTAGTGACTCACCCAGTTAGGCACCAAGTAAGTGCCAGAACTGGGCAATGGACCCCAAGCTCTTTTACTATCCACTATAGCACACACAGAGGACGAGGACTGAGTTAGGCTTTGAGAGAAGGGCAAGACTTCACACACAGAAGAGCAGGGATTCCAGGTAGGACAGAAGGTGAGAATCAAGGGATCTGTGATAGACCAGTTTGGGTTTTGCTGGAGTGAAGTAGGAGATGAGGTGGTAAAGATAAATACAAAGGATGCTAGGGAGAGTTTTAACCCACTGAGCCACCCAGGTACCCCTTGCTAGGGAGAGTTTTAAATGGCTAGCTAAGAACTGCAGGGAAAGGAAGCCTGATTTAGAGGGGAAGATGTTGATGGCAAAACTGAAGTGTTTTAGAAAACTCATTTGGTGGTGATGCATAGAAAGACCTAGAAGTGGGGGAAAAATGGAATCGGAAATATGTTAGGAGGTTGGAATAGCATAGGTCTGACAAACAGCATAATGGTGGTAATAGAATGTAGATTCAAGAGGACAGAGGCCTGGGCGTGTGGATGTTTTTCAGCATTATGGTGTTTGAACGAGTGTCCACTGTGAGCAATTGCCACTGTGAAGAGAAAAAAATTGTTGGTGAGGGGTGTCAATGGATTTTGGTTTCAGCCCCAGTTCTGGAGGTTCTGGAGTAACTTACTTACATTATCTGGCTGAACCTTTGATTCTTTATGTTAAAGTGGGGCTAATAACATTTTACAGGATGGTTGTGAGGATCAAGTTTGATCAATGTTTGACTCTGTGCATCTGTCTACAGTTTTTGGCAGACTGGTGAAACGTGGGGGATGTTGTCATCAATGAAAAAAACAATACAAACCAACAGAAAGCCAATACTTAATTCACTACATTTCCAGAAGGTAATGGATAATATGTTATCTAATATAAATAGAACCACGGTTCACCATTCAGCTCTGCCTTGGATCAGATATCAGGCAAATTGAAAGAACTGTCTCCTGAGAATCATTCTGTTCTGTCAGCCAAGGGGATTATACAGCATGATATCCGTCAAGAGTAAATGTTAGTTAATTCTTAATTGATAGCTCAGCCACTGCAACTGGCTCCATTCAACAGTAATTATTCTCATGTGGCTTGTTCAAGTCAATTGTGAGACAACCCCCCCGCCCCCGCCCCCGCCCCCTTCAGAAGTGTATGAAAGCAAAAGCCTTAAGGTACTTAAAAAGGTAAACAGTGATTTTTCTTACTTCGGAGATTCAATTTTATTTGCCCAAAAGCTCGGGTGGTGTGATTCTCACCACTAAAAGCAAAAGCAGCACATGGCTGATAACGCCACCAGTTAACAATTCAGAGCTGGGTCGGGGTTTCTACGATTCTCTTCCAAACCTTTCCGGAGCTTTTGAAGTTTTCAATTCCCCATCTAAGGGAACACCCAGCAGCCCCAAGATAAAAGGGCAGAGGAGAGAGCTGGCGGCTTCCTTTATTTGCATGACTTAAAGCTAGCCATTTTCTGCTCCACGCGCCGCGGGACTCGTACTTGCCGGTGACACAGAAGCAATTGTTTTTCCTTAGAAAGGGGGCTGGGGTGGGCTAGTTTCATTTCCGCTCTGGGTGGTAGTAAATGCGCCGAGATTAGTTCAAAACACGACCCGCAAGGCTCTTCCCCATACCATCACCTCCTTTTCTTAAAGATAGCAGGAAAGGCAGCAACTACACCCTCAACCACCACCCACTCCCAGCCCCAGTCTCGCTCGGAGAGGAATGTATAAAATTAGTTGCCTCCTCTGACTGACGGCCCCCCGGCCCAATCGGCGGGCGCCCGGGCGCGGCCGGCCCCACCCCCTTGCGAACGCTCTTTGGCTAATTCCCGCGGGGAGGGAGGAGAGAAGGCGAGTGGGAGGGGGGAGGGGAGGTACCTGGAACTGGGAGTGATGTCAGCTCCCAGCTCGGTGCCTGCCCGGATTCCTGACATGGTGTAGGGCCGGCGGGGTGGGGAAGGCGGGAGCGGGACGGGAAAGGGTTCGGGCTGAGAGCCTGCGGCGGAGTCGCCGCGCCGGGGCTTTGAACTCGGACGGAAGGTGAACCAGAACTTTTGGAAGTAGTGCCGGCGGCTCTCCACCCCCCAGGTAAGGGCGTTTGGCTCGTTTCAGAGACCGGAGGGAAGGGGCACCGTTGTGTGGTTGCAGCTGGGTGTTGCAGCTGCTCCTCCTCTTCCCCGGCTCGATTTCCTTTCCAACTCACTCCTGTTTCCCCGGGGGAACGGGAACTTTTGGGGGGAAAGGGCTTAACTCCTGGGGCTCCCAGCTAGCACATATGTGAAAAGTACCTCCACGGTGGACGTGTAAGGTATTGTCTGTTTCCTTAGACCCCCACACCGTGGTCTCCCAGTAATACTTGAGAACCCCGAATAGAGAACGTGTGTGTGTGTGTGTGTGTGTGTGTGTGTGTGTGTTGGGGGGCGGTATTTAAAGATGTCACAAGTTTATAAAATTTCGACTCAAAAATTATGCCCCTTGAGAGAGAACGAAAGGTTTGTATTTTTTTAGTTTCCCTGTGGCCTGTTACACGGTGATTTAAATGAAAGAGTATCATTGTTATTCTTAATATTCTTATATATCAATGTAAAAATGTCCTCTTATATGGTCTAGTCAGGATGTGAGAAATTCACTTGGGGTGTTTTAATTATGAGCTGTGGGAAAACTCGTCTCTTGGGGGCACACTTCTAAAACTCCCAACTCCTTTTCACTCTGACATTTTAACAGAATTTCTTTCATGGTCAACCGTGATCTGGAGGGGTTAGGAAAACTGCTGAGAATCTTCAGATCTCCCTGTGGCTGCCTGAGAAAAGGATGAGGGCTTGTAGTTGTGTTTTCAAGGATCATTTTTGGAAAAGAGAGTTTTCACAGGGAAATGGGGTGGAAGGTGGGGCATGCAAACTCTTAATTACAGGAGCATGGCTTTTTCAACATGTGGGACCCAAAACAAATCCTTCCTTTCAATAAGAAGTGCAGAGAGCAATAGAAGAAGAACTTGATTTAGTGTCCGGGTTTGGAAGTTAAGAAAAGCAATTGGCTGTTGGGAGGAAAAGATATTTTGAGAAGTGGAAGTATAGGATTCTGATTTTTGTTTATTTCCTGTTTGAAATCTTTTTCCTGTTGGGAGATCTTGTGTACCCAGGTCGCTAATCCGTTGTGATTGACTTTCTGGGGAACAGAATTAACTCCATAAACTGATTCAGAACCCTCACTTATCAGTGCTTGAGGCTCTTTCTTTTGGAGAAGAAGAAAAACAAAACAAAACAAACACCACGTATGGGCTGAGACTTGGGAGTCAAGTTTCCCTTTTCATTCATCACTGTTCCTCAGCAGTGAGGATCCTTCTGTTGCCTGGTCTGGTGTGAACTTTATAGTGATGCAAAAGCTGCATCCCAGGTGCCTTGAATGAAAGAGAATTTCCAGGAGGTGAGGAAAGAAAGAAAAGGCACATTAAGTCTTCTAAACCCATGGAGAGAAATAGGGAACACAGGACTTCATAGACCAGGTTCTCCATCTTTCTAGCTGATGACAGTCAGATTTCAGAGCTAGAAAGAAGTGTTTTGTTTTGCAGTTGTTTATAAAACACCTGGGTCTGTATTATTCTTGGTTCTTGAAAAAATTTAGTACAGGGTGGATAAGGAGCAGTCTTTTTACAAAGGGAAGGTGTGTTTTCCTGGAAAAGTTAAGGCCATTTTAATTTTGGTTTGTGTTTTGGGGCTAAGAAATAGCAATTGCTTAATGGCTGTGAAGTGGGTCTCTTCTATTTGTTCCATGGGAAGTACATAAAACACACTGTATTTTCCAGTGGGAAAGAGGAGGTAATGTAGAATTCCTTGGGGGTTAATGTGAGCTCACTGGAGCCTTGGTTGATAGAGTGTTCAAAGTGCAGTTTGTAATCACCAGTCAAGTAAAGAGCGTCTTTACGGTGTTGGGTTGATGTGCCAAATTCTAGTTTACGCTTTCTTTCGGGGAAACTAGTCCTGGCTTAGAGACTTGAATATGCTAATGCTTTAAATTTCATTCGCGGTTTGAGTAATAACACTTACTTTATGTACTTAATTTTAACAATATTTATTTCCCTTTCTCTGAGTTTATAAGGCAGATATGGTATAGTAAAACAAAGTACTCCTAAAGGACAGAATTTGAAAGATAAATTGAGTCATTGAGAAGGGTAAGATCAGGTTTTGGTTAAATTCTCTTTAGCCAGCAACTATCATACTTCCAATAGCTACTTTAAAAAAATAGGATAATCTGGCCTTTGTGGGCAGGTAGATGTTGACTTGAAATGAAGGGCACAATGTAGTTCCAGATCAATAGAGCCTAATTTCAAGGGCATCATAGACATTTTTTGGAAACAAGTTCAGTGAGAGAGAGCTTAACTGCTTATGTAGTCTTTTTGTTACTCACTGTACCAGCATGAGATAAATGAGAACAAGGTCACTTTTCCCCTCTTACCAACTAGCTGACTCCTTGTTAAAAACATGCCTTTCATATTCAGGAAATATTTGTATTTTTATAGTTAATTTATATTGGTAGTTTGTTATATTAAAATTAGCCTGTTGAGTTTTTCATCTTCCATTTAAAAAGGTTTCCAGGGTGCCTGGGTGGCTCAGTTGGTTTCGATTCACATCATGATCTCCGGGATCCTGGGATTGAGCCCCACACTGGGCTCCCCCCTTGGTGAGGAGTCTCGGGATTCTCTCTCTCCCTCTCCCCTCTAACCCATGCTCACTCGCTCTTCAAAAAAGATTGTCAAATTCCGAATAGCACATTGTTCAAACTGTTAAAGAAGACCTCATTCATCTGATTCTGTCTTTTCAAAGATATTATTACATTTCTGACCTGATCTGAATTACCTTTTCAAAACAAGGAGTGAAAGAATGGCTATTCATTTATACTGGGTGTGTGTCTTGATTCTTTATTAAAGAAATACTGCTTCAGAGTGGAAAGATAGGCAAGAGATATTGCATAATGATGGCCTATTTATTCCCAGAGATTTCCCTAGAAAGCCATATTAGTTCTGAAGTTAAGTAAAAAAAAGTCACAATTGAGCAGCCAATCGTGAAATATTTCAGTGAGCTGGGATTATTATTATTTTTTTTAGCTGTGGTTGAACAGATGGGTGTAAGTATGAGATGCAAAGCTGTTGAGATTAGTGACACTGGGTGTTGTCTGGGGATAAATGGAACAAAGTGTCTTCTGGCCACCAGTTCCCTTCAACTAAAGGTTGATAATTTCACAGTTAAATCAGTCATCAAACCGTCCAAAAATGGACACTGTCCTAAAACTGCTCTGGGCTTGTGTAGTTGATTAGCTCTAGTTTATTATTGCCATTTTTCCCCTCAAACTCTTCACCATGCATGTCAGAACCTTTTTCCTAGTCAAAAAAGCCGAGAGCTTTTGTCACATATGTTACAACCACAAAGACTGATGCTTTATTCATTGGAGGTAATGGCTTAAAAAAAACAAACTGAACCAACCCACCCTACAAAAAATACAAAGACTCTTCTATTTCTTTTACGCTGTGTATTTTAAATCTTGTCATTATTGATGCCAGTTTGGTGTAAGTGGATGACAATGTTTCAAAAGGCCAAGTGGTAAGGATTACTTTTTCTTTAATATTTTTTTCCATTTTGAAGGATCTAAAATGCCGAACAACTGGTTTTAGATTAAAAAATGGGCTCCCCCAGGAATTTGAAGTTTGCACACTTGTTAGGCACCTTTGTTGGGAGAGGGGGGTCTGAGTGAAATGTGTACCGGTCTATATCCATTGAAGAGTTTGTATTTCTGAAATGTGGCTTTGGACCCAAAGTGTGGTCCTGGTGGGTGTGGTGTCACAGTTTGTGACTGGACTTGGGTTTTGTGTCTCCCCAGAACTTGCTGTGACTCACATTTTGACTGGCCCACATGCAAATTCTTGTTTTTGTTGGCAAGTATAATGAGTTAAGAATAGAAGGATCATTTGGTGGTTTTTGTACAGGGGTGTACCTAAAAATGTCCAAGACTGAAGGAATTGTCCAAACTTAAATTGTAGTCAGCATCAATCATTCTGGCAAAGGCTCATGGCTCAACTGTGAATCCTGGAGGAAGAAGATCAAGTACTGTAAAGTTTGGGGCTGGCTGTAGATTTCATGGACACCCCCTGAACTCCAGAGGAAGGCTAGGTGTTTCCACATCTCTCTTAAATTTGGGAAATTAAGCATTTGACATAAAATAGATGCAAGTTCAGGAGAGCAGGTGGCTGATTCCGTGTGGGTGTGTGTTAACAAGGGCAAACTTAATTTTACCTGGTAGGAGAGAGTAAAGATGCTGTTTTCATCGACAAGCCCATTCATAAGCAAGTGGCCAATTTTTTTTTTTTAAAGATTTTATTTATTTATTTGATAGAGACAGCACAAGCAGGCAGAATGGCAGGCAGAGGGAGAGAGTGTACGCTCCCTGCCGAGCAAGGAGCCCGACATGGGACTTGATCCCAGGACCCTGGGATCATGACCTGAGCCGCAGGTAGCCACTTAACCGATTGAGCCATCCAGGCATCCCAGTGGCCAAATTCTTTAGGCAGGCAAGGAGGTTCTTGTGAAGAAGGAGGAGGCTCAATGGGAAGGGTGTTCATTCTTTCATGCTATACATATAGTACTCTACCATATCGCTAAAGAGGCCTACGTTATCTTATATCTCTATATGTAGGATCTAGCTCGCAGGATCCAGTCCTTTTTGCTGGCTCTTTGTCACCTTTCTCTCTATAATACTTGTACAGATGTCATCTCACCACCACAGAGTTTTATGAGGTTTTTGCGAGGACAGTTTATGGAGTTGACTTTATTTGGGAGAAAGTAAAAATAAGGCTAGAACTCGATGTCCTACTTTCTTAATATTCTAGCTTGTTGGTGTAACTGTAATTGCATAAGTCATGTTTCTGCAACCATTATCTGTGTCTAAAGATGCTGCTGCTTATAACAACACGTAGTAGAGGGTTTTGCTTTGTCTGAATCAGAATTTGGACACGCTCTACTACTCTTTATGAATGATAGAAGAGTCCAGTGAGCCTATAGGGTCTCCTCTATATTAACTGGGAAGTGAGTGAGTGGGAAGAAGGGAAACGGTGGAGGACTCTGAGGGAACACTCCCATTGAACCTGTGAGATGGCCAGAATGATTTATGTGAAGTCACCTGGTTCTCTCTGTTTTTATTCTGGGTCAGCTGCTATGGATTCTTTCACACCCCCATCGGTTTTTAACTTTGCAGCAACCAGAAAGCTTCTAAATGGGGAATTAAGGGGTGCCTGGGTGGCTCAGTGGGTTAAAGCCTCTGCCTTCAGCTCAGGTCATGATCTCAGGGTCTTGGGATCAAGCCCCGCATCAGGCTCTCTGCTCAGCGGCGAGCCTGCTTCCTCCTCTCTCCCTCTCTGCCTGCCTCTCTGCCTACTTGTGATCTCTGTCTGTCAAATAAATAAATAAATAAAATCTTTAAAAATAAATAAATAAGGAATTAAGATTCTTTCAATGCTTTTTTTCTTCCCAGAGTACCTTGATTCTCTAGGGTGACTTGTGTTCTGTGTCACCATATGGGGCAGACCCAGCTAGATGCCACCAGAATCCATCCCACTGATGTCTTCCCTACAGCTAACCCCATTTTGTTTAATTTACCACTGTGGCCAGTTTGGCAGCGGGGGAAAGAAACAACAAAAACTTAATTTTTCCAGAATCCCTTGTAGGGTGTCTAAGTGCTGTAGTCTTGGCAAATGGAATGGAAGTAGGTGGGTTGGGCTCCCTCCCCAATTTCAAAAGCTCTTATAAGAGGATGGCCTCTCTGAGCTTACCTTTAGGCCTTTGTACTTTTTTCCTCCTTGGAACATGAAGGCTGTTTTCTTTTTTCTTTTCTAAGATTTTCTTTCTTTATTTGGGAGAGAGATAGAGACAGAGCATGAGCAGGGGGGAAGAGGCAGAGGGAGAGAGAGAAGCAGACTCCCCACTGAGCAGGGAGCCTGCTGGATCCCAGGACCCTGAGATCATGACCTGAGCTGAAGGCTGACACTTAACCAACTGAGCCACCCAGGCGCCCCCTGAAGGCTGTTTTCTAAGTGGAGAAGCCATCTTGTGACCAAACACAAGAAGCTTAAGGGTTAAGTAGGCTAAGAAGCTAATGGCATTTTGAAACTGCTATACCAGACCTTGTCTGTCCATTTCTTGACTTTCTGGGAGAAAAAGAAAATCTCTGTTTGGTTAGACCACAGAAGTTGGGTCTGTTACTTGTAGCCAAATGTAATCCTGAGTCTAAATTTTAAAAAGTCATAGTTCATCTTTTCTCTAAGAGTTGAAAAGCAGCATTCTGTCTAACAAGAGGGGTCAGTCTAAAGCCACACATACCCTCAACTTGAATCCTGGCTTTGTTATTTATTATAATCTAGTATTGGCAAATGATTTAACTTCTCCGGGTCTCAGTTTTCCCGTCTTTAAAGGATGGTGCTGATATTTGTCTCATAGAATTTTTAGAAATAATTTCAAAATAGTTAGAAATTATTAATAAAAATAATAATGGCACATTAGGCACAGAGACTTACAACAAATGGTGCAGCTACTCCTGAGGGAGAGTGTAATGGGGATCCTGTAGAGGATGAGGCAAGTAATTCAACTTCTAGTAGGTTCTCAGTAAACACAGATCGAAGGACTGAATGGTATATTAGCTTTATAGCTGTAACCACTCGCCTGCGTGTAATTGCCATTTGGCCAGTGCCCATCTCTTCTCCTCAGCTCTACCCACCAACACCAGAATACTTGGAGCTCTTCTGTCTTCCAACTTTGTTTGAAAGGGATCTCCTTATGAAAAATTTATAGCTATAGCCTGGGGATGAAGGGTGTGGACTCCAGAGTCAGGTAAGTGTAGATTAGAATCCCTTGTCCCTATTGGCTTTGTGCTTTTGTCTTCTGTGAAATGGGAATACTTGGGTGATTATGAGGACTAAATATGATAATACATTGTTTTTGGAATTCTTGGCCTTGGAATGAGGTCCTCTTGCAGATGTAAGAACAAAACAGCCTTTACCCTGGAGAATATTCACATATGGGAGATGGGGGCAGAAAGGAAATGGCCCATAATAATAAACAGATTTAGACTACTGTTTAGCTGTTAAAATGGTTGGAAAAAAATGTTGACTTATAGTATATTATGCATTAAGCAAAACAGCCAAGCAGTTCTGTATAGTTTATATTTGTTAATACATGAAAAATTATTAAATGGGTGACTCATGAGAGCCAAGCATGGCAGGGAAGATGAAAGGGGCTTTAATTTTTTAAAAAGCACATTAATGTTTATTTTATAACATTCATGCATTAGTCCTGAAATATAAAAAGCATTAAAGTTAAAAAAATCAGTTTGTTGGGTCTTTGGGAGGTAGGTGTGGGAAGATCAGATGAGGTAGGTCAGTCACTCAAATAAAGGGTTGAGTTAGGTGGGATCCCTAAAGGAGGTGGGATTTGAATGAGTCTTGAAGGAGTAAGAGATTTTGAGGAGGCAACGATGGTGGGGGGCGGCAGAGAGAGATGAGCATGCTGGGCTTTGCTGTGAAATGTAGAGTGCAGTGGAATTAATTTTAGAGAAAGATAAGGTACAGAGATCCATATTAAGAGATGTAATGGAGTCAGCCCTTAGAGGGTTAAGAGAGTGACAAGATTATGCTTTAAATGAGATTTTTTTTTAAAGGTGGGGAGAATTATGAAAATTACGTTATAAAGATGACTTTAAAAATAGTATGTTGGATGTTATTGGAATATAAGTGGTGAGGAGTGGGGAGAGGGGCAAAACACCATTAATTGAGAAAGGCATCAGGGTGCATGGATGGCTCAGTCAGTTAAGCATCTGACTCTTGGTTTTTGGCTCAGTCATGATCTCAGGATCCTAAGATTGAGCCCCATGTTGGGCTGTATGCTCAGTGCAGAGTCTGCTTGGGATTCACTCCCTCTCCTTCGGCCCCTCCCACCACTCGCGTGTGTGCGTGGGCTCTCTCTTTCTCTTTCTCGCTCTCATAAAATAAATAAAATCTTAAGAAAAATGGCACGCAAGTGAAAGTTGAGTTTTAATGGGAAGTAAATTCCTGGAGTTGGAGTTGGAGTTGGAGATTCCATCATGACCCATAATAACTTACCTTTTTCTTCTCGTTATATAAATGGGTAAAGTTATAGTACTTGTCTTACTAGGTTTTTAGATTTAGAATGACAGTAACAGTAATAGTAATAGCTAATGCTTACACATACTTGGTGTGTACCAAGCACTGCTCTAAGCACATTACATATTTTAACTTGGATTTAATACCTACATCAGCCCAAAGAAAAGGTATTGTTGTTATTCCTATACTACAGAAGAATCTGAGCCACAGAGAGGCTAGACGAATTTCCCTAGATTGGGCATGTTAGACACAGTATTTTTTTAATGTAAATTCAATTAATTAACATAAATTTATTAGTTTCAGAGGTAGAGGTCAGTGATTCATCATCAGTCTTATACCCACTGCTCATTACATCACATGACCTCCTTAATGTCCATCACCCAATTACCCCATCCCTCTACCCACCTCCCTCCAGCACTCTCAGTTTGTTTCCTATGATTAAGTCTCTTGTGGTTTGTCTCCCTCTCTGATTTTGTCATGCTTTATTTTTTCCTCTCTTCCCCTATGCTTCCCTGTTTTCTCAAATTCCTTGTGAGTGAGATCATATAATTGTCTTTCTCAGATTTATTTCCCTTAACATAATTCCCTCTAGTTCTATCCGCATTGTTGTAAGTGGCAAGGTTTCATTCTCTTTGATGGCTGAGTATTCCAGTGTGTGTGTGTGGGGGGGGTGTATGTACACCACGTCTTCTTTATCCATTCATCTGTTGATGGACATCTGGGCTCTTTCCATAGTTTGGCTACTGTGGACATTGCTGCTATAAACATAAGGGTGCAGGTGCCCCTTTGGATCACTGCATTTGTATCTTTGGGGTAAATACCCAGTAATGCAGTTGCAGGGTTATAGGATAACTCTGTTTTCAACTTTTTGAGGAACCTCCATACTGTTCTGCAGAGTGGCTCCCCAGCTTGCATTCCCACCAACAGTGTAGGAGGGTTCCCCTTTCGCTTCATCTTCACCAACACCTGTCACTTCTTGACTTGTTAATTTTAGTCATTCTGACTGGTGTAAGGTGGTAGCTCATTGTAGCTTGGATTTGTATTTCTGTGATGCCACGTGAGGTTGAGCATTTTTTCATGTGTCTGTTTGCCGTCTGGATGTCTTTAGAGAAATGTCTGTTCATATCTGCTGCCCATTTCTTGACTGGATTTTTTGTTCTTTGGGTGTTGAGTTTGCTAAGTTCTTTATAGATTTTAGATACTAGCCCTTTATCTGATATGTCATTTGCGAATATCTTCTCCCATTTTGTCAGTTGTCTTTTGGTTTTTGTCTCCTGTTTCTTCTGCTGTGCAAAAGCTTTTTAACTTGATGAAGTCCCAGTAATTCATTTTTGCCTGTGAAGACACGTCTAGCAAGAAGTAGCTGTGGCCAAGGTCACAGAGTTTGCTGCCTGTGTTCTTCTCTAGGATTTTGATGGATTCCTGCCTAACATTGAGGCGTTTCATCTATTTTATCTATTTTTGAATAGCTTGTAAGGAAATGGTCCAGTTTCATTCTTCTGCATGTCCAGTTTTCGCAGTACCATTTCTTGAGGAGACTGTCTTTTTTCCATTGGGTATTGTCTCCTGCTTTGTCAAAGATTAGACAACCATAGAGTTGAGGGTCCATTTCTGGGTTCTCAGTTTGGTACCATTGATTTGTATGTCTGTTTTTGTGTCAGTACCATACTGTTTTGCTGATGACAGCTTTGTAATAGAGCTTGAAGTCCAGAATTGTGATGCCTCCAGATTCGGTTTTCTTTTTCAGAATTACTTGGGTATTCAGGGTCTTTTTTGGTTCAATACAAATTTTAGTTTTGTTTCAGCTCTGTGAAAAATGTTGATGGTGTTTTGATAGGGATTACGTGGGATGTGTAGATTGCTTTGCATAGCATAGACATTTTAACAGTATTTGTTCTTCCAGTCCATGAGCATGGAATGTTTTTCCATTTCTTTGTGTCTTCCTCAATTTCTTTCATAAATGTTCTGTAGTTTTCAGAGTACAGATCCTTTTACTTCTTTGGTTAGGTTTATTTCTAGGTATCTTTTGGTTTTTGGTGTAATTGTAAATGGGGTCGACTCTTTAATTTCTCTTTCTTCTGTCTCATTGTTACTGTATAGAAATGCAACTGATTTATGTGCATTGATTTTATATCCTGCCACGTTGCTGAATTCCTGCACGAGTGCTAGCAATTTTGGCTTGGAGTCTTTTGGGTTTTCTACATAGTGTATCATGTCATCTGCAAAGAATGGAGTTTGACTTCCTTGCTGATTGAGATGCCTTTTATTTCTTTTTGGTGTCTGATTGCTGAGGCTAGGACTACTATGTTGAAGAGTAGTGGTGAGAGTGGACATCCCTGCCGTGTTCCTGACCTTAGGGGAAAAACTCTGTGTTTCCTCATTGAGGATGATATTTGCTGTGGGTTTTTCATAGCTGGCTTTTATGTTATTGAAGTATGTTTCCTCTATCCCTACACTGCAGAGTTTTTCTCAAAAGAGGATGTTGTATTTTGTCAAATGCTTTTTCTGTATCTGTGGAGAGGATCATATGGTTCTTGTCCTTTCTTTTATAAATGTGATGTATGACATTGATTTGTGGATGTTGAACCACCCTTGCAGCCCAGGAATAAATACCACTTGGTTGTGGTGAAAATCTGTTTAATGTACTGATCCTATTAGCTATATCTTGGTGATAATTTTTGCATCTGTGTTCATCAGGGATATTGGTCTGTCATTCTTCTTATTGGTGGGGTCTTTGTCTGGTTTTGGGATCAAGGTAATGCTAGCCTCCTAGAATGAGTTTGGAAGTTTTTCTTCCATTCGTAGTTTTTGAAACAGCTTCAGAAGAGTAGGAATTAATACCTACTTTAACTGTTTGGTAGATTCTGCTGGGAAGCCATCTGGGCCTGGACTCTTGTTTGTTGGGAGATTTTTGATTACTGCTCCACTTTCTTTGCTGATTATGTGTCTATTCAGGTTTTCTATCTTCCTGTTTCAGTTTTGGTAGTTTATATGTCTCTAGGAATGCATCCGTTTCTTCTAGGTTGCCTAATTTGTTAGCATATTGTTGCTCATAATATATACTTGTATTTCTTCAGTGTTGGTTATGATCTCTCTTCTTCCAATCATGACTTTATATCGATCCTTACTCTTTTCTTTTTGCTAAGTCCAGGAAAGGGTTAATCAATCTTATTCTTGTTATTTAATAATTAATTATCTTATTCTTTCAAAGAACCAGCTCCTGTTCTACTGTTCTTTTGGTTTCTAGCTCATTGATTTCTGCTCTGATCTTTATTATTTCTCTTCTCCTGCTGGATTTAGGATTTTTTTTACTGTTCTTTCTCCAGCTTCTTTAGGTATAAGGTTAGGTTATGTATTTGAGACCTTTCTTGTTTCTTTCTTTTTTTTTAAATTTTTTTTTCAGTGTTCCAAAATTCATTGTTTCTGTACCACACCTAGTGCTCCATGAAATATGTGCCCTCCTTAATACTCATCACCAGGCTCACCCAATCCCCCACTCTCATCCCCTCCAAAACCCTCGGTTTGTTTCTCAGAGTCCACAGTCTCTCATGGTTTGTCTCCCCTTCCGATTTCCCACAACTCCCTTCTCCTCTCCATCTCCCAGTGACCTCCGTGTTATTTCTTATGTACAAGTAAGTGAAACCATATGATAACTGAGTCTCTCTGCTTGACTTATTTCACTCAACATTAATCTCCTCCAGTCCTGTCCATGTTGGTACAAAAGTCATCCTTTCTGATGGAGTCATAATACTCCATTGTATATATGGATCATATCTTCTTTATCCATTCATCTGTTGAAGGGCATCTTGGTTCTTTTCACAGTTTGGCAACTGTGGCCATTGCTGCTATGAACATTGGGGGTACAGATGGCCCTTCTTTTCACTACATCTCTATCTTTGGCGTAAATACCCCATAGTGCAATTGCAGGGTCATGGGGTGGCTCTAGTTTTAATTTCTTAAGGAATCTCCACACTGTTTCTGAAAGTGGCTGCACCAACTTGCATTCCCACCAACAGTATAAGAGGGTTCCCCTTTCTCCACATCTCTCCAACACACATTGTTTACTGTCTTGTTAATGTTGGCCATTTTAACTGGTGTCAGGTGGTATCTCAGTGTGGTTTTGATTTGAATCTCCCTGATGGCTAGTGATGATGAACATTTTTTCATGTGTCTGTTAGCCATTTGTTTGTCTTCTTTGGAGAAGTGTCTGTTCATGTCTTCTGCCCATTTTTTGACATGATTATCTGTTTTGTTTGTGTTGAGTTTGAGAAGTTCTTTATAGATCTTGGATATCAGCCCTTTGTCTGTATTGTCATTTGTGAATATCTTCTCCCATTCCTTGGGTTGCTTCTTTGTTTTGTTGACTTTTTCCTTTGCTATGCAGAAACTTGATCTTGATGAAGTTCCAAAAGTTCATTTTCGCTTTTGTTTTCTTTGCCTTTGGTGACAGGTCTTGAAAGAAGTTGCTGTGGCCGATGTTGAAGAGGTTACTGCCTATGTTCTCCTCTAGGATTTTGATAGATTCCTGCATCACGTAGACGTCTTTTATCCATTTCAAGTTTATCTTTGTGTATGGTGTAAGAGAATAGTTAAGTTTCATTCTTCTATACATAGCTATCCAGTTTTCCCAGTACCATTTATTGAAGAGACTGTCTTTTTTCCACTGTATATTTTTTCCTGCTTTGTCGAAGATTATTTGACCATAGAGTTGAGGGTCCATATCTGGGCTCTCCACTCTGTTCCACTGGATACCCTTCTTGTTTCTTGAGAAAGGTTTGTGTTGCTTTATGTTTCCCTCTTAGGACTGCCTTTGCTTCATCCCAAACGTTTTGAACATTTGTATTTTCATTTTCATTTATTTCCATGAATTTAAAAAAATTCTTCTTTAATTTCCAGGTTTACCCATTCATTCTTTAGTGGGATGCTCTTTAGTCTCCAGGCATTTGAGTTCTTTCCAAATTTCCTGTGATTGAGTTCCAGTTTCCAAGCATTATGGTCCAAAAATATGCAGGAAATGATCCCAGTCTTTTGGTAATGGTTGAGACCTGATTGGTGACCCAGAATGTGATCTGTTCTGAGGAATGTTCCATTTGCACTGAAGAAGAATGTGTATTCTGTTGCTTTAGGGTGGAATGCTCTGAATATATCTGTGAAGTCCATCTGGTTCAGGGTATCATTCACAGCCCTTTTTTCCTTGTTGATTTTCTGCTTAGAAGGTCTGCCCATTGCAGTGAATAGGGTGTTGAAACATATTATGAGTGTGTTTCTTTGATTTTGTCATCAATTATTTATATAATTGGCTGCTCCCAGGTTAAGGGCATAAATATTTACAGTTGTTAGATCTTGTTGGATAGACCCTTTAAGTATGTTATAGTGTTCTTACTCATCTCTTATTACAGTCTTTGGTTTATAATCTAATTTGTCTGATATAAGGATTGCAATCCCAGTTTTTTTTTTTGTTTTTGTTTGTTTTTATGTTGATTAGCATGATAAATTGTTTTCCATCCCCTCACTTTCAATCTGGAGATGACTTTGGGTCTAAAATGAGTCTCTTGCAGACAACATATCAGTGGGTCTTGCTTTTTTTAATCCAGTCTAATTCCCTGTATCTTTTGATTGGGCTATTTAGCCCATTTACATTTGGAGTAACTATTGAAAGATGTGAATTTCATGCCATTGTATTACACATAAAGTCACTGTTTCTGTATAATCTCTCTGTTCCTTTCTGGTCTATGTTACTTTTGGGATCTCTCTTTGCTTAAAGGATCCCTTTTATTATTTCTTGCAGGGCTGGTTTAGCAATCACAAATTCTTTGTTTCTCTTTGTCTTGGAAGCTTTTTATCACTCCACTTATTTTGAAAGACATCCTAGCTAGATAAAGTGTTCTTCACTACATACTTTTCTCCTTTGGCACCCTGAATATATCATGCCAGTGCTTTCTGGCCTGCCAAGTCTGTGGATAGGTCTGCTGCCAATCTAATGTTTCTACCCTTGTTAATTATGGACCTCTTGTCCTGAGCTGCTTTCAGGATTTTCTCTTTGTTTCTGACATTTGCAAGCTTCACTACTATATGTTGGGGTATTGACTTGTTTTTATTGATTTTGAGGGGGATTCTGTTTGTCTCCTGGACTTAAATGCCTATTTCTTTCCCCAGATTTAGGGAAGTTCTCTGCTATAGTTTGCTTGAATATACCTTCTGCCTCTCTCTCTTTCTCTTTCATCTTCTTCTGGGATCCCAGTTATTTTGATACTGTTTTGCTTTATGGTATCATTTATCTTTTGAATTCTGTCTTCATGATCTGCTAGTTGTTTATCTTTCTTTTTCTTAGCTTATTTATTCTCCATCATTTTGTCTTCTGTAGCACTAACTCTCTCTTCAGAAGAGAGATATAGACTATATCCTAGCAGTTACAGCCTCCATTTTTTATTGCATCTCATTAATAGCCTTTCAAATTTTGACTTGATTAGATTTTAGTTCTTTGATTTCTCCAGAAAGGGATTCTTTAGTGTCTTCTGTGCTTTTTTTCAAGCCCATCTAGTATCTTTATAATCATTATTCTGGGCTCTAGTTCTGACATCTCACTTATGTCCATACAGATTAGATCCCTGGCAGTCAGTATGGCTCTTGTTCTCTTTTTTGATGTGAGTTTTCTGTCCTGTCATTCTTGCAGAAAGTGATCACTTCTATTTGCAGAGTTGCAACTGTTCCTTCTTAGATATCCTGTTGAGTTCACAGGTGTTCAGAATGATTCGATATTTATCTAGCTAAATTCCTGGGACCTGACATAACTAAGGTCTTGTGCTCCTCTGCCATCTTGGACTATCCTCTGTTGGAGTGTATTTAAATGCAGGTACATATAGTCTCGAGGGTCAGTATCTTCAACTACTTTGTATTACTGCCTCTGGCTTACTTCTGTACTTGGCATGTTAAAAGCCATTAAGATCTTAGTTGATTTTATCCACATGAAGATGTTAAGAATTTGAAATTTAGGCACACCTGTGTGGCTTAGTCACTAAGCGTCTGCCTTTGGCTCAGGTCGTGATCCCAGGGTCCTGGGATTGAGCCCCACATCAGGCTCCTTGCTCATTGGGAAGCCTGCTTTTCCCTCTCCTTCTGCCTGACACTCTGCTTGTCCTTTCTCTCTCTCTCCCACTCTGTCAAATAAAATCTTTTTTAAGAAAAAATTGAAATTTAGATTTGGAGTTTACGCAAAATCCTATATTGATGGATCGTTTCCATGGAGCTGTTTTATATAATGAGTAAGAATAGATGAACTCAGTAAAGGAGAAGGTGTAGAATAAAAAGAGAAACAAGTATGGTGCCTTCAGGGAACTTTTTTTAAAACAGTATATATATTTATTAGCATTTTTATAGTCAAATATTTTTAAAAGACTAGAAAATAGGGGGCAAGGGTAATGACAGAATGTGGCATGCTGAAGTTTGTTTGAATCTAATGTTGATCAATTATTTCTAGGCCATGAAAGTTTTTAATATCAAGAAGAGATGTCCTCTGTAATGGAAAAGTAATTAGTAGAGCTCATGTTTCGTTTGATTTACTTTTGGAAATCTTAGAGAAATGCCCATAATCTGCAGAAACACAACAAACCATAAAATACTTCAGAAACTAAAAAAGCAAAACTGAAAATTTAGTTATTTACCTTTTGTTATGCTGTGTACAATATATCAAATATTGCCAATTTTATTTTTATTTAACTTTTTTATTGGAAGATGGTTGACTTGCAATGTTATATTATTCTCAGGTGCACACCTTAGCAATTTGACAATTCTGTACTTTCTGCAGTGCTCCCTACAATAGCTGTACTTACCATCTGTCACCAAACACTGTTGTTACAATATTGTTGACCACATTCCCTCTGCTGTACTTACAGTCTCTGTGACTTATTTATTTACCACTGGAAGTTTGTATCTCCTAATTGCCTCTACCTATTTTGAAGAAGATGTAGACTAAAAATAGAAGTGAGTACACATCCTTCAAGGAACTCTTGACATTTAGACATGATCAGACTAACGAAATTTAGTAGAGGAGGAAGAGCAGGAGCAACCAGAGAAGGGGAAGATGGTGGTAACAGAGGGAAGAAGCAGACCCAACACATGTGGACCGTCCTTGCCATCTGGCACAACAGACCTGTTAGAAGGATGGGTCTGAGAAACTGCCCCTGGTCCAGCCAGCAGGTCATTCATGAACTTGGAGAGTGCAGGTTTAGTAGCCCAGTAGAGATGTAGTCCAGAGTGCAAAAAACTGAGGATTGTAAGGGAGGGGATGCACCATAGGTGACTCTGTAGCCCAGCCTTTCAAGGAATCAAACCAGGAGAGGCATGCTGTGATAGTTTGGTATGAAGCAGGTACAGGTTGGGGGTGGGGGTGATGTTAAAGCAGCATTAACAATCAGGTAGAGAGTGGCCGGTTAGCCCTGAATTCCGTAAGAGCCCTTCTTTAGATGGGCTAGAAGGAAGGATGGGGAAATAGAAGATGTGATCAGAAGGGTTAAGAGTTGAGTAAGTTCACCGCAGGCAGTCTACATTTTTTCAGTCTAATAGGAGGCCATGAAAGGAAATTCATAGACAAGCCACTCAGGTTCCTGAGAGGCTGGTTGTCAGGATTATTGGTGCAGAGGAAAAATTTGAAAGAATGACAGAAGTCTCTCATCTAAACAATACAAACTGACACATTTCCCAGGATGTGTCTCCAGGCAGGAAATTAATTTATTGAAGTGGAAAGTGGTGGTACCAAACAGAAGAGGAGAATGAAGTGAGACAAAGGAAAACTTCACTGTATTTGAAGGAGGCCTTTTTAGACAGCCAGACTTACACAAAACCACTTCCCAGGGGAAACCCGAGCACTCGGAGTGGTGAGAAACAGCTTGAGTTTGGTGAAAATCGCAGTGCCAGAGCTCGGGGAAGCACTCTGTAGAAGGGGGATGCCCAGCAGAGAGGACTCTGCCTTAGATGCTGCTCTGGGGAAGGTCTTCTATAGTCTTTACTGTAACTGATTGTCTCTAGGTCCGTCTTTAGTTGGAAAGACAAAGGCTTGTGCTGTTTCAGCAGATGTGTTGTGATGATGTGAGGTGCCTGGGGGAAAAGGGAAAAGTGATTCAGTAACTAAGAGCATGGAAGTAAAAATCATCACCCCCATCAGTCCATAAGTGGCTCTTTTGGGGGTTACTTTGGAGGACATCTGGAGGAAGTTTTCCAGGTGTGTGTAGCATTTTTTTTTTTTTTTTAAGATTTAATTTACTTACTTGAGAGAGAATGCATGAGCATGTGGTGGGGTGGGGCCTGGAGGGGCAGAGGGAGAGGTAAGAGAGAATCCCAAGTGGGCCCCACACCCAGTGTGGAGCCTGTCATGGGGCTCGGTCTTACCACCCTGAGCTCATGACTTGAGCTGAAACCAAGAATTGGACAGTCAACCACTCTGCCACCTAGGTGCCCCATGTGTAACATTTTAGGCATGATATTCTTGACTGCAATGGTTCTCAGTGGCCAGCCACAGAATTTGTAGAGCTCTGTGTAAAATGAAAATGTGTTTCCTGTTGTTCAAAAAGCATGAAAAAAGCAATGTTAAAGGTACTAGCATAAAAAGCTTTTCCTTCTACACTCTCTCCCTTGACTTATCCTCATTTGCTATTTAATATTGTTCTAAGTGAAGAGAAATTAAAAATTTAAATTATTAGCATGATTTGTACTCTTTATATGGTGCAAGTCCAACGTTAAATGCAAATATAAGTTTATTTGACACAGCTGCAGAATTACTGAAATCATACACTTCAGATTTTGTAATTTGTACGTGCATATGTGTATTGTTCTTACCAGAATGTGGAAACACTGCCCAAAGCTAACGGATTACTCTTATTCACTTCTTGATACCTGCATTCTGTTAGTCTTTTTTGTCTTATGGAAGGAAGGGCTGGCTTTAAGGAAGGACTGAAAGGAAAAAGAACCATGGGTTGCCCTATATTTCCTTTTCCTTCTATGCCATTATTTTCAGTGTGCAGGATCAGCTAACACAGGGATGTAATAGGAGTAAGAGGATATGATAGGATTCTTTTGTTGGTTTTGTATCTTAGAAAGACATTGCTTTGTTTCCTTATGCAAAAGGAGTTGTGGTTCCTTTGAATGGAAAGCATGGCTTCTGGGAGCTGTCAACACCTACCTGCTCACTTAGTTGTCTTTGTAATGTACTTACCTTGAGCTAGTCTTGCTGGGCTCCCATGCCTCATGAATCCACAGAAATTCTGTGTTCTGGGTCATGGCAAACACTGTGTAAGAATGTGGCCACACGTACTGAGCAGGGTCTCCTCTGCTCACATGCATGCTCCATTTCCCCATCAGACCTCACTTACAAAACACAAGTTCAAAGTTAAATTAAGAATCTCAAAATGATGACAGCAGAACATTAAACCAAGCAGGGAGCCTTTCTGAG
Organism: Lontra canadensis; assembly: GCF_010015895.1. Lineage (NCBI taxonomy): Eukaryota > Metazoa > Chordata > Mammalia > Carnivora > Mustelidae > Lontra > Lontra canadensis. Next base: position 30,645,121 of record NW_022631003.1, on the reverse strand, counting down.
CATGGAGTCCTGTGTGCCAACACAGGTCACAAGTCCATGAGGATGGCCCTGTTCTTAGAGGTCAAAGAGTGCACGTTTAAGCCTGTTTCCCTCTGGTCTTAGAGACTCCCCTTCATTGTCAAAATTTGCAATGGGTCAGGTTTGTGTCTGGTATCCTAGGGACCCTCTCCTGGCCATCAGCACTTTTATTTTTGCCTCTCATACATTTTTTGAATCACTCTTTATTACCTCCGCCATGGCCTTTGTTCACATCCCTGTCAGCTCTGATGTAGACCCTGTGATGTCTTTTTTTTTTTTTTTTTGACCCTATGGTGTCTTAAGTGGGATGTCTCTCCTGAGCAGATGAGGATCCCCAGATATGAGGTGATGATTGGGTCAAAGCCAGTGGCACAAGCAATGAAAGAATTCACCTGAGGCAGAACAAAGGAGGTAGAAGTTTATGGAATATACCGCAGGGGAAGGGGGTTGGTGGGCAGGACAGCAGAGGAGGGCTGTCTATAATGAGGCAGTGAGTGGGGGCTGTTTTTAAATTATTTATTTATTTATTATGTTAGTCACCATACTACTGTATGTTTTTAAAATGGGGAAATGAGGTGGTATACCGATGTGTGGAATTCTTCCATTTTTGGTAACTGCTTAATTGTAAGTAGCCCATTGGTCACTTAGGGCCTGTGGATATATATATTTTTTAAGATTTATTTATATATTTGAGAGAGAGGGAGAGATTGAGAGAGTGAGCAGGGTGGGGAGGGTGGAGGCTGGAGCAGAGGGACAGAATCCCCAAGCTGACTTCTCACTGAGTGCAGAGCCCGAGATGGGGCCCCATCTCATGACCTATGAGATCATGACCTGAGTCGAAGTCACGAGTCACACGCTTAAGTGACTACATCATCCAGGTACCCCTGGCCAGTGGATATTTTGAGGTGTCACCTGAGTGCCGGTTTGTATTCAGCCGGGGGGGGGGCGCTCTATGGGGCCTGTCTACAGTCCATTGCTGAAGGCTCTACTCGTTATTCTACAGTTAGTTTCTTCCCTGTGTTCTGTGACACATTGCCGGAGAGATCTTCCAAATATCCCAGAAAGCTTTACTTGACCTTCTGTGGGCTATGGCTAACGGCAGGGTTTTTGTACTGGGGGCCCTGGGGTGGAGACTGCAGGGAGATAGGTTTGGTTTGACCTCCATGGTATTTAAAGAAATTTAGGCCAATACTTAAAGTTTGGGAGATTTCACCTAATTGAAATCCAGATTTTAAAATCAGGAAATCTGGCTACCCTGGGTTCTTGTTTCCTTGTGTTGGGCTGATGCCCTTAGAGAACAGGAGGACCTGTGGACTTGGGAAAGAACTTATTTGGATTTACTTTTAGGGCAGATTGACTCATTGTTCTGGAAAATCATCACTTTCACTTATGTAAATTTAAAGCAAGCATCTGCTTATTTTACTCAGGGAATGCTGACCTTTTAGCCTGAGAAATTAAGTTCTCCACCTTCATAATGGTGCTACAAAGCTGTAGCAGCCCTTGGTTACTTTTTTAGAAGTATTTCTTGGGTCTAGCCTGGTCAGCGTCACTACAGGTCACCTAGAGGTCACCTGATGACCTCCTCTGGTCTTGACCTTTTTTCCCTCCCTTGTCTTCCCTTGTCCTGCTGGGTTGAGGCCCAGGCTCTGCTCTTCCGGAGTGCTTTGAGTCCACTCCACCTTTTTTCCTACTCCTGGCTCTTCTCTTTGTTTGAATCCTTCCTTTTCTTTCCTCCAGGCCTGCTTGAAGCCATTCAGGAAACCTTTGCTGAGAGCCTCCGTCAGAGTTCCGCCCGCAAACTCTGCTGGAAGCAGGTAATTCAATTTTTGGATTTTCAAATGCTCAAGTACCAAGGGGTAGTGGGTTTAGGGTGTTTTAGAGAGTTCATGCCAGCCCAGTGATTTTTGAGATACTCTAATCCGTCCTGTGCTGGTGCCTATATATTGCCAGGCATTTGGTATCTAGTTGTTTTTTGAAATCCTATTTCGTGAAAAGAACTTGATTCGCACTCTTTCAGTGAATTATGAGATCAGTCCTGACATCGTTTCCATATTACAGGTGAGGAAACAGTGTTCTTCAAAACTGGTACTCCGAATAGCTTCTCCATGGCTGTGTCTTATTTCTTCAAATAGATTATATACTTGTCGAAGGCCATTACTGTGCCTTTGTTGCCAGACTCTCATCTGGCATTATCTATAAATCTTTACGTGATGAGAGAAATGGTTTACGTGAATGGTGTGCACCAAGGCCGACTCAGCCAGGCTCTGTGGGGGTGGATGCATAGGGACCCAAGTAGAAAAGATGGGTGTGTATCCTAAGTTATACTAGAAGATACGCCTCCTACCTGTGCACCCATATAGTACTGAGTTTTGGATCTCGAGCTTTGAAGTTAGATGGGCCTCGCTGTGTCTGTTTCCTCCTTTGTAAAATTCGGCAATGAGAACACGTGATTTGTACCACTGGTTTTCAGCTAGGGTGATTTTGCCCTGTGGGAGTCATTTGGTGATGTCAGGAAACCTTCTTCATGTTGCAACTGGGGATGGAGGGAGGACTGACATTTAGTGAACGGAGTCGAGGGGTGCTGCTGAACGCCCTACAGTGCATGGCACAGAGCAAGGAATTGTAAGGAATTGCACTGACAGGAGTGCTGAAGTGGAAAAGGTAGGTTTGTGAAGATGAAGGCGGATAATGGATGCCATCTCTAAGATTGTAAAATCAGCTTTTAGGAGGGTGAACCCCAAAAGGCTCAATTTCCGCGGCATCCGTTATTCTTGCCAAGGAAAACCCTTATGATAAGGACTTCTTGCACTCCTCTTCGGAGGACTCACTGGAGAGGTTGTTTGTGTTACATTGTGTACCAACATGAGCTGGCTGGCTTTATCAGAGCCGTAAAAACAATTGTTAATTTTTAGGGTGTTCCTGGTAAACTTCCTGCTTGCTTAACTAGTTTATTCTTTGGAGATAATTTTGGTGTGTGGGTTTAAATCCTCTGATGGAAAATGTTTTGGTTAATGAATTTCCAAAATATGCTTTGACAAGTGGAAGATGAAAAGTTTTTGTTTTCACATCAAGATGCCTCCTGTTTTTCTAGGCCCAGATTTAAAACAAAGCCTCTATCCCCTCAGTTTACTGCCTTACCTGCCTGCTACACGCTTGGGTAATTGTGGGAGTGGTTTGGAGGGTTGTTGGATTTCCTTCTATTGTTGTGGGTTTACAGGGGAGATTGTTACTTACACTTTTTTGTAATTACAAGAGTGAGATGCACCTTATCGAAGATTTTGTTGTATAGGAAAACCATAAAGGTGTAGTAAAAAGCAGTTATCCTACCACACAAAGACACAACTACGTTGCTGTGTTTCTGTCCATTTTAAAAACTTATATATTTTTAATAAATTTATATATGTATATATTTTTATAAATTTATATATTTTACTTAGAGTATTTGAAGCATTCTAAGTATATGATTTGTGTTTTACTTATCATTGTTTTATTTGCCTTTCCCCACACTACAAAAATAACTGTAAATGTTATTTCTAAGGACTGTAAAATACTGTTTAGGGATATTTTGTGATTTATTTAATCTGATTGCAGAGCCTGTTTTCAGTATTTGATGAGCATCTTATGCAGTCATCATTTTCTTTCAGATCATTTTTATTTTTATCGTAGATGACCAGAAGTAGAACAAAAGGATGGTCATGCATATGGGTATCTTGATTGATACTGGTATCAGTTGCCAAAAAAGTGTGTACTAATTTTTGCCACCAGTAGCAGGGTGCTATTCTCATTTTAATAATATTTGGCAATTTTCTAGGAGAAAAAATGCTTCATTTTTCTGTTTTGTTTGATATTAATGAAATCAAACATGCTTATATGACTGTTGACTGCATTTCCTGTTTAGCAAACTGTTCTTGAACTTTGCCCTTTTATTATTTATTATTGGGGATTTGTATTTTTCTCATTTGTCATATACTATGTATTTTACTTATTAATCCTCTTTCATCATTACTGCACATATTTTGACCTCGGTTTTTTTTTTCTCTAATTTCTATTTAGTTTATCTTTTAATTTTGTTTTTAGTTCTATAGAATTATAAATTTTTTATGGAGTCAAATCTTGATTTTCTTTTTCACCGTCTTCAACCTTTCTTTGTACTGAAATGAACCTTCTCTGTTCTGGAGATCACTGTATTAAATTGTCAATGTTTAAAATTCTGCTCCTACTCTGGACCACTATAGAGTTTCCTAATGGGGATGAACAGGCCTCAAGTGCTTGGTCGAATCTGGGCACCCCCCGTACCATGGAAAACCCTCCCCATCTCTGTGTGTATGGTGTCGTGGGGGGTGTGGGCGGGCATGAGTGAGTAGGGAAAGTTGATGAGAAAGGGTGAGGTTCCTGTTGGGCAGTAGCTTGTTTAGTCTGAATTTCCTTTACCACAGGGTAGACGTGAACTTGCCTGAAGGCAGGAGCTTCTTACCTGGCTGACTAACTGGGGCCAGCAGCTTGTCTAGTGAACTGTGGCTGTGCCTGGTACAGAGCTTGCCCACAACCATTATTTTATTTCTCTAGTGCTTGAGAAGGTACACTGAGCAGAGACTGTACCCAAGCCCCCTCCATTCCTTATCCCTTAAGTTTCGATTCTCTTGGGCTCCAGGCTCTGTTGCTCAGGCCTCATCAAGGTAATTTGCTGCCCTGTGGGTGGATTTCCCCAGGTGCTGTTCACAGCTGAGGCTTGAAGAGGAAGGTAATAATAGCAAATACAAATAGTGCTTACTTGTTTCGAAAAGTGCCTCGACCAGGGCTTTTTTATATGCTTTTCTCCTCAACCTTAGGAGGTTAAATACTATTTTCATCTCCATTAATTTGGAGGAAACCACCACTCAATAGAAGCACAATTAAAATCTAGAGCTTCTAACCTTAGAGCTGATCCTCTGTACTTAGGAAACAATTCCATCGTTGTAATTTCTGGTTGTGATTTCTTAGTGGTACTGCTGGGCAGAAGGTAGCAGCAACTTTGGGTTTTGGGGTCAGCCATATCTTGGGTGGAATCCCAGTAGAGTCATATCTTAACATTGTGACTTTGTGGTTTGTCCAGTCTGAGCCGTGGTTTCTTGTCCGTCAGTGGAAGCAACGGTGCCTACCTTGCAGGGATATGAGAAAGATTAAGTTGAGATTACATATACCAGATGCCTAGCACAGCACCTGGCTTACTCATTGCAGGAGCTCAGTAATGATGACTACCTAGTCTTAAAGCTAAAAATGCTACTGTTCTTTGTTTAAAAAAAAAAAAAATTTTAGAATAACTGGCAAACCTGCTCAGACTTGTGAAATTTTAGTAAATATTATTTATATTTCTGTGCAAGAAATGTTTCTTTATCTGGCCTCTTTATTATCCTGTTGAGTAGATTTTGTTTTTTGTTACGGATGTCAGCTGCTTCTCTGAAATATTTCTGCTTGGACGACTTTGTGATGAATCCCCAGCTTAGGACTGTACTCAAAGCCAAAGTAAAACATGTTTGTCTACACGTTTATATAAAAAAGCACAGGCAGTTTTTGGGAAGGGCCATAACCTAGTCATTCCTTTACACATAGATGAGATTTTTGGCATCATTCATGTTACTTACTTGTCCCATGTATTATAAACATTCAGGTAACAAAGCAGCATTCATGTTACTTACTTGTCCCATGTATTATAAACATTCAGGTAACAAAGCAGTCTTAAAAAGAAAGTTATAGGGATGCCTGGGTGGCTCAGTCATTGAGCGTCTGCCTTTGGCTCAGGTCATGATCCCAAGGTGCTGGGATGGAGTCCTGTGTTGGGCTCCTTGGTCAGTGGGAGTTGCTTCTCCTTCTGCATGCCACTCCCCTTGCTTGTGCACTTGTTCTCTCTCTCTCTCTCTCTTAAAAAAAAAAAAAAATCGTAGAAAATCATGAGAGAAGAGAAGGTTGCTAAGTAACTCAGGAGAACCGTTATTAAATTTCCATTTTTCATACCATATATAAATTGAGTTGGATCTGATTAGTCCTTATGTTAGATTGTCATCCACATAAAAAGCCTCCACTAATATTATGGAAGTTATTTCTGCCTGAAGAATTTCAGCGTGAGGTTGGTCTGGCCATTTAACTTCTCCTTTTGTTTATTTAGACTTTTTCATTTTAATAAATTGAGCCAAGTAATTATAAATGTTAGCTTAGAGTTATATTATAATCCAATGCAGCCTCATTTCTATGGACTTGAAGATAATGCCCTTTGGCAATCTTCTTTAAAATGTGTCTTGAATCTTCTTACTTTTGTCCCTGAAGCCATGGTTGCATTTTCAACAATACACCATCTTAGTATTGGAAGAGGGAGAGGTTAATATGGTTGGGGCTTTATTGAGTTAATGACTAACCTTCTTATTCTTATTCTGGGAAATTTAGATCTGTTGTCCTGTGGTTTTTCCATCTCCTACCCCTTCCCCCGACTATGGCAGGAATGGAGAAACATGGATGAGAAAGCCTCTTTTTAAATGTAATTTATATAAGTTATATAAATTAGAGTCATAAATTAGTTGTATTTTTATGTAATTCATGCCATATGTATATGCTTTACCTAACACGTGGATACAGTTAAGTATCAATGATTAAGTGAAATTTACGTGATTTCTAAGTTCCTTCTTATGTCTAGACTTCAAGGATCAAAGTGAATGAACTGTTGGCCAAATCTTGTGACTATTGCCAGGTGAGTGTAGGACATTGTAAAATGCCACACCCAGTTTCAGTGGTAGGAAGACAGTTGTTCTCCTAAAATTCAGGCCTAATGTTTGATTTCTTAATTTACAGTCAGAGTGGACATTTGGGGGCACAGGTGGGAGTGTTGATAACGGTGAAGAGAGTAGATTAAGCATGGAAGAATAAAATTGATGCTGCTGTGACTATTAATTTACAGGATACACAGGCCAAAAGACGGCCTGTGTTTTGTGATCTCGAGATAACAATCCAGTTGGGCAGCCCTGAGCCTGTCACTTCAGCCAGATCATTTTGGCACCAGCCCTTTGAAACCAAGCCTGAGAACGCGGAGAGTTTTACCCAGGCGTTTCTTCTTGCTGGCTGGTTGGCTTATGAAGTAAATAGAGTAATTAGCTCTCATTAGCACTCCCCCAAGCTGTAATGCATCCACCTGAGGCGGAAAGAGGCTCGCTTCTGTTCCTGAAAACGTGAAAATCCCCATCTGATCTCTTCAGTCCGAGCATTTTTGCATTGCAGAAACAGAATGCCAACTTGGCAAGAGTAAAATCCACCAAGTGTCTCAAAGGACAGTAGCAAATCCTACTGCAGGGTGGAAGTCTTTCCTAAGAGCTGTGACTGTGTCTAAGAAATCGGTGAGCCTTAGCCTTTGCTCTCCCCCGCAACCCCGCTTCTTGTGTATTTGGCTGACACGGACCGGGTTAGTCAGAGATATCAAACACTGGTGGTCCTGTAACTTGATCTCCTTAGTCGGCTGTCAGCTGTGGTGCCAACACAGTGTCTGGGTTGTCTCAAGTCTTTGAGAAAGAGAGACGTCTGAGGGTGGTTGGTGGCCCTGTTTAGGACCATCTGCATGGGTAGTCCTTACTCTTCTGAAATCCAGATTTGTAGCTATGAAGCTGGGAGCCAGAAAGGCACGTGTAGGAGGGCAGCAAAGTCTGGGGGCTTTGCACACAGTCCTGGAGAAATATGTAGAGAAACTGCAAATTGGCGGATTTTATAGGCTAGAACCCTGAACCAGGAATCTGGCAGTCTGATCCCCACATTGATCAGGTGTGTGGTCCTGGGCATAAAAGTGAGCTACTAATACTAGCCCCGCCCTCACAGGGAGAGCTGTGAGCGTCAAACGGGACGACGTGTAAAAAGCGATAAAACGTTAAGCAGGAGTGTGATTTTGAGTTTTTCATATGGGGTACATTATCTACATTTTTTAACATTCTGAACCCAAACCTTTGGTAATAAGATACAGACACTGCACCAGTACCTGCTTTTGCTCAGACTTCTGCTTCTGTGACCTCCCTCACTCCATCCCCGGCCCTCAGCTGGGCTAGAGCCTGAACGACTGGGAGATGGTTCCTCAAGGTTGTTCTGGAAAGCGGTGGTGCCTTCTGGGCAATGCCGTAGCCATGGGTCTTGATTCTTGCTCAGGCCTGTCTGCATCTGCTTTCTTGCAAAGTTGTCTATAACCTGTCGGCTCCAGGAATTGTTTCCTCTTATGGAAATTTGAAATGATGGGGATAAAGTGTTGAGCACTTTGTTTCATACTTCTATGTAGAACTGTTTAAGGAGCTTAGACTGATTTCCTAGGATTTGAGGTCCTGATGCAAGTGTGCCTTATGTGGGGAGGGGAGGCTCCATGGGTTGAGGTTGAAAACAGCAGATCCGGCCTCTCATGACCTGGTGTCAGTTTTCAGTGCCCCATGATGTTGTGACGTGAAGATCGCTAGCCTGGTGATGTCTCACTTTCCTTCCTTGTGAACCTGTGATATTCTGGGGCATTATTTCACTTCTGTCCCTGTTGACTGCATTGGGCTGGTGTTCAGAAAGTGTTCTGGGCTGACTATCAAAAACGTGCACTTATTGAACCGAGCCAACACTATTTTTCAAAGATGGTTTTCAGCCTTCATAGCACCTATTATAGTTTGTTGTGATAGAACATGTGTAGGTCCTGTAACTTCCTCAGGAGAATTGAAAAAATAGCTTTCTACACTTAGAAAACAGCAAACAGCCTGTCTTTGATGAGGTGCATTGGAAGCCTACTGAGACCAGGAATTGGATGCTGAAGGATTTTAGGGCTGAGGAAAAGGTAGTAGGATTCGGTGGAGGAGAAGCTGACCAGCAATGCCACCGCAGTGGAGTCCCCAGCTGCCCGTATGGGGAGCTCTGGTCTTAGGATGGCCCCAGTGGAAGCGAGGGGCTGGACCTTTGTATTCCTGAATCAGCTCATTGCTGGCAACTGGCCAGCCCCTCTGGTGGCTTAACCTTGCTGAAGCAGTGTCCTGCAGCTGGCTGGGGGCCTTCCCTCGAGCTGTCGGGAGCCAGGATGAGCACAGCCAGTTCTAAAAGTGGGGTTTGGGTGAAACACACCAATGTCTTCTTCCCTGTCGCAAAGAAGCTAACCCCTTAAAAAAGAAACAAACAGTAATAGATGACACCAAAATTCCAACATATACGGTCTCTTTATCTGCCGTCAGAAAGTTTGGATCCCTTAGAAAAACTGAACGAAGAGGTCATACCCTTTTGTTAATGATAAACAGATCTCTGGCTTTTCAGAATTTGTGAGATACTTGGGTAATTTTTACACCTGGTGGTGGTGTAGCTGGGGCCAGCTTCTGTATGTGTGAAATGGCTGACCTGTTAAGTGATTTTGCCCACATAGGAATTACTGCGTGTTTAGAATGTTAACCCTGTGTGTACGTAAATGCATCTGTTTCTGGAATATTTAAACTCCTGTTGAATTTATAGAATTGGAGGGTCGCCACCACGAAAGTCAGGCAGAGCAGATTAAGACACACAAACCATCAAACTCAGAACTTTCCAGGGGACCCTTTGGCTGGAGAGCAAATATAGGAGAGTATAGCCTGTGTTGAAGTTCCAATCACCTGATAGGGCATTTTGATACAGTTGAGGATAATAATTTAGGAGTTATATGGCTGGAAGAGAAGTTAATGTGCTTTGAAAAATGAACTGGTTTTCTGGCATTTCCAAAAGCCAGTTGTGCTCAGCAAATGTCTATAACTGTCTGGCATGGTCTGTGGTGTGAGTGGGATGGTTAAATAAGGCCAAAACCGCCCTACATCTTTTCCAACCTCAGATTAATCATATCTGCAAAAGCAAACATGCTTCTTCCTTAGTTTCTGCCTTTCCTAGCGAGTGAAGGAGGCGGTGGGTTCTGCGGACCCATTATCTCATCGTTAGAGTGTGTTGTGGGGTCCGGAGGTAGGGAAGTCTGATGATTTGAGCCTGGCACAGAGTAAAGGTGTGTGTTCTGACCAGTGGGCTTCACTCCCCAGCGAGTCCCCCATCCACTCCTGTGTAACCCTTGTCCTCTTTGCCTTGCCGCTCAGGAGCTCCGTAGCGCAAGATGTCATGGACCTGTTTGTATTCCAGGTGTAGTGGAGAGATAAATAGGTCACTCTTCCTTATTCAGAAACTGAACAGCGCCAGCTGCCCTGGTGATACATTCTGTATTAGACACACATCTCACCTCTTGGAAGTATGGGGCGATTGGTGATTGCCTGTGAAGGAGGTGGTCTGCCAGCCAGTCCATTGTATTGCCTGGAAATGGGAGATGGCATAAAATAAGCTTTCAAGGTTTCCTCAGACGAGAAGGAAGTTAATGTAGCATCGTGACCTTGTTGCAGGGGACGGGCTGAAGTGAGTTTGTTGAACACGTACGGTACCATGTCTTCTTGAACTCTCTACTTCGCTGGTCTTTCTTGGTGTGAGTTCTAGAGTGTCAGGTGATCTGATCGTGCAAGGAGCCGGCAAGGCGAGCTGTAATGCGGTTCGTGTCTTCCTCCGGCTCGTCTATCTTTCTGACATGCCTCCACGTGCGCGTTGGCATTCTGGAAATTTCAGATGGAATCTCCAGCTATGAGTTTTCGTTGAGACTCACATCTGCCGGGGATGAATCAAGAAGAGTTTCTTTGCCAAGAAGTGTGGTACCGTGTGGGGGGAAGTAACTCAACTTTGAAGAACCAGAATTTTAAAAAAAGGAAAAAAGGTGGAGGAAGCCTATCAAGAAAAGGGAAAACCAGAGGTGATCTGGAGCTGTGGGAAATAAGTCAGGGATAAAAGAAACAGACAAAGGTTCAACAGAAAACACCGCCTGTTAGGGCTTCCTGGAGCCTGAGGACCGAGGCAGCACCAAGGGGCTTGGAAATGCGCTCCACAGATCTACCTGCTTTTGCCCCTGTTCACCTGGAGCAGAGGGTCTGACACGCCCCTGGAGAGGATGCTGTGTGCCTGTTTTGAAGGCAAGACCTTGACGTGTGGGGGCATCCTGGTTCCTTGTCAAGCTGATGTGGCATCACCAGCCTGAGATAGGACACAGTGATTAAGGGCCCAGACCTGGGAACCATGCAGACTTTCGCCACTCAGCTGTGACTTCAGCCTTGGGCCTCAGAAAACAGGAATGTGGATGAAGCTGGTTGTATTTCATTGGGGTTATGGTAAAGGGTTTAGGGGACCCTAATGAAGTAAGTGCTTAAAAATGAGCTAAGTGTTGTTGCATGCCAGGAGTGGTTACGGGATTTGTAAAAGGCCGCTTCCTACACCCTCTGGCTCTACTGTTGCACTTTGATCCTGAGCTTGGTATCCGCAGGGAGTTAGACAGTCTCGAGGCTCTGCTGGGTTAGCGAGAGCAGCTGCAGGGTCTTGCGCAGGGCTCTGCGTGCCCATACATTGCCCCTCCTGAGAGTTCCTGTACTGAAACCCCTTGATCTTTTCTAGAGATGGCTCCAGCTGGGACAGCCACACACATTGGCTTGGAATGGGTCTGGGCAGTGTTTTTAAATCTCCATGGATGATGGGTTGCTTTGTTAAATATATGTAAATATTCAATCTTAAGCCTCTTTTGTACAAGACACTGGGCCCATAAGGGTGCAGAATGAAGTGGTACATCAGGCTGCCTGCTGTGTCTTAGGGGTTTGCATGATTATGTTACTGATCCTTCCCCCAACACTAAGAGGGGAAGTTGATATTACCAGTTTTATAGAGATTAAATAACTTGCTTAAGAGATAATACCCAGTTTCACTGAATGGAAGACACCTTCCAATTTCAGCAGTGTTGAATGTGGAAAAAAATCTCTTTCTAATCAATGAAATGTAGTAGAGTGTAAAACCTAGATGTTCATTCCTGCTTAATTTCAAAGCTTATGTTCTCTCCTCATCACACGCAAGAACTTGCAGTTGATCTGGTTGGTAAAAAGTACAACAAGCACAGATAAGAGGACATCTACTGTGTTAGGACTCCGAAGGGCAGCAGTGTAATAGTTAGTGATCATTGACTGACAACTTAGGATGTGGCAATGCTTTCATGTGCTCTAATTCATAAGAGCATGGGGCTCTTTACAGGTGCTCTCAAGTGGATACTTCCATGTTCTCTTTTACACAAACAAGGCAATGGAGATAGGTACTCTTATTCCCGTTCAAATGGGAAAAGTGACGCACAGAAAGTGTCCCAAGGTCACTGGGCTTGTTCTTTTTTTTTTTTTTATTTATTTGACAGACAGAGAGAGATCACAAGCAGGCAGGCAGGCAAGCAGAGAGAGAGAGGAAAGCAGGCTCCATGCTGAGCAGAGAGCCTGATAGGGGGGCTCCATCCTAGGACCCTGAAATCATGACCTGAGCCGAAGGCAGAGGCTTAACCCACTGAGCCACCCAGGCACCCCCACTGGGCTAGTTCTAAAAATAAATTTTATAACATGGTACGTAAGAGTTCAAGTTGTTTTTTTTTTTTATCTACAATCATGACACATCTGGTTAAGGTTCCAGAAGAGTATGATCTGGTAGAAGCCTGCTCATTGTCCTCTGGGAGCATCTGATCCAGAACTGCAGTCAGGAGGAATTCCCAAAGATGGTGAGCGGCACCGGAAGGAAAATGGGAATGTTCATCTCTCCATCCCTAGCTGCTATGATAATTAAAAATAATCATGGTCACCCTAGGTTAGGGACCCGTGCTGGTACCATCTTTCTAAACTGGCAGTGGCTAGAAGGAACTGACTTGATTTATAAATAAAGTTCTAAAGAACACCCGACCTGGTTTAGAGGGAATGTTGTAAATCAGACAGTTGTTTGGGACCTAGGAGGATGGCTGCATGGAAGGTCTTGGAAATTAAAAAAAATTGGGGGGAAAAACGTACTCTTTGATGACTTTGTGTAATTGAAGTCACTTAGAGATGGACAGGTTTTCTGTCGTGTTCTGCATTCTCAGGCCACAGGAGAGCCCCATCTGTGTTCACACGCTGGCTGGCCAAATGTCTGTGGCAGCTCAACTACTTGGCTTTTCATTTGTCTCTAATTCCTTTTATGGAATTAGTGATTTTTTAATTTCAAATTGGTGTGCTGCTAAAGGGTATGAAGATGGTGTGTCAAGCTGCCATCCAGAAATAAGGCAGAATATTTTGAAGTGGAGAGTTTCTGTCATTTGAAAATAAATTTTGACAGAGTCTGGCCCCTAAGTAGACAGGTGTTAGAAGACCTTGAAGGAACCTGCGGAAGAAGGAATCCTAATTGCTGATTAGTGGACTGCATTCCAGGTGTGTTTGCTTTCTCACACCACGGCTGACCAGCGGTTTCTTTATCTTTAGAAAAGAGGGGTAGGTAAGATAGTCCCACACGCCTCTAAAATTCTTTTGACTCAGGGACGCCTGGGTGGCTCAGTGGGTTAAACCGCTGTCTTCGGCTCTGGTCATGATCCCAGGATCCTGGGATCGAGTCCCACATCGGGCTCCTTGCTCAGCGGCGAGCCTGCTTCTCTCTCTGCCTCTGCCTGCTGCTCTGCCTGCTTGTGTTCTCCCTCTCTCTCTCTCTCTGACAAATAAATATTTAAAAAAAAATTCTTTTGACTCAGACATTTCTAATCCTAATGTGGCTTTTGTTCTGACTAGTTCACCAGGGTCCTGCCTTTAACGCCAAATGTTGAATTTGTCGGTCTCTGACTTCTGTTGTCAGTGAATGGAAATGGGTGGTGTATTTTCAATTCCGATTACCTGTGGATTGCATTTCAAAGGGAAAGTTTTTTTTTTTTTTAAGATTTTATCTTTTTATTTACTGCATGTGCACGAGTCACAAGCAGGGTGAGTGGCAGGCCAGAGGGAGAGGGAGAAGCAGGCTCCCCGTTGAGCAGAGAGCCCGACGTGGAGCTCAATCCCAGAACCTTGGATCGTGACCTGAGCCAAAGGCAGACGCTTAAATGAGCCACCCGGGTACCCCCAAAGGGAAAGTATTGTAAACATTTTCCTTGCACATCTTTTAAATACACAAACCTACTGTTAATGAAGAGAATTCAACTGCGGTTATTTTTTGGGTCAGTGTGCCCTTTTGCTGCCTTAATCCCTGACAGTCGACCCGAGAGTCAGCGTCTCACTGAGTGGTTCTGAACTGTGGTCAGACACTGACACTGTGTGTATAGGTTTACTGGAGGGCTGCCCGGAGCAGAGAACAACTGTTCGGGTTGCTTTGAGAGAGGCCCAGCTGTGGAATGGAACATCGAGGTTGGACTAAGGCTCAGATGAGGCTGAGGACCGGGGAGGAAAAGTGTATTCTTATCCAGCCCACCATACCAGAGGTGGGATTCTAGCTGTGGTTCCAATCCGTGCCTCACAGTGGAAAAAGAGTCTTCTTTCCTCTGGCAGAGGGCTGTCTGGTAACACTGAATTTAATCTGCTGTGACCCCGCCCTGGTCACTGCCCTGGGTGGGGCTTACAGTGGACTTACAGTGCTATGAAGAGAGCAGAACTTCCTTAAGTGGGTGACTGACAAGTCTGAGCTCGCCCTCCATAATGCTGCCTCTGTCACCACTCCGTCCAGCTGGGTTGGGGATTGTGCTCAGCAGGGCCCTGGATGAATGCTGTTTTGTGCCCTGTTGTGTAGCGTCCTTCCACAGCCTTTTCTGTCTTACTGCTCTCTCAGCTGTCCAGAGGCTGAAGGCCGTTGGCGGTCTTGCTGGAGAACCCATTTGTTTGTATGAGTGGGCCTCGTGGATCGGCCTGCAGAAACCCAAGGGTGCTCAGGAAGGCTTTCTGTGGATGTGACCAGAATAATGCAGGACATGTGTTGGGAAAGCCCCTGGAGCTTGATGGTTACTCACCAAGGAGTCTTCATGTTCTGTGGCTGACTCTCTGGGTATTGGATTTCTGTGAATTGGTGATCTGTGAACTGAATAAAAAACCATTCTTGTCTGCAGAGTTTGTCTGTGGTGAGGAAAAGGTCCCTAAGAAAATACATCCATCACTTTGGGCTTTAGGCTCAGGGACTCAACAGGCTCAAGTCCAGAGACCACCATTCACCTCATTCTTCTTGCTGGCCCTCATTTGATTCCCTTGGTCATTCTCCATACCTTTGAGAAAATTTTTGGGGAGATCCTCTTAGACCAGGGAGATGGAGCCAGCTGAGGCCAATAATCAAGTAGTTCCTACTTCTCTTTTCTCCTCCAGGCCTTCAAATTGAACAATGAGACAGAGCTATCTGAATTATATGTGTTACCTAAAAAATGATGAAAGAGACACTTGATAAGCAACTCTTGCTTGTGCCTTGGATAAACCTGTTGTCTCACAGAACTGAACAGGGCACAAAGAGCTGACTTTTGGGAATACCGGTGTTTCAACAAATTTGATACTACAGGTGTTTGATGATTCCCATCTGGTTAACATTCAGTGCTTAGATGCATATTAATGGTAAATTACTTAAAACTGGCAACTTGTAGATATCTGCTGGCATTCCTGTTAAGATGCATCCTGAAGAGAATGCATAGCCATGCATCAAGACAACTATAGTAGAGACATCCGTGCTGGTAGAGATAGTGGTCATGCTCGGTCCAACAAAACAGTTTTTGTTTTGTTTGTTTTGTTTTTTAAAGATTTATTTTAGAGATGAAGGGAGAGAGGGCAAGCAGTGGGGAGGAGCAGAAGGAGAGGGAGAGAGATGCTTAAGCAGACTCCAAGCTAAGCCTGGACCCTGACACAGGGCTTCATCTCACGACCCTGAGATCTGACCTGAGCTGAAACCAAGAGTTGGTCACTTAATAGACTGAGCCACCCAGGCGTCCCCTAACAAAACAGTTTTAAAAATCAATTAATAATTTATTTATTTAAAGGATTTTATGTATTTATTTGTGAGAGAGAGAGAAAGCGAGCAAGCACAAGCAGGGGGAGCGGCAGGCAGAGGGAGAAGCTGGCTCCCCACTGAGCGGGGAGCCTAATGACCTGAGTTGAAGGCAGAGGCTTAACCCACTGAGCCACCCAGGCGCCCCCAACAAAACAGTTTTAAACGAATTATTCCTTTCTAACATATTGCCATTCACCAGATTTCTCAGCTTCTGCTTAAAATGCTTGCTTTATGAAAACTGGTATTTTCTTTGGTTAAAAAAACAAAAAAGATGTGCATTAGGAGGAAATGATTTGGAATTTCAAAGTGCTCACTGCAGAGTTCATACTCCGCATTTTCATCAGTGATTGGGAGTTGTGATTGAAACAAAGCTGGGAGAGACCACTGGTGACAGAATTCAGAAAATAATCCTTACGAGAGGACCTGGTGAAGTGAAGCGGATACTGTTTTCATGAACAGGGCTATATGTTATGTTGTGAATTGACATCTAAAAACTCAACTAAAAATGAAGATGACTTGGTTGGGCATACTCTTCCTGGGGGTTGTCGTTGAGCACAAATGTGTGATGCTCTGGTAACGGAGAGTTAAGAAAAGTTAACCTTACCACGTTTAGCAGATTTAATGGAAAGTAGCGTCCGTTTTCCTGGAGAGAACATTCCCTTTGTGCTCTGTGTTGGAGATTCTTGTGCTAGACTCCATACCCACCATTTTAAGGAATGTTGCCACGTTGGAAGGTTGCCAGTGTTAGGGTAGGGAGATAGTGTGACCAGAGGTCTGGAAATGGTGACCTAATCAAAGTGGTTTGGAGAACTGGAGTTTGAAGTCCTGGGGAGTTCAGGGAGACAGGGCTGCCGCTTTAAAACTTTTGTCAGCGTAACCATGCAAAAGTATTGTTTTATCTCTGAGGACAGTCCTCATGGGAGATGAAGCTGGGGGGTGGGGTGGGCAAAATGACTCGGGGAAGGCAGGCCCTTCCAGTAACTGAATGAGTCTAGCCATTTCAAGGGGGTGAGGAGATTCATTAAGATGCGTCAGAAAATATTTAGACTTTGATAAGATTCTATGATTTTTGTAAAATAGCTGGTTCCTTCTGGTTCTTTTTAAAAAATTGCTTTATTCAGAGAGAGAATGGCGGAAGAAAGGCATCCCTTTTCCATGGCATAGGTCATAGAAAGTGCAACAACTGCTTGTTTCTCATGAGAGCTGAAAAACCTCTGGAAATGTCTCTTAACGTGGCTTTTCTTGTTCCTTATTTTTGCAGATCCTGCCAGGACTGTAGATCCCTTATGCTTTTGTTTTGTGTTTTACATGAGTGGACTATATAAAAGTGATTATTATATGAAGAAAAGATTGCTATTCCCCCTTGCTCCCCCCCTCCCCCCGCCCCCATGGTCAAACTAAGCCTTGTGCTCCTCTGCTTGGCAGAAATTGTGCTTTTCTGTGGAGGAAATCATAAATCAGCATTGAAGGCAAAAGATATTTTAATCCAGTTCTTCTTCCTTTCTCTAAGGACTAATAATGGCTTGGTTACCATATAGCACTACAAAGACAGAATTAAAGCTTTTCACCTGTTGGCAAGCTTGTATTTTCATTGATTCAGATTATTTTTAAGAAATTATATTTTGGGGGGCAAAGCGCCTGTTTTATGTTTATTGTCCTGATCTTTATCTCCTTTCCTGACCCCTGTGTATTTATTCCTTTAAGCATTTTGAGCACCATTTTGCATAAGATTGTGAATAACTTAAAAAATAGCTTTATGCAAAAAAAAAAAAATAGCCTTATGCTTGAAAGAAGCTCCTCATTGGGAGAAAAAAAATTGTCCATGTTAAACTTATATTTAGTACTAGGGAGCCTGGTTGGCTCAGTCGGTGGAGCATGTGACTCCTGATCTCGAGATCATGAGTTTGAGCCTCACGTTGGGTGTAGAGATTACTGAGATAAATAACACTTAAAAATAAATAAACTTACATTTAATGCTTAAAACTTAAATTATGAAACTTAAGTTGAATCATAAGTAATAAATATAGCATATTTTGCAATTAGCGATTAGCCTAATAAAAACTGCTTCCTGAGTACATCTGCTGCTTTTGGGGTAAAGTATTTTTTGGCATAGTATCATGCTGGTTTTGAGTCATTTGTTGTGGTTGATAGGCTTAGTTTCTGTTGGAGAAATCAAAGGTCCAGTACAGGTTTTTAATTTCCTACATGCCTAACAGGTTTCTGACCTACAGATGGCTAATACGGACATTTTCACGGCCATCTGGGAGTGTCAAAGAGCATTAACAATCATTTCTGTATTGTAATGAGGGACCTAAATACTGAAAGGAATATTGTACGAGACTTCAATCTTTAGCCGTATTTCCATTCTCTGCCAATGGTAACATTTGTTATCACAGAGTAAAAAACCAGTTTTGGAATATCCCCAAACAAACTTTGCTGGCAATACCTAGAACATTGGTACCAGACTAGCTGACGTGGTCTTCGCTTGCATTCCCAGTTTCACAGATTTTGTGAAAGGTTTGGATAAGGTTAGGTTTATAGGAATTAGGAATTCAAAATGAAGTCTTCTGTTGATTGTTTCTTCCTCCCAAAACCTGAATGTTGTCCACATTAGAATTGTCATTTACTGAAGGAACAGGAAAATTCCATTCTGTCCAGATTTGTGTTGTTTTGGAAGAGTTTTCTTCTTGCCTGCTGCTTTTAGGCAAATGCCACCGTAACACCCGGCACTGACCGGGAGAGAGGCAAGTCATAGAATTACTAATAAACCATCTAACCTCTCTGCTTCAGATTTCAAGCTGGTTACTTCTTGGACTTGTTGAATTGTTGGAGGCTAATAAATTAATCTGTGTCGGCCTGCATTTCTAAGAAAAGTGAGTATTTTACATTTCCTCTGGCATGTATATTTGGAGGGAGGGGGTAAGAGAGGGGTTAAAAGTCTTAAAATCTCAACGGCCCCTTTTAGATCACATCCCCCTTCCCCAAAAACTCAACTTTGTCCAGGTGTTTACTGATTTCACCAAGTGGCTTGGATTTTGTTTAATCTCAGTATCCGAAATTGTGTCAAGTCATGTTATTTGATAATCCTCCATGACTGATTTCATATGTATTTTTAGGAAAAAGAAAAAGCCTGCTTTATATAGTTCATAGCTTAAGTTATTTTCAAATTAATGAAGGAAAATGTTTTCTCCTCTTGCTGAGCTTTTTGTAAGTCAAACTAAAGTTTTGAGGAGTAAAATCATGGTTACAATACTTCTACAAGTAAGGGAATATAAAGAAATACAAATGGAATCATCTAAAAAATCAAAATGTGAAAATGGTTACTAAGTACCTAAAAAGTCTGCAGAACGATACTTGACATAGCTTTTTCCGTGGGTATATTTGCTACTTGCAAGAGCTCTTTCTTTTGAATACATGTTATTTTTATGATTAGGGCAGTTCACAGAAAGTTTCCAACACTGTAGGCATATTACATTTTGTCTAAGTGCTAAATGCTCCCCTGTAGGTTTTATATGAAAAATGAGTAGTGAAAATTTATTGGAGAAAAACCTGGAGTTACTGGAATGTGAACTGCCTTCTTCTATTTCCAAGTGCTCAAGAAAGTTCTCTCTCCTTATAGATTTCCAAACAGGTTCTCTAATTTTGTTGGTTTTCTGATAATCTCGTGTGCCGAGAATTACTCAGTTGTTTAAAAAAATCCCATTTTATATTGAAGCTCTATTCCTTTATTTCCTGGAATCAGTGTTTCACATAACATGGCCTTACCATGCTCCATATGACTTTGGGTATTTGTATACAGTTTATACATTCATGGGATTTTTGTAATGCATTGGGCATGTTTGAGTGAAGTCGGCTCTTGAAATACTTTGGAATAAAATTATTAGGCATTTTATATTTTACAAATGCTTGACTGGCATGTGTACATACTCTGTTTCTCATAGATTTGTCTTTTCCCTTAACACTTTCAGATGTTTCCAAGATTATTTGGTGTTTAGAACCAGTGACGGGGGTTTTTAAATGAATAGGGCTACTTCCAGTAATTAGATCATACAACCAAGTATTGGGAGTGTTTATTTTCATTTTCTCTCTCTCCTTCCCAGAATGGGAGCAGTACAGAAAAGTGGGAATAAATGTAATTATGCAGAATATTTGCATGTTATGTCTTCCATACTATCCTGTATAGGTCAAGTAATATCTTACTCACTTTTTGAGGGTGGGTGGGGAAAAGCATTTGCATATATACTCTCCACCCTGCTTCCCACCTCCACATAAAAACACCACACACAAACACAAACATGCTGCTTACACTTGAGTAAGACCTATAAAATGTGTATGTTTCATCTTTTGCAAACCCTAAGTGTAAAGGAGCCACGTATAAAGTATACTGTGTGGCCGGAGAGTTAGGAAGCTGTGTGATTGTAAAATCTTATTAGCATCCCCAGAGGTAATAAGGTTAAGCTGATTATTTTCTAAACTTGCCATTAACCTATTTTGCGGGATATAACTCATAGCCAGAATAATTTTTAAGCTTCTACAGGTATGTATGAAATTCTTATTCTGCTAAATACTAATAACAGTTTGTATTAGCTTAGTTTTTTTTTTTAATTAAAAACACTTTTTAACTCTAAGATTTTCTCATGATTCCTGAGGTTTGAGGAATGTGATGGTTCAAGGGGGAAAAAAAAAGCCAACCCAATAACACAGTACCAGAACTCTCTGTTATTTTAAATTGGATCATAGGGATACCTATGGTATTTGAAAACCTAATTACGGTTCTACCTCCCAGCATAATTATAAGCTCCTTTCCTCCCAGACATGAAAATTAAATGGTGAAATTTCTACGCACATACACAGAGCCGATGTGGAACAAACCCTGCCATTTCCCTACACGAAAAATAAGTGTAACTGGGCCAAGCTGACATTTGCTAGAGAGGACGCTTGGGCCAGAAGATGGTAAAGTTGTTTATTCCTCCTCCTCAGAAGACAAGACACAAAAATTGTCCTTTAAACTAGAATGTCGAATGAAAGTGGCTGAGGCTTCCCTTAATGATAAAGTCTGTGTAATAGTCTTCTCTGCCGAGAGAATGTATGTTGACATGGTAGGTAAATATTACACACGGAGAGTTCTAGGTATTTGAATGTTTTTAAAATATGTAGTCAGAAGTTCGTTCTTGTGTAAAACATATTCTTATTTTTTTTAATCTTTGAAAATCCAGAGTTTTCCCTTTGTTTCTCAAGCAGTTCAAATTATTGGCTGTTTTAGATCATGACAGAAGAGGAAGAAGAGGTTTAAGGTAATAAAAAGGCTTGAGAGATGAGTTCGGGGAACCTCAGGGATGAATTAAATGCAAAGCTAGTCTGTTTGTTTTGGTGGTTTGGATTTGGTGTTCTTTGCTGCCAAATGGATCCTTTCAGTTTGGGTTTTGGTAGTTAGACTGGTTTCTCCTTGAGAGTGACTTGCGGAGAGGAGGTAAAAAGCAAGCAGCCCAGATTACCACGTGAGCCGCACCCAATGCCTGCTACGGTTACTCGCTCATATTAGCTGTTGCTTAAAGCAGATTTGGTTGGTCTGTGCTTGGAGGTAATGTGAACAGAGACCACTCTGGGTGGGGTGGGGGTCACTGTTATTAGGAGCTGAGCTGAGTACTGAGTCTTTTACTTACATCCAACCAGCCAGATGAGGTGGGCATGAGTACCTCCCCTGAAGTGAAATATATGGAGGTTGGCAGCCATTAGGCAATTTGAATGTGCACAAAATCAAGAACTAGATCCAGCCTTCCTGATCCAGAGCCAGATAACCTAACCATTTGTCCCAAGAGAACAACCTTAGGGTCACTTTGGTGCACTTAAATACCAACTTGATTCCTAATGCAACGTACCTTTTCTTGTAAAATAATAAGTAAAACTGGAAAATGGAAATTTATAATCACCTCATCAGGAAGAAGTATTTTCCTAGATTTGGTGTTGTGAACTCTAGTTCGTTTATGGATAAACAGTGCCATTTTTCTTTCATGCAGAACTCTGATGCCTTTTCATCTCCCCCAGAGTCTTCCTGGTGACACTAAAACTCCCACATTGTCCTCTTCCACGCCCAGCTTCTCTAACTTCACTGACTTCTCCTCCTCCTCCTCTTCCCCACCTTGTTTATTTTGCAGCAGCAGCATGGCCTCCCTTCTGTTCCTTTAATTCTGCAACCCCACTCCTGCCCCAGGGCATTTGCACTTTAAGTACCTTCTGCTTGGACTGCTTTTCCCCAGAGAATTGCATGTCTCCTTCGTTTTCTTCAGGACTGTGTTCTGACAGCACTACGTCAACAAAGCTTTCCCTGACCAGCTCATATAAAGTAACATCCCTCCTTTCTGAGCTCCCTCTTTCCTATTGCTTTATTCCCTCCATGGTGTTATCACTATCTCTTATATATTCACTTGTTTGTTTATTTGCTGTTAGGCAGGGACTTTGTTTTGTTTATTGCTTTATGCCCAGCAACTAGATAAGTGTCTGCTACCTAGCAGGTGCTTCTTAAATATTTGTTTAGTAAAATAAGTGAAAGCATGTGTGTGTGAACATGTACACACTCCTGACATACACCTGTATGCACATTCTTCAACATGCCATTTTGCCGCCTGCTCAGCGTTAGGACTTGTATCCCATGATATGCCTATTTTGTAATTTTTAGTTTTAAATTAATAAGATTAAGTTTTAGGTTAATGTTTTAAACCTCAGTTTGTCCTTGTAGTGGTGGTTGGGTGTGATTTTATGTTGTCCTTCACCTTTCATTCACAGAATCAATGAGTTGCTAAATCCTGTTGGATTTCCTTCTCTTCTGCTTTAAGCATCATTATTCCTTAGTCCTAGCTCTACCAACAAAGCCACTCTTTTTCTAAAGGCATAATTGTGCCCTGCTTTCAGAAATATCGAAAGAAATGGGCTTTTTAAGATTGTCAAAACCAGATATCCTTCTAATTCTCCTACTTCGAGCTCTTGTGGTCTCAGGCAAGTTAACTTCTGAGCCATAGTTTTGTTGATTATAAAGGTGGTTTTAATATTTATTCAGCAGAGTTCTTTGCAGGTTTGATCAAAATAACTCCTGTAATAGCAGTGTCAGTTCATTATCAGACTCTGAAAAATCCAGGAAGATTGGAATCCTTGGGTCAGTTTATTTTTCAGTCTATTCCATTAGAATAGAAATGGATGTGGCAGGCATCATTCTAAAGATTCCCGCCCCCCATGCCTGTCTTCTGGTTGTTCAGTCAAACATTAATCTAGGTACTGTTCTGAAGGAGCTTTGCAGATGGAATTAAGGTCAGTAATGAGCTGACCTTAATTTAAGACAGAGAGGGTATGGGCGCCTGGGTGGCTCAGTGGGTTAAGCCTCTGCCTTCAGCTCGGGTCATGATCCCAGAGTCTTGGGATTGAGCCCCACATCAGGCTCTCTGCTCAGCAGGGAGCCTGCCTCCCCCCGCCCTGCCTGCTTCTCTGCTTACTTGTGATCTCTGTGTCAAATAAATAAATAAAATATTAAAAAAAAAAAAAGGAGAGAGGGTAGCCTTGATTATCTAGGTGGGCCTGATGTAAGTAACTAAGGGGCTTTTAAAAGCTGGAGATTGAGTCAGAGAGATGGGGCAGAGAGGGAGGCCGTGGAGGGAGGAGAGGCCCAGGGGATTCAGAGAGACTAGAACATGAGGGGAACTCACTCACCATTGCTGACTTTGAAGGAGGCTGCAAGCCACGTGGTCTCTAGACCGGCCCCCAGTCCACAGCCAGCGAGGAAATGTGGACCCCAATCTTAGAGCCACTTGGGATTAATGCTGTCAGCAATCCAAATGAACTCCTCTCCAGAGGTTCCAGAAAGGAACATAGCCCTGCCACATGTTGATTGCTGTCTGTGAAGCCTGGAGCAGGGGACCCAGCTGTGCCCAGACTCTTGACCCAATGAAACTGTGAGATAACAGTGGTATTTTAGGCAGCCAAGTCTGTGGTCATCTGTTGTGGCAGCAACAGAAAACTAATCCAGGGAGTTTGAGAAATAAGACCAATACTGGAAGGGCGTTTGGGCTTAGCTGCTGGAAAGACATTTAACAACCTTCAGCCGATTCTGAATGATCATTGCCTTAGAGGGCATTCTCCTTTCCAGGGCTTTATCTGCTGGCAGGACTGGAAAACTTCCATGAATAAGTGAACACATCAGCGCTGGAGATAGAGGGACACTTACGCAGTCTAGTAGTCTAACTGCTTGGTCGACAGCATTTTCATCTCTGCACTTCCCCTTGATAAATATATAATAAGTTCTTGGATTCAAGTTTATTTTCTACTCTTGATGTCTACTTTTTCAGGAAAGAAGTTCAGCTTCTGGCTGAAATCTAGAAAGTTGAGTTTAGGAATATTCCTGGAGATCTTCTGGAATCCAGGGGTTAGAAATACTTTTTTTTTTTTTTTTTTTTTTTTTTATTTTTTTTTTTTTAAAGGAATCTCTACACCCTACATGTGGCTCAAGCTTAGAGCCTTGAGAGCTAGAGTTGGATACACTGAGCCAGACGGGGCCCCAAGGAACGCCTTTATTAGATGTCTTTCTTTCCTGCCCATCACCTTTCTTTGTCCATCCCCAGTATTTTCAGTCACTTCATGGGAGCTGAGTTTGGTCTATAAGAAGAGAAACTTGCATGTTGTGGATAGCTGGGATGTTCTGGCTTCCCTCACCAGGTCAGGGGCCCTGGCAGCCCTCAGCACACACAATTTCCATTCAGCCTTCAGTAGAGTCATTCATTTGTTCATGCCTGGGCCTTTAGGGCAGATCTTGAATATTCAGGTCTGTACCTATGATACCTTTGTTGTTTTTGTTGTTGTTGTTGTTTTAAAGATTTTATTTATTTATTCATGAGAGCCAGAGAGGGAGGGAGGCGGAGGGAGAAGCAGGCTGCCTGCAGAGCAGGGAGCCTAATGCAGGGAGCCTAATGCAGGGTTTGATCCCAGGACCCGGGAATCTGACAGGACCCGGGAATCTGACGTAAGCTGAAGATTAACTGACTTAACCGACCGAGCCACCTGGGTGCCTCATACCTTTGGCTTTTTAATAGTCTACATGCAAAATGTTTTTGTTTTTTTTTAAATTTTATTTTCTATATTTTTTTATTTTTTTATTTTTTATAAACATATAATATATTTTTATCCCCAGGGGTACAGGTCTGTGAATTGCCAGGTTTACACACATGCAAAATGTTTTTACAGATGCAACTTCATCCATGTAATACTGATCTCTGTTAGCTTTATTTTTTTGAACTTCTTAAAAATCTTAAGTCCTCAAAGCAGTCTGTGACAGCTCATCGTGACATTCACATAGTACCGTAGTATTTAAAAATGAAAATCTCTGGGCGCCTGGGTGGCTCAGTCGTTAAGGGTCTGCCTTCAGCTCAGGTCATGATCCCAGGGTCCTAGGATCGAGCCCTACATTGGGCTCCCTGCTTCTCAGGAAGTCTGCTTCTCCCCCTCGCACTCCCCCTGCTTGTGTTCCCTCTCTCGATGTGTCTCTCTCTCTGTCAAATAAATAAATAAATAAAGACTTTTTTAAAAAAATGAAAATCTCTTTTCCCTCACTCCTTTCTCATTTCTAATGGTCTGTAATAAACATAGATTAGAAATGGTTTGACTCTCCTCCCAGACATGACAGTGGTCATACACACATAGGCATATCCTATGGCTTATGAAAATGTTGGCTTATGAAAATGCTTTCATACTGATTTTGGGGGAGGGGGCAGCTTCCTTTTTTTCCTCCCCTCTCATGTTTTATAAGGACAACATAGTGGTCCACTGGGTGGATGTACTCTATATTTAATTGGCTTCCAATTAACTCACTACCTCTAAAATGTTGCAGTGGGCATCTAGGTACATAGATTGTCTCTTGTAGTCTTATAGGTGGAGTTGCTAGGCAACATGGTACCTATATTTAAATGTTGATAGATGCTGAACTGTCACTCAGTAAAGTGTATCAGTTTGCACTCCCTCCTGTGATTTAGTGGATTTTCTCAATGACACCCAGGAAACTCTTACAGGTAGCTGGTTGCAAGGAGAGGAACTGGGTGTCTGGGGCACAGGGGAGGGAAGGAGACTTATTTTTGAGAACAATTCCTCTGCACCTTTTCAGTTTTGTACCCTGTGCTTGTGTTGTCTCTCCGAGAGAACAACAGCAACAACCCTTTGAGACTTCCCATTTTCCCACACCTTTGCAAACATTGTGTTGTAGGCTTTGTGGTACGTGAAATAAAGGGACTCCTTTTGATTTACATTTCTTTGATTCTTAAAAGCTTGCTTTAGCTCCATTTTATTCAAGTTTAAAATTTTTTTTTAAAATTGCAAATGCATTCTTGCTGTAAAATAAGTCACCCAAGCACTGAAGATGAAGCTTTAAGTTCCCCCTTCATCTCTCTGTCATGGGACCACCAGCCCTTACTGTTCTGAGAGCGGCCAGGCTACCAGTCTGGGTGTAACTGTGTGGAATTATTCTCTGCGTTTAACACGTCGTTTTGTATGTATGTGTGTTTCTTTTAAACACAAAGGGACTTAGGGCCTATGCAGACCACAGAGGTTCAGGCACCGGGCAAGCAGGTCATGAATGCTGGTTTTCTTCCTTTCCTTTTTACAGGCATTTGCTGTGTGAGACACTGAGAATTTGCTAAACTTTGAACTTTTGATCTCCTTCCTTCTTCAAAACTTGAGACAATGTATACAGTCCTCTGCATATAAGAACAAAGACGGAATGTACTTTTAATCTTCCAAATCATAACTAAGGATATTTGAAGGGAAGTCAAGTGTGTAGTTTAAAAATGGCCTTCCTCAACATTTACATGGCTCATTGCACAAAAATATAATCCTCTGAACCTGCTCTGATTTATGAAGTCTGGTCATGTTTCCCTGGTTTTTTGTTTTTGTTTTTTTCTTTCCATTAAAAAAAAATCTTTTCCAGTTTATTTCTAGGAGTTGAATAGCAGGGAGATGAAGAAACACTAATGGTCAAATTTTTGTGGGGCTAACTTTTCCCTTTTGTACTAATTCTCCTTGCTTTTGCTTTCTCCCCAAGTCTCTCAGCTCTTCCACTTAGCCTCTGACGTGTGTCTGTCCTCTAATGTTTTTATACAGGTCTCTCCCTCTTCCTCATCTGCTTTTGGCTCCTGGGGTGCCTCATCTTCACTCTCCCAGGCCACCAGCGCCTTCCATCTCCTCAATGAGGCCCGCCCAGCACCCTAGAACCTCCTCTTCCTGTCTCCTGCCATGACTGCCCTGTGACCTCTGCTTCGAGGCTGTAGGGCACTGCCAGGCGAAGCAACAAATCACTGCTCCCTCCATCAGACTCACAGATAACAATCCGTTGATTATTCATCTCCTGCTGACTTCCTAATCATTTCCTTCCATGACTATTATAGTATTTTTTCAGTTTCCAAGTCTCAGTCTGTAGTCCCCAGTTACTCTATAAGGATGACATCACAGCAGCATTTTATTGAAAAGATCTGGGTCAGAGGTCACCAACTCCACTGCCAGGAGGAGCCATTGAAGTCATCACAGTGAGTGTGGCCACAGGCAGGGACTGTGGCCGGCTGCAGGGTGCCAGGCACACCTCGAGTGGAGGCAGCAGCCGTGGTTGGTTGTCCTCTGGAGGCTTGGGCCTGGTGTTGCCATTCTTCTGTTTCCTCCAGAAAAATCAAATCTCTGGTTTTCTAGGTGAAATCTCTACAAGCTCAAATCACGTTTTTTGAAACTCTGTGTAGGCCAATGAAACAGATCTGACAGCTAGTCATCTTTAGTTTTCAAGCTTTGCTTTCTTTTTTTACCCTAGTGTTTTCACGGGCCACCATTTCTTTGTCTCCAGGGTCACCCCTTTTCTTTCTTGCCTGGGGTGTTCACTTGTTTCTTCCCCTTTTATTTGCATAAAAATATTCAGACCTTCCTTTCCTTAAAAAAAAAAAAAAATGGATACAGTAGGGCCCACTTATCCACCGGGCATGCATTCCAAGACCTCCTGTGGATGCCTGAAGCCACAATAGTACTGAACCCCGTGTATAGGATGTTTTCTATATGCATACATACCTATAGTTACAGTTTAACTTATAAGTTAGGCACAGAAAGAGATTAACAATCATAGCTAATAATTCAAGTTCTTGGGTGGCTCATTTGGTCAAGTGTCTGACCCACAATTTGAGCTCAGGTCAGGATCTCAGGGTCATGAGTCTGAGTCGAGCCCTGAGCCCTGGGTCGGAGTCAGGCTCTGTGCTCACAGGGGTTCTGTTGGAGATTCTGTCTGTCCCTCTCCGCCCCTCCCTGCACTGATCCTGCGCACTCTTTCTAAAAAAGAATAATAACTACTAATTAAACAGGACAATTAGGACAATATGCTGTAATAAAAGTTACATGACTGCAGTCTCAAAGTATCTTATTATACTGTATTCACCCTTCCTGGGATGATGTGAGATGATAAAACGCCTGTGTGATGAGAGGAAGTGAGCTGAATGACCCATGCTTCGTGACGTAGTGTCAGTCTGCCGTTGACTTTCTGATCATATGTCAGGAGGAGGCTCACCGCCTGCTTCTGGACCACCGCTGACCAGTGGTAACTGATACCACGGAACGTGAAATAGTGGCTAAGGGGGAACTTCTGTATGCAACTCTTTTTTCAGTGCTCCTTCCTAGATCCCCTCTTTTCTTTATTTTTTATATGGAGTTATTAAATAAGGGGTCTACATTCATCACCTTTACTTCTTCCCTCATTTCTTTAAGCTCCGCAATCTGTCTTTTGTCTTCATGACTCCTGGGAAGCTCTTCCATACTTTGGATCCTATAATTTGTCCTGCCCTGAAGAATATTCTCTGAACACGACTTCTCCATCTGTTGCACTCGCTGGATCCTACACATACTACATCTCCAAGATTCTCTTCCTGGCCCTCTTTCCACACTCCTCTGTTGGTGATGGTGGCCCGCTCTGTGTATGTGCTTCTGGGACGTCAGAGTCCACATACTCAGATGGGATTCATTGTGTCACCTCTCTTCCAACCCCAGCTTTTTGAACTGACTGACAGTTTTGTTAATGGTGCCACTATTTTTTCCAGACCTTTAGGCTCCAAACTCTGGAGCTGACTTTGAGTTCTCTTTCACTTCTGTCATTTTAGTCACCAAGTCATACGCCCTCCATCCACAATATAGCTGGTATTCATAGCTTGCTTTCTTCCGGACTTGACTCAGAGGTCCTTGACTTCTGAATTAGGAAACAGGTGGTCCCCTTGTCTCCCTTCACCTCCGTGCGTCCATATTAATTTATAGGAAACCACGGCTCTGACTGTGCCACTCACTGGCTCAGAAATCCTCAAAACCTCTCAGTTAATCACAGAATCTAGTCCAGCCTCCTTACTGCTCCCTACTCATCAGGGGCTCTTAGGTTCTAGCCCCACTGAATCGTTCTAGCCTCTTTTCTCCTTGTCCCTTCATGCATCCTACACTTGAGCCAGAGCTACTGCCTTTCCCTAAATACCCCCACACTTCAGCCCCCCTGCTCCAGTTTCCTTTGTCTGAAATTCGCTTTTTGTTTCTCTCAACCCTTTCTCTGGCATGTTGAAATCCTACACGTTGTTCAGTCTTTCATCTTAGCTCTTATCTCCTTCTTAAACAGCTCCCCTCTCGTGACACTTATCATTATGTTATATTACAGTATAGATCATTAATAAACCTCTCTTCTCTCCTAATGGACTGCAGATTTTTTTCCAGAAACTGTGCCCTGTTACTAATTTTTCACCCCCACCCCCCAGCATGCGGCCCAGTGGTGGGCAATAAATACATATTTTAAATGAAAACCCTTGGGGTAGCTGGGTGGCTCAGTTGGTTAAATATCTTAGGCTCGGGTCAAGATTTTTGGGGTCCTGGGATCGAGCCCCACATCTGGCTCCCCACATGGCAGGGAGTTTGCTTCTCCCTCTCCTTCTGTTCCTCCCCACTGCTTGTGCTCTCTCTTTCAAATAAAATATTTTTTAAAAAATCTCAGGTTATTAATAATTAAAACGTAAGAGGGGAGAAATCCAGCGGCTTTAAGTTCCAGCAGATTAGAATTCATGAAGTTGCTGGTGTTAAATGCCAGGTTTGGCACATGGTTTTCCTCAGTCTAAGGAAAAAAAAAATCTGTCTCTCACTTGAATGCTTTTTAAACAACCAAGAAGGTTAGATCTGTGACTATTCAAGGACAGCCGATTCTCCTGCTGTTTGCAAAATATGGATGACGTATTATCACACAGCAGGGGTAGTTTTTGTTCTGAAGTGCCATGATAGACAAAAATTGTCAAGAGCACAACTAAAGCAAAAAGTCTTCAGGGTAAAAGTCAATTTAGAGTTGTCACTTAGTGGGGGAAGAGAGGAGGTGGTACCTCAATGTTGAGCTTTAGTTTTGAGAGAGGGGAAGTTTCACTTTTAATTAGGGATAATAATTTAAAAACAGTAACAATGACAACTTTTTAATTTTTTTTTTTAGAACGCTTACTGTGTTTTCAAGCCCTTTTTCTGAATTTATCCTGCTGAATTCTCATACAGTAGGTGTAGAGTGTGTTATGTTCATTTTATTGTGAAGGACCCTGAAGCACAGAGAAGTTAAAGATGGTGATTGAAGACCACACAGCATGGGGCCCCTGGGTGTTTTTGTTCAGCGCACTGTAGGATATCTTTATCTATCGACAAGGGGCAGGAAAAAAAATTAGCCACCTGAATTTTAAAGGTGAACTAAAACATGTTAAATTGTACCTGCCAATGCAGCCAGACTATGGGGTACTCTGCAGGACAAATAACCCAGTTTCTTCTACCTAGTAATTTGCAGGAGAAGGAAGAGAAATGAAGGGGAAAATGTATAAATTTAAAAATTCTTTTAAAAAAAATTTAAAAAAGTATTTCATTTGAGAGAGAGAGTGAAAGAGCACAAGCGGGGGAGGGGGCAGAGATAGAGGGAGAAGCATCAGGGAGCCCGATGCGGGGCTCCATCCCAGGACTCTGGGATCACGACCTGAGCTGAAGGCAGATGTTAAACCAACTGAGCCACCCAGGTGCCCCAGATTAAAAAATTCTTAACTACCAGCCAACCACAGTGGTAAATCCTGATGAGATCCTAATGCAAAAAAATGGTTTTTTAAAATATGACTTTTCATAAAATATTACTTTTATAAGATCTTTGGAAATGTGATCATCAATTGGCTGCAAATGGGATGGTATTGAGATAGAAATTCCTCTTCCTAATGGTAAGAATTAGTACTAATTTTAGGATAAATAGTCTTAGAGTTTTGTTATCTTTTAGATGTACACTGAAATATTCATGGAAGAAATGATATTGTTTTCGGGACTTGTTTCAAGGTGATACGGAGGTATCGGTGGGAGAGAATACAGATGTAACAAGATTGGCCGTAAGGATTGATTATTGGAGCTGGTGATGGGTGGATGGCATTCATTGTGTTAATCCACTTATGTTTATATACCTTTAAAATTATCTGTAGTAGAAACTTCTGGGGAAAAAAGCTGGTACATTCAGCTTGTGGCATTACTTTTAAGTCCGAGGGGGTTGTTTAGCCTCCTTGAGGTTTCATCCTGGCTCAGGATACAGACCAAGGAGATACGATCAGGAACTGAGCCTCAAGATCAAGTTTATATCCTTTATCATTATGGAGAAATTCCACATTATAAAAAATTTTAAGGGCATTGGAAACAGTAAAATATGCCTTCAGTCTAGCTTTTATTTCCCCTTAGAAGAAGACATTGAACAGATCCATAGTTTTGTCAAAACGTCAAAGCCTGTCTTTATATCCTGACGGAGGGCTGCTGGGGTCTGATGGGAAAGAGGAATCATCAGTGTTGGCCAGGCAGTTAAGCAAATGTAGCAAGAGTAGCATCAGAAGTTCTTCATGTTTTCTGGGTCTGAGGGAGGTTTTGTTCTTAATCTCAGAAAGCACTTTTATGTTCTTTGTATTCGTTGACTATAAAATCAAGATCGATAGTGGAAAAGTCCTTTTTCTAGGAACGACATGATGCATTGTGTATGACCACTTAATTGTAACTTCTTCTCTCCTTTCTGTAGAATATAAGCCTGCTGATACTGTGCCTTTCTTTACCAAGATCATCTTAGATGTGTAAGGAATGTAGTGTAATGTAAGGAATGGTAGCAGAGGGACCTCATTTTGCTTTGGAAGCAGATGTGTTGCCCAGATGTTCTGACATCACTGATGGCGTGTGCACATGACTGGTCCCTTAGCCTTGTAGCCTTTGCCTTGCAGGCATCAGCATGCCACAATTCCTCAGCCTCCTCATTCTGCCCTCTCATGGGCCTTCTCCCATCTCCAAGACTCTTCCTTCCTTCCCAGTCTTCTTTAATGGCTTTGTTCCCACAACCTGTTCTGTTAATTCTGGTGCCCTTCCCATCCACCTTCAGGCATGCTCCCCTAGTGCACTTACCAAAACTTAGCTTTTCGGTGACCACTTGTAAACAGATGAAGCTCAGCCATGAATGAGCCCAGGCTCTTCCCTGAACTTTCCAGACCTGTTTTCCCAATTACCTTTTATGCATTCACCCTGTGGTTCCAGGGCCTTGTGATCTCAATGGATCAGAGTTTAATTATCATCGCAGCCCACTCCCCTCAACCCCCACCACGCATGCACTTTGGTTTGTGTTCTCTTCTGAATCCCCTGTCGCCGCAAGTCAGAAACTGTGGCATCATCATTGACTTCGGCTCCTCCATGACTGATAAGTGTCCTAGATGCTTTCTTCTCCCTCCCTTGTCTGCTGAGTTCAAGCCTTCAGGAACCACAGCTACACCATTGCTCCTAATTCATCCCCTGACATTGCCTCCAGGAAGAGCTTTTTGAAATGCAAATGTAATTGTTTTCTGTTCTAAAGCCTTCTGCAATATTCTAAACTCTCAATTTCTGAGCAGGGTGTCGCTAATCATTAAGTTTGTGATCATCTCCTTCAGTATACATATATGTATTATAAATAACATACACATTTATTGCACTAATGTATTACATATTGTAAACACAAAAGTAGGGATTAAAAGGACATAAAAAAAGTTTTAAAAATAATTTTATATTCATTAATATTCAATCCTTTAATTTTGGGAATTTTTTTCTGAGTCATTGATAACTTCAGTGCAAATAATATGATTGCATTTGCTTCCTTCTTGTGATACACTAATTTTAAGCTCTGTGTTGAAGTACGGTTTTCTTACATACTTTTTTTTTTTCGGTTGTTATCGTCGAAAAAGTTAGTCTGTCTTCAGAAAATGCAGATCCAAATGGGAGACATGTAGTGTTCCCTGCTTGTTTGTTTTTATTCACCAGCTGCACAAAGGTTCAGTTGACATCAGCCAGTAAATTGTAATCTAGCATAGTATTCAGAGTGGCTAAGAACAGACCTTCCGTGGTTCTGTTTCCTAGATTAGACTCTTGTCTTGTTTACTTACTAGATTGGATAATTTGCTTAATCTGTGTCTCAGTTTCTGTCTCTATGAAGTGAGATGATTATCACAGTCTCTTCATCAGGGATGGTGGTGAAGATTGAGGGATTAGCAAATAGCACTGATCAGTGCTGATCCATAAGCAGCGCGCCCTCAATAAACGGTAGCGGTTATTTTCCTCTTTGAGAAGCTCAGTCATTTCTTTAAGAAAGAGTGGGAACACGCTGCATTTTCCTACTTTTAATAGGACTTCAAAAACGAAGACTCTTAATTTTGTAAATTTTAAGGCAGATTAGAAAATTCTGTGTCAACATTTTTAGAGAGTACAGATGGGATGGGTTTTATGGATGTGATATTATTTGGGGAAAGATGAACATAATGATGGAAATATTTTCGAACTTCTGTTTTCAAAATGTTTCTTTTGGGAACCTTTCTCACTGTGACAGTGTCATCTGTACTTCAGAGGAATGAGGGCTGCTGTATGGTTGTGCAGTGTGGACAAGTAGAGGTGTCATTCACGAGTGTGTGCTCTCTCGCACTTAAACGACTGCTGTTCTCATCTAGCTGTGGCTCTTGTAAACCACTTATCTGTTTCACAGGGGTCATTTGGTTCAGGTGTAATGATATCATTCATCCATCTGCTTACGAGGGCACATGTAGACTGTAATATTTCGCAGTCATTGGAAGGACACAGGAATGGAGGGTGCCTCATGGCAATGGAGCTCCCAGGTTGCCTTCAGAGACTCCTTTCATGTGACTGGCTGCCATCTGGACTGAGAGAGGGTGTCATTGGCAACTATTCATGAAATACTAGTAAAATTTGGTTTTCCTTCCTTCTTTAGAAATAGGAAGTTTATGGTATTATTTACCATGCAATAGAAAGAGCTGGCATGGCTGACCGACCACGTCTTCTGGTCCAACTGCTGGTCCACTCTGCTTTTGAATTCACTGCTCCTCAGTCTAGAAGCCTTTCTTCCCTACTCCCACACATTTCTCCTCATCTCAGTTATTCCTGTGTGCAGGCCTATATATTTCATATAGGGATGGGGTATAGATATTTTGAATTCTGTTGTTTTCACTTAAAAGTGTATCAGACTATTTTGTTTCTCCATGGTCTTCAGTGTGACAGTCTGGATGGTTTCCTAATTTTGTTGCTTTGACATGCCAAGATGAATTAAACCATTCCCCATTCCTCTAACAGTGGATATTCAAATATTTCCGGTTAGTTACTGTTATTTAGGATTCCGTCATGAACACCTTTTTGCATATTATGTTTTGCTTTAGGCACATTATTTATTGCAGATAAATTCTTTGGAGGAATTACTCTTATTCTAATAAAGCCTAAATGCTTTCCTAAAAGATTCATACGAAATTTAGTGCTGCTAACAATGGAATACCAGCAATTTCACTACACCACTGAAACTGTATTAGGGAT
Organism: Lontra canadensis; assembly: GCF_010015895.1. NCBI lineage: Eukaryota > Metazoa > Chordata > Mammalia > Carnivora > Mustelidae > Lontra > Lontra canadensis. The sequence continues at coordinate 30,610,378 of NW_022631003.1, read as the reverse complement.
TTTCGTTTTGGTATGTGTGAAATGGTAATTCAGGGCTGCTAAATATGCATTTTTTGTTACCATTGCAAATACAGTTTTCCCCATGTTTTTATTTGTTTGGTTCTTCTGTGAGACTGGGGTTTGGATTTATTTTTCTTAAAAGTACAAACACTTTGGGGCACCTAGGTGGCACAGTTGGTTGAGTGTCCGACTCTTGGTTTCCACTCCAGTCATGGTGTTGTTGGGGTGGTGGGATTGAGCCCCACCTGCTTTGGGCTCCATACTCAGCAGGGAATCTTCTTGACATTCTCTCTCTCCCTCTCCTCTCCCGCCACTCATGCACACGTGCATGTGTACTCTCTGAAATAAATCTTTCAAAAAGTACAAATATTTAAAGTTTGTATTTTACATAGTACATAATAATCATTTCCTTTATTCAACATGGGGTTTCTATTAACGTCTCTAATAAAAAGATGGCTATAATATTATTTGGCCCATTTGCTGGATGGGCACCTTGGGTTAAGTAACTTGATCGTATAGCCAAAAATTTATGGACTTGGAAAATTAAAACCCAGGCTTATCTGTTCCATATTTTGTGCCCTTAGTCATCGTGCTCTGCTCCTTTTGGCAAAATAATCTTTACTGTAAAATTATGAAGTATAGAAAAGCAAAAAGGAAAATAAAACCACATTCATCTGGAATTCTGCCCTACAAAGAATACCACTGGGAGCATGCTGGAGTATGACTGCCTATCTCAGAGGAAGGCAGGAGACCTGGCACAGACCCTGGGAGTGAGAGAGGGTTGAATGTGTGTATACCTCTTCCTTCATCCCTGGTAGACTGCTCTCGGCTCAGTGATCAAGAAGAAAGTGTTCAAAACCAGAGACTTTTTACCTTATTATGTATATATTTACAAAAAGGGATCAATTAATAGATCATGAATGTCCTTCTGTGTTATTATCCACTGGTACTCACCTTGGCAACCTTGGCCTGCTTAATAGTCTGTCTAAGGAAGGGACTTCAGTGGTACTATTGTTAGACATTTTGATTGTTTACATTTTTTTCTTACAAGTAACATTGTGAAAATTATATACATAAATCATGTGCTTATTTGTCCAGGTATTTATTTTAGCTTAGTTAGTATGGAGTGCCAGGTCAGAGGCTATTAGATTTTTAGGGCTTTTGATGATCATTGCCAGGGCCATTCTACCCTCCAAGAAAGCGTCTTCCCATTTGGCCTGTTAAAGTAAGAAAAGAGAGGCAAGGAGGAGAGAGAGGGAATTTTTTTTTTTTTTTTTCATAATTCCTTAAAATTCACTACCTTAATTCTTAGGAAATAAGTCAGTCAGCCCACATGTATTTCTTAAACACACATGATGGAGAGATCATGGTCCTAGTCTGACAGTGGAAATAAATTTATTCTTTGTGGGACAGTTTAAGGGAAAGTGTTTTTGCTGTTCTGCTGGGTCAGCAATGACAGAGTTCATCCAAAGCCAACCCACTTTCCAGAGCTATGGTGAGTTCTGTGGGGTATGTTGGTTCACAGAGTTCGTTTGCCATGATAAAATGTTATATGCCAATGGACTGAAGTCATGGTTTGTAGTGAAACAATTACTATACAAATTTCACATTAGTTCAGAATGCTTTCTCAGAGTGCTTGTGGGATCAGAGTGGTTTGGCTTCGTATTTTTTGAGTGACATTTGCAATAACACATTAGCCAGTGATATAGGTGGAAGGTCTTGGTTCTACTAGATTTCTTGGGTATGAAAGCCAGGTTTTAGGGCTGGTGCAATTGTTTCTCCTACACTTTCAATAAGGATGGAACATACTTCAGAACAATTATAGAATATTTTTCCCTCTGAGGACATACGAGTGTAGTCAGCCATCTCCAATTTCTACAAAACTATGCCTGTGCTCCAAGAAATGTGTAAATAACAGGAATGTCTGCTCTAAAGTTCTTGCCCCAAATTTAATTGAAATCAACTGTTTAAAATACATTCTTAGGTAAATTTTACATTGTAGCTCATAATATTTGTTATATAATTTTCAGGATAGCCCATGAAGTATTTGCCACAAAGGAAATTGGTGTGTTAGGAAACTGAGCCATGTTCATTCCCTCCCCCCACCCCCCGTCCCATGTCGCACACAACTGTGCATGTTTATTTTTACATAAAACTTCCAGCAAGCCTTAATCATTTCAATCAACTCAGTCAAAACTTTCAAAGAATAACAACTTTTAATTCCTCAAATTGCTTAGAATCTTTGAATTAGAATCTTTCTCTGGGAAATAATTTGCCAGCGTTGGCAAAGAAAGCTGTGCATGAAAACGTTAAAAAAAAAAAAGGCAAGCCATTACTAAACACTACAAATATGATTGTGAGGCAACATGTTAATTTAAAGCCATGTGGGCTTTATTTGATGTAATATGTCAGTAGACATTGCAAATACTAAAATTTTGGAACCTTGAGGGAAATTTGATTTTGGCTAAGAAATTGGGTTCGCTGAGGACTTTGGGACATCAGAGATTATAAGATTATCCTTTCAGCTAGTATTTACCTCATGGTGCTTGGTATTGTGAGAACACCATACACCCTACATTGAACCCTCTTAAAGCATAAGAGATGAATTCCAAGCCATTTGTCCAACCTCAGATTTGCAAATATACTATAACATGTAATTTCTTCAACTCTCTAATGTGTATTTTTTTGGCTGAGAGCCTTCCCTTTCTTGTACTGTTTAACTTGATCTTTACTTCTATCATTAGCCCTAGCTGTGAGCTTTTTTCTGACCATCCCAAGGAGAAACAAGTTTTAAGTCTGTTCATAGGAGTTCCTGGATGGGCAGAACACGAAGCCGTGTAGGAACACCGATGTTTGTGGTTGTCTGGGCCCCATGTAACTTGCCAGACAGCCCACGCATATAATTTAAATTGTTTCTCAGCTCAGCTAGCACTACTTGTCAGGGACCTTGAACCTAAAATTTGCAAATGCCAAGGGTCTATTTGAAAGAATCTATTCTTTGATAACAAAGTCTTATTGAGGAGGCAAAGCATACTTCTAGAATATTTTAAACAGTGAAAATCAATATGTGGTTAAATGCCCAAATGAATGAAGGGGTCGAAACACTAAATCTTGTTGGCAGTGAGAGAAGGGGAAGACTCCCTAGGGACATAACACGGAAGGTTTAATTACTTGAGCAAGACATGAGGATGGGATACAAATATGGTTTGGTCATGGTTAGGCAGCAACCTAACTTACTTGATCATCACTCCTACACCAGTCAGAGGGAGCCAGGATTATGGACTCAGGCCTATCTGGCTCTGGAATGTGTGATGTAAACCTTTATCCCATATGGTTACCCTTCCGACTTTATAAACTCAACCAGTCTGTGAGCCTCCCCCTTCCTTCAAGGTCCAACTCAGTGATAGCCTCTCTCTAAAGTCTTTTTAGATCCTGTAATCTACGTCCTGTAGTACTTTCACATCTTTAATTATACAACTTTATTTAGTCTTTTGTATACCTCTTTCCCCTGAGGGACTGTGAGGATCCAATCCTCACAGGAAGTACAAATTATATCCCATATTGAGCGCAGTGATTTGGCCTGTACACTGGATGTGGTGTTGGGAGTAGAAAAAATGGAGTACAGCATGAGTATGGTTCAGAGGCAGGAGTAGAGGTGATGTGTGAAAGAGAAATAAGCTGTCCTTGTTACATGAAAGACCAAAAATAAAGGAGGTAGGAGTGGAAAAGAAGCAAAGGCATAAGATCAGGAAGGCCTTAAATGTCAAGGCAAGAATTTGGACTTGACTCTGCAGACATTACAAGCCAATGAAAGACTAGCTTGACTGAAAAGAAGATTAAGACCATCTCTATCTAAATGGGAAGTTGGTGATGAGTAACTTAACAGTATATTTTCCCCTTATTATTATTTGGGTTGTATAAACTTGTCTGTCAGTCCAAAAGAGTACTGGGTCACATTTAGGTGACACATTTCCTCCAGACATCCTGGAGAACTTCAGGAAGTGGCGGGGGTGATTCAGCAGGGGACGTCTTCCTGAAACATGCAGAGATTGGTATTTGGATAGAGTTATTCTTGCCAGGCTGTGAAGAAGTCTTTCCGTAATTTATGTGGATGTTTGCTCAGCCTTTTCCCAGATGGAAACCAGGCTGAGGATAAGACTAGATGGGAACAAATTCGGAAGATTTGGGGTCCCTGGTAAGTCTTTATCCTGAAGACTTCCTGAAGGTTCTGAAGTGGCCTTAGCTTACCAAGGGAAAGATAGACGGTGGTTAGTTAGTTTGGTTCTTTGATTACTTTGGTAAAAAATGGAATATTGTGGACTTTTATGTTCCTCATACCTCAGGGTAAGCTCTAATTTTAGAATCAGAGGAGTCTTGCAAGTCTGTGGAAGTCCATTTATATTCTTATTTTAGGTACTTTATCTTAAGCTGTGCAGAGGTATACTTTACTACCTCTACTTAACATTTCTAGCCTACAAACCTTTTGAGGTTTCTTTTTATTATCTGTAACTTTTCAAAATTGTAACAATTCAAAAATTGAAAGTATTATCAGTATAGCACAGAGATTAATAATACCAGCTCTGGACCCAGATTGCCTGAGTTCTGATCCTGATCTTCCCACTTAATAGCAGTGTGACCTTGGGCAAGTTATTTAACCACTGTGCCTCAGTTTCTTTATCTGTAATATGGGGATAATCATTTACTTTCCTTACTGCATTTTTGCCAGAATTAAATGAATGCATTGTTCATTTATTGAAAGTAGAACTATTAGAATAGTTCCTGGTACGTAAGTTCCCAACAAATATTATCTATTATTGTATTACAAATGAGAAAATTAAAGCAGCCACAGGTTAAGTGATTTAGGTAGTTGTCCCACAAGATGACTAAGCCGGGATTAGTGCGTATTTCAACATTTAGTCAACTGTGAGTGTATTTAACCAGTCAGCTGTGCTATACTGACATAGAGACCAGAGGTCAGGAAACTTTTTCTTAAAGGGACAGATCAGTTAATAAATATTTTTTACTTTGCAAGACTTAGACTCTCTTCTGCAGCTACTCAGTTCTCATTGTGTTCTGTAAAAGCAGCTATAGACAGTATGTAAATGAATAGGTATGGCTGGGTTCCAATAAAACTTTGTTTATAAAAACAGGTTGCTGTTTTTTTGTGTGTGGGTGTTTTTTTTTTTTTTTCTCCCAGACCTCTGCTTCAGATACTTAAGCCATACCTTCATAGAGACTTTGGATTCAATTTAGGTTTATTTATTTATTTATTTGAGAGAGAGTGAGCGAGTGTGCATGCACAAGCATCCCAGTATATGACTGGGGGGTTGGGGGGGCAGAGGAAAAGCAGACTCCCTGCTGAGCTGGGAGCTGAATGTGAGGCTTGATTCCAGGACCCCAGGATCAAGACTTGAGCCGAAGGCAGATGCCCAACTGACTGAGCTCCTCAGGCGCTCCTGGATTCCATTTAAGGTATGAAACAGGTATTATTACAATAAAAAATAACTTCACCTCTAAAGGAGTATGTCTAACGTGTTATTCTGACTTGTGATGGTCATGCTTTAGAAGATCGAAGTAATTTAGAAAATAAGCAGTAGTAATGTGTTTTCCCATCTCAAAGGGATATACTGAAGTCACTTAATGGTTTGGAGGATTATTCTTAGAATTTGAAATCTGATTTGGGCAAGATGCTAAGGATTGTTTTATTAAATAAACACACATACAGGGGCGCCTGGGTGTCTCAGTGGGTTAAGCCTCTGCCTTCTGTTCAGGTCATGATCTCAGGGTCCTGGGATTGAGCCCAGCATTGAGCTCCCTCCTCAGCGGGGAGTCTGCTTCTCCTGCTCCCTCTGCTCTTCCCGTCACTTGTGCTCTTTGTCTATCTCCCTGTCAAATAATTAAAATCTTTAAAAAAATAATAAGTAAACATAAACACAGACTTTTTTGTTGTAGTTGTTCATTTTTGTGTAGGAAAAATGTATGAGTCAAGTAACAGGCTATTTGTAATTATCCTTGCCATTACACAACAGGTTTTTCTGCTAGGAATGTTGTTTGCATGGGTTTGAATTTTTTTGTGGCTTATTTCTCAGTTTAATAAAGTGTTCTTTTTAAATTAAACTTGTCAGCGAACCTTTTTGTGAGTGGCTGTGTTAGTTCATATTTATAGCTTACGTCTGTTTCTGAGGAAATGACTAAAGTCGCTTGCATTCGATCGAAACTGTGTGACAAAGGACATCTTTGACTTACTTAAACAAGGCTCATGATGGAAACTCAAAAAATCTAATGGTTCATGTTTATAAGTGTCTTTATGTATTCAGTCTTGGTTGGGCCAAATAATCAGAGCTCTGTGCTAAGGGAGGGACTGAAAATACTCAGTGCTTCCCAATTGAATGGATTCCTCTGAAGCAAGTTCAGGCAACACTTTCTTACAAGTCTTTAACTTTTTTTTATTGCACATGTTTAGAATTGGGTTTTATGGAATAAAATATATGGAATATATTTTTTCTTCTCTTTAAAGCACTCCACTGATTTTCTCTATCCTCGTCTGTATCCTATAGGCCCTCGTTTGTATTTAGATGTGTGACCTCTAAACCTTGCACATGTAGTTTCTAGCAAGGAGGCTGATGGGGATTGGGAAGGGGCCTGGGGATGTAACTGACTCACAGAAATGTGCTGTGTCTTGCTCCTGCGGAGGTCCCTATTTCCCCACCTCTGGAACATCCTCAGGCTCTCCCCATCTCAGTGCTGTCCCCTCACTCTTGGTCCCTTCCTCCTGGCAATGTCTGTGTCTTTCCTCCTGCTGTTCGCTCCAGGGCAGGAGAAGGGTGCACAGGCCAGGCTCAGGCCTACTCAGACCCAGGTTGATCTGTGCTCTGGGACCCCAGCTAGAACTCAGATCCCCCACAAAGGCCCTGCTAGAAATGGTGGTTGGATTTTGCTGTGATTATTGTTCCAGATCAGTTATGTTATAAACTCATGGGAATTTTCTGTTAATGTAATTGTTAATTTCAACCATTTTATGAGCACTCAAGGAAACCACTTCTCCAGCCAAACCTTGGATCTCAATGTAACACAGACAAGAGTGAAATTGTGTTGGCTGTCCCATATCACTCACTCTGGCCTCCATTCTCAGAAGCACCTACGGAGTAGGGTTCCTGCACACTCACTTTGAAAACTGTTGATGAATATAACTTTATTTTTGGAGCACACATTAGTCTTAAAATTGGGCTTGCCTATGTATACACGATTAATTGCTAAAAGTTCACCTGGATTGGTGTGCCTGTATGGGTTATATATGAAGCCAGCTTTAGGGGCGACCAAATGGACAGATGCTTACCTGAGTTGAGAGATTTAAGACAGCCTTTATCCTCCATTCATGCCTGAAATTCCATTGTCAGTAATGCATTTTATTTCAGTGTTAAGCAGCTGCCTCTTTTGAAGCTCTTTTTCAAATGAAAATATCCCCAGGAAAGCTATCCATTAAGCCTTTTGAACCTTAGTGCTGATCCTGTTTCTTCCCTACTTAAACATCTGGGGTCACTGACTCCTCAGAAGGATAGATAGAAGAAGCAAGGAGCCACACTGCTCCTTCATAATTTGGTCTGGGACTGGCTCTGACTCTGTGTACATTTGATAACCCCAAATGAGGTTATCTGTAGTACTTAACTGGGAGATACTTGCTTTCTTATTTAGATGGAGGTATTATGAGGTATTTGAATAGTGAGCACCTCAAAAGGAACTTCTATTCCCAAATATTCCTTTACTTCCAAAATATATTTTATTACTGTAATGGTGAGTATGTACATGCCATACATACAGTACTGGGATTTTTTTTTTTTTTCTTGAGTATGTTATTTACAAGAAGTAAGGAAATTAAGTCTAGTCGCAAGTCTAGAACACGGGGTGTATATGTTTCTACCATATTGTCTGCATATTGATTTTTTTTAATTGATTGACTTTCCCTTTTTTAATTGATTTCTTTCTTTCTTTCTTTCTTTTTTTTGACCTTAACAACTAAATATAGTAAAATTGTGGTTCATTTATGTACTTGACAAACATTCATAGAGTGTCTAACATGGTGCAGGTACTTTGGCTATAAAAAGGAATGCTGGTGGTTTTCTCCTGAAACTCAGGCTTCAAGGAATATTTGAGGTTGCCTAGCAACTGGGAACTAAGGAAGAAAGAGAAGAAGGGAGTGCTGGGGTGGGGGAGTGGAGAAGAAAGGAGGAAGAAGGAAAGAAGGATAACTAGAAGGAAGTTACTTAAATCTATTGGTCCTTAACACATTTTCTTGTTCTTATTTTTTTATTTTTAAATATTAAAGATTTTATTTATTCATTTGAGAGAGAAGAGGGGGAAAAAGAGAGCACAAGCAGGGGAGCAGCAGGCAGAGGGATGGGGAGAAGCAGACTCCCTGCTGAGCCCCAGGGAGGAATCAATCCCAGGACTCAGGGATCATGACCTGAGTCCAAGGCGAGTGCTTAACTGACTGAGCCATGCAGACAGCCCACATTTTTTTGTTTTTGATTACACGTGTTACCTTGTTAGATGCTCTTCATTGCTTATAGAATAATTTATCATCTGTCAGCTTTTTTTTTTTTTTCTGGTATGCTCTAATTTGAAATTAGTTTTAATTTTTTTTTTTATAGTTGTTTCTTTCCAGTATAAAAGAATTTTATGGACCGGTTGGCCAATAAGTACATGGGAGGTTTGAAGAGCTGAAGGAAAAAAATCCATCTTAGACTCGCTTTTTAAAATGTGAGTAAACTCTCTACTCTCCATGGTTTATTTCTGACATCTTTAAAGCCTGAATATAGAAAGGTAATTTCTGTATGTTCAGTGTGTAAATTTTTTCCCAGTAGTAAAGTTACTTGACTATGTTGGTTGACTCATTAAGTCTATGAGAACTGATGACCCATCCCCCTCTTGAAAAGTTTTTTAATTCTTGAAGTGCTGTGACTAACATGGATGATTGTAGAATTTTGACGTGGTGTGGCAGTCTGTGAGCAAATCTGTTTGGCACCAAGAATGGAAATACAGACCAGGTAGCCCATGAACAGTACCACCCTCTTCTCAAATCCTTTGTTGCCTTTTGTCCCACAGACCATTTCAGTGCCACATCGAAGCTAGTGAGAATTGGGTCAACCTGTTAATGACCCTATAGGCTTAGAAAAATGAGATGTTTTCACATAAGCTTAATTACTCTCTTCCTCTCTGGTATTCTTGTTCAGTAATAATAATAACACCTAACTATTTCTTGAGCATCTGCTAAGTGACAAGTACTTGACTCATTCAAGTCAATCAGTATTCAACACATACTTTTTCTGCTTGCGATGTGCCAGGCCCTACTCTGACACCTTGTGTTATTGTCATGGCAACCTTGCAAGGGACAAGTTAATATTTTCAGGAATATACATGAGGATATTGAAGTTCAGAGAAAGGAGGGAGAATGCTAATGGTCACACAACTGGTAAGTGGCAAAACCTAGAGTGTGAACAAGGCGCTGACTTTTTCTGACTGGCCATATCTTAAGTGGTGTTTAAAATGCTCTTCCTGGCCCTGCTTTGGTAGGAACCTAGAGCCTTCTGGGTTTTATTCTTAATAGAAATATGATCCTAATTCTTCTAAACCTTGGCCATAGTCACAACAAGGAAGGAAATTGGAGAAACATCCTCCCACATTTGAGAGAGAGCTTTGGTGCTTGGATGGGGAATTAAAAGATGCAATGTCCAGTCCCAGCCCTTCCATGGATTTCCTGTGTGTCCTTGCGATAATTTAACATACACGGGAAATAATTACTTTTATTTATGCCAACTGAGGAGAGCAGACCAGATATTCTCTGAGGTCTCTTTCAGTCAGCTTTTTATGGAAATATGGAGGAAAGCACACAAATCATAAGTGGATAGCTTGATGGAATAATTGTCACAAAGTGAGTACAGCTTTGTAACAGTACTCAGATGAATGGAAAGTTGCCAGCACCCCCAATGCCCTTGGAAATAACTGATTAATTCATTTTGCCTGTTTAAAAAGTTCATGTGACTAGAATCATGTCCTATATATTCTTTTGTGCCTGGTGAATTTTTCTTATTATATTCGTGAAATTTATCTCCAATATTTATAGTTTTTCCGCCATTCTCACTTTCACAATATTGAGTTATATATCTGTTTTATAGTTGCTGGACATTTCAGGTGGTTATCCAGTTTGGATGAATAACAGATAATGCTTCAGTGAATATTTTCGTGCCTGTCTTCTGGTGATGACTGTATTTTGTTTGTTCGGGGACTACTCAGTAATTTAGACTCTGCCGATCTGGGGAAGGATATTGGACTAAATGAATATCTTTGAAAGCAGACACGCTGATTTTAGGTGATTTGTCTGCCTCAGCCTGACCGTCTGAGTATGCTAGTCAGGAGCAGATGAAGATGTTTTGGCAGATTGCTCTTGAGGGTGTGGCCAGGTGGGACCTTGTCTGCTCTGTGTGTGGTGTGGGAAGGCTTGCCTTGTGGGAAGGCTTGCTCCCTGACAGCAAGAGCTCTGCTTGGATTCAGGAAGGGGTTACAGAGAGGAAGAGAAACTAAATCCAGAAGTGATAGACATCTGGGCTACCCTAGAAATCCTTAGGATATCTTGTCAGCCAGATCAAGAGCTTGGAAAGCTGACAACGCAGGGGAACGATCTCTGCTGTGAGACCTAAAGAGTCTGAAGAGATGAATAAAGAAATAAATACTGATCCAGGCGGGGGAGGCTGAATCTCAGAAGGAGCTCTCAAAGCATTTTCTGAACAAATTTATTCTGATTTTGTCAAATTTCTTTTTAAGTCTAATTTTCTTTTAAGGAAGCTTGGAAAAACCAGTCCCTAATGTATGAATTTTGAGCTAAGATGGACTTAATCGTTAGAATTACCAAACTGGGGGAGAAAAAAGTATTTTCAAACAGATATGAGGAGTGGGCCTGGGGGCCTTGCTGTGTGACCATTCTTTGTGGAAGTCACAGCTCCCTCACCTTCTTTTCCCACGATCTCTCTGGATTAGCTACTCATCTCTAAAGAAGGGGTATTAACATGCTGATCTGATAGGTTTGCTGGGACAGTTTGCTGCAGAGTATCCGCCATGTGCTTTTGGGTGTGTTGCATGGGCGCTAAAATAATAGTCCTTATTCTTACTGTTTTTCCGAATCTTATTATGGATGTTGCTGGTTGACTCTGCATCTGATTCTTTATAGGACTTTTCAGGTAATTCTTTTTAAAATATAAGACTACTTTCTTAAGTATGGTGAAAACTAATAAATATTTTCCTACTTGCCTCGCCTTAAACTGAAATCTGAGGGAAGATGAAAGAAAGCATTTGTCCATGTGTTCTTGGCAGATACCTCCCCAGGGTGAGTCAGTGAAGACACTTTTGGTTGTTGAAACTGCTTTACATGGTTAGTTCAAGAAGAGGCCAGTGGAGCTGAGAGTCAGGGGGAAGTCGGGTCATCTTGCACAAAGGAAAAATCATAATTTTGTTTGGGAAGAATTGACTCTCAATTCTTGCCAGATATTTTGCAAATAAGTGTCTTTATTTACTAGAGGGCTTTGGTGGGAGGCTCTATGGGTGATTTACTTCTTTTTTTAAAGATTTTATTTATTTTATTTGAGAGAGAAAGAGAGATTGAGAGAACGAGTGGGAGGAGGGGCAGAGGGAGAAACCCTCTGCTCTGATGCCTCAATGTGGGGCTCAATCCCAGGACCCCGGGATCATGACATGAGCCTAAGACAGATGCTTAACTGACTGAGCCAGTCAGAAGACCTCTGTGGGTGATTTACCACACACCACCACACCCAGGCTAGGGGACACATCCTGACTGGTTGGGGTTGGCAAATCTTTTTACCTGTTAGTGATTCTGAACTAGCAATTGGGACATATGATCTAGATTAAGCTCAGTTTTGCCCTTGGTGAGATTTTGATCAAACAAGTCAGTAATCCAGTGTTTTGAAAAGAAAACTTTTAGAGTGACTTGAGCAAAGAGAACATTTTACCCAAGACTCTGAAATTCTAGTTCTGACTTTTCTACTAACTAGCTGTTGCCTTTCCTCTGTATGGTTTACCCTGGGCCTCCGTTCCTTTGTCTGTCAAATCAGGAAGCTGATTTAGATTGGCATTTTGAGGCAGAGCAGGGTTCTGGGAATTCTCTAAACATAATACTTACTTTTGAGTGTGTTTGTGTTTTTCTGAATGCTAGATTCTTTCACCGATTCATCCCAAGACAGAAGTTCCTTTGACTGCAGATTTGGGTACTTAGGAAGGTGGGCGAAGGAGTGTTTTCAAAATATGACCTAGGTTCACAAAATAGTTAATGTCCAGAGCAGGTAAAAAATTAAATGACTGGAGTCTTGTGACTGATAAAAGGCTATATTGAGTGTATGTAGATTTATTTTCACACCAACATTTGCTTTAATGGTCTTTAATACACATGCTCTGTTCATTAAAGGGTGTGTATATTTATATATAAGCTACATAAATAAATGTAGTTAAATAATTGGCCTAGCTGGATTATGAAAGCTGTACTTGGCCTTCTCTTCTATCTCTGTTTAAATTCTCAGTTCCCACATGACACAGTTGGGAGTGTCCCACCCCCCAAAACTGGATTTGTTTTGTTGTTCCAGGCATCAAACACTGATTTGAAAACATTTACTAATTGTCATCGAAATGACATTGGATTAATAAAATGAGAATAAATACCAAATCGTGTTATTATTACTTTTAAGTTCTGACCTTTGTCCTCTTATACCCAAGTATAAGAAGATGCAGGAGGACATATAGGGAAAACTTAAACTAAAAATTTCAGTACTTCCAGTCATTTAGATGTTCTGATAACTGGCAAACAGAAGAAATATCATTTGCCTCAGAGCAGAGGCAACCCCCTGGTCTCTCCATTGTTTTCATGGTTCTTGAGATCACAGGTGGCAATGGCGAAAGCTGTCTGGTTCTACCCCTTTGGAGGCTGAGTGGCCCCAGACACAAGAATGAGGTGGGGCCTCTGCTCTGGTTTTGGTGGGGTCTTCTCTTCGTCAGGATAAGGAAGGCCGTGGGACTGTCCGTGTCATCAAGCAGGCATGCTTATGTAATCTCTCCACCTTGTCATATAGTGGGATTTTTTGGATTTTGTTTGTTTGTTTTAGATTTTATTTACTTATTTGAGAGAGGGAGAGCACAAGCAGGGGGAGGGATAGAGGCAGAGGGAGAAGTGGACTCCCTACTGAGCAGGGAGCTGATGTGGGACTCGATTCCAGGATCCTGGGATCATGATCAAGGCAGACACTTAACTGACTGAGCCACTTGGGTACCCTCATGTAGTGTTTTTTGAGCAGGCCACTGAGATAATGGTGTCCCAAAGAAAAGCAGCACCCATAGCTCTGTTCCTTTGGGCCCTCTTTGTCCATACCCTGGTAGTATTTTTCACTTTAATTATCATAGGGCGGTTGAAGTTTTCTATGTCCTCACTGCCTTTTGTGGACCAAACATTCGCTATTCTAGGTAAATTCCTACTATGGATTCTCAAGGTGCTGCTGGGGGTTGGTGATCTAACTGGAATCATGTCACATATGTGTTATGTCTTGAACTTTATTGGTTCATTATAACTTGAGGGAATATGTAAATGAATTTCTTTCCATTGTGAAAGTCACAAAAGATTTTTATTTCCATTTGTCCCCCTCTAGTCCTCTCTCCCTCTTCTATGGAGTATCTAGGATCTCCTCTACAATCAAAGGGAGGTGTGGTTGGGCTTTTAGAACTCTGCCTTTAAGCAGCTGCTTCCTTTGTGTGCGAGGGTGTGGATGGAGTTTGAGGGCTGCTTGAGCTCTTGGCTCGACTGGGCCAAAGCCACAACCGTCTTTTTATTCTTAGTTGCTTTGTTTTCTCCCCACCCCTTAGGAAATTGGCAGTCAGTGACTTTTATTTTTTTTTTCTCCTTGATACAGATATGCAAGGCTGCAACTGTAGACAGAAAGGAAATGTTTACACATTTAGCAAATAAATAAGAATATGTGGAGGGTGTGTGCGCACACAGGCCTTGGCTCTATAACGGGACAGGTGATGTGTTTTTCTTTCAAGTGCTCTGCATTTATGTATTTAATTAGAAGCACTTAGCACTTCTGATGATACGCATATAGTCTCAGCAGTTTTTTTTTTTTTTCAAGATTTTATTTATTTATTTGACAGAGAGAGATCACAAGTAGGAGGCAGAGAGAGAGGGAGAAGCAGACTCCCCGCCAAGCAGGGAGCCCGACGCAGGGCTCGATCCCAGGACCCTGAGACCGTGACCTGAGCTGAAGGCAGAGGCTCAACCCACTGAGCCACCCAGGCGCCCCAAGTCTCAGCAGTTTTTTAAGAAGGAAGAAGGTCCAAGGGAACTTTTGCTCTCATGTAGTGGATCTGTGGGTTAATATGACATTTTTTTGAAAAGCATGGTTCTGGCCCCAGAATTTCAATCAGCCAAGGCTCTCTATGGCTTAGGGAGCAAGGATGTGGGAGAAGGGATTTCAGTAATTCTTAAATCTATTATTTAGCAGTTGCTCAAGGCTTTGTGCATCATAATCAAAGAAATGAGGTTGTGTCCCCAGCTGTGTTTTGTGTTCCTTGAATGCCAAGATCTTCCCTCTGCTTGAGAAGGCACAGCCCAGAGCTTGTTCAATTAAGAGGAGACTTAACTTAGGAGTGCGTTCATTTACAGCCATTGTAGCAGGACCCATTAGTCTTTAGGCAAAAAGAAAAAATGCTATCTCTTGAGAAATGATGGTAGCTTTCAGAGCTCGAAATATCCTCAACAGCTTCCTGTGACCATTGCCTTGAACCGAGGTCAATCCCTCGCCAGTGAGGGACTTGTCAGTACCGTGCATTAATTGTATTTGTCTTCTGTGTTTTAGTTGTATTTTAAAACGCAAATTGTCACTGTACTACCAGCTTTTCCTGTTTTTCTGTTTTTTTACTTTGTTCCTTTCCTTTGTGATAGTAGTTCTGTGCTTGATTTTAGATACATAGGCTATTTGATACTGTGATATTAAGAGATTTTAGAAGAAAAGGTCATCAGCTGTCTTTCTGGGCTATTTTGGGCATTTTGTACTATATTTATTTTGGGTCCAGCTTTTCCTGCCCTTGATTTCTGATTAGCTGTTCCTCCCCCTTGCCTTGGCCTCTCATCTTGCTTGGAAGCTTTTCAACAGGTCTGAACTTGGATGACTGTTTTGTTTGACAAATAAACACTATGTCAACCTTGGGAGGGAGGGAGACCCAGGATGGAACTCTTCGTGAATGCTTCTGGTTCTAATGCATGGGATTTCTGGAGCCAGGACACCAGCTTGCAAGATATCAGTGTCCAGAAGTTGTTTCCTGCTTGAGGGGATTAGCTTTTACAGAGGGAAACATGAATCCTGGGGCATTTGCACAAGTTTTGGATGATGTATGGGATTTATATTGTCTTGCAGTTTATAAACTTTTAGAAATTAAAGAATGGATTATTTGGTTCTTCATAGTCGAAATGGGTCCTGAGTGAGGTCTGGCACATAACAGCCCTTTTTGAAGCCTCGTATCCCAGAGGGAATCTCCTGTGTTGTTGGGATAGTGAGAAAAACAAGCATCAAGCGGGAAGCAAATGGCCTTCAAGGAGTATCAGACCTTCCAACTAAGACTAGTTGCAGCAGAAAACAATGACACCCAAAACACCTGTTTACGTTGACCCACAGCACCCCCTGGCCTGTTGGCCCTTTCTCTGGCCTCCCCTTTTTAGCCAGCCAATACAGCAGCAAGCACTTCCCTGGGAGTCTGAGTGACTCTGGAGGGGCAGAAAAATGCTCACTCATTCTACTGGAGGGTTATAGGATTCAGAAAGTGTTTTCTGATTCTTCCCTTTGTGGCCCTCTGGAATCCTCCGAAGGGGGAGCTGAGGAAAATCACGTGCTACAGATGGTTGTTTGTACTCTTTACCTGATAGATACAGTCAGTTCTCATTTGTAGCAGTCACCGCAGGTGCTGAATTAGTGAATGCTGAGCCATTGGCCCCAGGGCATGTGTAAGTTTTAGGTTCCTGTCAGTCTCTGTCACAACATTTTCTCGGTTGATGAGTACATAACTTTGTTTCTTTTTTTGCTGTTGTTTTAAAGATTTTATTAATTTGAGAGAGAGTCAGATCATGAACAGGGAGTTGGAGTAGAGGGAGAAGCAGACTCGCCTCTGAGCAGGGAGCCCAATACGGGACTCAGTCCCAGGACTCTAGGATCATGACTAGAGCTGAAGGCAGACCCTTCACCGACTGAGCCACCCTGGTGCCCTCCATGGCCTTGTTTCTGTTTTCTGTTTTAAGACACCTTATTTAATATTGTTGATTCATTAGCATTGAACTCACAATCAATTGCACTCTAACCCATCCCTGAACAGAGCTTTTTTTTTAAAAAAAAGATTTTATTTATTTACATATTTGACACAGAGAGAGAGAGAGAGAGAGAGAGAACAAGTAGGCAGAGACACAAGCAGAGAGGTGGGGGGGAAGCAGGCTCCCCGCAGAGCAGAGAGCCAGATGCAGGGCTCGATCCCAGGACTCTGAGATCATGACCTGAGATGAAGGCAGAGGCTTTAACCCACTGAGCCACCCAGGCGCCCCCCATCCCTGAACAGAGCTTATCTAACATACCCGTTTTTCTCTGTAAGGCATGTCACAGCCCTCTTGTGCTTAGCCCTGTGCCCTAGAAACACGTGTTTATAGTACGAGTGCTGATCTGAAACTAGAAGGCAGAGCATTGCCTTGTTCCCCTTCAGCTGGGACCGTGCTCAGAGGCAACTCACATTTTTTGCTGTGCTGTGCATGCCCATGAGTGTCCATGAGAACACTGCTTGTATTGATTTTGGGGTTACAAATGAATTTTAGCGAGGGGGCACGTCCACAGGTACCTGATGTGTAACATAAGCAAAGTAATCCCAATTATTGTGGCAGCAACCCTTTTCAGTTCAGTGCTGTAGTTCACGTACCAAACCAGTCATTTAAGGTAAAAATGAATTCTGAGTTTGTATTGTGACCCATTGTATTGTGACGTCTTTAAACAGCCTTGTGTAAGATGAAGACCATTACAGACAGCTTGCCCTGTTAGTCACTCCTGTTGTTGAATGGATGACAATGCTTCTGCCAGGCTTTGAACACCTGGAGGAAAGGAGCAAGGTCTTGTGTATCCCCATGTCCTTGACATGAAATGATAACAGCCAGACATAGCAGAACGGCGACTAGAGGGAGCAACGACTAGAATGAATGAATGAACGAATGAAAGAGCAAGAAGAAGTTATCTTGGTAATGCATGGAACCTACTTCAGGTCACCTGAGGAGTCTGATGCATCATTTCAGCTTAGATGATTGCCTGTCTCCTACATTTATTACATTAACTCATGTATATACTTACTAATTGTCAGAGAAAGTAGTATAGCATGGAGGGTGTTGTAGCTGGCCTGTGAGAGGAACAGCAGGACCACCACCCATACTGAGAAAACTACATAAGGGCTAAAACTGCATTTTAGTCCTTCTCCATCTCACCACATAGCCTGGCTAGCTGTTTCTTTTTTTTTTTTTCCTCTTATTCCTGCTGCCAGCTTCCCTCTTCGGTCCCACTGCTCTGCTGCTGTGATCAGAAACCTTTCTGGATTTAATCATCTCAATAGCTTGCTTCAAAATTCCATTCTCCCTGGAAGATACAGTTCAAAACTCCTTCGTGATCTGGCTTCCATCCCGGCACTTCAGATTTCTCTGTCTCTTACCTCCCTGTGCTCAAGCAAAACTACACTTTACACTGTTTGCTATGTTTAGGACTTCTGGCTTTTGCTTAGGCTCTTCCCTTTGCCAGTGTTGTCTGTTTCTTCTCCCAGATCGTCCCCTGTGCTGTGTCTGGCAAGATGTCCGTCCCCCCCCGCCCCCAACAATTATGAGCCCTTCAAGGGAAGTGTCTTTCTAATTATCTTAGTGCACAGCCTCTAGGATGTTATGTCCAGTAAATGTATTTGAAAGGGTAAAGGAATCTGAACGTTATCTGGAGGATTTGGAAATAGGAAGACTTTAGAAAAGATATTCTCAAGTTAAAAAAGAGGGTAGAATATGAATTTCTACTCAAATAGAAAAATGTGACTGTTCTTTTGTTGACTAGCTTTGTCTGTTGTACAAAACTGAGCTTTTCCACTCAGGAAACATCTACAGTACGCCACGCTCGGTGGCCCCCAATATAAATATCCAGGGACTAGACTTAATTAAAGTAGAAGCTAGTTAAATTTTATATGAGAGGAAATAACATGCAATTTCAGATATTATCTGTTTCAATTCTTTCCTGTAGATTAACCATTCATTTCACCAAATATTTATCATGGAGCTACCATGTCCAAGAAACTGGGCCAGGGACTTTGGAGCATGAAAAGAAAAGATAAGCAGAACACAGGGGCTTTTGTCTAGTGGGAGACATGGCAGCACATTTCTGTAAAACACAATAAAATGTGCACTTATTACAGGGAGTGCTATGGTAGCACAAAGGAAGGTGAGATTATTTCTAGTCTGCTCGCTCCTGCAGAAGAGCTCGAGTTTAACATGAACCTTGAAAGGGTGCATTTAGGAGTAGGTAGGTAGCAGGGTAGACTAACATGGTTGGGGCAGTTGCGAAGAGAGGGGACAGTATAAGCAAAGGTACGGAGGCAGAAAAGTACAGGGGAATAAGTACCTCAAGGAACATGAGGGGCGAGTGCAGAGCATTATAAAATAAGACTGGAAAAGTACATTGGGATCTGAATTTAGAGTGATTTAATGACAGTTTGCTTGGACATAATTCTATAGGCATAAGGAGCTGTGGCAGATTTTTAACAGGAAGATTTTAAAAAGGAAATATGTGACAGCAACTAGCAGCAGCTAAAATTTGTAAGCACATATTGTGTGCCAGGCACTCTTTCTAAATCCTTACCACAACACTTTGAGGTTAGTACTACTAGGATCATATTTTGTAGATAAAATGGAAGGCCCAGAGAGGTTAAGTAACATCCCTGCATCCACAGCAAATAAGAGGTAGGCCTGGGACTTGAAGCCAGAAAGTTTTGTTGAGAACTTTGGGTTTTGAATCTGGGTTTGAACAGTAGTCTTCAAGGAGTCTCTGAACTTTCTGAATTATTTGCAAAGTGTTAATATATGTGAATGTGTAAATTTGTTTAAGAAAAAAAAAATGTATAACTTTAATCCTGTAAGAGGAATTTACCAAAAACAATTAGTAAGGACTCTAGAAGCACTGTTTTGCTCTCACAAGTTCCCCAGTATATTTAGCGCCTTATAGGTGACCGTATGCATATGCTGCTTCTTAGGGTTAAAAAGCAAAACACTCTCGCACTGCTGGAAATAAAAGGAAATGTTGATAACAGTCTGCAAGAATTAGTACTATAAAGTGGCAGGTTGTTCCTTGATTTGGGAAAAACAGAAAATGTCCAAGAAGGTCTTTTCTGAAGGTAAACTTGAGGTCTCCAGGCTACTTGGAACTTGTGATAACTCAAATGAGAAAAGAGCCTAGCTCACCATTTGGCAAAAATTAGTCTTTTAAATTTCAACAAAAGCTAAATAAACTCCCAAAATCTGAAAGTTTCTAAAAAAATTCCTGTATGCTGGTCTGCTTTCAACTGGATCAACTTTTTACAGTTAGAGGGACTTGTGGGATGGATGTTTATTAACCCAGGAGACTGAAAATTCCTTGCAGCCTGTGGTGAATCCAAAGGCAGGTGCTAATATGAATGAATGAATCCAGATTAGAGAATTGCCTGGCCTATATCATTTGAGAAATCAGTGCCTAAGTTCTGTTTAAAGATTGTAATGCTTTAAATATGTACATCTTTAACATACTATTTTCACACAAGTATAGCAAATGTAATGTTTTATTTTCATAACAATCTTCTAGATTCCTATCTATTGAGGTTTTTCTTAACATTTTTCCCATCTTTGTTGCTCATTTTCTATTTTATATATTTTTTCTGGTATGTTTGAAAGTAAGTTACTGATACCGTGATGCTTCACTCTTAATTTCCTAAGAACAAAGGACATTCTTTTACATAGCCATAATATTCTTATTATAATAACATGATTTAAGATAATAGTAATATTATTATAATAACCTAAGATACAGATATAAGATAAGATATAGATATAATGACCTAAGATACAGTCCATATTCATATTTGTCTATCTATTAAGAAATTTTTTTTATCATCGTTTTGAGAATTTGGTGAATGACTCAGTGAAGGATTATGAATAGCAATTGGTCATCATGTCTCTTTGGTCTCCTTTGTGAATTGTCTGTTCTCCCTGACTTTTTTGTTCTCTTCTATTTGGTATTTCATGGTGTTAAATTTTGAAAAGTCTAAGATGGTTGTCTAGAATTGTCTAGAAGAATTTCTTATATTCTGGATTCATTTGACTGTTGGATTCCTCATGATCCAATTCAGGGTAAACACAACGGTGGTAGCAACAAAAGATACGTAATGTTGGTTAGGCTGAATGAAATCGTTTGGTTAAGCTGGCGTTCACCAGTTCTCTCTATTGTGAAGGTACCTAATCCCCCTGATAACTAACGCGTAGTCTGCTGGGTAGTTCCCCGAGACCATGTGTATGTCTTGTTCCCTAACAGCCATTCACCCAATGGTTTTGGCATTCAATTTTTTTAAGTTGTTATTTAGATTCTAGTTAACATACAGTGGAATATGAGTTTCAGGTGTACAGTGTAGTGATTTAGCGCTTCCATATAACCCTTGAGCTCTTCACAGCAAGTGGGTTAGCATTCTTTTTGGATTCTTATGTGCGTCTGTGGTTATGGTGGTGGTTGTGATATGGTGCTAACTGAATTTGTGGTCACTTTACTGGCAAAGAATTCTCCTTTTCATCGTCATGCCTGTTTTGGGAGAAATCTAGGTCCCAAAGACAGAGGGCTGTTGAGGCGATGAAAGGGAAACATGGAAACAACTCTCCAAGCCTGTATTGACAATGAACTTGTCTGGTGTTTACCTTTGTGGAGTGGGTGCATGGGGAAGTTCTATGAGGAGAGGGAGATTTGCACTTAAAATAATAAATCTTCATCGACACAGATGAGGACAAATGAAGTTAAATCACCATTCTGATTTTCTTCTAGACCAAGAGAATTCAGTAATAATGAGAGGAATTTTCATTAAACAGCCACAGTCTGAATGTGTGCCCTCCCATTTGAAAAGGCCTCAGAAATATTTCTTTGGGAAGCATATTCGACTGAAATCCAAAGGGCATCAAGACTGTGGAATTCCTTTGAACGGTGGAATAGTAAACAAGTTGTTTGGTAGGGGGATTTCTTGGTCTAGGTTTATAATCCCATTGGGAATTTATCTTAAGGCTTTTGTACCCACCCGACCCATGACTGGCTCACTCAGTGATTCCGTGTTATCTGATGAGGATCTCATTTCACTTTTGAAAGCAGGGTGTTGTTCTCTTTGTTGGGGGATGAGGGGGTGAGGGGGTAGGGGGAAAAGCTTGACTCCTAGCAATGCAGTATAAAGCCTACTCATGCATCTTGCAATTAGAGAGTACATTGCTTGCCATAGACCTCCTTCCACTTGCAACTCATGATGCAAAGACTTATTTTTGAGGCACTTTGCTATCCTTCCTGCCGAAACAAAACCATTCTTAACTCTTGGGGTAAAAACCCTACCAGGCGTTCTTAGGAATTCATTTATAATTTGTTTCATTTTTCCTTTCGTTGTTTGATAAGAGGATTTCGGAGGCTGTTTTTGTAACCAGGTAGACCTAGACCTGTGTATCCTCTGGAGCCATGAAATTTCAACATTATGTTAAGTCTGAAGAAAATGATTTTGTTTTGCTGGTACGGCGCACATACTTTTTTCTCTCATTGGGATCCTACTGAGTAAGAAATTGACATGGGGTGGGCAATAAAATTTGCGTTAGTCTCTCCTGTGTGTGGAGAAAGCTGAATGCTCTCTATGTATGCTTGGTAAGTTTTCACCACATTCTGGCTCATTATGACATTATTGATTCTAGAATATGAGTATCTAAGGTAACACTTCTCTAGTGCAACTAGCTGAGCTTTGTGGGTTTCAAGGTTGAGCAGTTCACTTGAAGGAGTTGTTTTAGTTTTGGATATTAAGATAATGGGAATCCCAAAATGTTTTGGTTAATTTGGCAAGTCTTAGTTCTGGCAAGTGCAGTCATTCGAAGCTTAAGGTCACAGCAAAGGTAGGACCTTCCAGGGACCACTTCCATTTTGCTCTCAGTCCTTTTGATGTATAACGGGCCTCCTCTAACCCCAGCCCCATGTGTGTGACAAAAAGTGGAGAACCTGGTTGTAGTTTAGCATGTGGCTAATAGCCTCATAGCATATTTGACACCATAATGAATGAGGAGATATTGAAATATTTCCTGTTTTTAAGCACTTTGACTTGCTTTCTGAGATGTAGCATGATAACCCCAATGAATATTTCAAATTCTAATTCTTACAAAGAACATTTGTTGTAAAGGCTTGTAAAATACATCATTTGAATTTTAGAGATAAACCTCATACCTGTCAAGCAGGTTTATATAACACTGAAAAGTAAGCACAAATATGTAAGCAATCTTGCTAATGAACAGGGCCTCTAATTCACCGGGGGCAGTCTTTCCAAGTAGCTCATTTCAGTTGAGTTTTTCTTAGAGCTTGACTTAATTACTAGAGAAAGAGTTAAAATAACAGAGTTCTGGTTACTAGTGCCGTGAAAGTAGGAGATGTCATCTTTTAGACAGATCATCCTTTTAGCCTAAAGCAACACTAAGGCTCCTTGTATATTTGTTGAATGGATATTCCAGATTAGTCCCTAACCTCCCCTGGTGTTAGGTTTCTCAGTCAGTGGGTCACCACCTCTCTTGACCTTCCATGGATTTCTGTTCACTTCCTGTCTATGCCCTTTCCATCCCCATACCTGCGCTTAACTCTGTTCGCCCTAACTTTTAACTTAAAGAAAAGCAAATCTCAGCTGTTGTATTTCACTTAAAAAAAAAAAAAAAAAACCTAGGAAAAAGTTGAAAGAAATAAGATATATTCAAATCATTTTAAAAGTTTTATAGAGACAGACTGCTCTGTACCAGACACTGTGTTAGGATCCTCTGATAAAAAGGAACTAAAAGTTAGTCCGTAGGTAAAGTAGTTATGTAAAGAGAGCTGAAAAGTACAAGCCACAGGGGAGGTGGGGGGTGGCAGGATGGGGTCTGGGGTACGGCTTGGAAGGATGTGGTCAGCTTAAGCCAGAAGGATTATTCTTGGCCTCATAGTAACTCGAGAGTTTGGAGTCTTTAAGGACGAATTCCCCAGGCAGTGGGCAGACTTGAAAAGGCAGTGGGGGGAATTCTTCAGGAATGGAGGAAGTAATTCCTGTGTTTTATGTGTTGGCCCTTAGGAAAAACACGAGTCTCCTTTGCGGAATGTGGTGAGTATGGATTGAAAGAAGCTCTGGAAAGGGCAAGGCTTTGTGATTGCTACTAGATGTGGTGGCTATGGTGCAGTTGGGGAAGGAGGGGCCTGGGCTGGATCTGGAAAGAAGGGACCAAAACTCCTGAACAGGTGCGGTAATTGGACTCAAAGTCCGTGCAAAGTCAAAGAGAAGTGAAGGTGGGGGAGGGCATTGGAGGGAGCCAGTCAAAGGGAAATGCTCTTAGAGATTTGGATAAAGTGAGGAGTCTGCCTGTGAAGAAGCTCAGGACGTGACCATGAGTGTATTGCTAAGAAAGCCCTGCTGTTTGATGTCTTCCCTCCCCATCGTACTGTCATTCTTCGGGCAATATCGTCCCCACTGTCTCTCACATGTAACCAGTCAGGACTGCACACTTAACGCCACACCAGTTTATCCAGCAGCTTCAAGTCCTCCACCTTAAACTAACTCAAGCAACCTCAGACATGAAACTTTTAACAATTCACCTCCTCATGTTGAATTATTTTTTAGTAATCAGTGTGTACCTCATACAAACTGTTATCACCTGTAAGCTGTTCTGGTGGTTATGTTTACATGGCTTTCTCTCTTGATCAATGAGCCACCTGAGTCCCAAGGATTGAGTGTCTGTTTTTGTAATTTAGAAGAGTATCTGGAACTTCTTTGTGCTAAATATTTGTGGAAGGAAGGAAGAAAGAGAAGAGGAAAGGAGAAAAGGGAATTAAAGTTGAGGAAAGAGAGGAATTTGAGACCAAAGACTCCGATGCTTTAGGCACCTGAACTCTGCAGGTCAAAAGCTGAAGGAAGGCTCTTGGGTAAGCCTGTGGGTGGTTAAGGAGGATGGTAGTGGTCGTGGGGAAGGGAGTTGACATCAGTAAGAGGGAGAGGTCAGGGCAAAAGGGTGAGAGGTGAGTACAGTCTTCCTTAAAGAAGCTGAAATTTAGGGATGCCTGGGTGGCTCAGTTGGTTAAGCAGCTGCCTTCGGCTCAGGTCATGATCCCAGCGTCCTGGGATCGAGTCCCACATCGGGCTCCTTGCTCGGCGGGGAGCCTGCTTCTCCCTCTGCCTCTGCCTGCCATTCTGTCTGCCTGTGCTCGCTCTCTCCCCCTCTCTCTCTGACAAATAAATAAAATCTTTAAAAAAAAAAAAAAAGAAGCTGAAATTTTGAGGGAAGTTTGCCATTTGTAAAGGAATTTCAAAAGACACAGTGGGGAATGGACTGGGAGAGGACTTGCTTGAGTCAAGATCTGCAGAAACCTGTAACTTTGGGTAAATATTGCTTCTGTGTGGGAAATACTTCAATGTGAATTACTCTTAAACTCTCCCTTTGGGATGTCCCTTGGATCTGGTTTTTTGGGGAGATCCTCTGGAGAAGCCATAGCAGCAGCAACAACGAAATTATCATTATCTCGTTCGTTCTCCAGCAATCCTGTGAGGTTCGTATTATTATCTTCCCCGTCTTCTGAATGAGGAGGGTTAAACTTGGAGTGGTTAAGTAGCATTCCCAATCCTCACATTCCTCCCGAGTGAGCCACTCATTCTAGCCAATGTAGCACACACTAGAACCAGTCAAGTCTCCTGGGAACATCGGATCTACCGTCTGAACTCCTGATACGCTGCCAACTGAAATCTGCTTCCTGAGTGACTCAGTATCTCGGCCACTTGTTCGAGCCATAGAAGTTCAACCAAAACCACACTACCATCTTGGGAATCTGTTGGGTTATACTACTGCCTTCTGAAAATGGGCATTTGGGTTAATATTAAGATAAAAATGTATAAAAATAGGGTAAAATACAGTAAGAAGGGAGGAGGAGGAGAGCAAGAAAGCCTTCAAATTAGGAAGGCTAAAACTACTTAAAATTCGCAGAGAATATATTTCAGACTTCCAGACAACATACAGACTTTCAGCCTGAGTCAAGATGGTGGGCTGGAAGAGGAAGACATGACTAATATAAGAGTATGTGTTATATTTATTAGAAAACAATTAACTCATGGGGATTGTAGAATGGGGGCTATCAAAAGGTTAAAAAATCTGGCGATAGAGGGTGTCCTAATTCGAGGGAATCTTGAGGTTGGATTCTCTTGCTTCTGTGAGAGAGTCTTTTTTTTCGTGCCAACTTATGAGGGCTCTCAGTGGCCTCCTTGCGGTGTGGTCTCCTGAGAAGTGAGGAGAGGACTTGCTGCCTTAGCCAGCGGAAGACCCACCTGAAGTTCACACAGGAGAGGGCCCGTGTCCTGGAATGAGTGTCCTCCTTCTCTGGCTGACCTGATGAGACTGAGGAGGTCTCTATAGTGCTTGTCATTTGGCTGGCAGTTGTCTGGCTTATCATCTGCCAAGAAAATGAAGGAGTTAAATATGCAAATCCTGGATAACAATCTGGCTAATATTTACCACTTATAGAATTCAAATCCTTCTATCAAAAATAATCCAACTGTAGGGGCGCCTGGGTGGCTCAGTGGGTTAAAGCCTCTGCCTTCTGCTTAGGTCATGATCCCAGGGTCCTGGGATCAAGCCCTGCATCAGGCTCTCTGCTCAGCAGAGAGCTCTCTCAGCTCTCTCTCTCTGCCTCCTCTCTGCCTACTTGTGATCTCTGTCTGTCAAATAAATTAAAAATCTTAAAAAAAAAAAATCCAACTGTAAATGCAAAATTTTAATACTTCAACACACATGGGGCGGGTGCAGTATCATAACTTTTCTTAACTTCCCTATCCTCTCTTCTCCTTCAGTGCTCCTCAGTATTTTCCCTTCAGCTCCACCCTGACCCCTTTCCTTGCTTTCTCCCTCACTCTCCTGCCACGTCAGACACTGAGGGAGGCTGACCTTGGTTCAGAGCAGGGAATAATGCTCCATGCATCATTTCAAACTGCTCCCCCCACCATCCAGGTCCATCTCCTTTTTGCCTGTGAGGCATCTCTCTGCTCACCTCAGCAAGTTCATGTTCCCGAAGTCTTGGTGGAATCTGTGGAAACTGGATGATGCCTTCATGCTGGCAGGCATGGGACAAGTGCTGACAAGCATCATGTTCTTGATGACTGACCTGAGCTATATCTAGAGGGGGGCTGCTGAACAACTGGGAATCTTCCTCCTGGGCAGATCCAGGGAATGCAGAGTCATCATCTTCATCATCTTTCTGATTTTCTAGAAATGTCTCAAGCTTTTGTACAAGACTGTCCAGTTTACTGAGAGTCAGTTGTCTGTTCTCTTCAGGATACTTGTTGATCCACTGATTGCTTCCAGTTAGGTCCCAACTAGCTACGGCGCCTGAATTGTTAGAGCCCACATCAACATCCCAGGCCAGGGTGATGCTGAGTTTGCAGAACTGCTTTGGGTCGTCCCGAATCTGGTCTTGTCTCCTCAGGAGTCTGCCTGTACTCTCTGTCCTCCATGTCCCTTGGATCGGAGGGACAAGGATTGGAAGACCCTTGGGAGACTTGTCTTCCCAGGAGATGGTGTTTTCGTAGGAGAAGATGTCCTCCGAGGGGAAATAACCCACAGAGAGGCTCAGGTTTGACTGCGAGCTGCAGTCTGTGCTGTCCGATCGGTCGCTGCTGCAGGTTGAGTGTGCCATGGAGTTCAGGGACTCATTCTCAGGTCTCCCTCAACTCAGGAATCTTCAAAAGAAAGAAAAAACTTGGTGGGATTGCGGAGAAGAGGGAAGTCACAGTATTTAAGCGTTAATGTTATTCATTCCTATTTCTGCTTGTTACTCTGCCATTCTGGTAGAAGTTCATCCAATTTTTGTATTCTTTAAGGAAGGACAAAAAAAGCCACCCTCCTCCCTTGAAAAAATGCCTTTCTTTGTGTGACAACCCTCTCAGCTAATCCTCTCCACCTGCTACTGCTTGTCATCTGTCTTGCTGCAGTTGAAACAACTTGTGTTGCAAAAGGAAAAAATGATCATCGTTCAGAATTTGAAAAATACAGAAAAGTATGAAGATGAAATTAAATACGCTTATGATCCTACTGTCCAGAGATATGGATAACCATCCCTGGAAAGATTTTGGTGGATTTCCTTTCCTTTTTCTTTATATGTACATATGTGTGTACCTGTGTATTTGTACATATACATACACATACATATGTGTGGGTGTCACATCAGCTGTTGGAGATCACTCTCTTTTATGGCATACCCTCCAGTAAACCTGTATATGGCTATTTTGTCATTTTTAATGACTTTCTGATTGATGACCATTAAGTGGTTGTTACTGTTTTAATAAGTCTTGAGTAAACCCCCTTATCAATAAATCCTTGTGTCTCCCTCTCTCTATATATATCTGTGGCTTTGATGGATCAAAGATCACGGATAAATTGGAGTTGGTATCAAATTGCTTTCCAGAAAGGTTATAGCCATTTAGATGCCCATCCTCCCACCATCTGTTGGCATTTTTTAGTGTAGCTTTTTCTGTGATGCCGCAGTAGGTGTGTGGGGGTGGAAGAAATACACACACACACACACACACACACACACAAACACAGTCACGCCCTGCTCTGGTGGCTGCCCACATGAAAAAGGCACTGCCAGCTCCTGGGCCATAAACTGGGGATGTTAGAAATCCTTCAGATCCTGACTTGCAGTGACTAGAAGTCCAACTGCCAGAGGTCTGTGTTCTGGGACTGTTGGTTACTATGGCAACACAAAGACCCAAGTTGGAGTCAGAAATATGGGAAGAGAAAAAAAAGGGATAGAAAGCTACAAGAACTATCCCCTTGCTCCTCCCTATTCTGTGCTCATCCTGTCTGGGTCTGAAGAGGATCCCTCTTGAGGGTGGAAGAGCAAATTCGATGGTGGTTCCTTCCCTCTTCTCATGTGGGTGTGGAAGATGGCTCCTGTCTTAAGGGAGTGTAGAGCCTATTTGGTGAGACAGACATAAACAGCCTGTTATAGGACAGAACGGTAAGTGCAACAACAGGACTTAAAAAATAATGTGGGAGAACGAAAGGAGGTTCCTCAGGCAGCCAGGGTGAGATTGGGGTGGGGATATCAGGAAAGGCCTCCTGGAGGAGATTACGTCTGATCTGAGTATTTATGAGGAAGTAGAAGTTTGTGAAGTAAAAAGGCTCAGGAGGAAGCCTCTGGGTGGCTCATTTGGTTAAGCATCTGACTGTCTTGATTTTTGGCTCAGGTTGTGAGATCAAGCGCTGTGTAGGGCTCTGTGCTGAGTGTGGAGCCTGCTTAAGATTCTCTCTCTCCCTCTCCCCTCTCCCCCTGCTTGTGCTCTTTCTCTCTCTCTCTCAAAAAGGTGATAGAAGGGTTGGGGGAGAGGGCCTTTCCAACAGAGGGGACAGCTTGAGCAAGGACAGGTGAAAAACAGCTTATTGTGTGGGGAGATCTAAACTGAGATCAGGGAGATCATGAAAGGGTTTCCACTCCTGTTAGGGAGCTTGGACTTTTATCTTGTAAGACGGTACTCAGGATAGTGGTATTCATTTATAAGGGCAGTCTTCCAGGCAATTCAAAATATATTGAAATACTTGGCACGATTAAAACAAAACTTACAATGGACTTGGCAGCATGGATGTTATTGGTGGACTTCTATGAGAATGGAATTGGTAGGTTTGCGTGGGGTTGAGAAATGAATGAGAGGAAAGGAAGTGAGAACAGTGAATACAGACTATACTTTAGAAATATCTGAATAAGAAAGTAAGAGGAGGAAGCTGAGTCAAGGTTAGTTTCTGCACCCAATCCCCAAATAAAAAAGGGGCAAGGAATCAGTATGGAGGGAGAGTTTCAAAATATAAGAGATTGGCTGCTGCTTTTGAAGAGTGTAAGGGTGGGACTCATGGCATGGTTAGAGGGCCAGGCTTGTTATACCCTGATACTGGAAGGAAGAAAGTGAAGATGGATATAGAGAAATTTGTAAGAATGCAGTGCTGAGGACCTCCCTTTTCTTCTTCGAGTTTCCCAGCTAGGCTTTTGTCTTATTGCAAGGTTAAGCCTGCATTTTACACCAATTCTGTTAACTGAATTTTTGTCCAGTTCTGTTAAGTGGCTCCAGTAACATAAGGTGTCTTGG
Organism: Lontra canadensis; assembly: GCF_010015895.1. Classification (NCBI taxonomy): domain Eukaryota; kingdom Metazoa; phylum Chordata; class Mammalia; order Carnivora; family Mustelidae; genus Lontra; species Lontra canadensis. The sequence goes on along the minus strand of NW_022631003.1, from coordinate 30,580,897 downwards.
TTCTTCTAGAACCAAGCCCTCCCACTTCCCAGACTGCTCTTCCCTTAACCACTGTTGTGAACCCTTTCCTTTCTAATGGCATCATGAAATTATTTGGGAATTGGTCAGATCATAGCCCCACAGTGATCCAATCTGGTCACTCTGCCTTCACTGCTGTACTGTTCTCAGTGGGTAAACCATAGGTGGAGGTAGTAAATCTTTCATTGTTTCAAAATTCTTGTTTCCAAATTCGCAATTCTGAGGATAAATGTGGGTCATGTAGGATCAAGGGCTCTCAGCTGGATAGACTAAACCAAAAAAACTTTCCTATAACAAAATCATCCTGACAAACTAGCAACCTCCAGTTTGGTGTAAACTGTGAGGCTGTACAATGGTGCGTTTTGGTCAGTTCAGTGATTTCCAGGAAGGGACTAGGGCACCTACTCCATTTCTTAGAGATAAAGCCCATGTGTAGTTTTAACAAGTATATTCTTAAAATAACATTGCTTAGATTTGCTTTTGGTCCATTTTGTAAAAATGTCAAGTTTTAAATAGCATTAAGAGAAACCAAAAGGTTTTTATATTTATCAAAAAAGGGGCATGAATTTAAACACACACACACACACACACACACACACACTAGAAAAAAAGCCAAAAAATACAAGTCTGACTTAAAAGAACCTCAACTCATTGGAATCTGTCAATTACTTAAGAGCCTTTCTAAATATTTTTCTTCTTTATTTCCATTTAACAAGATTACATATTTTAAAAAGATTTTATTTATTTACTAGAGAGTGAGAGAGAGCTTGTGTGCACGCTTATGAGCAGGGGAAGGGTCAGAGGGAGAAGCAGACTCCCCGCAGAACAGGGAACCTGACACAGGGGCTCTGGGGGCTCAATACCAGGACCCCGAGATCACCATCTGGGTCTAAGGCAGACGCTTAACCCACTGAGCCACCCAAGTGCCCCTAATGAGATTACATTTAAAGCCTGCTGTGCTTCAGGTTTTTGACTATTGCACAGGTTTAAATTTTAGGTTCTGCTAAATAATACTTTTTAGGCAACTCTGTTTCAGGTGATGGAGTTGGGGAAAAAAAACATATCTTCTACCCAACAGCTGGCAAATGATCACAACTCCCATGAGTGACTGGGGACCTAGATTAATCCCACTGGGGCATGGAATCAGGACCTACAGTATCCCTAGCATTTATTGAGCATTTACTACATACCAGGTCCTGTGCGTGTGGCATAGGCACACAGGCATTTTCTGTGGGCATCTCTAATCCTCACAGCAAACCAATCGGCTGAGTATCGTTATTTGTTCGTTTTTTTTTTTTTTTAAGATTTTATTTATTTATTTGATGGAGAGAGAGAGAGCGCATAAGTAGGGGAAGTGGCAGGCAGAGGGAGAGAGAGCAGGAGGGAGAGGGAGAAGCTTAAGGCAAATGCTCAACCAACTGAGCCACCCAGGCACCCCTGTATACTTTACACAATGTTCTATGTCAATTACACCTTCATAAAGCTAGAAAAAAAATTTTTTTAAAAGAATAGTTTAAAAAGGGTGCTTGGGTGGCCCAGTCAGTTGGGTGTCTGCCTTCGGTTCAGGTCATGGTCTTGGGATCCTGGGATTGAGCCCCATGTTGTGCTCCCTGCTCAGTGGGGAGTTTCATTGGGATGATCCTGGGCTGGTGAGAAAAGTAAGTCAGGGATCAGTCTGTTTCTCATTTCCCCTCTGCCCCTGCCCCGCTGCTTGTCCTCTCTCCTTCAAATAAATGGACAAAATCTATTAAAAAAACAACACAAAAAGAAACAGTTAAAAAAAATAAAAGGTGACACTCATCCTGCCTGGCTCTCTTTTGGGACACTCTCCTGGGGAGCCCAGCTACCATGCTAGGAGGAAGCCCAGGCCACACGGGGAGACCACGTGCAGGTTTCCTCCTGACAGCCTCACCGAGGTCCCAGCTGACAGCCCGCACCAACTGGCAGCCATGTTGAAGGAACAAAGTTGAAGGAACAAAGGCATGAGCAGTTCTATAACTTGCTGACATTCCAAGATCATAAACCCTAGAACCTGGATTTCAACATAGGAAGTCTGGGTCTAAAGCCCCTACTCCTACCCTCTCCATGCTCTTGTCTCTAAGGGGCTGACTTCCTCCCTTCTCCCTAGAAGATCCCTAGGAGAGTTGACCCAGCCCAAAAGCAAACCCATGTTCCACTGTTTCTTTGAAAGAAGCCACTTTGAGTGGAGCTGTGTGTTCTAAGAGACAGCAGAAGGTGTGTGGTACATGGGAATGGCCCAGAACAATGGTGTCCACATTTGGGGTGGGCCAAAAGACTTAAAATGGGTGTCTACCTTCCTCTTCGGCATAATAAGACCTAAATCACTCTGCTCTGGCTTTTTATAAAAATCCCTGTGACTGCCTTCCAGAGCACTGGGAACCTAGAAAAGCATTTGTGAGTAGCTTTCTTTCCTTGAAGGTGAGGGAAAAGCTATGGTACCGTTACCCATGGAAATGGAACACTTTGAACTAAATATAAACATGTAAGTTGGAAAAAAATTATTTCCCAGCCTAAACCACCAACATTTAGAGTGATCCTGAAGATAAAAAGTTTCAAATGGGGGAAGCCTCAGGAAAGACTTGAAAGTTTATTTATCTATATACTGTTCTCTCTCTCCATATTTATATATACAAGTGCAGTTGACACTTGAACAACACAGGGGTTAAGGTACTGAGTGCCCCCGCCACAGTTGCAAATCTGAGCATAACTTCTGACTCCTCAAAACTTAAATACTAATTGCCTTAGGAGTTATTACATTGTATTGGGAGAAGAAATCCATGTATAAGTTCAAAGCCATGTTGTTCAAGGGTCAGCTATGTGTGCATAAACATATATATTTCATTTGAACATACAACTCCAATAGTGAAAGTCTTTGAAACTCACGTTCTCTCTTGTCCCAGAAAAATAGGGCATTGTTTGATATATATAGATTTCATTCCACTATCTTATTTCTAAAGAAGCAATGACCTAGAACCTCTTTAGAAAAAGATGCCATACTGAGCAGTGTAGTTCATTCTAAAAGATGACTCAGCTTTCACCTGGAATAAGAGATCAGAAATAAGGGAGTTTTGGTTCTTATTAGCTTGTGTTAATGTTGATCAACCTTCTCTTGAGTCACAGTTAATCTGAATATAAGCTGGCTCATCATCACCTTTTCTCTTGAAGTAAAATCATAATAAAACCTCTGAGATTTTTTGAATTTTTTAATTTTTAAAAAAGATTTTATTTATTTATTTGAGAGCCAAAGGGAGGTGGGGGAGAGTGAGAGCAGACTCCTCACTGAGCAGGGAATCCCAACACAGGGCTAGATCCCAGGACCGTGGGATCACGACCTGAGCCGAAGACAGATACTTAAGTGACTGAGCCACCCAGGCGCTCTGAAAATTTTTTTAAATGATAGTATGTCATGAATCTACAATGTTTTGGGCCTGAAGCTAGTGATAATGATAACTTTAAAAATTGGAACACTTCCTAAAATCCACTTGGCTTGATGGGATTTGGAACCTAAATATGCAGGAAGTTTTAATTTGGAAGTTAAGCTACTGTTAGGGTTAATTTTGTATATTGTCTTCACTGAACCACAGGGTACCCAGAGATTTGATTAAATATTTTTCTGGGCCTGTTTGTGGAGGTGTTTCTAGATGAGATTAACCTCTGAATGGGTAGACTGGGGAAGGCAAATAGCTTTCCCCAGTGTGGGTAGTCTTCACCCTACTCTTTTAAAGTCCTGACTAGAACAAAAAACTGAGTGAGGAAGAATTTGTTGTAACTGTCTTTGAGTGAGGACATTGGTCTTCCCTTGCCTTTGGACTCAGACTGGAATTGATTCTCTCAGTTCCCCTGGTGTTCTCAGGCCTCTGGCCTTGGACTGAAGCTATGCCACTGGCTCCCCAGCTTTCAGGTGGTAGATCTTGGGCTTTTCAGTCTCCATAAATGCATAAGCCAATTCCTGATAATAAACCAGTGTGTGTGTGTGTGTGTGTGTGTGTGTGTGTGTTACACATACACATATACATATATTTACTATTGGTTCTGTTTCTCTGGAGAACCCAGTCTAACATCGCTGCTTATTTTTTTTATCTTTTTGAAATTATGAACTATTTTAACAATACAAAAATTATCACAAACACTGTCATATGATGCACTAGATACTCAGCATCATTTCTGTGGTAGTCTTGCCCATAATGCATAATCACAGCCTGAGAATGAGACAGTGTCAGACAAACTCCTGTTGTGAACCATTCAATGAAATAACTGACAAGTGTCAAGGTCATAAAAGACAAGGAAAGGCTGCAAAACTGTCAAAGACTACAGAACACTGAGGAGAAATAACAACTATAAATGCACTGAGGGGGGCATCTGGGTGGTACAGTTGGTTAAGGGTCTGACTCCTGATTTCAGCTAAGGTCCTGATCTCAGGTTGTGAGGTCCAGCCACCTGGAGACCCGTGGGCTCTGCACTCAGTGGGGAGTCTGCTTGAGATTCTCTCTCTCCCTCTGCCCCTCTCCACTCCAAAGTAAATAAATACATTTTTTTTAAAGTACTGAGGGATTCTGGGTAGCATCCAAGAATAGGTAAAGAACAGTAATGGAAAAAGTAGAGTGATTTCAACATGTTCTTTATTTTAGTTAATAGTTTTACAGTAGTATTATATCGAAGTTCATTTCCTGATCTCAAGATGTTGATATTAGAGGGAGTGGGTGGAGTAATGTGTGGATACTGTGTTTGCAACTTCTCTCTTAAGTGTAAAATACGGTCAAAAATAAACATTTTTAAGAGAATACATAAAAATATAGTAAATAATGTAAGAAACACCTATATACTTAAAACTCATTTTGGTCAAGTCTTAACATTTTGCCATGTTTAATTTTTTAATTTATTTTATAATTTTATTTATTTGAGAGAGAGAGAGAGTACAAGCTGGGGGAGAGACAGAGAGAGAGGGAGAAGCAGGCTCTCCGCTGAACAGGGAGCCCGACACGGGGCTCAATCCCAGGACTCTGGTATCATGACCTGAGCCGAAGGCAGATGTTTAATGGACTGAGCCACCCAGGCACCCCTAATTTTTTAAAAAGAAAACATTCTAGATAAAACTTAAAACCCTTTGTATTCCTCCCTTTTCCCTCCTATCCCACTTCTCCCATGGTCACTAGCTTGAATTTGATGTTTATTTACCTTAGACATCTTTTACTATCATCTTTACATGTTAATATGTTGCTTAATTTTTGGAGACAGAAACCAATGTAAATATGAATTTAACTTCAGTACTACTGAACTGTACACTAAAACATGGTTAAGATGGTAAATTTTATGATGTGTGTATTTTAACACAGACATACACACACACACACACACGTTAAGGGGGGGACCCAGAGTAAGTAGACTATAAGAGATGTTCTTTAGAAAATGGTAAGTCCCCTTATTCCTATAGCTTGTTTTGTTTTATAAGAATTATTGTGGCATAATCAAATCAAATTCTTAACTGAAATATTTAGTGTCAATTTTGGGGGGGTGGGGAGAGGACACCGTACAATTTCCTACGCTCTAGTTATAGGTTTATTCCCAAACAGACAAGACCTTATCGAAGCTCATGGACCTCATTAAAGGAGAATGGTGTTTTGGTGTAAAGCAAAGTTAAATGTTATGAAGCCTTTACCAGTGCTACATACTCTGCTAGGGGCTTTCCAAGGCTTGTTCATTTAATTTCCATGACAGCTGCCCAAGTTGTGTATTTTTATCCCAATCTTAACTTCTGGTGCAGTTGAGATTACCCAGATCTGCCTTCAGAGTCCAGAGGCCCTCTGGAGGTGGGCTGCTGAGAACTAGCCTCAGCCAGTCATACACCGTGGCCTGATACAGCTAGTGGACAATCGCAGTAGATGAGAGCTGTAGGTCTCCCATGTGCAAGCATTTAATAGCAAGCAGGCACAAAATCTGCACCCAGCCTTCTTTCGTAAGCTCCATAACTATGCTGTCCGATAGAGTAGCTACCAGGCACAGGCGGCCATTCAAATTCAAATTAAATTAATAATTTGGTTCTTCGGTCACACCAGCCAAATTTCCAGCACTCTGTGACCGCCTGTACCCAGTGGCTAGCTTATCACAGGGCAGACAAACATTTCCCGCATTGCAGCAGAGTTCTGTTGGACAGAGCTACCCTAAAAGGTCTTTAACGCTGTGTCCTTTTGTGTATTTGAGTAGCACTCCAAACAAAACGTTTCATTAAAGGCAGATGGGACGATAGCCTAGAATCAGGATTTGGCTTTTCTGTCAGGATCAGGTGAGAATATTTCTTCCAGAGCATCTAGAAAGACGACTGGTGGCAGTCTTTGGCAAGGCCCATTTTGAAAGGTTTGGACAGCTGGGTTGGATAGGTTCTTATTCCCACTTCAGCATAAACAGAATATATCTGTACGATACTTACAGGCCACGGTGAACACCATTTCATTGATGAAAACTCGTTTGTGGCCGCCGTTATACTAAGCAGCAACCCTCTTGTGTTCAGCAGATAATTGACTCGATTTTCTGTTTACACGAGCTTTTTTTTTCTCTCTTTTTTTTTTTTTTTTTTAAAGAAAGGTAGAGAGGTGGAGTTGTTAGGGAAGGAGAGAAGGAGAGAGATTCCTGAACAAGCTCCACGCCCAGTACAGAGCCCAACACGGGGCTCGATCTCAAGACTCTGAGATTATAACCTGAGCCAAAATCAAGAGTTGGATGCTTAACCGACTGAGCCACCCAGGCACCCCTACATGAGCTTTTGATTAGTCATTCAAATGCTAACTGCCCCAGAGTATAGGTTAAAAATAATAATCCCTTTTGTGTCACAAGTGCCTAGGTTGAAGTATTTTGAAAAATAGCAGGCACCGTAACAGTCTGTGTTTGTTCTGTCATTCAGCCCTTCCAACAGCCCTTCTTATACACATTGCTGATATTAACCTCGTTTGGGGCTGGCTTTAATTTCCCAGGGGCCCGTGGCCAGACTTTTGCATGATGGAGACAGTTGCTTCTTTATTTAAGTGAGAACTAAATGAGAATTATTTATGCAGTTACCAGACAGGCATATAGCCTGTCTTGTTTTATCTCCTAATGTCAGGAGATATTATAAAATATACCTATTTTAGGCCAAGACTGGTAGTGCCTCACACAACACCAAATGCGGGGAATCCACAGTCTTCTCCTAGCTCTCTGTTAAAATATTCCCTCTACTCTTCCGGTTTTTATCAATTTAACAACTAGGTGCCTACCAATTGAGTGCCTGTCAAATTCAAGGTAACTTCTAGCAACAGCAAATCCATTTTTAACTTGGCTCTGCATCATCTACAAAATAGAGATAATAATGCTTTTCTTGTAGAGTTTTGGTAATGATTAGAGATTATATATGTGGAATGCATGGTAAATGGTTTATTTTTATTTCACAGTTAAGGAACTTGAAACTACTTCCTGTTTCATTGGCACTGCTTCTCTGGAGAAAATGTTTTTATTTTAAAATTTCAAACATAGGGCGCACCTGGGTGGCTCAGTGGGTTAAGCCTATACCTTTTCGGCTCAGGTCCTGGTCTCGGAGTCCTAGGATGGAACCCAACATCGGCAGGGAACCTGCTTCTCCCCGCGCCCCCCGCCTGCCTCTCTGCCTACTTATAATCTCTCTGTCAAATAAAAATCTTAAAAAAAATTTTTTTTCAAATGTAGGGGGTACCTGGGTGATGCAGTTGATTAAGCGTCCAAATCTTGGTTTTGGCTCAGGTCATAATCTTAGGATTGTGGAGACTGGGTCCCAAGTCTGGTGCCACTCGCTCAGCGAGGAGTGTGCTTGTCCCTCTCCCTCCCCTTCCGTGCCTACCCTCACTGCTCATGTGTGTTCTCTCTCTAAAATAAAATCTTTAGAAAGAAATTTAAGCATAGACTTATTTCCAGCTCTGATTGTGTATCAGAATCATGTGTGCACTTAATAATTATACTGGTGTTTGTATGATTATCTGACCATCTCCTTCCCCTGGGCTGGAGTTGCCTGCCACAAGAGAAAGGTGGATCCTGTGGTTGTCAAGCAGTGTCTCTGTCCACCAGCTTGGTGCCTGGTCTGTGAGCCTCTCCAGGATTCTGACGGTCCTAAGGGACCACCACAGTTCTCATCCTTTCTCAGTGTTTCAAGTGGGCACTGCAATGGAGACTTTCCATTTCTAGTCCATTTTCCAGTCAGGATGGAAATGCCTGGAAGGGATCCTTTTGGGGCTAAGCAGAGACCTGGCAAAATGAATCCCATCCAATCTGGACATTTAGTTTTTGCTTTGCCATTAATCTGAATTGGCAGATGGTTCTCTTGGTGGAGAGAGTTTTTCACAAGAAACCTATGGGGTGGAGGATGGGGAGAATGTAGACTCTCAGAGGAAACAAGAAACTTCAGAGCCTAGTTGGCATTTTACTACAGTTCCCTAAAACACTCGTAATAAAATGCTCAAAATGCAAAGATTTTGTTCTGGTTCTCTGGGGTGTTGCAAAGGGAGGGGAGGGGGACGGTCCAAATGAGGTATAGAAATCTAGGGAGATCTGCTCAAGGTTGATAATCCAGAAGGACCCCAAGAGTTCAGAGGTAGACTAGCATGCAGCGCCCAAACTCACCCAATGGGAGAAAATATGCATAGGAGGTGGCCTACACCTATGAAAGATGGTATGTCGTAACTGGAGGATGAATAAAGAGTAAATGTGGATAGAAGCAGAAGATGTGAATACCTATTGTAAACAACGATTAACTTCACTTTAATTAGAAGGGACTTAGAAGAAAAGCAGAATGTGTATAGGTGAGCCTGGCTAGGGTGAGGGCTGGGGAGATATGCAGCTTGGATGTCTTGATGCCTCTGGCCATTATCATCAGTCATCACAGAGCTCCCACTGTAGGCATTGCCCGTGGGCCAGAGCTTCCTGTCCTCGCTCCCCCTCCTACCTGTAAATGCTTTTACAAGTCTGTCCAACCTTTTCTTAGCACAGATAAAGCTTTCTCTCCACTTCCCTAAAGCTAAATAAAATTAAGCTACAGTAGGTTCCCCACCTCTGGCTCAGATATCCCTTGGCATCTTTGAGTAGAGCTGTTGTGTGTTTGCACAGTGGTCTCCATTCAATTATGAACTACTTGTGCGTGCCTCCTTTGGAAGGCAGTTTGTTACCCACAGTGGTGGTGGTCCTGTCAGCATTGGAACTGGTTAATGAAAATGACATTGGTTAATGAAAACTATAAGAAATGATCAGGCAGGCATTTCCAGATCTTTTAAAGTTAAAAAAGTACTATTTTTAGAATAACACAAGATGATTATGGAAAATTAAAAGATAGAAGACAAAAAGAGGATATATTTTTTAGAGACAACCTAAAGAAGGACTTCAGGGTTAGAAATCAGATCAGTGGTTGCCAGGAGCTGGGAATGGAGAAATGATATCTATTGCAAAGAGGAGAGGGAGCTCTTTGGGGGCTGGAAATAATCTCTTAAGCACAGTCTAATAAAAATGTACCTTGAGCCACAAATGCAAGTCAGTAACTTTTAATTTTCTATAGTAACTTAATTTTCTAAGAGGCACAGCAAAAAAGGAAAAAGAGACAGGTAAAATTAATTTTACTATGTTAATATTTAACCCACTATATGTAAAGTAAAATTTCACTATAAATTAATAAGATCTTTTGCTTTTTTTTTTTTTTTTTTTTAAACCAAGTCTTTGAAGTCTGGTGTGTATTTTATACCTACAGTACTTCTAATTTTGGGGGGAGCCACTCTTCAAGGGCGCAGTAGCCGCATGTGGCAACTTGGATGGGCAACACAGTTCACTGTTTTGGTGGTCACACAACTGTGTACATTCATCAAAAATCATCCAATTGTATGCCTAAAAAGGGTGACTTTTCTGTATATAAATTGTACCTCGATTAAAAAAAAACAGACATTTTCCTGCTGGGCAGAATGAACCATGCAAGTTCTTTTCATGGGCATCTATTAAAATTACTCTCTTAAAATGAATCTCAGAAATAGAATTTGGCAACTTTTAAAAAATAGAAGTGAAGAGCATACATCAGAACCACCCAAGGCAAGTACTTCTCATAGATTTCAGATGTGTGTGTATGTGCCAGTTCTTCCATGACAAAGTTTAGAAAGAGTGAAAATTTAATTAGACAGTGCTGCAGTTTTTAAAAACAGATTTGCATGCGTTTGACAAGATCAACATGAGCACAGATTGTTTTGAGAAAGACCCTGGATGCTAATTCTAGGAAAGAGCTTGTTGTTTTCCCTTCTGTTTCATAGCTACTTCTCTTGCAGTGGTATTAAAAACTGCTTGTCTCTGGACGCAGTTCTGCTCCTCTTATATAACATGCTTTGTAGTAACTATTTTGATTCTGGATCTGTCTGCAGGCGTTTTTAGGGTGTGTGTGGGGGTTGGGGTGGAGCTCATGTACCCACTTGAGAGGAGGACGTTGTGGGGCAGTGGGTTGGGCGGGGGGTGGGGGGAGCAAGTTTTATGTTCATAACTATAGCCAGGAAATATTTTTGGCTGTGCGACAATGTGTCAGTAGTTATAAATAATTTCATTTGCTATTTGGCAGCTATATTGGTGTTTTCTTTTTGCACCTAAAATTCCCTGTTTAAATTTTGTCAAAGCTAATGTAAACATTCACAATTTAGAGTTGAGTAAGTCCAAGAGAAATACATGAAAAGGTTATCTTCTTAATGACTGTGTAAAGCTCCGATATCTGGTCTGAAAAAGAGAAAAGATAAAATTCATTAGGTCTGAAAAGCAAATTCTGTACATGTAGGCTGGGGAAGACACACTGATAGCATACAGAGAGTACCAAGTGTGATGTTGCTTTAAAACTTAAAATCTGCGGAATGCATTTAGGACGTGGACCATGGGTCAGGAACCAAATAAGCTCTTCTCATTTTGTTTCAGTTTAGTTCAGTGTCCTGTGCTCAGGAAGCTGTTAAGTCTGTAGTTCTCAAGATAGCGGTTCCTCTACAGCAGGACTGAGCAAACTTCGGTGTGTGTTGAAAATGCGTAGCGCAGTATATCCTGAAACACTACATCGGAAACTAATGAGGTACTCCATGGTGATTAGCATAACATAATAAAAAAAAAAAAAAAGAAAATGCCTAGCCCTTGCTCAGAAATTTCTAGTTTAAGAGACTAGAAACGGGGCTCAGTATCTGTACTCTTGCATTGTCCTTCCAGTAGACTCCACCTCGAGACACACTGATTTAGACCAGCTGCTAGACTTTCAGTAGGTTTTCTCTGTATATTAGAAACTGTTGACTCCAAATAAAAGGCAGGTCCCTGTTGGGAACATGCTGTAGCTCCCAGCACGAGGCAGTGTTCTGGGGGTGCAGCCAGTATGGAATGAAGGAACTCGGAGCAGGAGGGCAGGGCCACCATCAGTTGACTCAATGACACTGGCAGGATTCAGATTGGAGGAGATGAAGCTGGGTGTCCAGACACCTTGAAGGAGATAGCATGGCAGTCAAATGAAGAATGACGTCACCTGGGGAAGGAGCTTTACCTAGACAGAGACTGCAGTTTTTGAGTTGGGAGGAAATTTTAACAGGAAAAAATGGATTATGGGCATTAGGAAGCAATCGTGAAGGAAATGTGATTGATAGTTGTCCATGGTTCCTAAACTTGGGCGTGCATTAGAATCACCCAGAGGACTTGTTAAAGCCCTGAGTGCTGGGTTCCACCCTCACAATTTCTGAATCCGTAGGTCTGGGGTAGGGCCCGATACTTTTAATTTCTCACAGCTTTCCAAGTTCTGCTCATGCTGCTTCCTCTGGGGACCAGGCCCTGAAACTCACTGCTCTTAATGAATTTGGTAACTTAATCTATCAACAACTCATTGGTGAGGATTGGAACACATTGTGGGGGCAAGATGGAGGACAGGATGGTGGTCACAGAGTTTTGTGACCTAGAACTCCTACCAGGTAGGCTATCTTTTCTTCTGTTTCTTTTGAGATTTATTTACTCTCAGAGCAGCTGGTCCAACCAGAAATACTCTAGACATAGGGACAAGAATGCAGTCATGGGGAATAATTTGAGAAGTATAGTCATATTCTGAGTATGGCCAGAGTGCTTCTAAACTCTGATTAAAATTGTGTTTCTCAGATTTTATTTAAAAAAAAAAAAAGTATGATATATCATACTTTAGTACCAGTGTTTACTAGAAGACATAGTAGCCTTCTGTCTTACGGAAGTCTCGACTCTTAAGACTGAACTCATAAGCTTGATCCCTCAGACTTGCTTCTCCTCCAGTGCTCTTTGCTAACAGCTTCATCGTCTGCCCAGTTTTTCATGGCCCAGGCTGGAAATCATCCTGGACATCATTCCTTCTCTCTCTCTCACTTTCAGCCCTGCATCCAGTCATTCACAAAGTCCTGGTGATTCCATCTCCTAGTGTGTACACCCCATTGGGATCAATTTGTCTGTCAACCAACTCTCACCTGTACCTTTCACATTCTCTCTCGCTCCCTTCAGATTCATTGTCTGCATGGGAGCCAGAGAGAACTTTGTAGAAACACAGATCACATTAGGTCACCCCTATGGCTGAGACCCTTCAATGACCTTTCTCTGTATTTAGGATAATCTTTAAATTGTCAAAATGGCCGCCGTCAACATCTCTAGCCTCATTTTGAGTCACACCCTCCTTGTTCTGTAAACTCCAGTCCTACTGACTATTTCACATTCTGAACTAAACATGTTTAAAATCATTGCCCTTTGCTGAGGTGACTGTGGACCTTTATCCCTAGGGTAACCACAGAGAAGAAGGTGAATATGGCCCTAGTCCTCAGAGAGCTTTTGTGTAATTAGAAAATGGTGGCCCCGCAGGCAGATACAGCCTCTGGGCCCGAATAGACCAGATTTCAGCCTCCACTTGCTAGGGCAGGGCACCCTGTGCAGATCACAACCTGCAGTCAGAACAGTGACCCTGACTCAAGATGTCAGTTGGTTTGCCTCCAAATTAAAATAGGTCTGTATGTCCTATTTAGAAGCCGAGTCCTGGACATCTTCTGGAAATCCCTAAAAGCGTTATGATATAGTAATGATTGCAAATGTGAGGACGCTTTTACCAGGAAAGCTATAGAAATTATTCTTTGCATGACTAGGGTAACTTATCCTAGTATGTATGCATCTTCCCAAGCTGGTGTGGCTCTCTCTGTGCTTGTTCATAGCTGTGTCTCATAGTTGAAGATCAGGAGTGATTTACAATCTAGAATGTCTCTGTCTGCTAGCCGGAGAAGCACAGCATTCTTCCATATGGCATGTTTGCTCTTGTGAAAATGACTTGAAGTATTTGAGACCTGGCAGGAGAAGAAATGGGAGGGGACCTCGTTCTTGCTAGGCGTGAGTCACCTCATAAACATTTAAACTGAACATTTTATTAAGCAGTTCATCGTTGGCACAGAACGATTCATCAAACCTAGATCACTTTGATGTACATGTTAGATATCCACATGTCCTCTGCCAGGATCCTAGCATAAATCTCTCTCTGAACAAACATGGAATAAATATCATTATGATAATTTTGCCTTTGATTTGAGGGCAGTTTGTTTCTTTTCTTCAAACTCGGTGTTGAATTTTTTTTTTTAATCTTGTCGTTTTTCAGAATTATGGAAGTACCTAAGTATTATCGGGGCGGGGAGGGCTGTAAAGGAAAGCATGAAAGACAACCACATATATTCAGTACCTTGTCACTTTCGAACATTGATGGGCTCTCTCCAAGAGAGATCATTGCCAGGGCTCTCGGTAGGAATAAAATTTGAATCTGGGAGCAAATAATTGCTCTGTAAATATTTGTTATGGTATTGAAATTGCAAATATGCTGTATCTAATCGAATTAGCTTATCACGTTCATTACTGGGTCATAAAGGCAGTTGATGACTGTTGTCACTGAAAAGACTAGAACATGGCCAGCCCATTGTTGCTCGAGAAGACTCGTTCTTCAAGGTAGAGCTGCAGCTGGATTTTCCAGGCTGGTCGTGCTCTAAACTCCACCTCATAGGGTGCCCTGTGCCTTTGTGATAGTGGGTCATTTCATCCCCGGCAGTTGGCCAACCTGCTGCTCCTACCACCCAGCTCCTCTTGTTAGGCCTCAGCCCCCCATAATCATTTGCTAGGGCTGCCAAACACGGTACGATAAACGAGGTGGCTTGAACAACAGAAATCTATTCTCTCACAGTTCCGGAGGCTGAAAATCCAAAATCAAAGCGTTGGCAAACTTGGAGCCTCCTGAGGGCTGTGAGGGAAGGCACTGTTCCAAGCTTCTCTCCTTGGCTGGTAGACAGCCGTCTTCTTATGTTTTCATATCATCTTCTGTCCCTGCATGTCTCTGTGTTCAAATATCCCTTTTTTTTAAATTGGGATACTAGACCTCTTGGAATAGGACCTGATCTAATGATCCCATTTTAACTTGATTATATCTGTAAAGACCTTATCTCTGAATGAGATTGCGTCCTGTGGTCCTGGGGGTTAGGGCTTCAACATAGGAGTTTTGGGGGAGACACATTTCAACCCATCACACCACCTATAGTTAAGCCTCCGTATAAATTGGCCTCAGAAATCTAGCTGTACTTATTGTGGAATCTCCTAGAAATCACCAAAAGAAACCTGTAAACAGCTCAATTTTAGTTCCTCTTTTTCTAGTCCAGCAGAGTGCCTTAATGTGGATGGCGGTGGTTCTGTAGTACACGGTGCTCTCCCTTCCATTCATTTCATGAGTCACTGGATCGAAGTGTTAGGTAAAGGAAAACCAATATGACAGCAGCATCTTTAGCAAGGGGGCTTCAGCCGCTGCCTTTCTGCCAGATTCCGTGACTTGTAAAATGCCCCACTCATTCTTTCTGAGGATCTAAGAACACGTTGATGCGTAGTGTGTTTTTCCTTGACGCCTGTTTTAATTACACCATCTTTGCATATCCTTTAGTTTCCACATAAGCCTGGTTTGGCTGCGTAGTTTTGACACTCACAACTCTCCAGTGCTTTCGATTGACTGTTTATTCTGAGAGCTTGCAGCTGAATTTTCTGGCAAGTCGTTGTGATACTATCTAGTGATTCCTTCAGAGATGGAGGTTTTTGATCTGAAGGATGTCTTCCTTTTCTCCTCTGGGCCTTTCCCAGTTTCTGGAAGATCAAGGCATCTGCCAGTCCTCTGTCTCCGAAGGCACCCAGCCCCTGTCATGTTTGTTTACCCCATCTGTATTTTTAGGTTTTCCCCATTACCCGTTCCCAAGCGTGTCTTGTTAGTGTGACTGTTGTATACCTTCTTAGGCTTCTGGGCATGGAGTCATAACTCATACTTCATTTCTCCTGGCTTAAGAGACCAGGATGGATGGGAACTTGTCTCCCCTTTCTACTAAATGAGGTAGATCTTGTGTCCCTGCAAGTCTGTTCTAAAACACCATCAGTCTGTTGGTAAAACTCCATATCCTGCAGGAAGCAGTTTGGGGCTGGTTGGATACTGCATGGCATCATTGGTGTCCATACTTCTGTAAGCCAGTGGTAGTGTGGAAGCCACCAAGGTCAGAGGTCCTTTCTGACTATGTGAAAGGCTCTAGTAATCTTCACTATTAAGATGAAATAAAAAATTACTTTTTTTAAAGGACTAATTGATTTATTTTAGAGAGAGAGCAAGCACAGGGGAGTGGAGTTGGGGCGGGAGAGGGAAAGGGAGAGGGAATCTTCAGCAGCATCCCCACTGAGTGTGGAGCCCGACATAGGGACATGGGGCTTGATCTCACGACCCTGAAATCATGACCTGAGTCAAAATCAAGATTCGGATGCTTAACCAGCTGAGCCACTCAGGTGCCCTAAGGTGAAGTAGAAAATTAAAAAATTTTTCTAAATCTTAATACATATATTTCCCTGAGATGAGAGGTTAGTTCTCTCTTTTTTTCTTTCTATAGCCAATGGTCCTTTTTTCCTTTCTGTGCTCCCACCAGAGTGAATAACTTCTGAACTGGGAGTTTCTGACAGGTGAAGGTCCTTGGTCAGCTTAGGGATTGCTGCTGAGTTTTTACAAGTCTCTTTGAGAAAGGCACCTCTTCAGGGAATTCTCATGTGGAATTGGAACAAACATACGTGTCTTTACTCCACCTGACCTCTTGGTGTTTTAAAAAAAAAAAAAAAGATTTAATGAATGAGAGTCATTTTCTCTGCCATCCTCATGAGGGATGGGTTTCTTGGCTGAAACCGGTTTTTTTTGCCTCTTGCTACCCAACCCCCATGCCATGAGCCACATGTTTAACTGAACAAGAAATAGTAAATACATCAACCCTTTCAGCTAGCCTTTGAAATGGTGATTTCTATTCTAGAAGTTTGTCTGTGACTGGTTTCTTTTTCTTCATGGAGCCTGGAGCCAATGTCATACCCAAGCAAAGGAAGGCCTAGAACCTCATCTTTCCAGAGGCAACCATGTACCTTGAGAAGCAGTCCTAGATTTGAATCATTCCAGTGCCAAGAACCAGAACCTCTTTGTGGCTATAGTTGGTTGCTTCCTGATCACCATGCCTGGCCTCCCATTGGAGGAAATCTGAGAGACTTCCATCAAGTCCTAGAGAGGAGCTCTAACTTCCCAGCGTCTGCCTGGTAACCTGATGGTTCTAGCATTTGACCTCTTCAGAGAAGACAAGCCTAGGGGTTGAATTCCATGTTTCCCAGTGGACTAAAATACTCTCTCCAGGGACAAGGATGTTTTAAATATTTCACCTAGAGATCTGTAGTATCAGGTAGTAGTCCTTTTGGCCCTTGGCATCAGTCCTCTGGGCTAGTTTTCCACTTTGGCTTATAGACTAACCTCACATTTCTAGGTTAAGGCATTTCAGGCAGCCACCGAGATTTCATTTCTCTTTCTATTCCCTCATAAGATATTTTCACAGAGATTTATCTCTGGCATCTACTTCCTAACCTCCTTTCGCTTCTTGACTACACTCTGGGGACCCCAGCAAGTCAAGAAAAACTCAGGAAACTCCTCAGTGGTGACAGTCCCGTACAAATGAGAGTCTGGGATCATGTCAGTGGTTGATTCTGCATTAGCTATTAGCGAGCTTCTCTCTTTTTCCCGTCAGAGTCCTCAGCCACTAATGTTCCAGTTGTTGCAGTTGGGCAAGCATTTAATAAAAGTTATTTTCTGCTTTCTTTTCTCTACTTTTCTTTTTTTCTTTTAAAGATTTTATTTGTTTATTTGACAGACAGAGATCACAATTAGGCACAGGGAAAGGTAGAGAGAGAGAGGGGGAAGCAAGCTCTCTGCCGAGCAGAGAGCCCAATGTGAGGCTCGATCCCAGGACCCTGGGATCATGACCTGAGCTGAAGGTAGAGGCTTAACCCACTGAGCCACCCAGGTGCCCCCATTCTTCTTTTTCTTCCCTATTTTCCTCTTTCCTCCCTCCTTTTCACTTTTCCTTCCCTTTTTACACTCTTATTTCCATGGTTTTTAAGCATAATGTGTAAGGTAGGAGATTTTTTCCTGGGGTGGGGGTCTGTCATGAGAAAATATTTATGGAACCAGTGAAGGGTGCTAAGCTCTTCATAAAGATCAGGTCAGCAGAAGGGGCATACACAAGAGGTTCTCAGCGGATACCTGCCAGGGGCAGAAATCGTAGTTACATAGGCACTATTTATTGGATCTTTAAAATACAGGAGGCCCACGCACAAGGCACATCACACACATCTTGGCAAATCATTTTCTAAACTGTGCAAACTTGAAGAGCTCTTGCTTTACACTGAAAAGATCCCAGGCCTGTGCCCTCGGGGTGGAAATTAAGGGAGAACATGGGACTTCTGTCACCTTTGGCAGTGGTAGGATTCTTTTATTTCATGAAATAAATGAGACCACCAGGGATGGTGTTTGTTTTTTGGGTTTTTTTTTTTTAATCCCCTCAGTTTAGTTGCATTGTACCCATATTCTGCAGAATCTCACTTATACTCTGATAAAAGGCGATTTTTCCTTGTTTTCAGCCTTTTTAATTTTTTACTGAGGTATAACTGACCACAACATTATATTAGTTTGAGGTATACAACATGATAGTTCAGTATTTGTATGTATTGTGAAATGATCATCTTTTAGCAACTTTCCAGTATGCAATACGGTATTATTAACTATAGACATCATGCTGTCCATTGCATTTCCATGACTTACTTATTTTTGTGACTGGAAGTTTGTACCTTTTGACCCATTTCGAAAGCCCACCCCTCATCTCCTTGCCTGTGGCAACCACCAATCTGTTCTCTGTATCTTCGAGCTTGGTTTTTGTTTTGTTTTGTTTTGTTTTTCACTTATCCCACGTATAAGTGAGATCATATGATATTTGTCTTTCTCTGTCTGACTTATTTCACTTAGCATGATACCTTCAAGGTGTAGATACACCATGCTTTCTTTAGCCATTGACCTGTTAACAGACACTTAGGTAGTTTCCCTGTCTTGGCCATTGCAAATAATGCTGCAGTGAATATGGCTATGTGTGTGTGTGTGTGTGTGTATTTTTGAGTTAATAGTTTCAGTTTCTTTGGATAGATACACAGAAATGAGGTTGCGGGATCATATGCAGTTGTTTTTCATTTTTTTTAGGACCCTCCCTACTATTTTCCATAGTGGCAGCTCTAATTTACATTCAAAGCAAAGGCGCATGAGGGTTTCTTTTTTCTCCACATTCTTGTCAGAATTGGTTATTTCTTGTCTTTTTGACTCTAGCTATTCTGACAGGTGTAAGGTGGTATCTCTTTGTGGTTTTGATTTGCATTTCCTTGATGATCAGGGATGTTGAGCTGCTTTTCATGTACCTGTTGGTCATCTGTATGTCTTCTCTGGAAAAATTTTTGGCCATTTCTAAAATCAGATTTTGTTTTTCTTTTTGCTATTCAGCTGTATGACTTTATGTATTTTGGATATTAACCTCTTATCAGATACATGATTTGCGAATATTTTCTCCTCTTCTCTAGGTTAACTTTCCTGTGTGGGAGCTTTTTGGTTTGATGTAGTCCCACTAGTTTAATTTTGCTTTTATTGCCGGGGGGATTTTTTAAAAAATTATGAGATGAGTAGACAGCAGCGAAACTGGAATGGGGAGAGGGTGAAGCAGTAGGTAGGGACCATTCATTTCAAGGATGTAATCATGAAGAGTCAAAGCTAGGTCTGTAACTTACAAAGAGCAGAGGGAAGGATTTGGGAATTTTTCACGTGTTGGTTTTGGTTAGGATTTTTAGGTCCAGAAGATTTTCAACATTTTATTGACTGAGCACAAAAGAATAGGTGAATGGAAGAGATTGAAGATAGAAAGGAAGGAGGCAGTAGTTGTTTAAAAGGCTGGGATAAGATCAATAAAGGTGGCAAGTTTTCTCTCTTTTTTTTAAGGTTTTTTTTTTTTTAATTTTATTTTTTATAAACATATATTTTTATCCCCAGGGGTACAGGTCTGTGAATCGCCAGGTTTACACACTTCACAGCACTCACCATAGCACATACCCTCCCCAATGTCCATAACCTCACCCCCCTCTTCCAACCCCCCTCCCCCATCAACTCTCAGTTTATTTTGTGAGATTAAGAGTCACTTATGGTTTGTCTCCCTCCCAATCCCATCTTGTTTCATTTACTCTTTGATTTGAGAGAGAGACAGAGTGAGCACGAGCAGGGGAAGGGGGAGAGGGTGAAGCAGACTCCCGTTGACCGTAGGTGGCAAGTTTTCTTATGACAGAAGGCAGGAACAGGCAAGTAAGGTAGAGGAGAGCTCCCCGGGATTCTCTGTACGTAGGGTATGAGGTAATCTACTGAGATGAAGTGTGGCAGCAATGGGAATAGATTAGGGGAGGATTTTGTAGGGATTCTTGGAGTTCGCCATTGTGAAGAATGTGATAGGGAGGGAACTAATGATGAAGACTGGGACGGCTGAGTAATACGAAGTGCCCATCAAGACAAGTAGCGGACGGTGGCAGCTGAACCAGCCCAGCTTTCTCTAGCGGTGCTTGCTACAGCCAAGTCCGCACAGCAGGGAGTTTCATATGGGAAAAGGTATTTTGGGTACTATATTACTTTCCAACAGAAGGCAGGACTTGCAGCATCCTGAGATTCAGATAACTTAAAGACATTCAGTGTACATGGTATAAAGAGCAAAAATGTAAAAACCAAGTATATTGTTTCTTTGCCTTGTTTTTATACTCAAGCAAGCACCGTATTCCCCCAGTCATTTAGAATGTTCAAGTTTGGGTTTGCCAGTTGAAAATAAGACAGATGCTCTGTCTCTGGCAGGTGGGCTCACTTAACCAGGTCTGTGAGGTGGACTTTATTGTTCATGTGTGTTCATGTAAATGACGATGCCTCGGTGGCTGCAACAGTTCCTGGCATGTGGTGGGGATGTGATAAATATTCTTTCAATAAACATCTGTCTGTATGAAAGAATGTATGAGTTTATCCATCTGATTTTGAAGCAGTAGCTCTACCTGACATAGTAAAATATGAAAAATCCTGATTATATTGGTCATTTGGTAGCCCTGCCCTAGTCCTTCGACGTATAGCTCTTTCTCTCTTGATGGGTATGCGTTGCCAGAATTTTTAATAAAGTGAAAAGAAAATCTGCGTTGATGATCTAGGACACAGAAGTGCCGAGCAAGTCCATTAATGTACCCTTCTTTCCCAGTGCGGTTCCCTACAGCATGTGTGGTGGTGACTCATAAATAATTTTGTGTTGATGGGTATAAATGGTTGTTCACTTATTTATCAAATCTTTACTTGAGCACTGTGTCTTGAGCTAAGTTTGGTAGAAATGATTAAGAGTGGTAGCTTAGTTCTTGAAAAGCACAGTCGAGTAGTGATAACATTCCTTGGACCTAACTTAAGTGATCCCGCCTGCCAAGTATAGCATCTAGTGAGATAACCCTGTGGTTCCATATGGTACTTGGTAGTAAAGGTTTAAAAAAAACAAAAACAAAAACAAAAAAGTGCTGTGGGAGTGTTTGATGCCATGATCGTGGATTTTGCTTGGGTAATCCGCCGTGACCTACAGCTTTCATGTACAAGATCTGGGTGTTTTATTAGTCTTTAGTGTAAAGGACAGTGGGTGATGACTCTCCGTGGGTGATGATTTTGTAGTTCTTGCTTCCTTCTCCTTTGGTGGATAGTGGAACTACTTGTCATGTTCAGGGTTGGGAGTGGGCAGGTTAGACACCTCTAAATAGGCACTCCAACCTTCTACAGAGTAGGCCACAGCGCTTGAGTCCGTCCTTTTTCCTGAACACCATTATTAAATTGTGGTAGTTTTCTAAAGATTTTATTTATTTATTTGACAGACAGAGATCACAAGTAGGCAGAGAGGCAGGCAGAGAGAGAGAGGAGGAAGCAGGCTCCCTGCCAAGCAGAGAGCCCGATGCGGGACTCGATCCCAGGACCCTGAGATCATGACCCGAGCCGAAGGCAGAGGCTTTAACCCACTGAGCCACCCAGGCATCCCCAAGACTTGTGCATTTTATTCTGCGTAAATTCAACCCCCTCTTCCCCCTCCTTCCCTCTCTCAAATACAGACTGAATGAAGCTCTCCCTCCTCTTGGCCTTTGTACATTTCTACACTGTGTTGGTTTCTACGTGGAAGCTCTTCCCTGTACTGTACATTCATGTGACTTTTCCCCTCACCTTTACCAGGCTTTGACCAGTACCACTTTTATCATCGGGGTCTTCCCACTAAAATGGTGACTCCCTGCCATTCGCTTTCTGCACAAAGAGCCATCGCAGTGTATGATTACGAGCATGGGCTCCGGAATCAGGCTCTCTGGCTCCAAATCCTTTTTCTAGCTCTATGACTTGGGTGCTCTTTCTATGGCTCAGTTTTATCACTTATAAAATGGTAAGTATTGTGTCGAAGTTATTGAGAGGATTGGATAGATTAGTGCATGAAGAGCGCTTAAAACAGTGCCTGGTACATAGTAAGTTAATGTTAACTGAATTCTCTTTCCTTGCTTTGTTTTTCCCATATGTCATGTACTATACATTTAAACTGTGTGTGGTTTCTTTCTTCTACTCTTTTTTCTTTTTCTTTACTACTATATCCTCATCACTTAATTATGCCTGATATATAATAGGTACTTAAATATTTAATCGGTGGGTGAATGAGCAAATGGGAGAGGGTTCTGTGGACTTCCAGGAGACCATGAGGTGGATTGGGCAGGGGTTGGCGCACTTTTTCTGCATAGGGCCAGATGGGAGATACTTTAGGTTTTGTGAGTTACAACTACTAAGATCTGCTGCTAGTCAAGAAAGCAGCACAGATGATACATAAACGAAGGAGTGTGACTCTAATGAGACTTTATTGACAAAAACAGGCAGGGGGCCAGAGTTGGCTTATGGGCTGCCATTTCCCAGCTCTTGGGTTGGGAAATAATTTTTCATCTTGCTTTCCTGACTCTCTTTACACTGCGGCTAAGACATCTCCCACTGCAGCAGTTAGTGCTGCAGTGGGTCTTACAGAACTGAAATCGAAGTAGTTTGCAAAGCACTGTATTACCCATTAATACTCAGTCTTCATTAACTGTACAAAATTTCCATAGGTCTTTTTAATATTTTCATAGTGAATAATGATATTAAGAATATATTTTGTACTTTCAATGGTGTCATTTCAGGTCTCTGTGGTTCCATATGGTACTTGGTAGTTTTGATTTTTTTTTTATTTTGATTTTTTTTTTCTCCAGCAGCCGAGGACATATATCTGTACCGTTGATAATGGCCAGAAGTATATATGCTATTAGTGAACAAGAGGACATTCCACTTACTGAACAGCCATTGCTATGACTAACTCCTCATCGAAGCAGAAACCAACAGAAATTATCCACTAGACAGTTTAGTTTTTAAAATTATGCTAGAGTCTTATTTTTCCACAAAACTGTTGCCTGGCCCATAATTTTTTACCACTCTTCCCAATCAATTTGGTATGCTGGCAGGATCCTTCCATTTTTAAGTACAGTACAATGTTAGCCATGTTGTATGAGTGACAGACTATGACATGTTAGCATGAACTGCATAGACTTTATTGCTATAATGAAAACACAGTTGATCGGAAATTATGTGTTTTGCTGCTGTGATGCATTGTAACTAGACATTTAAGTTGAAATATATGACTGCCATTGATAAAAATTTTATGTAAGCAAATGTTTCTTATTTCACTTCTTCTGACTTTAATCATATGTCATTGTCAGCGCTCACGGTTTTCCACTTGCTGTTTAACTATTTTCACCATGGGACATGTGTGCAGAGAGAAACTGAACCATACTCCCCAGGTGTTAGGGTTCTCCTGCCTCCTGTGTTGTCTCCTCTCTGTCTGTGATCCACAGCTATAGCCTCCAGTCAAAGTGCCGTGTTCACACTCCCAAGACACCTGCTCCCAGTATCCTCCAGAGTGGTGCTTTCTCCAGCCACCTCTGGTAAAGGACCAGTTTTTTTTTTCCTGCCTTGTTTCCAGTTCATCATGGATTGATTCTTTCTGTAAAATCCAATTTAAAAAAATTGGGCAGGCCAGCAACATGATCATTAATTGGATATCATGATAAGACCAAGATACTATCAAATTTTCTGAATAATTTCTATACTTCACTCATAGTAGACCAGTAATAGTGAACCAGTTCACAGACCATATTTTATTTATTTTGGTTTTTTAAATTGTTTTTATTTTGAAAGTTTTTGTTTATTTGAGAGAGACAGAGGGAGAGAAAGAGCGGTGGGGAGGGTCAGAGGGAGAGAGAGAAAACTATAGAGAGAGATGCGAATTCCCACTGAACAGGAAGCCCGACCTGGGACCTGGGGCTCTATCCCAGGACCCAGAGACCACCACCTGAGCTGAAGGCAGATGCTCAGCTGACTGAGCCACCTAGGCACCCCCACAGACCACATTTTAAGCCACACTACTTTAGAGCTATGTTTCTCAAATGGATTAACCTAGTGTGGGAACACTTTCTTGGGGTGCCTGGGTGGCTCAGTTGGTTAAACGTCTGCCTTTGGCTCAGGTCATGATCCCAGGGTCCTGGGATTGACTCCCAGGTCAGGCTCCTTGCTCAGCATGGAGGCTGCTTCTCCCTCTGCCCCTCCCCAGCTTGTGCGCTCCCTCTCTATCTCTCTCCCTCTCCCCTTCTCTCAGATAAATAAAAAATCTTTTAAAAAATATACTTTCTCACATCACGATGCAATACATATGTATCCCCCCCCACCTCCCCACCACATTGAAACCTCAGGAATGTCAGCTACCTAAGGGCAGAGGTATTTTTCTTCTTTTTCCTTGTCTTTTTCACTGTTCTGTCTCCCATACCTGGCACGTGGTAGGCCTTCAGTCACTATTTATTGCATGCAGATGTGTGTGTATATGTAACTGAATTAAAAGTTTCACAAAACAGTTCTTAACCTTCTCGTCCGCAAGACTCTGATATTTTTGTTTTGTTCAAATACACATTGCCTTGCAGTCTGCTAAATTTATTTCACTGCCTCCTGATAAGTGGGGTCATGACCCCCAGCTGATCAAATACTCCTTTAGAGGGTGCATATAGAAGATGATTTGTCCTTTCCCTTCCTTTTAGAGCTTTGAGTAGCTGGGACCCACCCCGCCCTCTGTAGGCCACAGTCTGGGTATTACAGATTCCAGAACTGCTGACCTAGCTCAAGCTAGGTTGGTAGACCTGGCAGGAAATTAGGAGATGCAGGAGTCCCCAGGTTTCTAAGAGCTAAAAAGAAGAGATGGGTGGGGGTTAGGGTTAGAGTACATGGAAAAATCAGAAGTTAAAACCTGCTCAAGACCCCCTAATACTCCTCCATTCTATTGGGAACTAAGTTTGCAAACTCCTATAAATAACATCATCGCAATGGATTTGGTTCACCTGCATTTTGAAGAGTGTGAAAATTTATTTTGTAAGATTGTAGGTGATAGCAACAGTCTCTTTTGTCCCAAGTTATCTTAAAAGTCAGGGTGAAGAGACCAGTTTTTGACATATGCAGCTGAGAAGAAGGTCACAATATTCTATATGAATATGTTTATATATTCTATATATAAAGAATATATATAGGAATCTGGGAGCTAGAATCCTTCTGACAAAGGTGTGCCTGTTTGAGGAGCCCCTGAAGCACAGCCGTGCTGCGAGCATGCTGTCTACCCCATGAGATACGGAGAATGCGGACGTCACAAGTCTCCATTGTCACGGAGCTTACAGCTTAGTCAAGGAGACACATACTACAAAATTAGGGCTCTCCTGGACTCAGGCCCAGGGCACTATAAGAGAGGGGCAAGAAGGCTGGGCGGCAAGGATGCCTAAGCTGAGTCTTGAAAGTAAGTGTCCCGGCTGGGGGGATGAGGTCACTGGGTGATGGGCATTAAGGAGGGCACTTGATGGAATGAGCTCTGGGTGTTATTTGCAACTGTTGAACACGTTCTGCCTCTGAAACTAATAATATACTATATGTTAATTAAATTTAGATAAAATTATTTTTGTAAAAAAGGAAGTGTCCCAGGGCATCTGAGGGTGGTCCAGACAGAGAAGGAGCAGCTCTCGTGACCACACAGAGGAAAGAGAGCAGGTGCATGCTCAGGGAAGGATCTGTCGTACGGCAAGACAGGCAGGGATGGGTGCCTTAGAGGTAGTAGTTAAGTTGGGTAGAAGCTCATGAGAAGGGTCAAGGTTGGTGATGCTGGTCAGGGCTGACTGGCTGTTTGATAAATCCCTATTGAGAACAACATGGGTTTGGGGCTCAAATCTTACTTCTTGAGTGACCTTGGACAAATTCGTAACTTTTTGCAGTCATAATAGCTAATAATAATAGATAAGGAGAAATGGGACATTCTTTCACTTTCTCACAAGATCTTAAGATTGACTGATACTTAATACAGTCCGTTTTTCAAATAGCAGCAGCATCCTTTTATTCAAGAAGTAAAGGATCTTGGCTTATTGTAGGCACATTTTATCAATTCTGTTAAGGTTATCATTCCTAAATACTAATAGCATTGAGCTGAGAAACTCATTTCCTTTTATCCTGTCCTGTTTTCCCTGGCTGTTTCATTTATCTGAGTACTTGCCAACTTTGCCACACCATCTTTTGTGGGGCCTCATTTTAGCGAGCAAGAGAAGTAACTTTCACTAAGGTGCAGTCATCAATACTTCCTCTTTTATGCTCTGCCTTACAAATTCTCTGTCCGTGAGAGGCTGTTTCTGACTGTGTGTTTTTGTTTTTGCAGGTGGTTAAAATAAGTATTTTCTTACTGGCTTTGTAAATATTTGGTGAGCCTTTGTTGTGCTTGAGGTCATGATAGAAAAATAGAATATCTAAGACAACATACCAGGTTCAAGGGTGTTTGAAAATCCTACTGTCTAAAGATACGGATGAAGGAATTTAAATATTTGATTATGGAAAATCTCAAATATATAAAAGTGTACAAAGAATAGTCTAATGTTACCACACATACTTATCACCCACCTTCAACAATGATCAAATCGTGGCTAATCTTGTTTCATCTATATCGTTACTCTTATTCCCTTCCCCTTTATTGTCTTAAAGCAAATTACAGATGTATCATTTTATCAGGGAATATTTTGCTAACAATCTCTAAAAAAAAGAACTCTTAAAAAAATAACTATTATAACTTAAAAATTAAAATAATTCCCTAATATCATCAAATAGACAGTGTTCAAACTTTCAATTATATCATCAATATTGCAATATTGCACCTACTTTATAGTTGGACAGATTTAAAAATGTATGTTGTAACATCAGGTATCACCCCTGCTGCCAATAGCCTGGTCTCTCCTGTTTTCACCCACTTCCCGTGCACCTTGACCTCCACTTCTTACCTTGTTGCCTTTTCAAGTGATTCTGAATTAATTTTCTAGGGATGTTAGAGCGGATTGGAGATGAAAAGGATTTGAACTAATAGAGTAGAGAGGAGAAAGTATGTGATGACAGACACATAGCAGAGAACCAGAAAGCAGGGAGCATTGCGTCAGAATCAGAAAATGTTGTGGACATAAGGACTTAGTAGTTGAAGTTTAAAGGGAAAGAGTTTTCCGGTTGAAACCTGAATTGCTTTTTCAGAGCTGTTATTTTGGGACCAAAAGAAGCAGTGACTGGGGAGAGGAGTCCTTGTTTACCTTGGTAACCAGTTCCAACCTCGTCTTGGGTGGGGCTTGTTGTGCTAAAAGGAAAGATGGCCTCTTATGCTCTAGCACAGTGATTGAGTGCACAGCATGATCATCTGGACAGCTTGTAAAAACCCAGATTGCTGGGCCCTGCCCTAGAGTTTCTCATTCAGTAAGTTTTGGGTGGAGCCCAAGGATTTGCCTGCTAACTTGCTTCCAGGTAATGCTGCTTCTGATCCAGGAGCCACACCTTGAGAACCACTGATAGTTCCAACTCCTCTCCTTTGGTCTTTACATTTTTAAAGTCACGTTATCTTTGCTAAGACTTTATTGCTGCATGCATTGGGAATCAGTGAGTGTCTTGGGGGTGGGGGTTGGGTTGATGAGAAGTCTGTGGGTAATTTATGTGAAAATACATTGTTTTCATAATGACCACATAATAATATGGCACTACCAGTCTGGTGGAATGTTTGTAAACATTCTCTCAGATAGAGATATTTCTTCTTTTAAGTGAGTTGTATCTGTCTCTGGGTATGAAATTAGAAGTTCTCTTTCAAACCTAAACATTTTAATTAAGGAAAGCTGAGAAAGCTAGGACAGATGTTGTTTTTGCCCAGGTTTAGAACAAACTTACTAGTTTTCTTAGTCTTTTTTTTTTTTTTCCTTTCTTCACAGAGAGACTGGGCAGCTAGCCTGCCCTAAAACATCACTCAGTTAGCAACCCAGGAAAAAACTGTGGTTTTCTGCCAACCCTTTAGCTACCACGCCCATTGTTGGAACTTTCCTTAATATTTTATCCTGTTCACATCTACTCTAAATGGGTCCTGACCACGCTTGAAATGCACCCAAAACTTACTTCTGTTGGGTCTTTCTTTTTGTCCTTTAATATATAATATATGAATGTTATCCCCAGGAGATTGCTTTTCTAAGACTTTTCTAAACTTAGTTTTACTGAGCCATTGGAATAGGAAACCGCCCGACTGAGGACTCCGGCAAACAGAGCCGATCTCTGTTTAAATTACCCAACAAATAGGGCTTTCTCGAGTTTGAGCTATGACCTTAAACCCAAACCCCACTCGTTTGTTGTGGTAGTTGTATTTTCTGGTACTTTTTCCCTTAAGCAAGTCATTCAAAGAAGTAAATTATTAACCATTTAGAATTCAGAAATGAATTTGCTATCGTATGAGAATTATTGGCTGTTGAAGGTTTAATTTTCTAAATGATTTTGTGTACCCAGAAGACCGAGTTATAATCAGGTTTCTGGGTAAGCAAAGAATTAGAACAAAGGGACTTGGATATTCTGAGTCTTTTATTTTGGACCTCAAGTCTATAATTGGTAGTTATTCATTATCCTTGATTTGTAACATCGTTATAAGTCCACGCATTTCCTACTTATATTAATCCATTTATGTAGTTTACCTTAAAACTACAATTTCAGTTTTAATTAATAATCTTCATCCCTAATTTTTAAAAAATTTCAGATGAAATATATACATAGTGAAATGCACACATCTGAAGTGTATAGCTTGATGAGTTTTGACAAATGTATAAACTTGTGTAACCAACTACTCAATCAGCATATGGAACAGGAGGTCCCCCAGGATCATTTACCACTTCCTGCAAGTAACCGTTTCCTATTTTCTATCACTATAGATTGCCTGTTCTTGATTCAGACGAAAGGAATCATATAGTACATCGTTGTTTAAGTCTGGCTTCTTTTGCTCAGCATAATGTTGCATGTGTCAGTAGTTCAGTCTTTTTTAATGTCTTTTTTTAACATTCCTCTTAGTGTATTTGGAGTAATATTGTATTGAGTATGTAAGGATTCCAGGGGAATCTTCCTCTCAGAAATGGTTTTGGGATATAGGAAAATCTTTTTAGAACATAGGACTTTCTGAAGCCTTTCCATTTTGCCTTTCTATTTTTAAAAATACTTCGATCCAGCCATGAAAGTTGACACCGTTTTATCAACACAGATGCTCATTAAATTAAGCTGCCTCTGAAGTAACTCAAGCCAATGGGCAAGTCAGAATTTTAACAAACATGGAAATTCTATTTTAACATTAGTACTTTATCACTTCAGTTTGCTGTTTTTACTCTTCTGTGTAGTCCTTTGAAGTCCATTTGGAATTTATTGAGACTTTGTTGCCTTTCGGATGTGGAATATCTTGAGGAATATAAACATGTGGACTTGAAAAGTATGTATGTCCTGCATTTGGGTGTTTCCTTATATAAATCAAATTAGATCAGGATGATTGATGCTATTGTTCAAATCTTCTGTGTTATTGCTGATTTTTTTTCCCCTACCTTGTATCTGCTTTTGCTCTCCCGAAAGAGGGTTGAAAATGATTGATGGGACAAAACAAAACTGGAAAAAGGACAGGACCATACACTTAAATCTAACCATATCAAAAATTACATCAAATATAAATGACTTATGTGATTCTCCTTTAATTGTGTTGAATTTTGCCTTGTATATTTGGAAGCTCTGTTATTAGTTGCAAAAACATTTGCAGTTGTTAGGACTTCCTGATGAGTTGATCATTGTTATAAACTGTCTCTTTCTGGTAATACTTCTCAATTGAAAGCCATTTTTCTTATATTGATAAAGCCATGCCTTGGGCTTACTGTGTATATGGTATTTCATTTTGCATCCTTTTATTTTCTATTTTTTTATATTTAAAGTATAGCTCTATTAACAGCATATTGTTAGTGGGGTTTTTCTGTTTGTTTGTTTGTTTGTTTTAGCCAGTCTGACAATCTCTGGCTTTTAATAGTGTTCATTCTGTTTATATTTAATATAATTATTTATATGAATTTAAATCTACCATCGTGCCATTTGATTTCTGTTTCTCCCATCTCCTCATTGTTCCATTATTGCCTTCTTTTGGATTGAGGATTTTATTAGTATTCCATTTCATTAACCTAATTGGCTTTTTACTAATATCTCTCTGTTTTGTAATCTTAATGGATTGCATTGTATATTCTTAACTTATCACTGTCTACCATGAATTAGTATTAAACATCTTTGTGTATAATGTAAGAGGTTTACCCCTTTCTTCCCTTTGAGCCAATAAGATTTTGATATTCTTCATGATCCTAGCTACTCTCCCTCCCATGGACTGGGAAGTGCCCACAGATAAAAGAGGTATAAAAATGAATCTCACTCATTATGGTTCCCTTTACTCAGAGCTGAATTCCCTCCAATTTCTACCAGCTTTTGCTCACTCTCCAGTTTCTTCAAAACCGTTTTTATATTTTATCCAGTGCTTTGTATTGCTATTTGTGGGGTAGTTTGTCCAATTAATCTACTTCACCATTATCAGAAGTGGAATTCTCATTTTGTCATGTTTAATAAACTAAGCACTCTTCTGAACCCATTACCTAACTCAAAAATTTGAACAGTAACCTTTATTTAACTATGTAACTC
This sequence comes from Lontra canadensis, assembly GCF_010015895.1. Lineage (NCBI taxonomy): Eukaryota > Metazoa > Chordata > Mammalia > Carnivora > Mustelidae > Lontra > Lontra canadensis. The sequence continues at coordinate 30,550,329 of NW_022631003.1, read as the reverse complement.
TTCCTCTCAGCCTATCCCCCCATATCCCTGACTTGAGGTAGCCATATCCTGAATTTCATGTTACTATTTCCTCTTTTTTGTTTGTATTTATAGTTTTGTTGAATCTTACATGTATTTCTAAAATATATTTAAATTTATATTGTTTTAACTCCTAAAAGTCTCACTGAATTTATTGGAGACTTATTTTTATTTGCTATTATACTGCATAGATTTATTCACACCACACATATATTGCTTTAGTTAGCTTTGACAACTGTATGTAATTCTGTTGTGTAAATACACCAGTTTATTCATCTCTTGTGTTGGACATTTGGTTTGTATCCACGTTTTTGGCCTTGCAAGGAGTCCTACCATGAACATTTGTGTGTGTTCATGATTATGTACCTTGGAATAAATATTGTTAGCGTGAAAATGAATATGTTGAAGTTTAGATGACAATGCAAAACTGTTATTCCAAGTGGTTAAGCCATTTTACATTCCCACCGCCATTCTATAAGAGATTCTGTGAATCCACATCCTCTGTAATACTTGGTAATGTCAGTTTTTTTTCCCCCAGTTGACTAAGTATAAAATGGTATCACATTGTTGTCTAAAATTTCTTGTATTTTTCTAAATATATTTTTTAAATATTTTATTTATTTATTAGACAGAGATCACAAGTGGGCAGAGAGGCAGGCAGAGAGAGAGATGGAAGCAGGCTCCCTGCTGAGCAGAGAGCTCCATGCGGGGCTCGATCCTAGGATCCTGGGATCATGACCTGAGCTGAAAGGCAGAGGCTTTAACATACTGAGCCACCCAGGCGCCCCTAAAATTTCTTGTATTAATGACATTAAGCCTCTAAGTGTTTATTGGCTGGAGATAATTTCTATTATATATCTGTTCATGTCCTCACCTCTCCCTTTTTAAAATCAGTTTGTAGGAATTCTATCCTTTGACTGCCTCTGAAGCAGACCACCTATACTATTTCTAATTTATTAGAGATCATAGGCCTTTGAATCCATCATTCTCCCAGACTACCCCATTTAGTTTGCAAACTCTTTAAATCTTAACCCCTTTTTCCTGCTCCATTTTTCCCCTTTAGCACCTACCTCGTTTACAGTATTAAATACATTTTTATTGACTGTTTAACTATTATATGCAGGCTGTTACATGATAAGTATAGAGATTGAGATAAGCATCCATAAACATTTATTGCAATTTATTTATTTATTTTAATTTTTCTTTTTTAGAAAGATTTTACTTGTTTGTTTATTTGAGAGAAAGAATGAGAGGGCATAACAGGGGGGAGGGTCAATGAGAGAAGCAGACTCCTTGCAGAGCAGGGAGCCGGATGCGGGACTCGATCCTGGGACTCCAGGATCACCTGAGCTAAGGGCAGTTGCTTAACCAACTGAGCCACCCAGGTGCCCCTACTTATTGCAATTTAATATTGTCATTTATTAAACAAGTGATTGGAAATTTAAAAAACCACTGGTTCTTCACCACTCTGAAAACCACAGTCTAGGTTCTCAGACCTCTGTGTCAGAGCATTTGAAGGCTCGTTGAATGGAACAGAGAAGAAATACATAACTATCTGTTGTCTGTGAAAAGTGTTCATGCTGCACACAAATATTGCTAACAAAGATGAATATATGTTTTTCTAATTCAGTGAGGTAGTGAGAGTTTTTCTAATATGAGCATTACTTTGTTTTATTAGCCATCGTTATAGCTGAGCCTGGCTTGAATTTCTTTGTGTTATTTTTATGTTTATCGTAGTATCTGGAGCTCTTGGAAGTGCTACTTTTAAAATGAAAGGGAATGCAAGCCACTTAATTACATGAAATTCAGGGACTGCATGGTCTTCCGCTTAAATCTCTGTGTTCTCAGTTGTCACTGAATTTTGAGTTTTCATCCTGAACTGTGACTATTAAATTTGCTCCCCACCTCTCTGGACTGTGCAAGTAAATATTTGAGAACTAGCTAAGTTCATAACCTTGCTTTGTTAACTCCTAATTGCTGGGTGACTGTAAACACCTGCCTTGAGTACTTTTGTGCCATAGTTTTTCCACAAAAATGGTAGTGATACTTTACAACTTCTGAAGTTGAGTAAAGTTCTGAGAAATCTGCAACGAAATCTCTAAAAACTATGAAATCAAAGCAATGCTTCATGATGATAGGGCATTTTATCAGAATGAATGCAGAGTAGAAAATTGATCCAAGAAGCTGTTTATCAGAACTGTAAGTATGTTCATAAAAGTAAAGTGGTGAGATCTGGCTGCTTGGAAACAGTGGGCAAAGTTTTCTTTTAAACAGCGTATCCTTTATTTCCCAGACATTTGCTATACCATAGTATCTGCAAAGTAGCTAGGGCCCTATTTAGGCCTTTTGGGAGAATTCACATAGGTGCTTAGTCTGGTATTTGAAGTGCATTAATTAATATTGGAAATCACATAGTCTTGACTTTTTCTTGTTCATAATTAAATTTTTTGCAAGAATAATTCCAATATATTTTTTAACAGGTGAAAGAGTGAGTAGATTATGTCATAATTTCAGCATATGCCTATTTTTCAGATAAGATGAGATAAACAGAAATTTAATATGTATCATAGTGGAAGTCAGACAGACCTAGGTTAAAACCTGGTCTTTACTATATGTTTATTTGCTGTGTTTCTGTACAAAAATCAACAAACATCGTTGATATCACCTATCTAATGGAGACAAATGTATCCATTTTATTGGGTTGTTGCCATGATTAGGGCTTATGAATAATTTGTGTCTATGTATAAGGACCACTATAGACACTTGTACATGGTAGTTGTTGTCGTATTACAAAATACCAGTGGTTGTATGTGTGTGTTCAGTGTGTTTGCTAGTAAACCCTTTTGACAAGTCCTGTGGTAAATCCATCTACAGAAAACAAAACAAAACAGAAACAGAAACAAAGGCAAACTGAAAGAGCAGAAATTGGGTGGGGCTGGTGCAGGAAGAAAGAAATCTCCTCTACTGAGCATTCCTCATGGCCCTCAGGAAGTTTCCACAGCCATCCCTGGTGCCCTCCACAGAGGCCTCGAGTTCTGGAGAGGGCATCATGGAAACCGTTCTACTGGACTTTCAACACCTTGCATGCAAGAACTGAAACTCATTTTATTAACTAGTGGAGTGTGTGGTCTTGCAGTACGGTAGAAGGTCTGCCATAGCGTGTTAAGTGACTGAGGTAATTCAGCTCTGCCAGTTCAGAAAATTTCTCTCCCTAGCTGACGTCTAAGTGGGGTTGTAATTTGGCCTTGAGCTGTCACACCTGCTGGGAAGCATGTGTCATTTAAAAGGATATAATGGTAACATCATTGTTTTTTCAGATCTAGGTTGGAATTGGCCCTTGACAAATAACAAAATGATGAGTGACGCAAGTGACATGTTGGCCGCAGCGTTGGAGCAGATGGATGGGATTATAGCAGGTAATCTGCGTCCTCTGAAAGATGGAATCATGACATTTACTCTGCGCTTTTGGCTTTTTCATTACAACTCTTTTATTACCTTTTCCACTTTATTTTCATTTATTGGTTGCCTTTAGATTCCCCATGGTTTCACCTTGGCCTCTCTTCTCCATTTTATACCAGTATTATTCTCAAACTTTGTTTGAAAATGTCTAATTCCATTTCCATCCTGTGGTTCTGACTCAAGGAGAAAGAAAGTACATCTCGGGCAACCCTCTCACGTTCCCTTCCTCCTCGGGAGCTTTGTACTTATCTGTACTTTACTGTACTCCAAATAAACCTTGCTTTGCTGCCCACCAAAAAAAAAAAAAAAAAGAAAGAAAGAAAGTACATCTCATGGGATTTCGGTGCAGGTAGTAGCTGCAGGTCACACTTTGAGAGATACTGCTCTACCTAGGATCCATGGATATTCTGATCTATTCCCTTGAATTCGACATTTATTTTGCCACCAGTAACTCTCACTTCTATTTACTTTCTCAATTCTCTGCTCAGCTTTGGGTCTCTAACTGCCAATCAGATACCTCCTTTGAAATAGCCTATATGCATATCCGCGTCATCACAGAAAGCTTTGAGCTTATTTTCTTTTCTCAGAGGCCTCTCTAGTAGTCTTTATCTTATCTAGTTTCATAATCGTCCATCCACACAGTTTTCTACATAGAAATTTAAGTCACACTAGACCTTTGTCCCTCATAGCCCCTGCTTAGTCAAGTTCTGTCACTTCTATCTCCCTTTAAATTCAGCTATTCCAGGTGCCTGGGTGGCTCAGTGGGTTAAGCCTCTGCCTTCGGCTCAGGTCATGATCTCAGGGTCCTGGGATCGAGTCCCGCATCAGGCTCTCTGCTCCGAGAGGAGCTTGCTTCCTCCTCTCTCGCTCTCTGCCTGCCTCTCTGCCTACTTGTGATCTCTGTCTGTCAAATAAATAAGTAAAATTTTAAAGTCAGCTATTCCTTTTTTTTTTTTTTTTAAATTGAGAGAAGGAACACAAGCAGGGGGTGGGAGAGGGAGAAACAGGCTTCCCGCTCAGCAGAGAGCCCGATGTGGGGCTTGATCCCAGGACTCTGGGATCATGACCTGAGCCAAAGGCAAACGCTTAATGACTGAGCCACCCACGTGCCCCTTAGCCATTCCTTTTTTTCCCCTCTGAAATCTGTCCTGTCTGGGCTCTGCCTTGCTTTGTCCTGGCAACCCTCTCCCTTGATGTTCTTGACACTCTTGCTTTCCTGCTCTGGTTCCTCATTCTCTAGACCACCAGAATTTTCTTTCTGAAACACAGATCTGGTCATATTCCTCCCTTGTTATGAATCTTGAGTGATTCTCTGTTACGGGAGTAGAGCAAAAACAGTGTAGATCATGACCTGCTTGTTTTCTCATCATGACCAGAGGGACCAACCAGTAGGTAAATCCTTTCAGGTCCTTGTGCTCTCCTAGGGGTAGTGGCTCCTTAAGGTCTCATGTTACATTCTGTGTTTTGTCACAGGAGAAGTACCTTTATGTATTTAGGAGCCCATGGTCATGAAGAAAGGGTTGAAGGGGCCAGTGGATGGGGTTGTCATCCATCTGATGGTCAGGGTCAAGATGTGGGTGGCCTCTACTGCTCCTCCATTCTAGCTACCCAGCCCCTGTTGCTTATCTTTTCTGGTCATAAATTTGACCCTACTCTGTTTCAGTGGTTTGAAGAAACCACAGGTGTTCTTCCCCTGAGGGCTATGGCAAGTCAAAGTTTGGCCTCCTTTGTTCTACTTGTATATCCCGAGACCAGATTTTAATTTGACCTCCTTTGTAGATTAGAACACATCTTGTGTACTGTGTTTAGTTCTTGGAATATCCGTTTCAAAGAGGTTATTGGTAAAACTTAAGAGGAGGTGTCCGTGAAGGCGAAGAATTTAACAACTTCATCTGGTAAGGAAGGAACTGGTTAAGTGTAACCTGGGAAAGTATATTCTTGCTCAGGGCATGATAGATACTTTCACACAGTTGAAGGACTATTACGTGGAAAAGAGATTGGACTTACTGTATCACAGTTTCGGAAAATATAACCAGAGCCAGATCCTAGGCTGTTATCAGAGGTTATAACCTCAAACTCTTGGTGGAACTCTGTAGTCAAGACAAGTGGTGTTTCTGGACAGTAGTTGAGGACTGACGTTTTACATACTCTACTAGATGAGTATATTTGTTCCTTTGCCCTGGCAGGGCTTCAGGACCAACATTAGAGTTATTCAGAAAATCAAGACTTCCTGGGTCCCAGCTCACACTGATGCAGTCAGTAGCTTTGTGGGTAGGACCTGGCTTTATGTTCTCAGATTACTATCAGTAGCTCTCCACCTAAGGTAGACGGAGATGTGACTGGAAATATTTGAGGAGTTTTTCTAAATACGCATTTCTCCCCTATCCCTCACCTTGTTTTGTGATGGAGACTTAGAAGAGTGGAAGGTTATTGTGGGTACATCTATTGTGAATAGTATTATCAGGTGTTCGTAGTGCTTAAAACTACTGGAATAGGACATGATGGCCTCTTTTGTTTTTAAAATGCTCTACTATTCCTCCTTTCCCTGACATACTCTCCTCAATTTCTATTTTTCTGGATTTTCCTCTCAGCCTTACATGGTTCCTGAGGGGAAGGTCATGGGAAGCATTTACCATTGGGCCTGGCATATCAGTGGTTACCATTATTACAGTTTGGCAGATTTTGGTCCTCATCATTTGGTCCAGTTCTAAGGAAGGTCAGTGGAACGGACTAACCGAAAGAAAATGCCTCTCCCTATGGTTGGAACTGATCAAGCTGTGTGGCAACTGGAGAGAGAATTTACACATGGGTTTGCACTTTTCTTCCCTTTATAAGACCCTCAGATTAATGAGGTGTGGTAGTCAAAATATCATAATTATTGACACTTAAAGTTAGTACATATAATTAATATGTATATTTGTTAGACCAGAAAATAAAAATCAAAGAGATGAAGAGGTATATATGAGTGGTTTCTGAGCAGGCAATGGGTTAGTTATGTACATTCAAGTCATAAGATGCTTTCCCTTATAAGTAATAGGGAAAGAAGGGCTTAAATTATTTTTTAAAGCTGATATTAGCAAGAGTGTTTGATGCGAGGCTGCAAACAAAATCATGGGAGAAAACGTTAACACACACACACACTCGTGTACATACACAAATGTATACATGTAATTCATTGAAATTCTCCAAAGATTAAATTCTGGTAAATTAACTGGGAGCCGGTCCTGTTACCCTTGACATTATGCTATGCAGTTTCCACCAAATTGTGCAACTTCTTTGCAGGGAATTTCTCAAAACTTATGGTACCTAAATTTATATTTTTGGGAGTACTTGGCTCTATCCACACTGATCTGCTACCTTCTTAGCCCTTATTTCCATGAGGTCAGCACATCTTTCACCAAAGTCCATTCATTATATTCTTACCGTAATACACAGTTGACGTCCCTGTTAGGTATTTGGTGATTAATATTTACCATCAATTATATGGATTTTATTTTTACACCGAATCACTATGACTTGGAGAGATTCATGTGACTGCTTTATTTTCTTTTCCTTTTTGCTTGTTTTGATTATTCCTCGCTGTGACTGGACTTGCTTGCCACCTCAGCTTTTGGACATTATGTAATATAAACCCTGTTGCTCTCTCTGTGATTTTTTATTTTTTTAACCTAGGTTCTAAGGCCCTGGAATATTCCAATGGGATTTTTGATTGCCAGTCTCCCACTTCCCCGTTCATGGGAAGCCTGCGAGCTCTGCACCTTGTGGAAGACCTGCGTGGCTTGTTGGAGATGATGGACACAGATGAGAAGGAAGGTTTGAGATGCCAGATCCCAGATTCAACAGCAGAAACACTCGTCGAATGGCTTCAGAGTCAAATGGTAGATAATGGCACATTACAGATCCTGTGCTCTGAATCTCCTGTGGCTTATTCCAAAATTGAGAACATAGAGTAGCTGATTCGAGCAACAACAACAAAAAAGTACAGAGCAGCAGGTTCACTGATTTTTATCCCTTAATGCATCCCAGTTCCCTTTAAGGATAATGTTAGTGTACATTTCATGGGCTCCAGCCCATCACCTGATTTTGCCTCTAAAGGTGGACTAGCTTTCTTGGATGACCTGCTGTGGCCTAGAACAAATAGTCCTGTAAAGGAAAGAACCTTGCACGTAATAGATGCTTCCTTAGTACTATTGGAAAATTTACTGTAAAAGGACCAAGAGCAATTCAGATAGGAAGCAGAGTGAATAGAACCTCCAAAGGCAGCAAGGCGGAGGTCTGCAGTATCTGATAGGAAGTGCCATCTAGTGATCTGCGGGGGTCATGTCAGTTCTAGGGTGTGAGGGAAGCTGTAGAATTGGGCTTCCAATGGCGTTCTTCTTCCTCGAACAGCGAAGCCCCTTTCTAGGCATCTGTCTCAAAAATGGATGGTGTGGCGGATCTGCCCTTTCCCTGAACACATTGGTAAATACCATGGTTTTAATACATTTGGAACAAATAAAATCTAAAGAATGCCACTAAAAATATTGAGAGAAGAAGACAGAAAAAGTGTTCTTTCTGTAATACAAGTAATGCCACTGAACTATATGCTTAAGAATGGTAAAAGTGACAAATTTTCTGTGTATTTTACCACCACCAAAAATGAGAACATTATTAATACTGTGATAAAATTGATGGTTGGATTGTATCTTGGCATTTCCCAATGCTGGTGCTGGAGACAGCAGACCTGAATTTTGATTTTGGGGCTGTTTCGTAGAAGCTTGCATGATTTGGGGGAAATTTTTTAAGCTGTTTGTCTCATTTCCTCGTTTGTGAAATGGGGACAACAGCTTCTGCCGCACAGGATTGTGAGTCCCGGGAGCTAATTTATGAGTGCTCGTCAGTGAGCCTGGTAGATGAGTCAAAAATATAATACTGAAGAGATTGTAGAGAATGGAGGGAAAACTACGGGATCCATTTGCAAAGAGGGAAAGAAAGTGTTGGCTCCAATTCCGTGTTACTCCTACATGATTCACTTTTTTACAAGAGTACAGACATTTTTCAGACTATGGAGAAGCTTTTACAATATTTTAGAAACTTATTACCAGTTACATAATTAAGATTTCATTTATGTTTAATGATAGCCACCTTGGGAGTCCCATGTCCTTAAGACTGATACTGATCTTCTCATTAATGCCACTGGGCATTTGCAGTTCTAATTACTTTGTCTGGGCCAGGAGACCCCCTGGTTTCCTGTCAGGTGTCGCATCTTCCTACTGATTTCTGCTGCCTGTGTCATTCTTTCATATGATCAGAAGCTGGTTGAGAAGAAAGAAAATAGTCACATTAATAGTTTGTTACTTGTGAGGGGATATTAAATCACTAAGAATGAATTTGTTTGAATAAAGTAGCTCTAGCTGTAGCCTTCTAAACACTGACAAGTTTAAGACTCCGAAGTTCCTCTCCTGTGGTTAAAACAAACAAACAAAAACCCAAATCTGTTGAGTATGCCGTATTTGGTCAAGTACCGAGATAGAAGTATTATCCTGTTAATAGAGATATTAATGATGGAGAATTACATGCTTTATCAAGCTCTAAGTTCAAGAGGGCAAACAGAAAAATATGTCAAATTATTTGAGCCAAGCAAGCAGTTTCTGTTTGCTTTAGGTCTAACTCCATGAGTTGCCTAGAACATTCATACTATGCTTTCCCAATAGATGACATTGAGGATCATGACCTTGATCAGGGCATAAAATCCCACAAGTGTCCAGTTACTTAGCAGCTTTAATATGAGGCTTTTCGCAAAATCAGCAGAAATGACAAAAGTGCACTTTTCAGCAAAGTGAGTGGAACTGTGATAATAGAAATCCAAATCTGCATCGTGGCCAATAAAGTGAAGTGTTGCCTCACTGGCTTCTGACCTGATAAGTCACAATACATTTTCATCTTATTCCTACATTTAAAAAATAGGCCCTATTAATTGCAAGTGTATCTTTTAAAAAAGTTTTTAGAGCAATTTTCATAGAAATAAAAATACTCATAACTTCAGACTTGGGGCACATTCTCTCCAGTCCCCGACTCTCCGCCACATGACCCGTTCCAGGCCCACCGTCCCAAGAACCCCCCGCTGCTCTCTGCCCAGCTTTCCTTTTCATGTGTGTCTCCAGGGAATGTTCGTTCCAGCTTTGGCAAACAAGGCTCCTCTGAAGATTGGGTCACAGGGTCACAGATCATCTGAGTTCGGCAGTCTCTCACTGAGACATCCTAGCTCACGTGAAAGCCGCCTTCCCCCCTTCTGGTACCAGGCTTCTGGTAAACTCCCATGGAAAGTGTCCACAGATGCAGGGCAACAAATGGAGCGAGTCAGCAGAATTCTTGGGAGAAGCCAGCGCAGTGTGATAAGTGAGAGATGAGCTTTATCATGAAATCCCCAGCAACTAATGTTTGTGAGGACCGAATGGAAAGAGATGTGTCTGTTCTTTCATGAAAGCGAGTCAGGAAGGGCTAAGGGGCGGGAAAAATAAGGACAGCATTTTTTTCTTGATCTCATGTTCCCCTTCTCTTGCTATATGTGCATCCTGTCACATCGCTGGCTTTCAGGAAATATTGCATAAGTGAACGAAGAGTGGATGGGCACATGAATATCAGAAGCTACTCACATGGGAGCTGGGTCTTAGCTTCTAGGGCTCTTCTCGTTCGTCATTCTGGATCTCAGAGGGCTTTGGACTATCCCTGCAACCGGAATAGTGTAGTCTCAACATGTCCCTTTCTCCCGCCTGCAGAAGCTTCAGGGAACATGGTGGTGGGCATGAAAATGAGGTGAAGAAGGGCCAGAACGTGTCTCCCCTGCTCAAGTAAGGTGTCTGAAAGAACCTTTTAGGGGACACTAAACACATCTGTCAAACTCGGCCCTGGCCACGGAGGCATGGACAGGGAGCTGTGCCTGCATCAGCTGTGTCACGGGCTAGCCACTGGAGCTTGGCCACAGAGACCCAGATACCTCCAGGGACGCTCCCTCAAGATATTTCTAATGAGACCGGCAGATGAAAGCACTTGGCACCTGCTGCTCTTACAGGCATTTGAGATGGAGTTCCATTTTTGCAGTAGGGCATCCTAGAAGTTGGCCTGCTACTGGGATCCTTCTCACCCCCAGAACACTTGTTTCTTGCTCCCATTGGCTATTGAGTGAAGAAGATGTGTTCTGTTTCTGGAAAACAAGCACCGAGAAAAATTACAACCCAGAAATAAAAGCCATATTTCTGATTTTGACCACATCTGCTCTCTTGACTTGGAAAGTACAGGAGGTACTCAGGCTTACCCTGAGCTTTGGGCTTCGATGCACTTTCTGGCGACACTGAATAAACAGGCATCTTTTCTAGGAGAGGGTCACGAGTGGGCTTTTTGGGTGTGATGCTGTGTATGTGAGATGGATTTCTCCCTTTGGATTTCTTTTTGAGCAGACCTGATGAGATTTTGGAAGAAATAGACCGCTTCCTGAAAAGGTTGTCCGTATTGCCTCGGTATCATATTTATTTTTTAGAGTCATAACAGAAATTTCGGAGGAGACAATAAATGGGGTGTTTCAAGATTGATGGAGGCAGACCTGCTAGTACATAGCGTCATCAGCCAATCAGTGGGGACACTCCAGTGGGGATGCTCCAGTGGCTCCCAGTGACAGTGGTGTTGCCCTGAGATCATTATGCACGGCACAAGGTGAGAGCCTCACCGCCCTGATTCCATCACATTTGGTGAGAGGACAGGGGAGCGGAGTATTGCCGCCTGGTGGCTTGACTTCCAGTGCTCTTGACCATCACGTTCATTTATTCTTTGGACAGCAGCGTATGAGATTCCTTCTTGTGCTGTTAGGCCCCGGTGAAATGTGACTGTGGTGTTCGTGGCCTTCCTGTCTTTCTCCGTTTCTCCTCCTACTCCAGTGTCTGGTAGAGAGCAGGCAAACGAATCTTTGCATGCAGCGGTAGAGAGGTAATGCTGGTTAGGGTGCACGAGGCCCTGGTGTGAGAGGGTTCTTTGAGTGGCTGGAGATAAATTTAACCAAAGGAGGTTTAGAGGGCTGCGCCTTCCTTTTTTTTCCTTGATACAGAATTTTGAAAAATGTCATCATGAAATAAAAAACTGGATAGCAGTTTTTAAAACTAATTTAAAAAATAAGTGTATTGAGGGGCGCCTGAATGGCTCAGTGGGTTAAGACTCTGCCTTCGGCTCAGGGTCCTGGGATCAAGCCCCACATTGGGCTCTCTTCAAGTGGGGAGCCTGCTTCCTCCTCTCTCTCTGCCTGCCTCTCTGCCTACTTGTGATCTCTCTCTCTCTGTCAAATAAATAAATAAAATCTTTTAAAAAAATAAGTGTATTGACTTTGGTGGAGACTGTGTATCTGTGTGTGTGTGTGTGTGTGTGTGTGTGTGTTATAGCAGCAGTCCAACTGTTTCTTAACGTTTGTTGTCCTTATAAAATGGAATTGATTTTCTTTTCCGTGTTGTCATTTAGCTACTCAGCACTCTGATTTGGGAATGTTCTATTCAAACGGAGTTGTGTGTTACAACAGAAGTTAAGTGTAATTGTGGCAAATCACTGCTTGCTTGTTGGTTTGGGATTTAGACAGGACAGCAGAGCTCTGGAAAGAAGAACAAAGCAAAATGAAGCTGGGGAGAGAGGGGAGTCAACTGGAGACCAATGCAAACCAACAGAACTAAGAAAATTAAAGGAAAATATAGCACGATGCTTTAAGTAAAAATAACGGGCGAAACGTTCCTGCCTACCTTGAAGTAGTACTCCTTGATGCTGTTGTGTGATGGGTGCTTAAGGTCTCTACTTTCAGGTACAAATGAAATTTTGTATAATAAAACAGTTTTTGAAAGGGAGGCATGGGAGGCAAGATGCTAACATTTATTACATCTTTATACTTGATCATTAAAAGGAAAATAATATAAATAGAAGAGCTTCTATCTAGATGACTGTGGGCGAGGTATATTGTGCCTTTAACATTATATGGAGCATCTGCCGCGTGAATTCAGGCAACTCATATTCCCAGGGGTGGTTGCTGGCTAACTTTTGGATTCTATAATTCTGTAAGGAATAGAGCCGTTTAGACATTTTACCCGTATCGTGCCAGGAAAATCTGGCAAACACCATGAGTTCCTTAATTAAAGTATCACTGTTGCATTCGAGCTGGATCCCTTGCCTTGCTTTTCCCTCCTGAGTGTCCCATACCCTCCTCCACACACACTGTTAGTTGGCTACTGTACTATTGAAATCCCCAAGCCGATGCTGATTTTGACTTAAACTTTCAGTTGCATCGAATGTGGTCAGTATGGGGTTGTATCATGAGTGAAAGTAGGAAGAGTTATTTTGAAGGCATCTCTGGGATTTTGAGTAAAGTAATTTGAGCTGGTGTTCAGTGCTTTGGATGTCCAATCGACTCAAGGAGAGTTGATACTCAATGTGTTTTTAATTCTATGCCCATGATTTTATAAGAATCTTGGGAGAATCAAAAGAAATGTAAGATAGTTTTGCCTTGAGGGACCGTTAAGGAGAATAAGTGACCAACTCTCGTAAGGTCACGAGGAAGCCATCCATGGCAGAATATGGTGAAAAGCTAAGTGGTGAAGGACAAGACAAGACAGAGAAGGGAAACCAGTGTAAGGGGAGAAGAGAGTATGGCATAAGGTAAGAAGGAGGAGGTGAGAACTGGCTAAGAAAAATGGATCTGTAGAGGCAGAGAGGAATGATGGGTGAATATGGTGGTGGACACGCAGCCTTGGAGTAGATGTTGGAGTGGCCAGTGGAAGAAAGTTCACTAGGAGGAAGAAATTGAGAATGGTATGGGTAGAGGTGGTAATTGTAAGTCTCAGGGAAGCAGGACATTAAGGATCCAAAGGTTATGTGGAATAATGAGCTTTGAGCAGGAAGTAAGACTCAATTCCCCCAAGATGGCAGAAGAAAGGGAAGATGTTGGAGGCCATATATACTCTGCTTTGGAGAAGATAAGTATATAAGGGAGTTCATGCAAGATAGTCTCAAGTATAGTCCATTAAAAAGGCTCTGAAAACACCTCCTAAACATGGTAGCAAGAGGGAGTACAGGCTTCAGGTCAACCACGGAGTGAGAAGTGAGAGGGCCAACTTGCAACCAAGTGTTCATTCATCCTGTATTCATCTGATGGTTATTGAACACCTATCACTTGTTATTCATTCCACAGTCATTTGGTTCAAACTCACTGTGTGCCAGATGCAAAGGCAAACCTACTCACAAAGAAGGCAGTTTGTTGGAAGAGGGGAACATATATGTAGCCAAGTCTAACCTCATCTGTTCAGTGTGATGCCTGCCACGATGAGGGTTCATCTGGAATCTCTAACTGGCATATGAGTGAACAGGTAACTCAAGGAACACTTCACAGGCCAAAATACGGCCCATGCCAAAGGAATAGAATTCGAGAGTGCATGCCACATCTGGGGAGGTTTTGAGTGGTCTGGTTGGTAAAGCTTGGGAGTTGGAGGAAAAATAGAGGTGGTAAGGTATTTGCCTAATGGAATTTACCTCTTGCTAGCATTCGTAAGTCAAAGGTAACAGAATTGGTAGAAATATAAATAAATGTGTGAAGAGACTAGACTTTTACCTGCTTGACTAGGTCAACGCACTCCTTTAAAAGTATTTAACTACTCCATTGGTGATTCTTAACTTTGGCTTTGTTTTGCTGTGGTGACCTGTGGTCTTTTAAAAAAAGAACTCCTCAAGCATTGTGAGCTCTCGTAAATATCACTAGTCTTGAGAAGTGTGAGTATCCTCATTGTGAGTCAATTTTTAGTATTTTGATTTTAAGATCGTTTTGTGATACTGATTTTGGAACATCTGATTTCCATTTCAAATGCAGTAGCTTCGTGAAACCCTTCTAGAACTTGCTATAGCAACATTTCTAATCTTTTCATCAGAAGAAATAACAACTTTTGCTTTTTATCCTCAGTGAACAGAAACCTTTTTTTTTTTTCTACCTCATGAAATGTATCTGTTTATAAAAGTACATGGGGTTTTAAAAGCAGATGCCTGCTAACATTCATCATCAGAATGAGGAATTCAAAGCTGTAGAAGGCCAGTCTGAGTACTGCTTCAGATTGAGAACGTGTATCATACATCCTGGCTCTGTTCCAAAAAACTGTCCTTAAGAAATTATATAAATTTCATTTTCATGGTAGTCCCTGGGGTTGGAAGTCTTTCAGGCCACAACTTGTAATTGTATTTGGATACTTCAGTTTACAATATGAACAGAATTATGCAATGGTTATAGGGCAGGTATGTGGTCAAGCTGATGTTAAAAAACTTTATCCACTCTAAATACATGTTGCAGCCTTCCTCAATTAGCTTCTGATTCTTTTGTGGCCTCATGGGAAATGTATCCAGTGCATCTAAGTTTTTAGGAGCAAGATCCTGCAATGTCTTTTTTTGTTAGCATGTGCATGCACGTGTGTGTGTGCGCGCGCGCGCTCAACACATGCCTTTTATTAATCCCAGAATTTATATGGGAAACTGCATTATTTGGAAAGGTAGTATAAGAATACCAGTTAATTCTGGAAAATAATAGATGTCACATCTGCTGTGTCCTTGGGCGATAAGGTTGAGTTTGTGTTTCTCTGGTTTAAACCTGAAGTTATTTGCTTTTTTTTTTTTTTTTTTTTTTTGATGATTTTATTTATTTCAGAGAGAGAAAAAATGAGAGAGAGCATGCACAGGGAGGAGAGGGAGAAGCAGACTCCCTGCTGAGCAGGGAGCCTGATGTAGGACTCCATCCCAGGACTCTGAGATCATGACCTGAGCCGAAGGCAGATGCTTAACTGACTGAGCCAGCCAGGCGCCCCTGAAGTTATTTGCTTTCTTGATTGACCTCTGGATGGCCCTGTCTAACCAATTTGAGCTCCAGTGGCTTTTATTTCTGTTGTAGTTGAATGAGAATCAGGAAATTCTGTTGGGATTACCCGTCATATGATTATGAGCTATTTACATGAGATAACAAGGGACATATCAGATATACTGCTGTATTTCAAAATGATGTTTTTATGTTGTCTGCTCTCCGTGAGCCTTTTTGTGTGTCTCCTTAATGACTTTTATATATGAGACAGCTGAGAAAAAGAAAAATGTGACTCGCTTTCCCAATCGGTGTTTCCTTCGGCATTTACACCATGCGCAGACATGTCCAAATCTGATAAAAATGTGCGGGGCTGGAGGGAGGTGAAGAAAGTGAGCACGAGTCTAAGCAGAGCCCCAGGCCAGTGCTGTGGTTGCAGGATGATACCTGTTTCCAGGCTCTGCAGGAGCTCGGCATAACATAATAGACTTGAGCAAAGTCACGAAGAGTGAAGTCAGGATGGGAGCTAATAAAGTTCCTGATAAGGTGTGGATGGGGACGGCTGGGGGAAGTCGTTGTGGACTGCTTCCTAAGCTTTCAGTGGAAGGAAGAAAGGCTTCAAAGCTTAAGGGAAGGCTTGCCCTGAGATTTGGTCCTGAGTAGCAGGGAGGAAGCTGATGTGAGCTGCCCCCACAGCCTCCTCTGTAAAGACAGGCATTTGCAGTTCTGGGTTTGCAACTTGGGAGGAGAGGGGAGGCACGTAAAGGCAGCCCAGGACATTCTCAGTGCCCCCACCCAGAATTAGTAGCACAGATCATTCAGGTGGCATAAGGAATTTCTGCCTGACCACACACTCGCAAAACTTTGCATGACCCAGCTGTGCGTCCCTGCGAGCGACTGTTAGTAACCACTGTTCCTTTTAGGTCATGATTTTTCTGCTTGATGGGAACTTGTCTGGTTTGGTGATAACATGCCTACCATGCCCGTTTTACCTATTTTGAGGCAAATGGACCAAGTTTTAGTCTCGTGTTTTCTACCAGTGGCGGCAGAAGCTGGCTGAATTCTATTCAGGTTCCTTGGATTAAGAATGTATGCCATTTTATTTGTCCACAGTCGTTTCAGTTTTAAAGAGAGTCAAGCCTTACACACACTCCTTCATCTTTTCAGACAAATGGACACCTGCCCGGAAATGGAGAGGTGTATCAAGAAAGACTAGCACGTTTAGAAAATGATAAAGAATCTCTTGTTCTTCAGGCAAGTGATTTTTAACAATGCTATTCTTCCTCCACAACATATTTACAAAGACCATTTTAAATTGGGATGGCATATTCAGATACTTGGGAGCTGGATTGCTGATAGAAATAAGTGCTGATAGAAGTAAGTGTGTACACACAATAGGGAGTGGTGAGGACTGTGGCAGCACAAAGGTGTGCCTCCCCAGTCTAGAGTGAGCAGCCTCGGCCCCTCTGATGACAGCCACAGTGTCATCTAAGCTGACTTTCTGATCTGATCTGTCATCTTAGTTGATCTGGTGTTTTTAATTTACAGCATAAATTGCAATTTTGTACCACAGATTTTCATAAATCTGAATGTTTTTGAATCTGAATCTATTTAATTTTCAATTTTAAAAATGATCCCGTGAGCTGAACAGAAGTGAGTAGTGGAGTCTGGTTTAGTGGCTAAATTTGAGTTTTCTTCTTCTTAATGTTTTAAATGCACGACAAACATTTTTATTTTGATATTTTGAGCTAAGTAAATTGCAGTGTATTTACGGGATTGGTGATCATGGGGAAAAACTCACATGTAGTCCTTGACAGCTTCTCTTTCAAACATAACTCCATTTCCTCTCTTAATCTCTAATACTACCTCCCACTCCCATTCCAACCTCCCCAAAATGATGATCTATGCACATACCCTCTCGTATAAAATGGTTGAAATGATGTTAACCTATAACTACAAGGTATTGCATATCCCCAATCAGCCCTAACCTCCTTAAAAATTGGGAGTCCGCAGGTCAAGAAGCATCACTTAAATAGGATTGTAAAGGACTGCTGTCTTATTGACAGTTTTTTTTTTCCTTACAACAAATGGGTAGTGACATCATTCCAGTTTTTGTTCTATTTAGAGAAATAAAGTTTGCAGTGGGACCCAAATCCTTCCTAATCTATTGCAGTATTTTGCTCTAAATACAGGTAAGTGTGTTAACAGACCAGGTGGAGGCTCAGGGGGAGAAGATTCGAGATTTGGAATTTTGTCTTGAAGAGCACCGGGAGAAGCTGAACGCCACAGAGGAAATGCTGCAGCAGGTATGTTCAGAAGCCTTCACTGAGGTGGGGTTTTCTTGCTCACCTGTTTGAAGTTCTGCACTTGTATGTTGTGTCCCTTCAGATGCAGCATTGAAGTTCATGATTCACCAAGACTGGCATATTTTAAGCAAAAACCTAGGGTAACAGAGTCTCAAAACACATGCATACAATAGAAAATACAATTAGAATCTGGAATAAAATATTGATAGGATTATAGGTAGTTTTAATGTTCTTTAAATTTGCATATGGTTTCCTAACCCCCAGAGATGAGCATATATTTTATGGTTAAGAAAAAAGATACGTACCGTATGTGACTTTTACTGGGGAAAAAAAAACAAACCCAAACTTGTAATACACACACACACACACACAGTGCTCTTAGACGAGAGCACCTATAATATAGCGGGTAGGGTACGTACTGGAGGGAGACTGTTTCAGTTTGAGTCCTTGCTCTGCCACATCCTTGCTGTATGACCTTTGGCAGGTTTTCAGCCTCTCTGTTCCTCACCTTCCTCATTTGTTGAACAAGGATAATTCATGAGTTATCTTTAGTAGGAGTTTCTACTTTAGAAGGTTGTTTTGAGGATCGAACCACATCAGAACAGTGCCTGACGCAGAGCGACCCTGTCAGCATCAGTGTTCTCATCAGGCTTTGACGCATTTAAGATTTCTGCGTATTAGAGCATGTACGTCTCCCCAGGAAGCCAGCGCACACTTAGTTCTGCTCAATGAAGCTTCACAGAAGCAGATAATTTTTTCAAATTTTATCTGTTTAGTGATTAATCTTTACCACATTCCCGACTTGATAGTTACTGCTTTGCAGGGGTAAGACACAATCATATGTGGTGATTTGTAATAAAACAAGTTTTGAGTGTATCTCTTAAATTCCAATAGGAGCTTCTGAGTAGGACATCCTTAGAAACTCAGAAGTTGGATCTGATGGCTGAAATATCTAACTTGAAGCTTAAACTGACCGCTGTGGAGAAGGATAGATTGGATTATGAAGATAGGTTCAGAGACACGGAGGTAAGTGATACCCTCCCCCTTACATACATATGCATGTGTATATGTCATACACATATTTCCAGAGCAAGTTGAAATTCCTTGTAGGCATGAGGGGGAGGTAGTTAATTACTACATGCTCTCGTTCATCTGTGCTCCTTTTTAGGAATAATCTTTAATTACATTGGCTTTTTTACATTGACTTTTTAATCACTAAATGCTCATGGCAATATTTATTGTGAGACTTTTTGTTGTTGTTCATAACCTTTTTTTAAATTGTGAGACTTTTGATATGAAATTTTAATCCTTTCATTAGTCTTTAAAAAGAACTTTTCACTTTGTGACATTTGGAGCTTCTCTCTGTTCGTCTGCCTGTCTGTCCTCCTGTCCATCCATAGTGGTTTTCTTCATTATGGAAATAATGGGTTTAAGTGTATCACTTTACTAATAGCCATTTTTAAGTTGTACTGATTATTTTCTATATAATAAGTAAGTTTGAAAATACGTACAGAGAACATGCTTTTATTATATAATCATAAAGTCAGATTTTTAGAGTTTATTTAGTTTGGCCTTCTACTTTTGGTCTCTTCCACACATAAATCATACCAATTAAATAAAGCTCGCTATACTTTTGTGAAATTTGGGATAGATTCTACAACTTGAAGTACCCATTTTTGTGGTTAAACATGTTTTGTTCTTTGGACTGTTTTATTGTTAATCTGGGTCTTTTATTTGCTTATTATTTGTTGCTGGGAAAAGAGATAATATCCGTTTGAAATCTGTTTATTTGGAAAAAATTTGAAGATCTGCAGGACTCCCTTATCTCCCAAGGACATCTCTTCCTTTCTCTCTCTCTTGTTTCCTCGGTTGGAGTATGCAAAGTTGTCATACTGCATTAGAAACTGGGTCCCAAGAAGCGGAGAGGAGAGCTCATTTAAGTATTCTTCCCCCTCTGTTTTCTTTGCACACGTTTCTTTGAAGCCAACTCTATACCATCATGATAACGGGGTACCTTAGGTATGTTACCCACTGTGGGCAAGTCCCGCATAGACTGGCTTTAGTGAGATGTACTCCATTGCTATTTTCCAAATTAAATTTTCTGCCAAAATGGAACTGTAATGGAAAGTCTTGGTGTATGTGTTACTTCCTCAACAGCAAAAGAAAATCCCCAACTTAGTTCACGTTTAATCTTCTAAAGTTCTTTGTCAGTAACCTATATGAGCATGTTCCTCACTTGATTGAGGCTGGGGCTCTTAGAACAGAACTGAGAAAGTCACCCAGTTTCTCTAAAATTGTCCCTTTTGTGCTTTCTTGAAAAAATCCGTTTGGATATTTTCCTCTATTTCCTCTCTGTCGTTCCCTGACTCCGCACTTGCTGCATAACATGACAGAGTTCAGTCAACAGATGGACAGTGTGCCATAGAGGTTACTGTGGTGCAGGGAAAGAAGTTGCAGTGTTCTGGTCAAGAGTTGGCCCTTTCCCTTGTGTCCATAAAGTTGAGGGGGAGTCAACCTGCATGACTGGTTAATTTGGATCTGGGATGTTAACCAAGCGTTGGGACTAAATAGAAGTGGATGTGTTAGGATTTTTTTGTAAGACTCCAGAGCAATAGTCACATCTCTTGAGTTTGTCTGCATTTTTTAAAAAAAGATTTTATTTAGCTGAGAGAAAAAGAGCGCGTGAGCAGGAGGAGGGGCAGGGGGAGAAGGTGAGGAAGAATCTCAAGAGACTCTGTGCTGAGCGAGGAGCCTGTCGTGGGGCTCGATTCCATAACCCTGAGCTGAAGATCAAGTCAGAGATGTAAGCGACTGAGCCACCCGGGTGCCCAGTCTGCATTTTTTTAATAAAACTTTTTTTTCCTGGTGCTTCCTTCCTTCATTCATGCATTTTCAATCATAATCAAAGTGATCCTGTCATCAAACTTTCTGTAAACTCAGTCCTTGATAATTTTCTAATATTTTCAACACTATTGGTAAAATACCACATGCATATCTAGAGATTATAAACTATAATCTGATCAACCTCGTTACATATGACAATAAATAAAATAGTCCTCAAAATTAAAACCGAATTGAATATGCTCTTTCCTATTATTGTTCCCTTAATAAAATGTTTGGGGGGCCCCTGGCTGGCTCAGTCAGTAGAGCGTGCAACTCTTGATTTCAGGGTCATGAGTTCAAGCCCCAAATTGGGTTGGAGCCTCCTTTAAAAACAAACAACAAAAGTTTCCCTGGCTGTTTTATGAATCCAAAATTCCTTAACTTTGTCTTAGAATTTTAGATTATTTGGAGATTAATTTCTAAGAAAATATTGGAGTGGGGAAGAAATATAAGCACTTCTGAAAGATTAGGGGTAAAAGTCTTGAAATCCTGGAATTTTGAAGACTTGCCTGGAATGGCTGATAGGAGATGCTTAACACTATTCAACAGTGCCCCCTTCTGGTAAGAGTACAAATGCCAGAAATTGCGTTTCTGTGGAGCCTGAAGAGTTACTTGGAGAGGGAAAAGGGACTAGTAACTGGGATTTTCTTTTCATAAAGAACTGAATTGGAAATAATTTGAATTCCATTATTTTAAAGTCTTATATTAAGGAGCTATTTCCAGACTTTCCAGCTTGAGTGACTATGGAAAAACAGGACTTCTTTCAGGTTGGGATTTATATTCATACTTACAGTGTTGCCAGAAGGGAAATTTGGGTAGGGTTTGTTTGTTTGTTTGTTTGTTTGTTTGTTTTTTAATAGAAAAATTATCTCAATTTATAATTCTGTTTTCTTCAGTTACTTCTTTTTGCAAGTTGTCACTGTTTCTAAAAGAAGTGGTAAAATAAGACAATACCAAATAGGAATTCAAAGCTGCTAACCATGAAAAAGTGGCAAGATATATATTTAAAAGACCAGGAGATAAAGGAAGGTCACTAAGAATTCTAGTATGGGATTAATAAATGGGAGATTAATTACTGGGAGATAAATTAATAAATGGGATTAATAAATGGGAGATTAATTACTGGGAGATAAATTAATAAATGGGATTAATAAATGGGAGATAAATGGGATTAATAAATGGGAGATAAATAAATGGGAGAAACTGACTTTTTCCTTAGACTTGAATTCTGAACCTGTAGATAAGGAATCACAACTAAAATGTTATTAAATGATGTCAAACAGTTCCTGACCTCATTCGTGAAAGGAGAAAATAGCTGTTCCCTTACTGAGGTACTGTATTAATAAACAATTGTCCTAGGGGCACCTGGGTGGCCCTGTCAGTTAAGCCTCTGACTCGATTTTGGCTCAGGTCAGAATCTCATTGAGCCTTGCCTAGGACTCCATGCTCAGCAGGAGTCTGCTTGTAACATCTCTCCTTCTTCCCCTCTCTCTTTAGAAAAAGAAAAAAGAAAAAATAATTATAATAATAACTAATGAGTAATTATTATATAGTACTGTTAAGTAATTTAGGAAAGGCATCCCTTTCCCCATATGTGAATCATTACTCATAGAAGTTTAGTAAGAAAGTTTTATTTCTTATGGTATTTTTTCTTTTTTATGGCATCTTTGTATAATTCTGTTATCTGCTTATTTGTGGCTCAAGAGTAGAGGACTTGTAAAATGAGGAATAAAAACATGTTAACCATTGGTGGGGTCTTGATGGTTTGTAATAAAAAAAGAAATCCTTTCCACAGTATTTGAAGTTTGTATTGCGTGGCATTCTGATTCCCTTTTCCTACCGTCTGGGCTCTAGACAAAAATATGTTACTGTTTCTTAGAACACTTAGACAAGTTTTACAAGCAAATTAGTTTATTTTTTTTTGTTTTGTTTTGTTTTGTTTTTTAATGTGAAAGAGAAAAGCATCTGGCTGTATTTGTATTATGAAAACCTTAGGATTATTTTCTTTTTCCTGTTCTGATTGTAACATTCATGTTATGACAACGTATTTGTAAATCACAGGGCCCTCATCCACCCACAAGTTGAGAATCCTTGGTTTAAAAGGTTTACATTTCAAAAAAAACAATAAAAGGATTTAAATTCCATTCCATTCTCCCAGACTGGGTTGATGAACAATCTATATTTTTGTTAGACAAAGGAAGAAATTGTAAAAATGTTTTTATAAATAACCCACAGATCACTGAAAAGGCCCTAAAAGTAATGGCTTTACTGAAGAAAATTTTTCTAGTTAATTTTTAAAGTCGGAATCTATTTGGTGATTTTTAGTCCAGAAATAGCTGATGGTTGATGTATGCGATTAGCTACCTTTGTTAATCAAAATTGAAAGTCACCTTTTAACTCTTAAGCATAGGAGACAAACTGAGGGTTGCTGGAGGGGTAGTGGGTGGGGGGATGGGGTAACAGGGGAATGGGCATTAAGGAGAGCTCCTGATGTGATGAGCCTGGATGTTATATAAGACTAATGAATCACTGACCTCTACCTCTGAAACTAATGATACATTAATTAATTTTAAAGAATTACCTTTGATTTCCATAATCTCATGTTTGTAGGCCAGATGCATGGAGAATTTAAAATAGTGTTTTAACTAGAAAGATGCTTTGGGTCTCAGGGAGATACATTTATTTCCATTTGTGTGATCCAATTCATACAACCCGAACCCAGGGGCTTGTTGACTTTAGGTCTCCAAGCTGCTATTTTGGCCTACATAGGTGTGTTGCTACTTTCCTAATGTGTTTCATTGTTCCTTCTTTGACAGGGGCTAATGCAAGAGATCAATGATTTGAGGTTAAGAGTCAGTGAAATGGACAATGAAAGACTTCAGTATGAAAAAAAGCTGAAATCAACCAAGGTAAGTTTTCTCAAAGGTAAAAATTTGTAAATAGCCTGACTCACTTATCTATGATCCATAATACAAGTTCTCAACTCAATAGATGATAAAGAAGTATCTTACAAGTGAATGAAATTTCCCCCCAAGCTGGAGACTTTCTTGAATTTGAACACCACTATTCTGAATTTTAAAAAATTGGGGTTTTAACTAATCTAGTGAAACATAGCCTGTTATTTCTGTTAGTTAACCTAACCTTCTTTATAAGCCGATACTATTTTCTTGGATATTTAGGCTTGTCTTTTTCTATCTGTGGTTTCTTTCACACCTCTGTCTCTCTACCAGTCTTTAATGGCCAAACTTTCTAGCATGAAAATCAAGGTGGGTCAGATGCAGTATGAAAAGCAGCGGATGGAACAAAAATGGGAGTCACTGAAGGTGTAGTAGACTTTGGGTAATGGGGTCCTGGGCCTGTTTGCTTTCTGGCTTGCGCTGTTTTGCCTTGATAGTGTTTTTAGTAGCATGTGCATTCATCGTGTGTGTGTCATCTGTTTTTTTAAAAATACATTTAAAAAAGCTGATGGAAGGGACAGTGTGATCCCTGACGTTGTTTTCAGAAACATATGAAATAATTAATGAAAAATAATAAATGGGCAAAATAAAAATACTCATTTAGAAATTTGATCTCACCCTCTTAGAGTACCTGAGATCCAAGCTTGGTAAAATAGTTGTAAAAATGCACCTGGAAAAAGATATCCATTTTGCATCAGACTGCTTCTTCCTTTGGGACTTTCTTACAGGTTAACTATATCGTGACTGTGAGTTGAAATTACTGCTGTAAAGAAGCTTTTTGCCAGTGCTACTGAAAATTCCTTGTACTTGGGATCCGTGCCTATCATAAGTAAAAAGTATAGGGCCAGCTTTCTTGCTTCTTTGGAGATCTTCTCATAGTACTAAACACAATACCTACATTAAGAGACTGAAAATAAAATGTTTATCAGTTATAAAAATACACTTATTAGCACTGCATAGCTTTATTTTCTGTGCTAAAATACAGCCAGCAAAATTTCAGTTTGCTAAAGCTAATTCTTCACCAAAATTAAACTGAAAATTTAACATTAGTAAATAGGACTTGGAATCTTTAATAGCTACATAGTAATCTTTGGAATCTTTAATAGCTACATAGTAAAAAAGAAGCGGGGGATTTAAAATCTGTTAAATCTTTTTTCCATTGCTTTGGGAGACTCTGTCCTTTTATTTTGGTGATGAAGATGAATTAGTTAGTCCCATGATTTGGCTAACATTGTTCATCACTTGCTAGCTTACCCATCAATTAAGCTCTGCCTTGTTCATGTTCAGGGAACATGAATGCCATCTTGAAATACTAAATAAATCTCAGTCAAGTCTTGATGTACATTTTCCAATTTGCATTTTATTTTGCTTTTATGACACTCGGGGTCTAATTTGATTATCATCCTTGATTAACTGGGGGAGATTTTTTTTTTGTTTAACATAAGCTTTAAAACTTAGGGCTACTCAGGTCCTAATTACACTTTAAAGCATTTTGTTTTAATTTGGTCACACAGAAACTTGAAACACTTATACCAGAATTATTAGACATTGACCTTCATTAATTGTCTTGCTTCCTGCTTCCTATTGCCACTGTCTGGTTTCTGAAGTCTGCATCTAGATTCCTATCGTTTTTTTTTGTTTCATTCCCAAAAACTCATTATTGACTTAAAGAGTTAACATGCTCCCTGAATATTCTCCTTTAGTCATAATCCACTGTTGTAAAATGAGCTTATCATTTGTAGGACGAACTGGCATCTTTAAAAGAACAGCTAGAAGAGAAGGAATCTGAAGTAAAAAGGCTACAGGAAAAATTGGTGTGCAAGATGAAAGGAGAAGGGGTGGAAATTCTCGATCGAGGTGGGTACATACATTTGACATTTGTTCTCTTACTTTGTTAGAAAATCCCTGTGCAGCCCTCCCTTACTCCCCACACCTGCAAAAGAACCCTGTGTCAGTGGTGAGTCCTTTCAGAGAAAGGAGAAGGGTAGCAGAAACCAGCTGAGGCAGGACAGCAGGGCCTCCTCCGAAACTCTTCCCTGTGCCTGGGGATCTAGTAGCTTCCTCTTCAGCAGCTGGAGGAGGGCAACTCCGTACTTTATGCGGTGTTTATTTTAGATTACTAAATTGTAAATTCTGCCGAGACAGTTCTTGTTCAGATGGCAATACAAGGAAGTGACAGAAAGCATTAAAAGGGAACATTATCATGTCCCAGGATTATCTTCCTCTGAACTGAACTTGAAACAGCACGAACTAAGAGATTTAGAAACCGTTCCTACCCTTTTGAGAGAAGAGAGGAAAGGACTTTGCATCTTTGGAAAATCAATGAAAATTTCTTATCATGGATTGAGCCCTCGACCTGCTAGAAAGCAAAAATAATCCTCTTTTTTGAAAACATGTGTGAATTTATCAAAAATTTTTCTCGTAACTGAGGAAGTTTGTCTTGAATATTGTATGGACTGTCATGTTTAATACACGTTATATGTGATAGAAAATAACTTGAATGAAATGTGTTTTTTATGTTATATTTGGAAATATAAATGCACAGAACACCTGACAACACTAGGTTTGATTTAACCTTTCTTTGCTATTATAAATCACTGTGGCATGCAAGCTACCAAATCAACTTCTGACTCTTGAAACTAAAAATTCCATTGAGTGTAGCTTTAGTACATTTTTATGGGAGCATTGGTAACCTCACTGTCTGAACAATGAAGGGCTTCAGTTAGGTTACCTATAATGTCTTTCTTGGTTCTAGAATACCCTGGCTTTATATCCCTGTAGTTGCAGTTCCCTATGGATCAGAAAGCTCAACTCATCAACCATTGAAGGATTTTCCCCCCTTGTATATTTTGGCATATAATAGAATTCTGGCGTTGTGTTTTTTTGTTTTTTAAGGAAGCTCTCCAGTCAACATGGTGTTGGAACTCACCACCCCGAGATCAAAAATTACATACTATACTGACTGAACCAGCCAGGCATCCCTAGAATTGTGTAGTCTTTAAAGGACGTTCACAGATAGGTCATGCCTTTAGGGTTTTAAGAATAAAATGGAATCCTGTTGTGGGCTAGAAGACATGTTGGAGTAGTATGCCCAAAGACGGACACTGGTCTATGAACTGCTTATCGCCAACGCACAGCCCGATAAATACAAGGGTCAGGAGCAATGTTTAGAAACTTCATAGCAATCTGATGTTGGCATAAGATCTCACTGCGTGATCAGTGGATTCATCTCATTGAATGGGAGATAGACCGTGTCAGAGTCATTGAATTTGAGTGGTGAGGTCCATGTGTCATAAGCCAAGTGCTGGGCACATTCAGGAAAGCCATGTGCTGACCTGTAATGGAAATGTTACAACCAAACATCACTAATGGTGTTTTCACCCCGTAGAATATAAGGACTGCTTGTATTCCACAGACCTAACTTTAATATACCAGGAAATCAGGGTTCACAGAGAAGAAGTGAGAGAGGTAGGAACTCAAATCTAGGTCTTTGGATGAATTATATTTTCTTTCTAACCTTACACAGAGCATCATGCATTGCAGTTCCATTCCTAAAGCCACAAAATAGTGTTTAATATTCAGTTTTTATAGGGTTAGTTTCTTTATCTTAGGCAAAAGACTAAATAATAATACTTTTAAAATATTTATTGTTGTAATATATATACTAACTTCCAATTCGATGGGTTTTCCTGCACAGATGAAAATTTTAAAAAGAAGCTCAAAGACAAAAGTAAGGTTTTTGGTGTATTTCCATCAGCCTTTACATTCACCAAAAGTACTACTTGGACTGTTCTTTGCATGTGTTTTAAAAACATTTCTCTCACCAAAGATGTGAAGTTGCTTCATCGATAAGCTCTCCATTTCTTCTGAGTGCACAAAATAGAGGGTAAATAAATAGTAAAAACAAGGAGTAAAAGGTCATTTTGCTGATTTTTTTTTTTTTTTCTGACTCAGCCCTTTTGCTCCACAGGGTACAGCAGAACACCCAGAGTAGCAGAGGTGAGGAAGAATTTTCTTTGTAGTTCAGGAGACAGAGTGTCAAAGGAGAAAATTACTTTTCAATGTTTTGTAGCCCACTTCTTCCCTGAGATCTACATTAGGAACTAAACATACCCTGTTGGTGTTAGGCAAGAGATTGTACCCAGGCTGATTAACAGAACCCAGATTATCTAATGCATCATCGAGATAAATCATTAATTAATAGGCTCTTTCCTCCAGATGTTGAATTCTTATGTCCAGAGAATTGGGCATAAAAAAAAAAAAAAAAAAACAATTTCTACAGAATATACCTTCATATTGAAAATGTTGCATCAGTGATGAATGATGCATTTTAAAACTTACCTTAAGTAGTAATTTGTTTTTTTTTTCTCAGAAGCAGGTAACCTTAGCTCAATTTTTTTTCTGTTTGAATTTTTTAAATTTGTGATTTTGTTTTAGGTTGACATTTCATCTTAAAATATTGGTTCTTTTATTATTAAAGTAATGTGCTTTTATATTTGACTGTTAAATTTTAAGGAGAATCACATTTATCTTTTAAAATAGTGTCGGAAATGATGTTTATAGATGAAGCAAAGTACTTATCCTTCTGTATGGAACCTACAACCAACTTCATAGCATGACTGCTATAGATGCCACATTCCATCAGGCTCTTGCCATTCATGTCTCCATCTTGGTTAAAACTGAGTATCCTGTCCTCTGCTTATGTCATCATGTACACCGTCCATCGCTTTCACCCACTGCTTTCTAGGTTTCTTTTTTTTTTTTTTAATGAAAAACTGTGTTTTCGTGGTTGTAGCACTGAAATTTCACCTTCCGTGTTCTCGTGAGGATTTTGTTGTTGCTTCGAGAGAGGGTAGTTAGTTCTCACCCTTATTGTTTGCTTTCTGGAGTGATGACTATTCAGGTGACATGGAAGGTGTTCATTTTTCAGATTTTCCCCAAAAGAGGATATAGATGGTAAACATTTCATTAAAACATTTCAGTCTGAAGAGTCAGCCCCTTGTTATTGTCACACACGTTAACAAAACTGACTTCTGACATGTTCTTGTGATATTTTCAGATATTGAAGTGCAAAAAATGAAAAAGGCTGTGGAATCTTTGATGGCAGCAAATGAAGAAAAGGTATCTAGATGAAATTAAAGTATTTATGTGGGTGTGTACCATTTTGATCATTCCATGTGTTTTCTTGAGATATGTCAGGTTGGAAGAACCCTACATATTACTGACATTGAGGGACAACCGTTCTCCCTTTCTACCCTCATGTGCCTGCTCTCAGTGATGGCAGTTGTCATTGTGACTGTGTGGGTAGAGCAGTGACTGGCAGCACTGGGTCCACTGAGATCTCTCTCCCCCACCTCCCTGTGAATCTGGAAAAATGTTCAAGCCCTCAGATCATTTCTTTATATTCAGGTGGGAAATGAGAAAAAGGATACAGTCCATAGTGCATCCTTTCTGGGCTAGCATGAACTCTAAAAGGGGTGGCCCATGACAGCTGTTAGCTTCCTGATGAGGTTAATTTTCTTCATATATTTTCTTCACACTCCTGGATTCTTTCACATGAGGGATTGTCTCTGTTCTCCTGAGAGGTGAGATACGAGAACAGAGGCATCAGCACCATGAAATAAAACATGGCCCTACGCTGTCTTTTAGCTTTGTTGGCCAAATGCCAGGGACTCCAGAGTCTTCTTTCCTATTGTTTCCCTGATTTCATTCTGCTTAGAGCAGGGAAACAGTGTCCTCTAAAGCAAGGTGTTTCTTCACGGCCTACCTGATCAGCCATATATCCAGCGGACAGCAACAGTCGGGCTCAGCTCCCATCATCAGAACTACTCTTACCTCATGTTACTCAATGAATAGAACAAGGAGGCATTTTCCCAAGAAAAGAGTCATTTCAAGGAAGTAAAAAAACAAGCAACTGCCAAAGAACTTTGCCTTGATCTTTTTGTCTCATCTTGTTTCTTTCTCTAATTCTTGTGTTCTCTGTTTTACTCTGTATTTTTGCCTTTCATTCTCTTTATTTGCTCTTTATTAGGAAATAAACTCATTGCCCTCTCCACCCACCTGTATATAGGTTTCTTTTTGCTAGTCTTTCCCACTATGGAATAAAAAGGAAAGAAAGTCATTAGCAAGGGGCCCATGTAGTTTTAATTTTTTTTTTTTAAGATTTTATTTATTTGAGAGAAAAACAGTGAACAGGGAGCTTGATATGGGGCTTGATCCCAGGACTCTGGGATCACGACCTGAGCCCAAAGGTAGACACATAACTGACTGAGTCCCCTAGGTGCCCCCATAGCTTTTACTTTTAAAAAAGTAATCACAAATTCATTTAGTCTTAATTTCTCTCTCTCAAAAAGCATCAGTAACAAACAAATCTCCCAGTGTTGACTGAGGGCTTACTAGACATTCAAACTGCTTTAGGAGCACCAAAGCTGACATAAGTTTTTAGTAGTTCCATAAGGCTTCAAAGAGGTCGCATTTGAGCAAAATCTGAGGAAAGGCAAGAGTTAAGAGTTGTTCATCAGGAAAATGAAAGCTTCTAAGGAGAGTATTTACAAACCAAACATGTCTCAAAAGCCAAGGCTTGGAACAGCCCAGTGCATGTTGGGAAAGTTCAGAATGAGATAAGGTAGAGGGGTATATGAAGCTGACATTTACACAGGTTGACAGGATTTTTTAAAAAAATTTTTTGGATTTGAGGGCTCGTGGGTGGCTTAGTTGGTTAAGCACCTGCCTTCGGTCAGGTCATGATCACAGGGTCCTGGGATTGAGCCCCACATCAGGCTCCCTGTGGGAGCCTACTTCTTCCTCTCCCTCTGCCCCTTCCTCCTACTTGTTCTCTCTCACTCTCACCCTCTTTTTGTCTCGAATAAGTAAAATCTTTGAAGTATTTTTTTTTTTTTTTTTTTTTTTGGATTTGAGAACAAGTTTCTAGTTTGAGTAATGAGGTGAATGATAGTGTCCTCAAAGAGTTAATGGAATCTAAGCTCAAGTACCAGGGGCAAATAATGAGCTTAATTTTAGAGACATTCACTTTGATGTGTTCATGGGACTTTTAAAAGGAGATTTCTCATAGAAAGTTGGAAAATGAATCTAAATTTGGGGGTTAATGTATAATTATAGATTGGGTAGGGAATGAACCCAATCAATTTTAGGAAAAGTACAGAACTGTAGATTTTCGGAGACTAAGCTGTAGTTGATATGTAAGTTAGCTTTTGCTCCATGACAAATCACATGTATTATTTCTCATACTTCTGATGGTTGGTTAGGGGGTTCTCCTGGTCTGGGCTGACTTTGTTGATCTCTGCAGTTAGCTGGTGGGTGGGATGGGGCTGGATGGTCTAGGCTGGTATGACTCACATGTCTAGTGATTAACACTCTTGCATAAGCTGGGCCCATCTGGGATGTCTCTTTTCCAAATGATCTCTCATCTTCCATTAGACTAGTCTGTGCTTCTTCACATAGTGAAGGTTCCCTGGAGCAGAGAGAGAGGGCAAACCCTAACCACATTTGTTGATATCTCTTTAGCCAAAGCAAGTCACATGGCCAGGTCCAAAACCAGTGAGTGAAAAGCTAGGGAACCCATTTTTTTAGAATCCACCAGAGTGGGGGTAAAGGACAAAATCTTAAAGCACTAACATTTTATAGACTGGGCTGGGTAGATAGTGGGGATAGTGGAAGTAGAATATCTATTTGGTTGAGGAATTAAGAAATCAAAATAGAAGAAAAGAAAGAGTGGAAAGAAAAGTGAAGGAGAAAGAAGGAGGAAAGAATGGGGTCAGTCAAGTATCAGAGGTCAAATTAGAAAAAGGATGAAAAGTTCTCTTATTTTTAGTAAATATGAAGTCTCTGATGACTAACTGGTACAACTTTGGCTGAGTGTTTTGAGAAGAGAAAGGCCAGATTGTGATTGATGACAGCAGATAAAGACGACAGGTGTAGATCTTTCTTTCAAGACATGCCCATAAGTTGGAGAGGAGAATAATTAAAGTTGATTTTTTCTTGTTTTGTTTTTGTTTTTGTTTTGTATCTTATTACCTTGTTTTGTTTTTGTTTTTTAAAGATGGCAGCTGAAGGATAGGATCTCTAAATTTAGAGGTACTTTTTCTCTATCTCTGATATACGTAGGAAAACTATTTTAGATATTACCAGTTTTACTAAAGTTTAGAAATATTCCTTGAATAATGTAAATAATTCATGTCTCCCTATTCTTTGTGTTGCAATTACTTTTACTGTTTAAGGTCATAGTTTAAAGATGACAATTTATTTTATTAATAGGATCGGAAAATAGAAGATCTTCGACAGTGCCTGAACAGGTACAAGAAAATGCAAGATACAGTGATACTGACCCAAGGTAAAAAAGGTAGTGTAGCTCTATAGATTTTTCTACTTTACTTGATTTTAAGTGGCTATGAACTTTAACATTTGGTTTCATTTTCCTGGAATATCCATTATTCCAAAATAATTCGTTTGTTCATTCATTGAACAGTATCATTAGGAAACAATATCACACACTTTCTTGGTGAGTAGGCCAAAGAGAATACTGTGGACTGGTTGGTCAAGGAGAACCTCTGTGTGGAGTTCATCAGATAGCATTCTAGACAGAACAGTGTGTTCTAGAGCCTGTGGGGAGGGGCATCTGAGTGGCTCAGTGGGTTAAGCGTCTGCCTTCAGCACAGGTTATGATCCCAGGGTCCTGGGATCGAGTCCTGCATTGGGCTCCCTGATCAGCAAACAGTCTGCTTCTCCCTCTACCCTTCCCTCCTGCTTATGCTTTCTCTCTCTCTCTCTCTCTCTCTCTCAAAAATAAATAAGTAAAATCTTTTTTTTTTTTTTTTTTTTTTTTTTTTTAAGAGCCTATGGGGAAAATGGGCTTGGTGTATTTAAGAAGTAAAAAGACCATTGTGACTGACTGGAAGGTAGTGATCAGGGAGAGAATGAGAGGAGATGAGCCGAACGGATAGAAGTTAGCGTTGGCCAGGTCAGGCAATGTGAGGCATTCTGCTCTGTGAGCCCAGAGGGATCCACTGAAGGGTTTTTACAAGTCCGTGGCATCTTCGTAACAAATGGACCATACTGGGAGGAGGGAGCAGTATCGGAAGGAAGGGAAGCCAGTCAAGAGGCTCTCACAGGATTCCAAATAGAATGTTAATAATGGTACTGATTAGAAACATATTTTGGTGTTCGAACTAACACAGTGGTGTGATGAATTAGATGAGAGTGAAGAAGAGGAAAGAATCAAGAAAGATTGACATTTTTGACTAAAGCGACCAGGTGGGTGATGATTCCATTTACCAAGGTAGCGAAGCCTGGTGAGGGTGCACTGAAATGATTAAGGGGGATTGTGTTCAGCTTTGAATGTGTTAAGTTAAGACATAAAATAAAATAAAATCAAAACCATAAGACATCTAAGTAAAAATAGTCACGCTTTGATGGGGATTAAGGAGTGCACTTGTTGGGATGAGCACAGGGTAATGTTTGGAAGTGCTGAATTACTATATTGTACACCTGAAACTAGTATTACACTGTATGTTAATTAGAACTAAAAGCTTAATAAAATAGTTATGCCTTTTGATGTGGTATTATTTTATCTGTGCATGGTCCATTTGGCCATCCTCAAATGTGGAAAATCTCTGGGGGTCATTTAAAACAAAAGTGTTAAGAACTTTGGAATTTTTATTGTTCATTAGCAATGCAAGGTGGGCTATTTGCTCTAAAAGTAAACATGAGTAATAAATTTTTTCGGAGATGCTTGTGAAATACTCAGATTTTGGAATTTCAATTTCGATGAGTTCAAAAAGAAAGAAAATCCTACTTCAGACGGGGATTTCTGAGGGGGAAAAAAATGGATCTTCATCTTATTTTCCACAGGACTTAGTGTATGTTAAAATTTTGTAAATACCCAAATGAGCAAGCAAATGAACCTCTGTCAGTGTTCTTACAGCGATTCTCATCACTCGGCATTTTCTCTGTCTTCAAGAGAGTATCTCTTTTTAGACAATATTGCAAATTAACAAGGGATTAATTTTTCTTAGTCATAACATTTAAAACAGTATTTGATTTTATAGAATCTCAATACTGTAGTTTTTATATTTAAAAATCAAGGGAAAACATTAATTTCTATAATTATGAAACGTAGAAAATCAAGAAAAGGGGTAAATAGTCTTCATAATTGCATTGACATGATCATTTTTGTCAGTTTCATGGTGTTTTTTTTGTTGTTGTTGTTGTTTAATCTGGTTTTGTTTTAAAATAGACTCCATGACCAGCATGGAGCCCAACATAGGGCTTGAACTCACGACCTGGAGATCAAGACGTGAGCAGAGATTGAGTCTGACGTTTGGGGCGCCTGGGTGGCTCAGTTTGTTAAGCGTCCAACTCTTGGTTTCAGCTCAACTCATGATCTTATGGGTCGTGATATCAGGCCTTACCTCGGCTCTGCACTCAGCTGGAGGCTACTTGAAGATTCTTTCCCTCTGTCCCTCCCCTGGCCTGTGTGTGCATGTGCATGCTCTCTCTCTTTCAAATAAATAAATAAAGCTTAAAAAAAAAAAAAGAATCAGACACTTAACCAACTGAGATACCCAGGCGCCCCTCATGTATTTTTTCTTCATCTTTTTTTAATGCATATAAAATGTGTAGCAAAAAGAGGTTGTTTTTCATTTTCTTTTCCAAAGTTAGTTGTATTATTTTACATTGCCAACAGCAATGTATCAGTTATAATTGGTGAACACACTTGCCAACACTTGGTGTGGTATTTAAAACTTAACAATCCTGTACATTTGATATGATTTTGATTTAACTGGTTTAATGTTTAAGTATTCTCATCACAGTCCCTCATGATGAAAACTATTGGACATCTTATCATGTACTTACTGACATTTGTATAATAAAAAGAGGTAGTTTTTAACCACCTATGAAAATTATGTCCTGTTCTAATGAAGAGTTTGTAAACAGTGATTTCTAACTAGTATTTGTATTTACTTAGTCCTTAGAGAATGCCAATAATACCTACATTTTAATGAAATTAGAATAAATGCCTAATAAAAATCTAAGAAGGTAAGTCTAGTTAACAGCTTTAAATGAGTTTATGATTTGCCATTTTGTACTATTCAGAGAATAGTGTTTTAAGCATCATTTTTTGGTTTTAAAAAAGAGTATCTGACACAGTTGTTCAGCACCTAATCCTTTTCATCGCTGGAGATGTAGATGTAGTTCTCAAAGTTGGCCGCTTTGCTGGGTGTGTGGTTGCATTTGTTCGTAAGGCTATTCTTTCTTCTTTAAAATAAATGGCACAGAAGGATCATCTTAAGGAATCAGAAGATTGCCTATTGTTGTTTTTTTTTCTTTATATGTGTGTGGTTTTTGTTTTGTTTTAAGAACACAGAAATGATGTGGTGAGTGCTGTGAAATGTGTAAACCTGGCGATTCACAGACCTGTACCTCTGGGGATAAAAATACATTATTTGTTTATAAAAAAATTAAAAAATTTATAAAAAAATAAGAACACAGAAATGATGAATGATGAATATTGATTTTCTCATGGTGACTGTGTTGCTGTTCAGAATTAGTTTGTTGTACCACTGATATTCTCCAGCTTGGTTGTTTCTGAACTGAAATTTGTAAAGCCCCAAATTCTGAAACAAAATTAGGGAAGGTTGTTGGACTAAATTAACTTCTGATTTCAAGGCTGTGAGTCCATGGTAGTAGCTATAAATACCACCCTCGGGCTTCAGGTGCTCATAGTTTAACATGTCTCCTAGAGGCCCTCTTGTTATTTTTCTAAGGATTTCAGAGGAAACTCACTTTTGATTTTTGAGGATGAGAAAAATTTTTATATTCGGTTGGTATTCCTCCAAAAATGAAAAGTAAATGAAAAGCTGCTATTCTCCTCCTTTTCCTAGACCAAGATGGCGACTTTGACGGTCTGCTCACTTCTGGTTCCATCTCCACTTTGCTGGATGCACAGGGTTTTAGTGACCTGGAGAAAAGTCTATCATCTACACCAGTCATGGGATCTCCCAGTCGTGACCCATTTAACACAAGTGTTCCAGAAGAGGTATTTACAGACTCTCAACATTATCTTTGTAGTGAAGAGACTGTGTCATTGAAGGTTAAAATGCTGTTGACAGCATGAAAGACATGGGATCTTTTCTCAGTGTGGCTACTGACGGAGTCTTAACAATTTTCATGTCAAAACTCAGTCTCGTGGGACTTTATTTGAAAGATTGGTTTTTCCCCCCTCTTTAATAAATAAATACCTTGGGCAATGTAAAAATTGCTTAAATAATTCAGAAAGAACATGAGAGAAAGATGCCATCCTAAATAGATTACAGTCTATACAATAATAATCTTTATTAGTAAAGAACAAATAGGGAATAGATGAAGAGGGATAAAGTGAGATTATATTAAGAGGTTGGTTTTAGTCACTTTCAATGGTGCCTCTGAAAAAT
Organism: Lontra canadensis; assembly: GCF_010015895.1. NCBI lineage: Eukaryota > Metazoa > Chordata > Mammalia > Carnivora > Mustelidae > Lontra > Lontra canadensis. The sequence continues at coordinate 30,514,427 of NW_022631003.1, read as the reverse complement.
TCTGGACTAAAATCTTCCCTGACTTCTTTAGACTTGGAAAAAAGCAGCTGGACAGGAATACTTAGTCTTGAACTCATTTACTTTTCTTTCACATCAGACTGGTGCCAAAATCTGTTTCCATTATCTATTGCAAACCACCCCAAAAATTTGTGACTTGAATGACAGCACTTGCTTTGCTAACAAATGTGTGATGTGGGTAAGGCTCAGCAGGAACATTTCTTCTTCGCTCCACTGGGCAATAGTTGGAATGGCATGAAGGCTGGAGGCTTGAGTCATCTGAAGGCTATGCATTTGTATATCGCATGGTTGGTGCTACTGTTGGCCAGGACCTCAGCTGAGGCACTAGCTGGAAATATCTGTGACTGCCTGGCTTTCTCCTAGCATAGTGTTTAGATCCTAAGGATGAGCATCCCAATAAGAGGACTGGGCATATTTATATCATCTTTTATGCTATGACTCAGAAATCCTGTGGCATCTCTTCTCCTGTAGTCATAGGCCCACACACATTCACAGAGAGGAAACAAAAACCCTACCTCTTGATGGACAAGTAATAATATCACATTTGAGAAGAACACATGGGATGGCATATACCCCTAGGACCATATTCGACTAGTACAATTGCCCTCCACTCTCTGGTTACAATCATTTATATCCCTCCCCCATGCAAAATGTCCTCATCCCCTCGTCAAAGACCTCTTGGCCTTATTCCAGTCAGGCTTCCGCATCCCAAGACCTTGTCATCCAGACCCGGTCAAGATGTAGGTGCAGTTGCTCAGATTTGGCTTCTCGAGTAGCGCTCCATTCCATTTAAAGAACCAGGAAATTCAAGGTCAAGCCATTTGTCCCCTACACACCTGACATACAGTGGTGGAATGGGCATAGTAACTACTAGGCATTCCCATTTAAGAAGAGGGAACATGGACATGGAAGATACCCACGTATCATTAGTCAGTAGCAGTTCCCAAATCCAGCCAGGCTCGTGTGGCCAGTTCCTTGACAGGGCCCAGACCTTTAGGCTCTTGGTTGTTCCTTGGGAGTCATCTTTCCATTTCCAGGAGAAAGAACCTGTAATTGCAGATAAGTTGTTTTCTGCAAAAGTATCTATATGGGTCCAGGGCCTTCTGCCTTCTACTATCTCTATCCCTCTTGGTCTAATTTGGTATAATATTTTATTCATTTGGAATTTCTTATGAATCAATTTATAATCCACTCCATCAGGTAAAGGATATCCACAGTTATCTTCACCATAAGACTTTCTCTATCTTAAGTTTTCTGTATGGCAGCTATAGAATATCCCTCTATTTTTAGAGTTGTCGAACTTTTTGAAGGTTTCAATGAGACAGCTGTACCTTAAGTCTTCCTGAGGTCTTAACCTAGGCACACCCGTGGCTTCCTGACAGCACCGCCCTCTTTGCCATAGAACTTTTAATTTTAGTGCAGTGTACTGTCTAGAGAAACTGGGAATGGGAAAAATTGTTTTTGTTGTTGTTGTTTTTGTTTTTTAACTAAACAGTCTTGGCTACCTTTTCCAATTCCCCTTTTGGTCGTCTTTCCTTTAACATTTTACTGTTTGCAGTGAGAAAAAACCAAGTGGCATCTTTTCTTTTCACATCTATTCCTGCTGATTACCTAATGAGAAAATGAAATTTGAATTGCATGAAAATGAATTCAAGGAGGGAACATTTCTCTCTTCACTGTAGGAGAGGGCTAAAAGATGTCAGTCATAAGGATTACTGGGTAGGGGAAATTGGAGGGTGGTGATCAAAGGGTGTAGACTTCCAGTTATAAGACAAGTGTGCTGGGGGTACAAGGTACAACATGATGACTATAGTTAACACTGCTGTCCGGTATGCTTGAAGGTTGCTAAGACTGTAGATCCGAAAAGTTCTCATTGCAAGGAAAAAAAATATGTTTTTTTTTTTCTTTTCTTTTCTTTTTTTTTTTTTTAATTTGTACGGTACTGCATGTCAGTGATATCCCAATAAAATTGGAAAAAAGAGGCAAAAGATTAGTTAAGGAATAAAAAATATTTTAGAGGGGGAAATAAAAAATATGTTAGAGGGGGAAAATTCCCTAATTGCTAATTATATTTCTACTGAAGGGAAAAATAACATCTGACAGTCAATGAGTATGCTTGCTGCCTGTTTACAGAATGGCAGATGTTACATGTAAGATTTGCCTAGATAATCTCTTTAAAAAAGTCTTTCCTATGTGAATTGTACTTTAATGAGACTTTTCTTTTGGAACCAGAATGATTTGATGAGGATTAAGTGTGTTGAGCCACATTGTTAAACAAGAGCTAGGAGGGAGATTGGAGTTGGGAGTTAAAGTCCTAAGTTCAAAACAAAATCAAGGAAATGGATCAGTTTGTTAGTGGAGCCATTTCCTTCCCCATGATTAGGAACCCGGGAGCTACTGTGAACTTGACAACACAAGGGATGATGGCTCAATAATTCGCCCAGAACTAATCATAAAGATTCAAATAAAAAAAAAAAGATAGTGAAGTAATCTCCTATTTTACAGCAATAAGACTTGTTAAAGAACAAAATTCAGGGGCGCCTGGGTGGCTCAGTAGGTTAAGCCTCTGCCTTCGGCTCAGGTTATGATCTTAGGGTCCTGGGATGGAGTCCCGCATTGGGCTCTCTGCTCAGCAGGGAGCCTGCTTCCTCCTCTCTCTCTCTCTCTCTCTGCCTACTTGTGATCTCTCTCTATCAAATAAATAAATAAAATCTTTAAAAAAAAATTCAGCTGAGAAAATTTTAAACACAGGGATGATGGCTCAGTAAGTTGCCCAGAACTAATCATAAAGATTCCAAAAAGAAATCGTGAAGCAACAAGATCAGACTTGTTGTTAAAGAACAAACTTAAACTGAGTAAATTTGCAACATCTTACTGGCTTTATTCAGCAATTTATGAATCAGGCAACGTCCATTTTAGCAGATGGAAAGGAATTCTATGGATCTGTACAAAATGAAGGGCTTTTTTAGGCAGAAGGAAGCAGGAGCAGAGGATCATGCTAGTCGTTTCCTGGTTGGTTAAGTAGGGTTACTTTCCTTATGTGCAGCAAAGGGAAGTCTCGGGGCGGGGTGGGTCAGGTAACTTACTAAGGGCAGGCAAGTCCCTATTGGTTGACCTAGGTCTGCCTTTTCTGGGAGCCCCAAGCACAGAAACTTAGCTAAGTTTGGGTTTACTGACATGGAGCTTAACACGAGCCACTCCATCGTGGGCCCAATCAGATGATTTTAATAGACTTCACATGTTATAACCTCTTAGTGTCAAGGAATGAGACCACCGCTCAGTAACTGGAACAAAAAACCACAGAGCTAAATGTATTGCTTATTTAGTTATCTTGGTGAACTTTGTTGGTCAGGGACAGTTTCTTTGATCATTTGTGGGGCATGCGGGGTTGCTTGGAGCTCAGGGTTTGAGGGACTCTCAGAGGCTAGAGAGAGTTGACATCCGCTGTGGACGTGTGGTTACAGAGGTGAGACTGTTGTTGATTGATTGGCATCTAGAAGTGTGTTCCAGGTTGTGAATCCCTACCTTCCTGGCTGACTTCAGAAGGGAGGCGCAGTCACTAATTGGTTGGTTGACTGGCAGAGTGAATTCACTGAGGAAAATTTTATTTTTTTATCACAATATTTTTTAAGTAATTCATGTATTAGTTTATGATGGGCTCTTACACCATACTGCTCTACAGTCATCGGAAATTATTCAACCCCAGAGTATAAAATTTCTTCCATAGATTCCATCCTTAGGATACACAAAGCATTTGCTTAGGAAGGTGTATTAGGCATTTTTGTTGTTGCTGCTGTAGTATTATTCAGCCAAGTGTTTTAAGTGGTATCCACAAAGAACTGGTTTGGGGGTGCCTAGGTGGCTCAGTCGTTAAGTGTCTGCCTTCTGCTCAGGTCGTGATCCCAGGGTTGTGGGATGGAGCCCCTTATCAGGCTCCCTGCTCAGGGAAGTGGGAAGCCTGCTTCTCCCTCTCCCACTCCTCCTCCTCGTGTTCCCTCTCGCCATGTCTGTCTCTGTCAAATAAATAAAATCTTAAAAAAAAAAAAAAAAAAGAACTGGTTTGAACAACATTCTATATTAGACTCGTGGTAGAAAATAAAGTGAAAACAGGTGTGTTTACAAAGCACTTTACCTAAATCACATCTCAAATCATGACAACCCTGTAAGGTAGGCATTGCCTTTCTCATGTTACAGAGGAGAAAACTGGTGCCCAGTTAAGTGACTTGCATAAGGTTAGAACCAAGATTTTTACTAGGGCTTAAAGTTGTCAGGATCAACTATTGACTTACTTAATGGTATTTATTATGTTTTATTCAGAACCAAGTTCAAAAATGACCGTCCTCCAGAATGTTTTCTCTGATTTTAACAGTCATTGATGTTTATATCCAGAGACCATTTTATAAATAGAAGAATAGTGTTTTTAAACATAGGTGTATGAAATTTTTTTGATGGACCATGTAATTGTCTCAGTTATTTTTTTTTTCTCTGTGACTTCTGTCTTATTTTGTGATTTTTTTTTTTTTAATTTCTTTTCAGCGTAACAGTATTCATTGTTTTTGCACCACACCCAGTGCTCCATGCAATCCGTGCCCTAATACCCACCACCTGGTTCCCCCAACCTCCCACCCCCCGCCCCTTCAGAACCCTCAGATTGTTTTTCAGAGTCCATAGTCTCTCATGGTTCACCTCCCCTTCCAATTTCCCTCAACTCCCTTCTCCTCTCCATCTCCCCTTGTCCTCCATGCTATTTGTTATGCTCCACAAATAAGTGAAACCATATGATAATTGACTCTCTCTGCTTGACTTATTTCGTGGATTTTTTACTTTCTCTAATTACATTACAGTTCCACACCAGCATCTTGCAAGTTTCAATCCCTTCATTACTGCCAACATCTAAGGGCTTGGAAACGTCTGAAAGAGCAAAATTGCCTCCTCAACCAGAGACTTCATTCGAAGAAAGGTATGTCATTTATGACCCAACATTACAATATAAATGTTCAGCAGAGTAGATCAAGCAAACACAAGAGTGCATTGCAATTTATTTACAGACACAGGTTTTACTGTGAGAAGCAAGAAACTGTAAGGCATGTGCCAGGGAACCAGTGTAAATCAATCACTACAGTCAGTTCTGGATTATTGAAATAAAGGGTGTGAAGCAAGAAGTCCTAGGACAGGAGTCCAGGGAGGTGTGGTGTTCAGTTTAGAGAGAGATTTTAGGGGACTCAAGTTTTATGTCCTAAGTCATGGGGGGCCACCAGTGGGTCCCAAGCCCCATAGCAATGGTCATGTGGCCCAGGCTGTTTGGAAGAAGGATTTGGGACAGGGATACAGCACTTTCTCCATTAACAAGTAGAATTTTGAGGGAGCATGTTCTCAATTACTTAACCTTATAATGAGACCAAATAAAAGAAAATATAATAGAATATTTTAGGGGCACCTGGGTGGCTCAGTGGGTTAAGCCTCTGCCTTTGGCTCAGGTCATGATCCCAGGGTCCTGGGATCGAGCCCTACATTAGGCTCTCTGCTCGGCAGGGAACCTGCTTCCTCCTCTCTCTCTGCCTGCTTCTCTGCCTACTTGTGATCTCTCTGTCAGATAAATAAATAAAATATTTTTTTAACAAAAGAAAATACAGAATATTTTAAAAGAGAGGGGCAGCTGGGAGTCCTCAGTAAGTTCAGCAGCTGACTCTTGATCTCAGCTCAGGTCTTGATCTCAGGGTTGTGGGTTCAAGCCCCATGCTGGGCATGGAGCCTGTGTTTAAAAAAAAAAAAAAAAAAAAAAAAAACAAAACAAGACTATTTTAAAAGAGAAATAGCTTCCCTAGCACAATTTTTTGTTTTTTTGACAGTTCTGCTTACTTAGAATATATATGGTCTTTTACTTGTGAAGCACACACATTCCATTTTTTTTTTCCTTTTCTTTCTTCTTTTAGTGATGGAAAAATAATCCTCGGTGCTTCTGTTGAAACCCAGCCGTGCGATAGTCTTTCGTAAGTCACGTTCTTGAATGTGGGAAATGTCATTGATACCTGGGAGAGAGGAAGCTTCTGACACACTCACAGTGACCACTGTGAGAAGCAGATGACTGAGGCCTGAATACATTAATGCAGGTGTGGTGGTTGGATGTCAGGGAAGGAGAGGTTGTGAGTTAACAAAGAGATACTTGCTCATTGACCATTATCCGTTATCTCGTGCCAAATGTTTGCACGGCTTTAGCCTTCCTTCATCAGTTTTCATGTGAAGTGCAGTGCTTTGAATTTCAGGTTTGTACTGGCTTGCATTTTGACCCTAGCAGAAAAGAGTCAGAGAGAATGATGTAATGGCTGGAAAGTTTGCAGTAGTTTTTTGCATTCTCCATGTAGTAAACTGGTCCATTATCTATGTTTATCCAAGTTCAAGTCTGAATTAGGAAAATCTATTTCCAGAGCAGTGTTCAAAGATGAGATCTTCTCTTTTCTTGCCATTATATTTTACTTTATTTGGTACTGGACATGTCTAGTAACTTATGTACACATGAGTACATGAGAATTGCCTTTTAAAAGTTTGTGTATCTATGTTATTCTGCTTCTTAGAGCTTTTTTCTCTCTCTAAACTGGTCACCTATTCCTGCCTTCCATTTTTGAAAAGAGCAGCCCTGTACACTTGAATGCTAGTTATGTGAAAGGGAAAAAAATCTCTGGATATTTACAGTGTCACTTTGCCTTTGCAAGGATAGCAAACAAATTACTATGGGCAGCCAGAGGGATTTTTCTTCTATGCCTCGATCAGAACTATAAAATGAACTACTTGGCCAGATTCAGAAAATGGATTCCTTTGTGAATTGAAAAGTAACACTTCTGTCCTTTATTTTAATTACAAGGATTATATGTAAATAGTATGTGAGTATTTTAGAAGTTCCCTGGTATATTAACTAAAATTTAAATAAAAATAAAAAATAAAAAAGTTCCTGGTCTAAATGTATACATAAAAGGATACACCACTGGTCCATGGAAAAATGCTGGTTTATTTTCAAATGTTGACATCACAAGGACAGTCTAAGTGTTTTTCCAGCTATTCTAACATGTGTGGGACATTTAGAGTTATTGGCAGGACAGTTAACCACCTCTGCTTTTTAAGAACTCAATGTTACAATTTTGTAAAGCACATAAGTGACTGCCTGAATCCGGGTTTTCTTTTATGACCAGGATTCAACCCACACACAGTTTTAGTTTCTTTCCAAGATATTTTCCTAAGAAACGGTGGCACCAGAGCCACTTATTATTAATCCTAATTACTATTATTATTATTTTTAGAACTTCAAGTCTGCAAAAGTCCAGCAGCCTGGGCAATCTGAAGAAAGAGTCATCAGACGGGGTTGGTTCTGTGTTGTTTCTCTGTCTGTTACCCTGAGACGCAAATATTTAGGGATCCTCACATTTTCCCATTTTGCAAATAAAACTCTCAAGAAGAGCTTGAGGTTCCTCTAATGTAGATTTATTAGATACCACAGTTAATGGTAAATGTTAAGAAGGATAAATATGAACGATTGAAAGTAGTGTATACAATCAAAACTGAAGACTTTAATTAGCCATTATTGGAAATAAATGGAACTGAGATTGTGTAGCTTAGATGTAGATGTAAGTTTATTTTAATTTCTAGAATTGTATGTAACAGATTGTGAATATATGAAGCCATTCCTGTAAGAATCTAAAATATTGTTGTTTTGAACAGGAAAAGGAGTCTGTTCAGAAGCCTCCAGAGGTAATTTTTATGTCCAGATCACAATTGAAAAATGTTTGTGATGTCTGATACATGTGATTGTTTAAATGTCTCCAAAAAACCCAAACTCAGAACCTCCAAAACATGTTATATGAAAGAAGCCAGACATGAAAGATCAGATAGTACACGATTCCATTTATGTGAAGTATGCAGAATAGATAAATCCATAGAGACAGAACACAGCTTGGCGGTTGCCAGAGATGGAGAGGGGGGAATGGAGAGAAACTGCTTCCTAGGTAAGGGGTTTTATTTAGAATGATGGAAATGTTTGGGAGCTAGGTGGAGGTGGCAGTTGCATAACACCGTGAGTTTACTAAATGTCCCCGAATTGTTCAATTTAGGATAGTTACTTTTTATGTTTCAGCTCAATAAACTGTTGGTGGGGGACAAAAGCCAGACAAACAAAACCCCAGACTCTCAATCAGGCTATTGATGTTCTTAATGATCATATTTGGGCTTCCTATGACCTCACAAAAAGTCCTTAGGTCACCTGCCTGAGAACAGCTGTTTATTTAATATAACCACTGTGTATACAGCAAACATTTTGGTGTTCTGTTTTTTTGTCTTTTTTTTTTTTTTTCTTTTTTAAAGACCTCATCAACAAGGGCTCTGGTTCTTCTTTCCTCTAATTTTCAATCATTAACTCTGTAAAGGCTACATTCTGGTAGACAGGCCACTTCCAGATGCACTCCCTTGACTGTTGGCTCTGAATGCCTTGAGTTGTAATGTAGGTGTCCCTGATAAGGCACAGACTGTGCACACAGCTGTAATTACAGGCATCCTTTGTCCTTTTTTTGTCTTGCCAATTCAGTAAATGATTAAATGATTTTGACATCTGTGGTGAGACATAGGTAATGGTTGCACTAAACTGTGGCATCTATAAACTTGTAGTTACAATGAGCAATAAATTTGGAGGATAAAATAACCACCTTCAAAGCTTGTGTCCCCTCTCCCCTTTCTCCACCTCTGCAAAAACAGAAACAGAGGGCAGGAGATGTTAGAGGAATGAGAGCATGCAAATCAAAGCATCTTTGGATCCTACTAAAACAATATAATAGATCATGTTACTGTAACTGCTAATTCAAATAACGAGAAAGCTAAAAAATCAACAGTACTTAGAAGTATAACTTAATTACAGTTAAGGTTTGCGATAAAGACCTTGACATGTTAGAGACAGCCAAAGAGTCTTCTGAATCGATGAAGAAAAATTTAATTACAACAAGTTTAGTTTTGGTGTTAAGTGTATCTGAGCATGTCGTAGTGTTTGAAAATTGGTGATCCGTGTCAGGTAACTTGCAGGCAAGATAATGAATATGTCTCAGAACACCCTTTCAAAAACAAAATGTTTAATGGTCACTGGTTGTGTCCTCATTTGACTAGTAATTCCTTGAGAAGAATATTTTAAATAACTGGAGTAGAATCGCTTTCTGCTGCTGGTGTAGAAGCTTGGGGATAACGCCTACTTTGCACAGTGATTATATTACTCTGGGCTTCTGATGCAGTTACGGTACAAAGACTGCGAACAGCATTGTAGCCTAGTCTGTGTCGTAACCATTTGAAAAATAGGAAGCCTGCCAGTATTCTGGTTATGCAGTACCTTATTTCCATGTCATCTGGGGGAATGAGGCAAATAAAATTAAAATAAAGCTTGAGAATTTCTATATCCTAAATATTTTACATCCGAAGCATGCAGGTTATAGGTCAGTGACGAACATATTTTTGTTGCTGCTCTTGCTTCCTAAGTAGCTTTCAGAACTGACTTTCTAAATTGTAATATGGTGCTTGGTGTTCATAATCAACTTGTCAGTTCCATGATTCTTTTAAATAAAATCACATGTGTAACAGATCAGGTGTTGTGCCCAGCGTGTACTCCTAATTGTGCACAGCCATGCCGTGTTCCATTTATTATTACTTGTCTTTTAGGATAAAGCTCCGGTAGAAAGCAGCCCCTTCAGGAGCCTCCCTCCGAAAGCTCCGGGGCATGACGCATCTGTGGACGACAACCCTTTTGGCACTCGGAAAGCCAGATCGTCCTTTGGGCGTGGCTTTTTTAAAATAAAAAGTAACAAGAGGACAGCAAGTGCACCAAACTTGGGTGCGTATGGCCAGCGTGCCTTTGCTTTAATTCACTCAGAACGAGGACAAGGTCAATCTCCTCCCTTCCCTGGTTCATCGATCTGTGCGTTTCTCTTTCTCAGAAATGAAGGTGAATGAGCTGGGGGAAAAGTTTGCAAGAAACTGCCCCCATGGGTTTAATTTGGTGGTAAAGATAGCTCTATGCAGGCTGTCACCCTGCTCTCCTTGTTGGAGCATAAATGTAGAGGAAAGACCAAAACCCTTGACATTCTCTGACTTCATTGTAAACAGCTTCTCATCTGTTTCGAAAGTGGACCAATTAACCCCATATTGTTCCTGCTAATGGAATCTGCGATGTTGGAAGCACAGCGCGGTGCTTGCCTTTCCTCCCCCTGTGTGTATTTTGTGAGTAGGACTTTGAGCTGTGTTTCATTTTGTCATTCTCCTGTGTTCTCTCCATTGGGCTGCGTGTGATTGTGTGCGTTGTTGGGATATCTGAAGATCGTAAACGAAGTGCCAGTGCACCCACCCTAGGTATCGTACCCCTGCATGCCAGCCTTCGCCAGTGCTGTCCTCCAGGCTGAGCTAATCCTTGCTCTTGGCATCTGCAATCTCTAGAAAGCAAGCTGGCAGTGATCAGAAAATGTTGTCCTCGACTCCAGAGAGTTCCTTCCGCCTGCTGCTAAAGTGGACTCTCTGGAGAGCCTTTGCTTCCCAACCTACGTGCTGTTTTAACCCCTGCTAATGACACCTTGGGAGGAGCTCTGGGAGGACCCAGAAGCGCACGGCACCCTCAGAGTCCAGGGCAGGACTCTCCTGCCTCGTACCTTCCAGCTTTCTCACCCTTCCAGTGCATCCTGTCTCACACTAACTCCCAGGTCCTGGCAGTCCCTTCTCCATGTCTCCATTATCCCCAGAGAGCAATGTTTTCAGCCAAATCGAGAAGTCTGTAGAAGACATTGCAAATGATTGCTTTAGACTGACTTTTCTTAAGGGAACGTTCTTCTGACATTTATTGCTTTGAAGATGGAGGTGGCATTTAGTGACACTGGAGGAAGCTTTCTGGGATATCCAAGGAGCCTCCCCCAAAGTGATTTTAGGAGAGGGGAAACTCTGTTTTCCTTTTTAAAAGGGTGGGGCATGGGAGGGAGGAAACATCTCAAAACAAAACATGAAAACAGGATGCTTTTAGAATGAGGGTGAGTTAGGCAACATTTTCTGGTACACCCATACCCATGATGGCTTTGGGGTTTGGATGGAAAAGTTCCTTTGGATTTTCCCTGAGATACCCATACACCAACTCATGTGGGTCAACACAGGTGATTTCTCTCCCTTTGCGGTCTTACATTTCTAGAAGACACATGGGATAAATAAAATCCAGACAACATTTTCAAATGTTTTTGCATCTTTCTTAGAAGAAATACATTGTTAATGCTAAGAGCCCAGTGCTGCTTATTATAACCTATAATCACAGCTGTGCTTCGTAGAGAAGTCAACCTCTGCGACTTTTATATCTTGCTGAAACACCATTTCTGTGATTTTTGTACAACTTTTTCTTTCCCAAAAATGTGTAGTCTCACACTGAGGAAACAGTACCGCTTGTGTTTGTTAGTGGGGGATCATGCCTTAAGGGACAGGTAAAAGAATTAAGAAATAGAGAATGCTGGGAGATCTGGGCGTAGCAAATTTGGATGTTACTCTTCAAGGCAGAATCAACAGATACTGATTTTATATCAAAAGAAAAATTTGTGCATATCCAGTACATTCTTTTCTCAGTAGGACATAGCAAGTTATAAATAGGAATAACTCTCTTGAAAAAAAAATTGCCAGCGCTTGGTGACTAGGATATGATGTAAGTGCCAAAGGAGAGGAGGGAGTGAAAAGAAAATGCCAAAGAGTGTGAACGGGAGTAACAGGAAGAATATTAATTAGTATCAAGGGAATATTAAATAAGAAAATCTAAGAGAATTCTTCTGAGAATTGGATGGATTTGTTGAGTCTAAGATGTTCCTGGCACAGCAAATTGGGAATATCCATAAACATTCAGATCCTGAGTCTGGGGAGAGAGATTAGGACCAGAGATTGTGATACCAGCTGCTTATGAATGAGAGAAGCCATCATTTAGTGCCGGGCATGGAGTGGGTGAACTTGTTCAGAGATCCTGCTGGCAGGAGCCTAGAACAGAATCTCAGAGTGGAAGAAGAAGAGAAAACAGGTCCTATAGCAGAGAAGAAATGATCAGATGACAGATCTGGGAGATCGTCCTAACAAGATGAAGGAGATGATGATTTTGAAGAATGTGGGAAGAATGTCAACAGTACCAAGTGCTACGGAAAAAACGAGATTAATTTCATTATGTACTCAGATCACTTAAAGAAAGAATGTGGCAATCCTATCCCACCTTTGAACTTCAAAGAGGTAGTAATTTGTGAGTTAATGAATTTAGGCATGATATCATACATGATATTATACACATCGTTCACTGATACACAGCAGACTGTAGAGCAGGACATACATTTGTGTTCCATCTGTAATATTTGTAGGGTGCTCTTTGTAAATTACTGCTTTACAGACCAACAGAAGAAGAATTTGTTAACAGTTGCTAAAGTCAGAAGGGTAGCATCTAGTCATGTTCATTCCATACTTTAAAACTCACCAAGTATGTATTCTGTTCTTGGAATAGCTGAAACAGAGAAGGAGACAGCTGAGCACCTAGATCTGGCTGGTGTATCTTCCCAGTCGAAAGATTCGCAGGGAGGCAGTCCCTTCCAGATATCTCCACCATCGCCGGATTCCAAAAAGAAATCCAGAGGTATCATGAAACTCTTTGGAAAGTAAGTAACACAGCAGACATATGGAGGGGGCTTTGTGTTGTGTGTTGCTCGAATGTAGGAATAAATGGAAGATTGCCTAGAAACAAGTATGCAGTTGTAAGGCTTTGCTGTTCCTTTTATGGAAGGAAGATTGTGATCTGGGATTCGCTTACTCACTGGGTCTCAGTTAAAGTGTAAATCCAGACGTCTCTTCTGACCATTCATAAGCAATGTTCTTTTTAATTTTAAAGTCCTAAGGTCTCCTCAGGTTTCTACAAGGCAATGTGATGTTGTTTCTTCTGTTCAGACTTAGAAGAAGTCAGTCAACTACATTCAACCCAGACGACATGTCTGAGCCTGAATTTAAAAGAGGAGGGACAAGGGCAACTGCAGGGCCACGACTGGGTTGGTCTCGAGATTTGGGACAATCTAACAGGTGAGAAAAACTGAACGAATGGACTTTGACATCTCTACCCACATGTCCAGGCTGTGAGCACTTGCAGTGTTAGGATTGTCCCTGGGCTGAGCAGTAGAATCTGTTGCTTACCCTTTTGCCTGGCAGAAGGGTCCGTCATCTTTAGAGCAGTGCAGGTTGGCAGTGGTTGGTGAAAATCATGCAGAAGATGAGGGCTGCGTGAGCCAGGGGAGGAATAGAAGCTTAAAGTGTCAGCAACATCTGTGCAAGAATGATTCTTTGACTTCAGTCTGACTGAGAAAATAGTTACTCCAAGTACTCTAAAGCATAGCTCTAGAGAGATGGGCTAACATAGTGGTTAAGAGTAGGTTCTAGAGACAGACTGCTTGGATCTGATTGCTGGCTTTGCTGCTTCCTGTAACCTGGGTGACCTTTGAGCAACTACATCCATGCTCTGCGCCGCCGTTTCCCATGGTATGAATTAGTCTAATCGTGAAGATTAAATGAGTTAATATGTGTTGAGTATCTGGTAAATAGTAACTGTTCGATGAACATTATTGACTAATGGATTCTGTGAAAGCACCTACATAAATTCATAAGACACAAATTCTAACAGAATTCCTGAATTTATCAGGACTGTGTAATGCTTTATCTGTTAAGACTCTAGGAACTTTTCCTACATCCTTACCACAATTGAGGGCTGTTTTGAAATTACTGTACTGACCTACTCAGCATGAGAAGGGTGGCAAACATCTAGCACAAATCATTGACACTAAATCTTTGGAACATGGTCCCTCCTACCCTCGCAGAAGACTGGGCACAGGTTTCAACAAGGAGGAAACCCTGGCTTTCTCCAAACACATGAAGGTCTCATTTGCCGTGTGTTTTCTTTATACACAGCAGAGGATCTCCTTGTGCTGTTTTAAAAAAAAAAAAAAATTAAAAAAAAAAGTCTTGTTTATCTACATTTTTTTCCCCAAAAAGGAACATGATTTCCTTTTCTACTCAGACATGATTTACATGTCAGAGTTGAAAATTTGACACAGAAATTGCTGTGATTACATTTCCCTGTACTCTGTGATGGCGTGTTGCGCTCTCCTCACTGATAACCATTTGGAGAGAAACCATAATTCTGCTACAGTTAGTTCAAGTTAGACTTGATTTCTCTCCATCTAACCTAGTGTTTTCTGTTTGGAGATTCAGTCTTCAAACCGTGTTGATTGAAGCTAGTACAGTGACTTGACTTGTTGGTTCAACTTGCTTTTCTTCCATACGATATCTTAGTTACTCAATCATATTGAATCTTCTGTGGTTTCATTTGAAATGAAAGCTGTGGTCCTGTTGAGGTAATTTTCAATGCCAGTACCACCTCCCCCAAACATGGACTGAAAAGTCAGCTTTTCACTGTCAAATAGGGCATTACTAGGGAATTTCTACATTAATTCAGTATACGTTGGTCAATCTCGAGAAGCCACAGGGCTGACTTGGAATTGTTCTTCATACAGTTGTTCGTTTTCTTATAGTGACTTGGATATGCCATTTGCCAAATGGACCAAGGAGCAGGTTTGCAATTGGCTTGTGGAACAGGGCTTGGGGTCCTACCTGAATTCGGGCAAGCACTGGATTGCATCTGGCCAAACACTTCTGCAGGCTTCTCAGCAAGATCTGGAGAAGGTGACTGCTTCTCTGTTTTGTTTAGACAATGGCTACTGAGAAAGAGAATAAAATGTAGAATTGTTTTATACTCCAGAAAGGGGAGTGGGGGGAGCTAATCAGTACTCTTGAAAAACTTTGTGTTTTCTACTTCACACTTTTTTTTTTCTAATTTAATCACATGGATTTAACAAGAAGGACCTGATCTTAATGATTCCTTATGAAACATGTAAGCCACTGGGCATTTTTAATGAGAAATAATTGTATAGACATAATAATAAACCTTAAGCTCGTATTTCTCAGAATCTTTGTGAGGCTTTAGCATTGGCCCAACTTCTCAGTGTAAAGTATGCAATTCAGCTTTACTTTGCAAAAAGGAAAAGGAAAGAGCCCTACATCTTACGTCAAATTATTTAACATGTTTCCTAATTGTTTAACCTTTTGTACAAAAAGAGTAGAATTCCAGTCTTGCCGAGGAAGGAGCCTACTAGGGAATGGAGCATCCCGCTAAACTAGTTGCTGTGGTCTTGGCTTTTTAGGGGCCTTTTGTTCAGCAACATTTCACCAGCCCGACTTGGTATGCTGACTGAACGGGATTGTCGGGTCTTTAACACTGGCTTCGTTTGGGGGGAACTGGCATCTTTTGCCAGTGGCATCTAGCCCATAGTGACAGAATGGTAAAACCAGTGTTTCTGCTTATTATTTCAGGAACTTGGGATTAAGCATTCACTTCATCGAAAGAAGCTCCAGCTGGCACTGCAAGCCCTGGGGTCCGAAGAAGAAACCAACCATGGAAAGCTGGATTTCAACTGGGTCACTAGTAAGAGGTTTTAAATTCACTCATTCATGAATGAGTAAATGAATGAATGACTGACTGAATGAATAAATGAATGAAGCTGCTTTTTCTTTTGAATCACAAGTACAGGTGTTGCATGGCTTACTAACAACACTGATTTCTCTCCTGTAGGGTGGTTGGATGACATTGGTCTCCCCCAGTACAAGACCCAGTTTGACGAAGGTCGGGTAGATGGTCGAATGCTCCATTACATGACTGTTGTAAGTGATTGGCTCCTGGGAGTTGGGGAAGGGGAGTGTCAAATTGCTTTTCTCTGGAAAGACACAGAAATAGTGAGCAAAATACATTGTTTTCACAATGATTCCACCAGAGTTTCAGGGTGTTGCCTTAACTTAAGAAGAGCCAGAAGAGTTTCTATTAAGTTGAAGTCAGAGGATTTGGTGATTGCAGTACCGTTGGGAAATTTAAAACTTTGATTTAAGCTGTGTGAAGACTAATCTAAACTCAGCTCTCCAGGAAGATGGTTTTATGTATATTCAACAATGTAGACACTGAAGTGCACACTTTGAAGGAGTAAATTTTCGCATAATTTCATATGCGAATTATATGTCATAAAGATGCTTTGTTTTATTTTAGATTTTATTCATTTATTTGAGAGAGAGTGAGATAGAGCACGATCAGGGAGAGGGTCAGAGAGAGGAGGAGACTCTCACTAAGAAGGGAGCCTGATGTGAGATGGTCCCGGGACTCTGGGATCATGACCTGAGCCGAAGGCGGCCACTTAACTGACTGAGCCACCGAGGCGCCCCTCTCCTAAAGATGTTTAAAAAATAGAGTGTAGAGTGTCGAAGCCCTGGGAGTTTCTGAGTTACACCTTCCTATATGCAGTGACTGCTCAGAAGAGACCACCCTTTTGACCTGACATCTAGAGACTCGTCTCCTCTCCTCCCTTCTGCTTTGGAGAATATTACCCAAAACCTGCCTCCTTTCTCTCTTTAGCCCCGTTCCACTAGGGGAGGAATCGCAGAGGCAAGAAGTAGGGTGAGGTGGACTCTCTCTGATTCCTGCATTACTGTTTCGTATTTTTATCCTTCCATCTAAGAGGTAGAAGGACTTTATAACAGTGGGAGAGATGGTTTCCAGGAGAACTTGTTCTAGATTCCACAGTCCTGTTAGTGCACTGCTGCTTTAGATTCTTTTCTTTAAAAGGCCTTTTGTGAGCTGTGCTCTGGAACCAACTCCCAGAAGTATCTTCTTTAAGTTTGTTGAAAATTCGGGGCACCTGGGTGGCTCAGTGGGTTAAAGCCTCTGCCTTCAGCCCAGGCCATGATCTCCGGGTCCTGGGATTGAGCCCTGCATCGGGCTTTCTGCTTGGCGGGGAGCCTTCTTCCTCCTCTCTCTCTCTGCCTGCCTCCCTGCCTACTTGTGATCTCTGTCTGTCAAATAAATAAATAAAATCTTTAAAAAAATTTCGTTGAAAATTTCAAACAGCTAATTTTTCAATGTCAAAGAATTGTGGGGTTCCTTTAATAGGATTCGTTTTCTTCTCTGTCATTGAACCAAAGTCCGTACCTTGGTGGGCACATGGCGTAAACCTGCTTGTAATAATACGAGCATGTGGCACATTGCATGTATACTGTGTGCCAGACACTCTTTCAAGCTCCGTACTCCTATGAATACTCCAGTTTCAGCAAGCCTTGAGGTGACTTTCTTGTTATCCCCCAGTGTTTAGATGAGGGAATGAGAAACTTGAGAAACGGGGTAGCTCAACCAAGTTTCCACAGCCAGAAAGTAGTCGAAAGTCACAGGGTGTTTGAACCTAAGATGTTTCCAGATTCCTCCTCTTAATAGCTCAGCCTGGAACAAATTCAGTAAATACTTGCCTGCCTGTCTAGGTACGTATGCTTCTGCAGGAACGTGAGCAGATTCAGGCTTAAAACCACAAGAAATGTGCATATAAATTTTGTGACTATAAAAGAGTAAATCATCTTAGAAAATTTGGCCCCAGAAGTTCTGAGTCACAAAAATACCTACTTGAACACGGTATCCTGGGCTGGATCCTGGAATAGAGAAAGGACCTAGTGGAAAAACTAGTGAAATCTGAGTAAAGTCTGTAGTTTTAATTACCATTTTTTGTTTATGTTAATTCCTCAGTTTTGATGACTATATCATGGTTATAGAAGGTGTTAACTATTAGGGGAAGCTGAGTGAAGGATATATGGAACTATTATCTCTCTTTGGCAGCTCTTTGGTAAATTAAAATTACCTAAAAGATTTTTTTAGGGGCACCTGGGTGGCTCAGTGGGTTAAGCCCCTGCCTTCGGTTCAGGTCATGATCTCAGGGTCCTGGGATCGAGTCCCGTATCGGCCTCTCTCCTTGGCAGGGAGCCTGCTTCTCCCTCTCTCTCTGTGCCTGCCTCTCTCCTACTTGTGATCTCTTTCTCTGTCAAATAAATAAATAAAATCTTTAAAAAAAAAAAAAAAAAAAGACGGCGCCTGGGTGGCTCAGTGGGCTAAGCCTCTGCCTTCGGCTCAGGTCATGATCTCAGGGTCCTAGGATTGAGTCCCGCATTGGGCTCTCTGCTTGGCGGGGAGCCTGCTTCCTCCTCTCTCTCTCTCTCTCTCTCTGCCTGACTCTCTGCCTACTTGTGATCTCGCTCTGTCAAATAAATAAATAAAAACCTTAAAAAAATCTAAAAAAAGTATCTGTTTTGATTTAAAAGAAAACAGCCCCTGCTTTTAAAAAAAAATCTTTCAAGCTAAAATAATTTGCATTGTATTTACATTGTAATCATTAAGTATTTAGATTTTTTTTTAATCTGAAAAACTTTAATTGAAACTGACCCACGTGGAAATGTTTTGAATGGGTGTCTCAAACTTAGATTAAAATGTGTTGAATGCCTTCCAACTTACTATAAGGAAGTGCCTATAAGAAATTGATCCAGAAAAAAATTCAGGAAATAATTTTGCTCAGTAGCTTTAAGAATTTAAGCTGATTGTCCAATATTTTTATTTAAAAACTATTTCTACAATAGATTATCACCCCCCCCCCCCGCCCCCACCAACTAATGTGTTTATCAGTAAGGTGTGTCTAAAATGGGTATTTTTCTTGTTTTATTTTCTGGGTGTGTTTGGAAATAGATTGGTGCTTATCTTGACACTGCCCTCCACATCACCTTCTGAAATAATTTGTTTTGGTGTGTTTGGTATGTTTGAAACGTTCCCAATAACCACAGACTGAGGAAAGTTACACCTGGAAGGAATTGATGGTGATACATGTTGCTACTAATAACTTCTTCATGTCTCCTTTCTCTTGAACTCTCACCAAAACCTTCGCAGCGATCAACACAATTTTCGCAAAATTATTCACAGTCTCTGCCAGATAGAGCATAATAATCAAGAACTAGAGATTCCTTGAGGCTTGGGGAATACTGTAACAGAGATACTTTTCTGATTTTCCCCCAAATGGTGATGTGCCTTAGTTCAGCAAACCCAGCTCTGCTGTCCTCACTGAACATCATGTGCTCTTAGCTCTTTGCTTTATCACACCAAATCAAAGTGTGACCCAGCCGATTCCTTTCAAACTGTGTTCTACAGAGCTATGGGGTCTCAATCCTGTTTCAAAGTGTCTGGAAGAGAAACAGGTGAAACTTGGCTTCTGTTGATACAACATTAATTTTGTTGTTGTTGTTTTTAATTTGGGGTCCTGGAGAGGATTTTGTTGGGAACAGGAAAAAAATGTTCTGTCACCAAATAAAGGGTTTGAAAATACAAGCGCTCGAGGCCTGTTGGTAGAGGGGTTTCCTAGTTTCAATTGTGTTTTCTGAAATTTCCCTGAGAAGGTCCTTCTGCTCTAGGCCAGCTCAGTGACCTCCTCTTTTTGTTCTTTTTTTTTTTTTTTTTTCAGGATGACTTACTGTCTTTGAAGGTCGTGAGTGTGCTACACCATCTCAGTATCAAAAGGGCTATCCAGGTCCTGAGGATCAATAACTTTGAACCTAACTGTCTGCGGAGGCGGCCGTCTGACGAGGTAGCACCTGAGGTTGAGATTCCCGCTGCATGCGCTCCCCGTGCACTGGACAACTGTGCGGGCAAAACAGACACACACGTCTTCATGGGGCCGGCAGGGAAGGCTTCTGTCATCCTCAGAGCCTCAAGTCCAGCCTCATTACTTTCTCGGGTCTTATTTTCCTATATCCCCCCCATTGTGATAGCTCTATCTGTGATTGTGTTTTAATTTCCCTCCCTCCTTTTCTCGGGTGTCTTTTATTTTCTGGTCTTCTTAAGCCACAGAGTTAAATATCACTCTAGAGACTTGCTTTCCTAAAGCACTGCTTCATGAGTTTGTGAAAAAAGCTTGGAACACTGGCACAGATGCCTCAAAACAAAATTGAGCTTAGCAGACCCCTTTTCACCTTTTCTGTAAACACTTAGCGGGATGTCGAGTGAATTGTGCTCTAGAAGGCAGACTTTGTAGAAGGTGCAGTTTGAGTGTTTGGGATCCCACAGTCAATAGGCTGAAGCTCCTTTTATTTTGTTTTATTTTACTTTTTTCACAAAAAATAAAATGTTCCAGATTTCATTGTTTTATGTATCACACCCAGGGCTCCGTGCAATCCGTGCCCTCCTTAATACCCACCGCCAGGCTCACCCAACCCCCCCCCCCCCCCCCCCCAAAACCCTCCGTTTGTTTCTCAGAGCCACAGTCTCTCATGGCTGAAGCTCCTGGGGGTTGTTTGTTCTCACAGAATAGCGTCACCCCGTCCGAAGTTCAGCAGTGGACCAATCACCGGGTGATGGAGTGGCTGCGCTCCGTGGACTTGGCAGAATATGCCCCCAACCTCAGAGGCAGTGGTGTCCATGGTGGGCTCATGGTAAAACTCTCTTTTAATTGAAAAACTGACTTCTTCTCATTTTGTTTCCATCAGTCGAATGAGGTAGGACGTTATCAGTTTGCTTGTCATAATCCTAGCATCATCAAACTGAACCCTCCTGTAACCATTTCTAGGGAGTCTTTTTACTTTCCGAGTATTTTCCCCCATATTTTTATTTGTATCATGTAGGGCTAGATCAGATTTCAATCCATTTCTTATTCATTGTCTCTTATCTTATGTGACATCTGGCCACTGGTTCTCATGGGATCCTGTTTTGAAACACCTGCCACATCCAGATTCTATTTCTGCACAGTGATATAAGGAGTTGCCTTCCAAAGGCTCCACTTCGGGGAGCTACAAGCCCTAACTTTGGAATGCATGGATGTCGGGAACGGCTCTACTTCTCACTAGCTTAGGCAAAATAAAGATATATAGCTTGAAGATCGAAGTCCACGCTCTGTCTCTCTGGGCTGTTGCGGGATCATTGGTGACGACTAAATGAAGGAGCTTTGCCAATTACAAAGCGCAGGGCAGACGTGTATGATACACAGTGCCTTAAACGACTGTAATTTTTTTTTATAGGTTCTAGAACCTCGTTTTAATGTAGAAACAATGGCTCAGTTATTGAACATCCCACCAAGTAAGACCCTCTTGCGAAGACATTTGGCCACTCATTTCAACCTTCTGATCGGGGCCGAGGCCCAGCACCAAAAGCGTGATGCCATGGAGTTGCCAGATTATGTACTCCTGACAGCCACGGCCAAAGTGAAGGTTGGTTCAGGCTTCTGTCTTCTAATAACTGGTTAAAGCAAAAACTAAAGCTGGGGCTTAGTTTTGACCCGACTGTCCCATTTTCTGGAGTTTACTGAGTCTTGTGGATGGGTTAATGGTCTGTGCATCTTTAAGAGTAATTAAGAAAATGCATCTTTGCAAGTGTCTTTCTGGGGGAACCTTTGCTCACATTGTTTATTCTATTAAGAGTTAACAGTGATGAAGAGGATGACGTTGGCGTATAGTCAATGTATTGCCAATGCAGAGTCCATGACTTGGGCTCAAACATTGATTGCAGTTGTTTTATGGATAAATCCAGCAGAAGAGGAAGATTTCTCACACAGATTCAACTTGTCTGGCTTGCAATAAACCAGTCTTGCAAGTTAGAAAAAGATACTTAAGAAATGATTCAAGGTAGACCAACAGAGAATGGCTGTTTCCAGGTATACCCGGATTCATGGGTCATACCAAATTCAGATTACATTTTCTTCTTTTCAATCATTTCTCTGAGAACTCTTCTGAGTCTCTTATCTCAGCCAACTTAATGTGGAGATAGGGTTTATCAGCTGTTCTGCAAATTTGTATCAAGTTCTTTATATACATAGATATTTCTTTCTCTCTCTCTCTCTCTTTTACCTCCTCTACCTGCCTGACACTTTCTCATTAGCTCCCTTTCTCTCTTAAAAGATCTGCCAGATTTGAAACTTCTGAAAGACTCTGTTCTATTTAAATTCTCAACATCAGCCTGATCACCATCTGCTGAACAGATAGTCACAGGGACTATGCAGTGACTAAGATGGAGTTTCTCTTCCAAGTATCATTAGAAATTCTCTCTCCAAACAAGCGAGGATTCCTTTAGCAACCTCAGTTCTGTTGTGGAAGCATAGTGGGCATACAGGATAATCATAGCTTCCCCCGAAAAGAAAACACAGTTAGGACCATTCTCTTTTCCTGATCTGAGATGGGAAAACCTTGCAAAACTGGATTCATCCCTGAGAAATATCATTGCATTAAGTCCTGTTTAATCAAAACTAAGGCTCTTGGCATTTTTTTGCTTATCACAGTGACTGCACAGCTAATTGGGGTGAATAAGGAGAACAAGCTTAATCTTCTGAGATTCATAGTCTGGATCATTTATTATATTTGGGCACATCTATCATACACACACAGGGTGCTTTTATTTTTGTCACACCAATTTAATCATCCAGTTGCTTTTCTCTATAAATGGAGTGAATAAGTGAATCATGCATATTCTCAATCCTCTGCCATATGAGTTTTATTAAATCCCTGGATGTTTGCTTTTCTTTTAAAGCCAAGGAAACTTACCTTCAGCAATTTTGGGAATCTGAGAAAGAAGAGACAGGAAGATGGGGAAGAATATGTTTGTCCAATGGAACTGGGACATACATCAGGAAGTACCTCTAAGAAGGGATTTAAACCTGGATTGGACATGCGCCTGTATGACGAAGATGATTTGGACCGGTTGGAGCAGGTAAAGGCAATAGGACATGCCTGTTTTCTTTCAAGTTCCTCCAGCCGTGAAACACTAAATGGAAACTTGCTGCACTGTGTCTACTGATCAGTTTTTTCTCTAATATCTGAAAATAAAGATAATAAGAAAGTAGTCAATAGCTTCCCGGTTGCTTGCTATGTCCCAGGCACTATCCTCAGCACTTAACATGTATCAGCTTTCACGGTGACAGTAAAACATACAGAGCCTTGTCATCCTCAGTGTAGGGGGAAGGACACCGAGTCACAGAGAGGCTGAGTAATTCTTAACTGAGATAGAAGAGCGGCTCGAAGACCTGGGCTTGCAAGCTGCCAGGCTGGGCTGTTTACTGATGTTATACTGTCTCTGGGTTATGGAAATCTGTGTATTAAGTCAAGTGGAAATACACAGCTCATGTAGTCTTTTCAATGCGAAGTCCTGGATTTGAGTATTGCCCCCTAGTCACCAATCCTTTGATGTCGTTGTCAATATCAGAGCATTAGGCTAGATGTGCCTGTAAAGGGTCGTTTGGGCTCATTCTTAGCCTCTGGTTGCTCTAATGAAAGGAGGTATCCTCAGAAGTGTTCTGTTGCTCCCAGCCTGTTTTGTATCACTTGCATTATTTCTTCTTTGACTTCTGCTCATTTTGCTGTCCTTTCTTTGAAATGATGCAACCGAGTAGGTCACGTGATGGGTGTGTTCTTTACAGATGGAGGATTCAGAAGGTACGGTGAGACAGATAGGGGCGTTCTCCGAAGGCATCAACAATCTAACAGTAAGTCTGTAAAACGAAGTTAAAATGTTATTCTAAAGGGGCACCTGGCTGGCTCCGTTGGTGGAGCGTGCGATTCTTGATCCCTGGGGTTGTGACTTCGAGCCCCACGTTGGGGGTAGAGATTACTTAAAAATAAAATCTTTAAAAATGAGAAGAAGTTTAAAGAAAAAATGTTATTCTAAAAAGATGTTTAAAATAACCCCAAAGGACTGCATGTTTTAGTGGAATGTGTGTCGTGCTGAGCTCCTGGCTTCCTGTTTCATGACCCCGTCTCCTTGTTTTCCAGCACATGTTAAAGGAGGATGACATGTTTCGGGATTTTGCCGCCCGTTCCCCCAGTGCCAGCATCACTGACGAGGACTCCAATGTTTAATCTGAGCACTTGGACGAGCATGAGGAGCCCCTCGGCTTTCCTCCACCTGATTTCTCAAACAACTCAAAGAATCTAGAACAAGCAGCAGATTATACACGATTGATCATTCCACCTTCTCAGAAGTGGACACGGAGGGCTGGGTTGCGGGGGGGGCAGCGTGTGCCTATTCCGAAGACACCATGAAAAATGAGACACTGGTGAATGAGAGTGTAGTGGTCTGTCCTCTATTTAATGTAAAAATCTGTGATATATTATATTTAAAGTGTTGCATTTAATATGAGTGTTTTACTGTAGCGTTTCACGTTCCCATTCAACAGTACACGGGATTTGGGGATCAGGAAGCAGTGCGTGGATGATCTCATCACGTCTGTGTGGCAGCACTGTAGCTGTCAGCGCAGGACATTACATGCTTTCAAAATCCGTATGTGGAATTTCCTCAAGTGTTCCGCGTGCCCGCTAAATGCCAGCGGCCACCTCCACTTGCCTCTTCTTGTCCTATTTTATATATTTTTCTAAATACGTGTATATATTTAGTACATAGAAAACAGAACTTTTATTTTGTGACATAGGGGAGATGATGAAAAGCGAATACAGTGCTCCAAACGGTCATATACCAGCTGGTCCTCGAAAGGTTGGGATGATCTCTCCTTCCCCACAACTAAATTTTAATGATATTAAAAATGATGTTAATATTGATCATCCCAACTAAATTAGGATATATGAAATACCCCTTCTCTGATGACACATCACCCTGTTGAAGAGTTAAAAAAAAGTTTCAGCCTTCATCTTGGATCCTTTAGCCTCAAAAGGAAGAACACCAGGGACATTTGAATACTGTTAACTCAAATGCACTCAGAAGTTCCCCCCCAAATTTGTAGAAATTTCTGAAGAAACCAGACCAAAACAAAAACTTTCACAGCATTAAGCTGCTTATTTTCCTTCTTGCTGAGTATCTCATGACATCAAAATACTAACAATCTACCTACTGTTATTAATTGTATATTTCTCAGGCTATCAGTGGATGGGATTTTGTTAAGCTGAATATGCATCTGAACATTTCACTCAGAGTTCAGTAATGCTGAGGCTGCACAATGAGTTTTAGAATGGCTATATTGTGATGAGAAAATGTAATTCATGTTTTTAGCACAGGGCCCAGATGACATTTATTTCTAAAGGAAATAGCTGTGGCAAAAACTTACTGTGTTTATCATTTTTTTTAGGGGTAGTTGAAAAAATATCCTATTTTTTATTCACTACTACATCACTTCCTACGATAGCCAACATGGTAAAGACACGTTGTCACAAATTGGTGTGGGGAGAGGCAGTTCAGTATGTGCTCGTGGATTTGCTTATAAATTCTATTTGAATATCAGTGGTGTGATCTTGCAAGTTCTTAGCAGGTTACCAAGCTTTTCAACAAGGGCCTGTAATACCAAATTACTGTTTATTCGTGACTAAAATGATCTGATGCTAATAATAATCCTTTACTCTCTACTATTCATTGTCT
The DNA here is from genome assembly GCF_010015895.1 of Lontra canadensis. Taxonomy (NCBI): domain Eukaryota; kingdom Metazoa; phylum Chordata; class Mammalia; order Carnivora; family Mustelidae; genus Lontra; species Lontra canadensis. The sequence goes on along the minus strand of NW_022631003.1, from coordinate 30,489,109 downwards.
GGTAACTGTATTGGACTCTTACATATTAGTATTTTTTTTAACGTGAACATATGTCACCATTTGAAAAACAATTTCTTATTCAAACCTGGTTAAAAAAAAATGTGCCAGAAGACTGTTAGAGATGCCAAATATTCTTTATTCAGGGCAGTGTAACATAACTGATGATACATGATAAAGTTAAGGTTTTTTTTTGATGAGATATATTTTATTTACAAAACATTGTGCACTGCTGGTTTTACCATATGAAAAGAAATAAAGTCAGTTGATAATTGTCTCCTGTTTTTATGCTCTGTGACTTTATTTTCCTTTGTGCAGAATACCCAGTAGGCTTTATTTCTGACCTATTAGAACAGTGACACAGATGCTTTATCTTTGCAAACTCCCATAAGTTTCATGGGGGAGGGTTATAGCATATATTGACAGGTGGAAATTTGAGGGCTCTGAGGAATTTCTGTACAAAAGGAAATAGGCAGCTGGACTGGGTGGGGCGTAAGGAATCCTAGCAGAGGGGTTACTAGAAAAGCAAAGGAAAATGACTCGCCATCAAAATTGAAGAAGTTCGTTTTAGAAGGAGATGTATGTTTCTTTAAAGAACTAAATACTGTCTTTAAGTAAAATTTGAAAAGCAGAAACCTATCCTGGAAGAGACTGCCCAGTATTAGAAGTAGAGTGAACATCGCTAGAGAAGAACAGATGTTTTGGTGAGAGTTAATCATCTCTAACTTAATAAACCAGTAGGAATGTGTGAATACAACACACCTCGTTGGCAAACAGAGACTGGGCATGTTTGTTGAGCTGTGTGTCTGTGTCCTCAGCTACGCCACGTCAATGCTGAGTCGGAAAACTGGGACTGCATTACCAGACATGACTTCACTGTAAAACACTGTAAAACTTCTACTCTGAAGAAGTCATTCCGCATGAGCTTCATACGTTCAATCTCTGGAAGCAGTATTGATCAGGTGCAGAGGAAATATGGGGCAAAACTCATCGCAACAGTTGCCTCCGAAGGACAGCAAAGAGGTTTCCAGCGTCTGTGAGGTTGTCAGCGAGGCTATAGTCCATGCAGCTCGGAAAGTGAGGGAGTATCTTGGATTCGAAGAGCCTCTGAGCAATCTGTGCCCAGCTTCCAACACTCTGAACGAGATCTTCTTAATCCACTTCATCACTTTCTGCCAAGACAAGGGAGTGGACGAATGGCTTACCACCACCAAGATGACCAAGCACCAAGCTGTACTATTCGGGGCAGACTGGATTTGGACCTTCTGGGGAGCCGACAAACAGATCAGGCTTCAGCTGGCAGTGCAAACTCTGCAGATGTCTTCCCTCCCTCCTGTGGCATCTCAGCCCTGTGACATGTCCCCTGCAGAATCCAGGGCAGAGGGGTCTTCCAGGAAGAGAAGTCGATTTGATAAGCTGGAAGAATTCTGTCACTTGATAGGAGATGATTGTCTGGGCCTGTTTATCATCTTTGGGGTGCCAGGTAAGCCCAAAGATATCAGAGGAGTGGTCCTGGACAGTGTCAAAAGTGAGACCGTGCAAGGCCAGCTGCCAGGACGGAAGGCCGTGGCACAGTTTGTCCTGGAAACGGAAGAGTGTGTCTCCATCAGAAAGCTGCTGGGGAACTGTCTGAGTAAGAAAGATGGGCTGAGAGAGGTGGGCAAGGTTTATATTAGCATCCTCTGAACTGGATGTGGGCAAAGAGACTGTAAGGCAAAAAGGAAAAAGTATTTTAGCGAGCTCATCCACATGCATCATCCCACATGGGATTTTTTTTTTTTTTCCTACCCACCCTCCATTGCAAGAAAATAATCACCTGGGCCAAAGCATATAATGTCATGACAACAGAGAGGGAAAAACCCTGCTCATATTGCAGGGAAAATTAATTTATTCAATAATAAAAATGAAAGGAGAGAATAAAGTCAGCCTTGAAGTTTGATTTGCTAAGAAAAAGTCTTTGTTTGATTGTTTAATAGTCTAGAACTGTAAAGTGTAAAATTTATTTTTACTGCTTGGGTGGAAGGTGGCAGAGTGGGGGAGAAGCTGGTCCATGAGACTACGGAATGGGTTTAATTACATTGACAACACCAGTTTCGATTCAGGACTCCTACTAAACAAAACCTCATTCCCCTCTCTTCCTATAAGCTCTGCCCTTGATCCCATCTCCTCCCTACCTGCTTTCTCTGTGCACAGAGACTCTTGGTAGGATTTACTTTGGGACTTGCTTGGAGTGTCCACTTTCCCTATGCGTTAAACACAGTGACCCCTGAGGTGCCTGGGTGGCTCAGATGATTAAGAATCAGCCATCAGCTCAGGTCATGATCTCAGGGTCCTGGAATTGAGACCCACATCAGGCTCCCCGCTTCTGCCTCTCCTTCTACTACTCTGTCTGCTTGTGCTCTCTCACCCGCTCTGTCAAATAAAATATTTAAAATAAATAAACACAGTGATCCCTATAGCAATGCCTCGTAGTGATGATTAACATGTATCCACTTATAAAAAGCATCTTTGCTTAAAAGCCTGGGTGGAATTGTAATAGTACTATAAGGGAGGAAAGCTAAGTGAAGCAAAAAGTGCTTAAGAATGTAAATTAAAGATTCATTCACATGATTGGTAAATGCCTAGTTTTATGTCAGGTGCTGTCCTACACCCTTCCAATCCAGTAGTAAGAAGAACAAAGTCCCTACTCTTGGTGATTTCTCTTTTAATGATGGAAGACTGACAATTGACAAATATATGATTATATAAAATGCATCTTAAAAATATATCTGGTGTTATGTGAAAATAAAGCACGGATAAAGGGATAGAGAGTGAAGGAGGTACTACTTTATATGGGATTTAGGTTAAGGAAGACCTCTGAGAAGGGATAATTGACCAGAGATTTGAATGAAAAGGGAGAGCATTAGTACAGATAGATCTGGGAAAGAATGTTCTAGGCTTAGAGTGCTGCAAAGGCAAAGAGCCTGAAATGGGAGCAGAGTCAATGTGTGTAAAGCAAAGCAGAGGCGGCCTGTGTGAATGGAGTCCAGGGAGCCTGGGAGAGAGTGATAGGAGTCGAAATTGAAGTACCCAGCAAATAAAACAAGCAAATCACACTTGTGAGGACCCAATTTTATTGTGAGTGATAAAGGGACAGACAGACATGCCTTGATCAGACTTACACTTTAAAAAAAATCTCACTTGGGCGCCTGGGTGGCTCAGTTGGTTAAGCCACTGCCTTTGGCTCAGATCATGATCCTGGAGTCCCCGGGTGGAGTCCCGCATTGGGCTCCCAGCTCTGCAGGGAGTCTGCTTCTCCCTCTGACCTATTCCCCTCTCATGCTCTCTCTCACTCTCTCTCAGATAAATAAAATCTTAAAAAAAAAAAAAACCCAAAAACACCTCACTTGATTACTGGGTGGTGACTAGGTTGTAAGGAGGAAAGAGTGAAATCAGAACCCATGGGAGCAGCTGGGAAGCTGTTACAAGAGTTGAAGGTAAAGCATACAGTGTTTGCTGATGATTGGATGTAGGGATGAAATCTACCACAATTAATGCTGTATTTCCAAACACCTTAAATATTAAGGATGCAAGGGAAGAAATAAAGGCACACACTTTGAATGAGCCTGGAAGATACCCTGACACCCAATTAATGTTTCCTTGGCATATGGGGACGGTATATGTATATCTGTAGCAATGTTGTGTCGAGGAAACTATCAAGAAGGTGGTTAGGGTAGTAAAAACAACATTCAGTTTGAAATCAGATGTGGGTTTGAGTTGAATTATCTTAAGAGCAGAGTCTGGCAACTTAACTCTTCGTTTTCTTATCTGTAAATGGGGATGAGTTCAATTAATTCGAAGGAGATGATGCTTGTGATAACTTTTTTTTCCCCCAAGATTTTATTCATTTATTTGACAGAGAGAGATCACAAGTAGACAGGCAGGCAGAGAGAGGGAGAAGCAGACTCCCGGCAGAGTGGGGAGCCTGACGTGGAACTTGATCCCAGGACCCTGAGATCATGACCTGAGCCGAAGGCAGAGGCTTAACCCATTGAGCCACCCAGGCGCCCCAGTGATAACATTTTTCCATACTAAATTATAAGCTAACAATAATTTTGAGAACTCTAGTACAAATTGTAAATATTCATGTTCTAAACAACTGGAAGATATAAATCAGAGTTACCATGTCTTCTTTTTTTTGTGTGAAAATAAAAATGTGAAGCTTTTGCTGATTTAAAAAATACTGTACTTTTAAAAAATCTGCATTCTGCTGTAAAAAAGTATGGAAATACAGGAAGTTAAGCCTTCGGGAGTCTCACCCTCTCTCCATACCCACTCTCTCCAGTTTGCTGGAGAGTTAACATTAAGAATATTGCTTAATTAGCAATTCTGCTTAATTAAGAATTTGCTTAATTAAGAAATTTGCATAATTAAGAATTAAGAATTTTGCTATTAACTAAGAAGACGTTTTGAAGAAGTTTTAACTAAAAGTAGCTCTCTGACAGAAAGTCACTGGATTAATCTGGGTTTTAGATATAATAAAACCCCATTATAAAAATCCTTAATATTTAAAATTATTCCACACAGCACTGGCTACATAATTTGCGGTGCCATAATTTGGTAAGAAAGCTGAACAAAAAGTGTTTATCGTAAGTGAGCAACTGCGCTTTTAAGAATTCTTCCAACTGAAAAATTATGTAATTCTTAGTGACTCCTAGGTACATGTGTTACTGTTTACACTGACTGAAACATATTATTGCCTGCTGACAGGATTGCAAATGAGTTCTTTTAATTCAGGATGAACCTTATTGTACTTGATGTCTGGGAAAACAGTATTTTTCCAGCTCCTCTAACTCAGGTCATGTCTGTTCACTAATGTCTTAGGGAGATAGTAAGACAAAAAGAAAACACAGGAAGGCAGGGTGAGGACATGAGTCTCAACTTCCTGCTCAGAAACTGAGAGATCCCTGAATATAAAATAATTCTGTAAAGATTCATACTTCTTTTGTCCCAAATTTGTATGGTATAGGTCTTGTAATTCACTGTACTAGAACATACAAACTGGAGAGAGCAAAAATCACAGCTCTGTTGACCATGAGCTTAATTCAAATGACCACCATTTATTTATTTATTTATTTATTTATTTATTTATTTTAAGATTTTATTTATTTAAGAAAGAGAGAGATCACAAGTAGGCAGAGAGGCAGGCAGAGAGAGAGAGAAGCAGGCTCCCTGCTGAGCAGAGAGCCGGATGTGGGACTCAATCCCAGGACCCTGGGATCATGACCTGAGCCAAAGGCAGAGGCTTAACCCACTGAGCCACCCAGGCGCCCCATGACCACCATTTATATTCTGCCTTCTGCAACATACCTACTTAATCACAACAGCCCTGAGGAAGATCTTACGGTTCCATTTTCCATGAAACTGAAGCTCAAGAGATGTTAGGCAGATATTCCCCAGAACACAAAAAAACAGAGCCTGGATTCAAACCCCATACCCATCTGACCAAAAGGCTGTACTTTTAATCTTAAAAACGGAGGAGAGGGTAGCTCACCATGTGAAGACAGAAACAGGGATTGGAGCCATGTATCTACGAGCTACTGCAAACCATCAGAAGTGTGGAGAGAGGCATAAACAGATTCTCAGAACTTCCAGAAGCAACTGTTAATCTTAAAACCGTCAATTATTTTACCAGCAAAAATGGGTTTACTAGGGATTAGCAGAGACTTGCAGTTCAGGACATGAATGCTACAGCAAAACCATTGGCAAGTATGGAGAACATAGCAGACGATTGCTTTGTTATAAAGAAGGGAGTTGGGAGGGGCTGTTATGGATGAAAAGTCCTAGGGAGTAAACTGGGAGTTTGAGGCATGCTGCCTTTTCGTTAGCTGAATCGTGACAGTCTCTTACCGACTGGGCTGTTGGTGGGGTAGGAGAACAACTGTCTTCTCCTGCTGGGTTAGTAAACTGGTATCCACTGGCAAGACTTGCAAGGTACTCTCTGTTCCTGGTGGGGTCTGTACTTGCTGGCTAGTGGTAGGATGTGAGAGCTCCCTCATCTGGCCTCTAGACTTCATTTTAAATGATATTTCCTTTTATTAGTTTTAACAGATATTTCCTTTTATTAATTTTCCCTGCTAACACCTGGGGGTTTTTCGCATCTAGAACTGGTGAGAGAATAAATGTTACTTTAAGTCACTCAATTTGTGGTACTTTCCTAGGGCAGCCCTAGGAAACTAGTACATTTAACACACTGTACTTCTGCTTTGGAACAATTATGGGATGGTAAAAGGCCAGAAAAGATGAGAATGGTGATTATCACAAATACTTGTCCCTATCTGCCAATTACCCTTCCCCACGCCCCAACAATAATGATTGATGTCCATAGCACACAGAATGCTTGCACACACACTACTCTGGGACACCTGCAGCCCCCTGCTCTACTTGGTATGCTTACCAAGAGTCGGTCATGTTGGTTCCCAGTTATTCCTGTTACTGTAATTTTGTACTTTGGTTAAATATTGTAGTACCTATTAAAAACAATAGAGAATAATTTTATTAATGGTTGTACATTAATCCATCCTAGGGTTGTCAAAATAGGTTTCAATCCAAGATGCCTTGAGGCAGGAAGACCTTGAACTCACCTCCTTTACAGACACACAAATCTACAACTTTTTATTGAAATAGAGGAGGGTAGAAAAAAAAAATCTTATTTTAAAAATGACCATTATTGGGGCGCCTGGGTGGATCAGTCATTAAGTGTCTGTCTTTCTCTCAGATCATGATCCCAGGGTTTTGGGATTGAGCCTCCAGCCCGGCATGCGGCTCCCTGCTCAGCGGGGAGCCTGCTTCTCCTGCTCCCCCTGCTCATGCTCCCTTGCTCATGCTCCCTCGTGTGCTCTGTCAAATAAACTTTTTAGAAAAATCTTAAAAAAAAAGAAAGACCATTATTTTTGAGGTCCTGATGAGGTCTTTTTGTAATTCTAACCTGATCTACAAAGGAACTAACGAAATCATTAATGACAGTCACAGCCTATGCACACAGGGCGCTCACTGTAGGCTAACAGTTCACCCAGAGCTTTCGCTATATTTACTTGATTAGGATCAACCCAGCCAAGAAAAAATGAAGTCAAGTTTTAAACAGAAGTAGTTTGGCTAGAGGCCATCCTTTTAACTACTCTCAGATACTGTCTCGCTCTTAGAGTATATCACTTGCACCAGCTCAAGACTTCTTTAAACCGAGAAAGTGTGGAAAGGCAGCAATGGCAAAGAAGCAGGGCCCTAATGTAAACTTCCAGACTCTTGTGTCATCTGAAATCCCAGCCAGATCACATTTGCCCTCTGTAAACCACATTTTTCCCCATCCCTTACGGTCCTCTTTGGACTCACTGCTTCTTTTTTTTTTAAATCTATTTATTTATCTATTTATCTATCTATCTATCTATCTATTTATTTATCTCTCTCTCTCTTTATTTATTTACTTATCAATTAAACATTTTGTTATCTTTTTGTTTTCTTTTATTAGTTTTTCCTGTTTTGGGGCTATCTTCCTACATATTTGACTCCAAGCGGGCAGCCTTTGCACGCCCGCCTATTTCCTGTTTCTCCACCATAGGGGCGGGGCAAGGCGGGGCGAACCTGCGCAGTAGCGGCCTCAAGAGCCGCCCCTTGACTCCCGACTGCGTTTGTCCCATCCGGCTTGCCGTCCTCGCGACCATGGCGGCTGCCGCGCTCTCCGCGTGGCTGACCCTGCAGCCGGGGACCAGGACCCTGCGTGCTTTCTGTACCTCCGTGTCTCCGGCCACCCGCTCCGCGATACCAAGCCCGCGTGAGTGTCTGTCGCATCCCCTCCGGGCTTTGCGGGAGGTGAGAGGGCGGAACACCGAATCCATGCTAGCCGCCGCGGTGGCGGAGTCCGCACCGCCTAGGGGAAGCCGGTACGTCCTTTGCTCCCGGTAGCAAAGCCGCAGGTGTGGGTCTCCTTTCTGTACCCCTGTCATCGGAATTTTAGTCGCCGATTTCTGCTTCTGGATGGGCTGGACGTTGCGAGCTTTCTGCCCCTAGCCCCTTACAGTGACCCGCGCTTTCTGGTCCTCCCTTTGCGCGGCCACTGGCACAGGGTCACGCTAGTTACTGGTGCCGGGTGATGTTTGTTGGGCAGTGTTGAACCATGGGTTTTCTCGAACGTTAAGAGAAGCATACAGCTCTCGTGGGACAAATTGCAGCTCTGAATTCCAGCCCTAGCTAGGCCACCAAATGGGATGACCTTCATTCCACAGACATCATTGAGATGACCTTCATTCAGGACACTTGTTCTTACTTGGAAGAATCTGTGGAAAAGACAGATCTGTTAACGGAGTCACACTATATGCAGTGTGAGGCGCTGTAATGGAAGAGTGAATAGAGTAACGGGCATTGAGGAAGAGCCCTCGGGAGGGAGTCGGGGAAAGCTATGTCAAAGAGGGGCCGTGTCCAGTAATTTACCAGGTGCTGTCCAAGCTACCTTCTATACAATCGCTAATCTTTGTATTACCAAGAGTTCAGTCTAGGCCACCATCTCTCACTTCTACAGTAGTTTCTTTACGGGCCCCTGTTTCTGCTCATGCTCTCCTACCTTGAATTATCACAACTAGAGTGAAGTATTCACACTTGATCTTAGCCAAAAGGCTGAGAAGCGATAGAGTGAAGTATACAAAAAGCGAATCTTACCTTGCCACTCCCTTGTTCAAAATCTGTGAATGATTTCTCATTGCTTTAAGATAGGATAGATTCCTTACCTTGTCAGAGTGGCCCTTTATTGTCTTAATGATTGTGTCTTGTAAGTTTTTTATTCATTCTGTAAATACTTAACTCCTACTGTGTGCTGGGTAGTGTTCTAGATAATGGGATATAGCAAGGTCTCTCACCTTATGAAGTTTATATTGTTTTGGGTAAGTCAGACTAAAAACAATGTCAGTACAGTGTCAAGTGGTGATTAGGGCTTTGAAGGAAAATAAGGCAGAGTACTGAAAATGATAGATGGGAGGAGTACTGGCTATAGGGTAGATAAAATTTGGGTAGTCAGGAAAGACCACCTTGAGGAAGTGACATTTGAGCAGAGCCCATGGTATATACCATGCCAAGCTCCGAAGGGAATAGCATTGTTGACATAGGGATCTGCAAGGGCAAAGGCCAGGAATTGAGAACAAGCTTAGAGGTGTGATCAAGGAACAGAAAGAAAGTCAATGAGGTAAATGAACATAGGTAAGTGATAGTCTTAAGATGTCAGAAAGAGGGTGCCTGGGTGGCTCAGTGGGTTGAGCCTCTCCCTTCAGCTTGGCTCATGATCCCAGGGTCCTGGGATCAAGTCCTGCATTGGGCTCTCTGCTTGGCAGGCAGCCTGCTTCCTCCTCTCTCTCTCTGCCTACTTGTGATCTCTGTCTGTCAAATAAATAAATAAAATCTTAAAAAAAAAAAAAAAAGATGTCAGAAAGATAAGTAATGATCTGATGTAATGATCTGCACGGCTTCTAGGATTTTATTATAAGTTTGGGATTATACTGGAGGGTTTTGAACATGGAAGTGATATAATTATTTATTTCAGGAGAGGAGGAGCAGAGGGAGAAGGACAAGCCGACTGCTGAGTGTGGAGCCTGACGCAGGGATTGATCCCATGACCTTGAGATCATGACCTGAGCCAAAATCGAGAGTCAGATGCTTAACCAGCTGAGCCACGCAGGCGCCCCTGATTTATACTTTTAGAAGATCACTGACCCCTGGGGCACCTGGGTGGCTCAGTCAGTTAAGCATCTGCCTTCTTTGGCTTGTGTCATGATCCTGGGGTCCTGGGATCAAGCCCCGCATCAGGCTCCCTGTTTGGTGGGGAGCCTACTTCTCCCTCTGCCCACTGCTCCCCCTGCTTGGCCGTTCTCTCTCTCTCTCTCTCTGTGTCAGGTAAATAAATAAAATATTTTTAAAAAATCACTGTGTGAAGAACCAACTTTAGTGGGCTAAAAGTGGACCAGCTAGGAGGACTTACTGATGGATTTGATATGGGGCATAAGAATAAGTCTCGGGAATCAGGTTAGATTCTTATCCTGAGTAAGCGGATTATTGGCAGTATCATTTACAGGGATCAGGAAGTCTGGAAGAAGAAAATCAAGAGCTCTCTTAATGATGTATTGTAGTTGAGGTGCTTATTAAATATTTCCAACTTCTTTTCTTAATGTCTTTTCTGTTCTAGTCTTAAATTTCAGCTATCTTGAACTATTTCAATTGATTTTACATTTCCTTTTCTGTGTAGAAACTTTCTCACTTGCCTGTTCCCAGCGCTACCTCTTGCTTATCCTTAAGGTTTAGGCTTAAAATCCAGCTTTTCAGGGCAATTCTCTCCAATTAACTGACTTAAGTTTTGTCCCCTGCTATATGTTGCCATTAATAGTATGACTATTTATTGAAATCACTTGTTAAATATCTTATTTGACAGACTACATTCTGTGAAAGCAAGGTCTGTGTTTCTTTTGCTCATTGCTGCCTTCTCTGTTTCTGGTATACAGTATCACTCAAATGGTTGAGTGAATAAATGAATTACTATCAAGGGATGAATAAAAATTTGTCAGATAAAGAAATGAGATGGGGAGGCAGAAGGGGACAGGAGCCAGACAGGTGGAAGGGATGCACATTCCAGGCAGAGGGGCCAGTAAGTTTGGAGAAAGTCCAAAGGCTCTGGTACTAGAAGTTTAGTTTAGCTGTGGACCTTGTGAAGGGAGATGAAGCTAGAGATAGAAGTGGTTCAGAGTGTGGAGAGTCCTATATGCAATCCTATTGTCACCCTAACTCTTTTCTCGGCTCTAAATGACCTCTAAGGATAATAATAGTCCTTACAGTTATTGTGAAAAATAAGATTAAGTGAGATAATGAAAAGCATGTAGCACAGTGTCTGGCATGTGAAAGTGCTGAATAATTACAGCACTGTATGCTGTAATGAAGCAGAACATTTAGAGAGACATAAGGTAATATTTTGAAAGGTATATACTATATGTAAATAATTTACTGCCTTCTGTAGTTATATGATTTATTAGGAATGGCCATGATTTTTGTTATTACTGGTATTACTGTAACATTGGCAGTTCTAATATGCAATACAGAAGGAAAAACAAAGGGTTTTTTTTTTTTTGGTGGAACCAAATAATGCCAAATATGAGCAAGTATATTTATAGTTAAAACATTTCCATTCAAATATCTTTAAAGATGTAAAAGGTCTTGTTTCTAACTAGATATTTTAAGTTGGGAAAGTGAGTTTGATTATGAACCTTAACATTTATTGAAAATATTTCTTTAGGTGATTAATTCACTATATCATCAGTCACAATACATTTTATATTTAAATAACTGGACTTTGGGGCACCTGGGTGGCTCAGGGGGTTACGCCTCTGCCTTCGGTTCAGGTCATGATCTCAGGGTCCTGGGATCGAGCCCTGCATCGGGCTCTCTGCTCAGCAGGGAGCCTGCTTCCTCCTCTCTCTCTGCCTGCCTCTCTGCCTACTTGTGATCTCTGTCAAATAAATAAATAAAATCTTAAAAAAAAAATAACTGGACATTTCTTAACTATTTCTGACTTTTCATTAAGATGATTTAGTCCCAGCGCTTACAGAAGATGGATTATTGTTTCATTTTCATGAATACCTGAAATAATCTCAGAGTTTTGGGATCATGGTCAGTGTTGAACAACTGCACATAATCAGTTCTCTGCAACTACTGTGTTGTCTTTTAGGTACAGCAGACAGAAGACCCAGATATGAAAGACCACTGAGAAGAAAGGTAAACAACTAATGTACGCTACTGTATATCATCTTCATGATCTCTGAAGTTCTGAAGTGAGGCACATGTTGATGATCAGGCAGAAGAATGCTGCCCGAGAAGGCTTCACAAGGGGATGCATACTTGGTGACTGCCAGAGCCTTGGCTCTAGTCTTTGACTGGTTTTTGTCAGTACCCCAAGAAATGGATCATCTTTGAGAAATAGACTCACATATTCCTGGGAAATAGGGATATAAACTAGAATATAGAATTATTTTTGATGGTGCTTTTAATAATTATGAAGCCTGGGATGTGTGTATTAATCTCACCAGTTTGGTCTTACCCTGTAGGCATAGTTATTTTCACAGGAATATTACCTTCTTCCAAGGCGTACACTACCCTAGTTTTGGTATTGCATTGTTGGGCATTGCCAGATTTTGCTTCTTTAAACCCTACTTTTATATGCCGGCCATCCCCTTCTAATGAATACAGTTTTTAAAAAAATACGTGTATGTTAATGTGATTGACTAAACTGTCACATAGCTATTCTCTGAAACTAGGAGACGTATAATCTCTCATTATATATGTATTCAGTTAGTTTAACCTACTTACTTATTTCCAAGTTCGTATTATTTTTTTCTTATTTCCTCTATTTCTCAGTTTTCAGTGTCTTCTCCTGTACTGACTTCCATCAATAAAGTTCTGAAAACTATAAACAGTCACCACCTTACACTGGTTCAGCTTATAATTTTTCAACTTATGGTGGTGAGAAAGCAGTACACATTCAGTAGAAACTGTACTAGGAATTTTGAATTTTGATCATTTCCTAGGCTAGCATTATGCGGTATGAGCTTGCGCGATGCTGGGCAGTGGCAGTTAGGCACAACCACAGAGTCATGAAGATAAATAACCAATATACTTAACAACCAGTCTGTACCATATAACCATTCTTTTTTTTTTTTTTTGTAACCTTCAGTACAGTATTCAATAAATTATATGACATATTCAGCACTTTATTATAAAATAGGCTTTGTTTTAGAAGATTTTGCCCAAATGTAAGCTAATGTAAGTGTTCTGAGCACATTTAAGTTAGGCTAGGCTAAGGTATGCTGTTTGGTAGGTTAGGTGTATTAAAAGCGTTTTTAACTTACGGTGTTTTCAACTTAAACACTGAGTGTTCAATAAACCCATTGTAAGTTGAGGAAGATCTGTATTTCAAAATACATTGTTACTCTTCAACAAGATGTAAAAAATTTGCTAACAGTCTAAATCCACAGAAATTTTTAGTGAAGGAAGTGTGCTATTAAAGGAGTCCCTTACCAGAAGCATTGCAGAAACAGTGCAAAAATATTAGGTAGATTTGGTGTTTTTCATTTGAATAGCAGCAGCTTTATAAGAGGTCAGATTTTACATCAGTTGCAATTCTGCTTGTGTTTCCTTTTTTGTAGCTTTTTTGCTTTAAAATTAAAGATCATATTCATATTTAACATACTAAACCATTTTATGTTCTATAGGCACTACCTCCTAGGACAGAGAAAATGACTGTTGACCAAGATTGGCCTAGTGTTTATCCTGTTGCAGCACCATTTAAACCTTCTGCTGTACCTCTTCCCATTCGAATGGGCTATCCAGTAAAAAGGGGGGTGCCCATGGCAAAGGAGGGAAATCTAGAACTATTAAAGGTAAGATAAATTGCTGATTCATTGGCTAAGACTTATTTCTAAATAAATGCTGGTCCTCTTCCCACTCCTACCCTGCCTTGTACTTGAGGGTTCAATATGTAGCAGCAGGTATTGTATTTTAGTTTAAACTTTTTTTCAGGTAATAATGGATGATATATTCTGATTGTCCATAGTAGAGAAGACTCAAAGAGTCCTGAGCATTTAAGAATATAACCAGTTGGCGGGACGCCTGGGTGGCTCAGTTGGTTGAGGGACTACCTTCGGCTGGGGTCATGATTCCAGCGTCCTGGGATTGAGTCCCACATTGGGCTCCTTGCTCAGCGGGGAGCCTGCTTCTCCCTCTGCCACTCTGTCTGCCTGTGCACTCTCTCTCTCTCTCTCTCTCTGACAAATAAACAAAATCTTAAAAAAAAAAAAAAAAGAATATAACCAGTTGGTCCCATGGCTTCCTTTCTGGCTTTTTCTTTTCTATTGTATTTTTTCTACCTATATCTTTTGAGTGGAACTCAGAAAAATGAAATAACCTAATTTGAGATTGAGAATTGTGACTGAAATTTACTTTTTTTTTTTTTTTTGTAAGATTTGATTTATTTATTTGAGAGAGAGAGGGAGAGGAACCATGCACACAAGAGAACACCAACGGGGGGAGAGGCAGAGGGTACAGGGCTTGATCCTAAGACCCTGGGATCACGGGGATCATGACCTGAGCCGAACGCAGGCACCTAAACAACTGAGCCACCGAGCTGCCCCTGAAATCTACTTTTAAAGATTTTTATTTATTTTTGACACAGAGAGAGAGAGCACAAGTAGGCAGAGAGGCAGGCAGAGACAGAGGGGGAAGCAGGCTCTCCGCCGAGCAGAGAGCCCCCGATGCAGGGCTTGATCCCAGGACCCTGAGATCATGACCTGAGCCGACGGCAGCGGCTTAACCCACTGAGCCACCCAGGCACCCTTGAAATCTACTTTTAAAAAAGAGATTCTAAAACTTTCTGCCCAGAAAAGTAGAATATCATTTAATATTTTTATAGTCATTCAACTTCTTTATTTTGTGAAGCAGAATATGTCATATTAAATGCTTCAGTTGGTAGCATCTATAATGATTTATGAACTATAAGCTTTTTTTAAAAGATTTTATTTATTTTTGCGAGAGAGAGAGAGTGAACACGTGGGAGCATGAGCAGGGGGAGGGGAGGAGCAGAAGGAAAAGAAGACTCCCCACTGAGCAGGGAGTCCAATGCAGGGCTCAATCCCAGGATGACCTGAGCCGAACACACACACTTAACTAACTGAGCCACCCAGGTGCCATGAACTATAAGCTTTTTAAAGAAAATATGAATATGTTTTGCCTGAGAAGGCATATCTTAGATGGTTCATGTTATATACAGTAAAATTATCATAAACTGTGTTTTCCACTATATGAGAATCTTTTTCTTCTTTTTTTATTGGAAGTGTAGTTAACACACAATTTTACATTAGTTTCAGGTATACAACATAGTGGTTTCACAAGTTTGTGTGCTATACGGTGCTCACTATAAATGTAGCTACCATCTGTCACCATACAGCACTATTACAATATCATTGACTATATTTTCTGCTCTACCTTTTGTCCCTATGATTTACTTACTCCATAACTGGAAGCCTTTATCTCCCACTCCCCTTCACCCATTTCTCCCATCCCTCCATGTCCCTTCCCCTCTAGCAATCAGCCACCAGTTTGTTCTCTGAATTTATGGGTCTGTTTCTGCTTTTTGTTTATTTTGTTTTTAGATTCCACATATAAGTGAAATCATGGTATTTGTCTTTTTCTGACTTACTTCACTTAGCATATGTATGCTACTTTTATATGCTACTTTTATATACATAGCATATATATATGTTCAGTATTGAAAAACCGAAAAACAAAAAAAAATTGCTGAAAGATGATGGTTAAAAAATGAGATGGTAACATGGAAAAGGAGTTGACCGCTGCTAGAGAGGGGTAAATGAAATTTGGAAATCTGAATGTTTCAAGGGATAAAAGAAAACAAACATTGAAGAAACTTATCATTTCTTTAAATGAAAGAAGGGAACTTAGTTTAGGGGTGTCTGGGTGGGACAGTGGTTGAGTGTCTGACTCCTGGTTTTGGGTGAGGTCATGATTTCAAGGTCGTGAAATCGAGCCCCACATTGGGCTCCACACTCAATGCAGAGTCTGCTTGAGATTCTCTCTCCCTCTCCCTCTGCCCCTCCCAGCTGTGTGCACACATGTGCACATTCTCTCTGTCTCAAATAAGTAAATCTTTAAAAAGCAGTTTCTAGAACAGTATGAATCCATTTATGTAAAGTCGTATACATGTATCTATTTTTTAAAGAAATGTCTAGAAGGATGTTAACCAAAATGTTAAGACTGTAGAACCTTGAATAAGTTTTATTTCTTTTTGTATTCCAGGGAAATTAGGATGATTAAACAATAATCTGTGTCCTTGAGTGCTTTTAGTTTTATAACTAAAATATGTGTACCTGTAGATTTTTGGCAGGAAGAGTACTATAAAAGCAGCATTTTTTTTCCCACAATGGTCATTGTAAGATACATCATGAATCTATATTTCACAGAATTCATTTATTCAATTCATAACACATGTGACATAGAATTAATATTGTAAAAACTAGATTTTATTTATTACAAGGTTTGTTGTGCTTAGGATTTAGTTTTATGAAAAATTGTTTTTTTTATGTTTTTGAGGTAGTAGGCGAATTTATCCTTTAAATTTCTCTATTTTAGATCCCCAATTTTCTGCATTTAACTCCTGTAGCAATTAAAAAGCACTGTGAAGCTCTTAAAGGTAAGTGACTGTTTCAGTATATGAACTTCACAATACCATTGAACATAAGAATTTCATTTCTAATGATAAAGGGGTCAGTTCATCAAGAAAATATAACATTTGTTTATGCACCTAAATTTATGCATCTTAGTTTATGCACCTAAGATAGGAATACCTAAGTATATAAAGCACATATTAACAGAAGTGAAGGGAGAAACAGATGGTAGTACAGCAATAGGAGACTTCAATATACCATTTCCAACAATAGATGGATCAGTCAGAAAATCAGTAAGGAAACACTGGATATAAACTATATGTTAGACTGGATGGGTTTAGCAGATGTTTACTGAACGTTACATCCAAAAGAAGCAGAATACAGATTCTTCTCAAGCACATATGAAACATTCTCCAGAACAGATCATATGTTAGGCCAAAAGACAGGTCTTAACAAATTTTAAAATACTGAAGTCGTATCAGGCACCCTTTCTGATCACAGTGGTATAAAACTAGAACTCTGTTACTAGAAAAAACCAGAAAATTCACAGATATATGGGGATTGAACAACATGTCCCCTAAACAACCATTGGTTCAAGGAAAAAATCAAAAGAAAAGTTTAAAAAAATCTTGAAATAAATACAAATGGAAGCAACGTACCAAAACTTACGGGGTACAACAAAATAGTTCTAAGAGGGGAGTTGATAGCATACCTTAAGAAAAAAAATGATCTCAAATAAACATCTCAGTGTACACCTCAAGGAACTAGAAAAAGAAGAATTAAGCTCAAAGTTAGTAGAAGGAAGGAAATAACAAAGATTAGAGTGGAAGTGCAGACTAAAAACGTAAGAGAAAAGATGAACGAAATTAAAACCTGGTTTTTTGGTGAGATAAACAATGTATACAAACCTTTAACTAGGCACATTAGGAAAAAAGAGAGGACTCAAAACTGTAAATGAAAGAGGAGACATTACAGTTGATTCCTCAGAAATATAAAGGATCATAAGGGACTACTATGAGCAATTATATGCCAACTAATTTGACAACCTAGACGACATGGATAAACTTCTAGAAATATGCAGCCTACCAGGTTCAAGGGTTCAATGAAGAAATGGGAAATCTGGGGTGCCTGGGTGGCTCAGTTGGTTAAGCATCTGCCTTCCACTCAGGTCATGATCCCGGAGTCCTAGGATCAAGTCCTCTGTCGGGCTCCTGGCTCAGCAGGGAGACTGCTTCGCGCTCTCGCCCTCACTCTGCTCTTGTGCTCTCTCACTCTTTCTCAAATAAATAAAGGAAATCTTTAAAAAAAAAAAAAAATCTTAAAAATCTTTAATCTTAAAAAAAAAAAAAGGCTATTAATCAATAATCAAGAACCTCCCAACAACAAAGAAATCCAAGCTCAGATAGCTTAATAGGCAAATTCTAATCATTTAAAGAGATAGGACCAATATTTCTCAAATTCTTCCAAAAAAGAGGTGCCAAGGTGGCTCAGTCAGTTAGGTATCTGCCTTCCACTCTGATCATGATCCTGGGATCCTGGGGTCAAGCTCTGCATTGGGCTCCCTGCTCAGTGGGGAGTCTGCTTATTCCTCTCCCTCTGTTTCTCTTCCTCCCCCACTCGTGCTCTCTCTCTCTCAAATCAACAAATAAAATCTTGTTTAAAAAATAATTCTTCCCAAAAAAGAACAGGAGGGAGCACTTCCAAACTCATTTTATGATGACAGCATTACCTTGATGACCAAAACCAGACAAGGGTACTACAAGAAAAGTATTACAGCCCAAATTCCTTGATTAACATTGATACAAAAATCTTCAACAAAATATTACTTAATCAAATTCAACAGTACATTAAAAGGATCATGTCAGATCAAATGGGATTTATTTCAGGGATGCAAGGATGGTCCAACATAAAAATCAGTCAGAGTGATGTATCACATTAACAAAACAAAATTAGAAGAAAACATAGGCAGTTAGCTCCTTGACGTGAGTTTTGGCATTGATTTTTGGATTTGATACCAATAGCAAAGGCAACAAAAGCAAAAATTAACAGGTGGGACTATACCAAACTACAAAGCTATAGCACAGCAAAGAAAACCATTGACAAAAGGAAAGGGCAATCTACAGAATGGGAGAAAATATTTGCAAACCTCGGGTCAGAGGTTAATATCCAAAATATATAAAGAATTCATACAACTCAATAACAAAAAATCCCAGACAATTCAATTTAAAAATAAATAGAGGATCGGAAGAATTAATATTGTTAAAGTGTTCATACTACCCAAACAAAGTATAGATTGAATATAATCCCTATCAAATACCAACAGCATTTTTCACAGAACTAGAAGGAAGCATCCTAAAATTTGTATGGACCCACAAACGTCCCTGAATAACCAAAACAGTTTTGAGAAAGACCAAAGCTGAAGATCTCACAGTCTCAGATTTCAAGATATACTATAAGCTATAGTAATCAAAACAGTATGGTATCAGGACAAAAATAGACACATCGATCAATGGAACAGGATAGAGAGCCCAGAAGTAAGCCCATGCTTATATGGTCAATTCAGCTATGACAAAGGAGGCAAGAATATGCAATGGGGAAAAGACAGTCTCTAATAAATGATGCTGGGAAAATGGGACAGCTGTATGCAAAAGAAAGAAACTGGACCACTGGCTTAAGTCACACACAAAAATAAACTCAGAATGGATTAAAGTCATAAATGTGGACCTGAAATCATAAAACTGCTTAAAGAAAACATAGGCATTTCTTCGACATTGATCTTAGCACTATTTTTCTTGATATGTCTCCTTGGGAAGGGAAATAAAAGCAAAAATAAACTTGAGACCACTAGAATAAAAAGCTTTTGCACAATGAAGGAAACCATCAACAAAATGAAAAGGCAACCTACTGAATGGGAGAAGGTATTTACAAGTGATATATCTAATAAGGGGTATATAAAATATATAAAGAACTTAACACAACTCAACACCAAAATATCCCAAATAATTTGATAAAAAAATGCGCAGAGGACCTGAATAGATATCTTTCCAAGGAAGACATACAGATCATCAGTGGACAAGTGAAAAGATGCTCAGTATAACTAATTGTGGAAAGACGAGTGCAAATTGAAACCACAAGGAGCTGTTACCTCTCGCCTGCTAGAAATAGTTATCACCCAGAAGGCAAGGGATACCAAATGTTGGTGAAGATGTGGAAAAAAGGGAAACCCTATTGTACTGATGGATAGGGATGTAAATTGATATAGCCAGTATGGAATGTAGTAGGGAGGTTTCTTAAAAAATTAGAACTCCCATGTGATCCAGCAATCACACTTCTGGATATATATATATATATTCAAAAGAAAAGGAAACATGGTATTGAAGAGATATCTGTACTCTTCTGTTCACTGCAGCATTATTTACCACAACCAAAAAATGGAAACAACCTAAGTGGGGAGCTCCTGGGTAGCTCAGTCATTAAGCGTCTGCCTTCAGCTCAGGTTATGGTCTTAGGGTCCTGGGATTGAGCACTGCATTGGGCTCCCTGCTCAGTGGGAAGCCTGCTTCTCCCTCCCCCACTTCCTCTGCTTGTGTTCCCTCTCTCACTGTCTCTCTTTCTGTCAAATAAATAAATTAAAATCTTAAAAAAAAAAAAAAAAAGGTGTATATGTGTTTGATATTATTTAGTTATGAATAACTAAATCTGTGACATCCTGCCATCTGTGACAACACAGATGGGCCTTGAGGGCATTGTACTAAATGAAATAAGACAGAGAAAGACAATTGGATTATTATTTCACTTATATGTGAAATTTAAAAAGGCTGAACTCAGAATAGTAGGGGCTGGGTGGGGGAGGGAGATGTTGGTCAAAGAATACAAACTTCCAGTTTTATGATAAGTTCTGGGAATCTAACATACAGAATAGTGATTATAGTTATTAATACTATGTTCTCCAACTGGAATTTGCTAAGAGAGCAGATCATAAATATTCTTAACACAAAAAGAAATGGTAATTACGTGACACTGTGTTAGTGTTGTGATTGTAATCATGTTGCAACATATATATAAGTGCATCTAGTCAATATATCGTGTACCTTAAACTTACACAATGTTTTATGTCAACTGTATCTCAATAAAAATGGAAGAACAAAACCTCATTTTTAATGTATTAAATTGCCTTATATTCATTGCTAGTTTCTCCTTTTTTTAGAAAAATTTTCAAGTTTTCAGTGAATTGTTAAGTTGTCAGATCTGCAAGTTCCTTTTTTTTTTTTTTTTTCAGACTACTCTGCAAGTGGCTATGAATAATAAATAGAACCAGAAATTGTAGTCCTTGTTCAGGTAGGCTAGGGACTTAATTGTTGCATTATAGATAGCACATACATAAAGTGATGGAAGAAAATATTGCTAGTGTTGCCAATAGATAGAAATCAGTTTAATCCAAACTGAAGATAATGTAGAAAGATGCCAAGACAATAGTTAGTAGAGTCAGTAACGGGATACTTTGCAAAGAGTTATCTTGAAGAAATTGTTTAAAATAAGAACTTCACAGTGATACATAGATGTGGTAACATCAAGTAGCAGAAAAACTGATGATGAAAAGCAGTAGTCTTATTTCTCCTTTCCCCTCAGCCCCTCATTTTAGAAGTGTTCTCTTTTAGTCATTGTTTATAGGTCTGATAATTACTTGCTGAGAGTATATTTGCTTATTTTTCCACATAGTCCTTTTATTTATTTATTTATTTGACAGAGAGAGAGAGAGATCCTAGGTAGGCAAAGAGGCAGGCAGAGAGAGAGGAGAAAGCAGGCTCCCCGCCGAGCAGAGAGCCCGACGTGGGGCTCGATCCCAGGACCCTGAGATCATGACCCGAGCCAAAGGCAGAGGCTTAACCCACTGAGCCACCCAGGTGCCCCACATAGTCTCTTTCTATATAGTATTTATTATATATTCTTTCTCTATATATTTTATATATGTATAGTTATGTTAGTATATATTTTTTGTTATACATATGTAAAATGGAAGTAATCACCAGACCATGATTATATTTCCAATTCTAAATTTATTGAATTTGAACAATATTTATTGATTCCTAGATATAAACAGAGAGAGCATGCAGAGGGGAGGGAGAGAGGAGGAGGGAAAGAGAATCTGAAGCAGAGGGGCACCTGGGTGGCTCAGTAGGTTAAAGCCTCTGCCTTCGGCTCAGGTCATGATCTCAGGGTCCTGGAATCGAGCCCCACATCAGGCTCTCTGCTCAGCAGGGAGCCTGCTTCCTCCTCTCTCTCTCTGCCTGCTTCTCTGCCTACTTGTGATCGCTGTCTGTCAAATACATAAATTAAAAAAAAAATCTTTAAAAAATAAAAAAAGAATCTGAAGCAGACTCCTTGCTGAGTACAGAGCCTCACGGGACTCAGTCTCATGACTCTGAGATCATGACCTGAGCCAAAACCAAGAGTCGGCTTAACTGACTGCCCCACCCAGATACCCCTCACTCACTTACTCTTTTTCCTTCCCACATGCGCGGAGGTAAAGGCAAAGAATTTTTTTTTTTCATAGTTTTATGCATGTTTTCATATGTATACATAGACTCAATTTCTCATCTAATTTGCATTGGACTACATACAGAAGGACATTGGAATTGTTTTAGGTTCACAGCTGTTAGCGATTGGTTGTGTAGTTTAATTCAAGAGTTAGTACCTTTGAATGAATTCTTCATGCTAATTAAAAAGGAGATATATAAATGCTCAGTACACTTGTTAAGGCTTTTCAGAAAAGAAAATGAACTGTAAAAACTCTTCACAGGCAGCCTGATAATGCTGGAAGGAGAAATAGTATAGTGATCATGATTATGATAAAATTTGAGCTTTTGGAAGGGCCTTTTATTGAGAAATGTAAGGAAGAAATAAGTCTTAAAAAGTAGGAAGAATGACTTTACTCTTACATGAGGGAAGAACAGTCTCTCCTATCTTTCATGTATGTGGTCTTTTTGGGATAGTAGAATGCATTTCTATCCTTTTAGTATGTATCTGTTTTCATTGGTGCCTAGTGATAGACTGTCGCTGATCATTATTCCAGATTTGTTTCTTGTTTGCCACAAACCATGTAGCACTTTTTGATCCTTTGTGAAGCCAGTTAAGGAATGTACTACACTGTGATAAATCTCTTTTTTTTTTCCTTTTTAAATATTAATTTGGAATGTGCATTTATAATCTAGAAATGGGTTTTTAAATGAGGTGCTTCTAAAATACTTCATAATTCTTAAATGAATGGTTTTCATATAGCACATTCAGAAGAGTAGCATTATATTTTAAGTGTTTAAGTGTTTAATCTTTCTTTGATTTTGTCTTTACACTTTTGCCAGCTTCTAGATTTAGCTTGTATCTTCCAAATAACTCAAAAGCTTTTAAAATATTTCTTCTCAATTTTCTTTTAAAGTAGGTCAGTTCAGATTTTATATCTAACTTGCAAGTGGAAAATCTGAAGCACAGGAAAGTTAGGTAATTTACCCAAACTTTAATAATCAGTGGTAGAAGTTAAGTAAAAACCAGGGTCTTCCGAAGTCTAGTCTATTGCTCTACCTATCAGATGAATACGGGTCTATTATGTACTTTCCAGTTGGCTGTATTTTTTAGACATATAATCCGGTAATTTAAAAGTTGTAATTATCATCTGGTTATTGAAATGACTTATTCAAAGTTATAAAAAATAAAAGACTCAGTACAAACCCAAGAACTCATAAAATTCTCCAAACTAGTCTCTTATAAAGTGCTTGGCAGTGTGGCATCTTATAGTGCAGGATATTGGAATTATTCCATGATGGGAATAAAATTTAACTTCAGTAATCATGCTCTTTTCATTTTATTTTAATGTCAGAATTGCGGAGCTACTTCTTTCCCCTCAAGTGTGTGAGTATTACTCTCTTAAGCAGGGTGTTCAGGGAATGGTGTGAGCTATACTTAATTTGTTACCATATATTTAGTTATAGATCTTGGAGTCTTTGTGGCATTTTGCTGACTGGTATTAAAGCCTATAAAGGGAGCTAAATATAGTACCTACTATAAGAAAATTGTTAACTATAGGAAATGTTATTGACAAAGTACCTTTCACTGTCCCTTAAATCATCACGTGGAAGAGTTCCCACATATGCCTGTGCTTGTGACCAGCCTCTCCTGCAGTCATGCTTTTTGGAGAAAGCACAGACCCCCTGAGGTTTAATAGGTTTGACCTAAGAAACCGATTACTTTTAGGTATTCTTAGAATGAATGAAGATTCTTAGAATGCAGTGAAATTTCCATGGAGGGGAGGCTGATAGTGCCAGAAGTTTTCATCTCAAGCTGAGAGCCCTCTACCGCACTAACTTTATAGGAATAGGGCAAAATGAAATCAGCTACCTTTTTACAGAGTCCCTCAATACAGATAGCTATAGGACATGCCGGGAGCTCTTTTTCTTTTCAGCCCCCTCTCACCTGTGCCCCACCCTTCCACTGGAGGCCTGAGTTTATATTTCTGTGCTGTGGAGATAGATGGTGCGCCACATTTTTGTCACAGTGCTTGAAACTTCCCGTTGTGGCCCACTTGTCACAGCCAGTCCCCCCTCCCCTCTAGGCTAGTTGTGTTGCCTGAATCTGAGGACAAGTCTGTTCCTCTTTCCATTTAGCTTCATTGGCACAGAAGTCACCTAGAGGAAACATGAGTTACTGTAAGGATCTATTTAATAATGCCCTAGACTGTACCTGTTCAGTTTGAGGCCCTATTCAGCTCAGTTTCTGAGAGAATGGAGACCATATCTCTCTTCTAAGAGCTCTTTCAGAGCCTCTTTTAGTTCCCCTCAGACCTTTAGTAACTTTCATTTGGGAATGAATTACTATTAACTGTTGCTTTTCTCAAAAATAATTAACACTCTGAGCACTATGAACTGTTTGCTTTTAGTTGGTGAGTGAGGGGGGATTAAACTGTCCCATAACTAGGTATGTGCAAAGCTAATAATAAGCTTCCATCAAGTCAGAGCTTCCTTTTAACCAAGCTTACTGCTCCTCACCAAACCCAGGTTATCTGAGTCATTCATTTAATCACATTCCCTAACTAGGATTCATCTGAGAGGAAAAGGGGTGAAGGATGATGATGTGTTTGTGAGGTGCAGAAGACAGTCTGCTCTTTCATTCCATGTAGCTCGAGAGTCCTCTCCCTCAGTAATTTGATTTTGTCTGGTAGCGCACATTGCAATGAGAATGTACTTGGCAAAACTATACTTGAGATTATTTTTCTTAATTCTCAGATTTCTGTACTGAGTGGCCAGCTGCTCTGGACAGTGATGAAAAATGTGAGAAGCATTTTCCCATTGAAGTGGACACAACTGATTATGTTTCAGCAGGACCATCTATCCGAAACCCCAAAGCACGAGTAGTAACCTTAAGGGTAAGGAATATTTTTTTTTTAAATAAGAATTATTATAAGGGGCACCTGGGTGGCTCAGTGGGTTAAAGCCTCTGCCTTCAGTTCAGGTCATGATCCCAGAGTCCTGGGATTGAGCCCCGAATCAGGCTCTCTGCTCAGCAGGAAGCCTGCTTCCCTTCCTCTCTCTCTGCCTGCCTCTGTGCCTACTTGTGATCTCTGTCTGTCAAATAAATAAATAAAAATCTTAAAAAAAATTATTATAATACATTAATTCAAAATAACATTTTGTATATATAAAACTGATACCGTAGAAAATTTGGAAAACAGTGAAAATTTTAAAGTATTAAATAAAATTGCCTCTAATTCTACCACTTATAAATAACCTTGACTACTGGAGTTCATTTTAGTATATATATAGTCAACCTTTGTGTATGTTAATAGGATGATACTATATTAGATTAGTTATCTGCTCTTTTTTATTTAACAATGTGAATTAAAATTTTTCCAAGGTTATTAAACATTCTTTAATTTTTTTATTGAACTATAGTTGACATACATTATTATATTAATACCAGGTGTACAACCTAGTGACGATTATATACGTTACAAAATACTCACTATGATAAATGCAGTTACCATCTGTTAGCATACAAAGTTATCACTCTTTAATATTTTTTTTTTATTTTTAAGTTATCTCCATACCCAATGTGGGGCTTGAACTCAAAACCCCAAGATCAAGAGTCACATGCTCTACTGACTGAGCCAGCCAAGTGCCCCTCTTTAATATATTATTAATGGCTACATAGAATAACATAAATCAGGGTCTTTTCTGTGCTAAGAGAGTGTTTGAGGCTGAACAT
Organism: Lontra canadensis; assembly: GCF_010015895.1. NCBI lineage: Eukaryota > Metazoa > Chordata > Mammalia > Carnivora > Mustelidae > Lontra > Lontra canadensis. Next base: position 30,463,625 of record NW_022631003.1, on the reverse strand, counting down.
TGATAAGAGACCAAAATCTGAATATTCGGGCTTTTTGTTTACTCTTTCAGAGATTTCTTAGGAAATAAGTGATAAATAATAGTGGTTTTAATTCCTCTTTTTAAATATCTATACCTTGTTTTTATCTTTTCTTTTTGTCTTTTTCATTAGATGAAACTTCTAAAATAATGTTTATGTAGTCCTTTATGCTGTTCTATACAATGGATGTGCCTCTGGCTTTTAGCTTCTAATTATACATTGGTATTCAGTTTGAGATAATAGCCTCTATTATTTTAACGATGTGTCCTAGTCCTATAGCATTTTCTAAATGATCTCCTTTGAATTAATGTAGTAATGAATTATATTGTTATATTTACACTTACTGAAGTGTTCTGAACCCTGATTATTTCATAGTACATCATTCTTTTACTTTACTATGGATCTGCTGTTAGCATTTTATTTAGGATCGTTTGTCCTCATCTCATGTTGCTTTGGAGAAACATTAAATCCCTGCTTCTACCCATCAGAGCATGTCACATACTATTGCAGTTCCAAGTGTCTTGCTGTAGTAACTCCCAAGTTAGTATTTGAAACCACTGTTTCCTCCCGTAAGAGTCTTGATCCACATGGCATAGCTTTCTCACACAGCAGTCACAGAGCAGTTACCTGATGGGTTTTTGTTTTTTGTTTTTTTTTTTTTGTTTTTAACTAAAAAAATTTTAGATTTATGAAAAAGTTTCACGGATAGTTCACAGAATCCCCCTATATTTCACACCAAATTTCTTATGTTGTTAACATTTTTACTGTTGTGGTACATTTATTACAACTGAGCCAATATTGATACATTATTAATTAAAGTTCATACTTTATTCAGATTTTCTTTTTAAAGATTTTATTTCTTTATTTGAGAAACAGCACTCATGAGACAGAACATGAGTTGGGGGGCATGGGAGAGGGAGAGGCAGGCTCGCCACTGAGCAGAGAGCCCTGTTGACACCAGGCACTGTCCCAGGACCCTGGGATCTTGCTCTGAGCCAAAGGCAGATGCTTAACAGACTGAGCCACCCAGGTGCCCCTATTCAGATTTCTTTAGGCACCTCTTGACTGTGGTGGTTTCTCAGAATTTACTTGTTTTTAGTGACCTTGACACTTTTGAGAAGTACTAGTTATGTATTTTGTGGAATGTACTTCATTTTAGATTTGTTTGATGTTCTTCTCATGCTTAGACTGGTATGTATTTGGGGGAGGAAAACCTCACCAGTAAAGTGCCATTTCATCACATCATAGCAAGGGTAGAGACTCCTTTTTTTTTTTTTTACACTCAAAAAATTGGTTTTTGTACTCCATGTAATCTGTATTTTAAATCAGAACAGTCCATGTGTGGGGTGCCTAAGTGGCTCAGTCAGTTAAGAGGCTGCCTTTGGCCAGGGTCATGATCGAGGGATTCTGGGATCAAGTCCTACTTCGGGCTCCTTGCTCAGCAGGGAGCCTGCTTCTCTCTTTCTACCCCTCCCCCTGCTCATGTGTGCTCTCTCTCTCCCTCCCTCCCCTTCTCTCTTTCTCTTTGTCAAATAAATAAAATCTTTTTTAAAAATGAAAAAGAGCTCCTGGGTGGCTCAGTGGGTTAAAGCCTCTGCCTTCGGCTCGGGTCATGATCCCAGGGTCCTGGGTTCGAGCCCCATATCGGGCGCTCTGCTCAGCGGGGAGCCTGCTTCCCCCTCTCTGTCTGCCTGCTTCTCTGCCTACTTGTGATCTCTGTCTGTCAAATAAAATATTTTAAAAAAAATGAAAAAGAACATTCCATGTAGACTGCAAAAATATGTTGACAGTCTTGCAACCAGTTTTACACTATAAGGTAACAAATAGATAAACTTTAATTTCTAGAAATTTTATCAGAGGTACATCCATGTTTGATTTGTAATTTTCTTTCTTTGATAGGTTTTGGTATCAGGATTGTGCCTTCTTTATGAAATAAATTTACAAAGCTTGTCAGCCTTTTTTTCCCCCTAGAATAGTTTAAATTTCATAGCATTATATGTTTGGAGAAATTGAAAATATTAAAATCACAAAAGACAATACATGTTTACTCTATAAATTTTAGAAAATCTAGATAAAAGGGAAAAAAAAAGCCTTAAAATTATAGTTGGCCAACATTCCACAGGTTAATATAAATTACCTAGGGAGTAAGGCACCTGACTGGTTCAGTCAGAGGAGCATGTGACTCTTGATCTCAGGGATGTGAATTTGAGCTCACATTGGGTATAGAGATTACCTAAAAATGTTTTTAAAAAATCTTTTTAAAAGTACCTAGGGGTAATTAATACCTGATACATTTTTAATAATTTAATAAATGTTGCCTCTTTTTAATAATAATGATGATAATAACAACCAACTGTTGTCAAGCTCTATGTTAAGTGATTTAAAAAAATCTCTGAACTCAGAATCCGGAAATCTAGAATTTTGCCTTACTTTTTGTGGGCCTTAATCTTCAGTACCAGAATAGACATCCAGTTCCCTACTTGTTCTGTTTGTTTATTTTATTTTACATAAAAATAATCCGACTGCATTATTTGAAGTATCCCACAAGATACCACTTACCTATCAGGCTACCATCCTCTTTTGTCTCCTTTTTTTTTAAAAAAAAATTTTTAAAGATTTTATTTATTTATTTATTTGAGAGAGAGAGAGAGAGAGATCACAAGTAGGCAGAGAGGCAGGCAGAGAGAAAAGGGGAAGCAGGCTCCCCGCTGAGCAGAGAGCCCGATGTGGGGCTTGATCCCAGGACCCTGAGATCATGACCTGAGCCAAAGGCAGAGGCCCAACCCACTGAGCCACCCAGGCGCCTCCTGTCTCCTTTTTGTCTTATGCCACCATGTGATACCTTCATCACTTCTTTGTGTTCTTTTCCTAACTCACATCTGCCCTTCTTGGGCTCTTTTCACTCTACCCACTGACGGTTGAAGCTCAGTGGTGGTGTCCTGAATGGTGTCATGTAGTTCAAGGGTAAAAGTAGGTAAAACAGTGGGACTAAAGCATGTGCATTCCTGTATGACTTATTTTTTGTTGTTATTTATTTTTTGTGGGGAGAGCATGAGAGAGAACCTGAGTTCTCTTCGGGTGTATAGGGAGGGAGGGAGGGAGAGAGAATCCCACGCAGTCTTCTTGCCCAGTGCAGAGCCCAGTGTGGGGCTTGATGTCACAACCCCAAGATCATGACCAAAATCAAGAGTCAGATGTTTAACCAGGTGTTGCATGGCATGATTTAAAGTAATATTGTGAAGCCAGTCAAATATTATAAAGTAGTATATTAAGAAATACTCATGGTCCTGGGATCGGGCCCCGCATCGGGCTCTCTGCTCAGTGGGGAGCTTGCTTCCCCCTCTCTCTCTGCCTGCCTCTCTGCCTACTTGTGATCTCTCTCACTCTGTCAAATAAATAAAATCTTTAAAAAAAAATACTCAAATTTTTAAATTCAGAGAAAGAAAGATGGTATCATATTTTTCTTGATAGTCATAAAGGTAGTGCTGAATTAAAAACAATATTTGTGTAGGACTTTTCTTTAAAAATGGCTTTCTTCTATTTATTCTCATTTATTTCTGACAAAAATCCTGTGAGTACTTTGTTTTGTAAATGAGGAAACAGTAAGATCCAATGATTTAAGGTCACTTAGCAAATAAAGTAGCAAATCTAGAAATCAAACCCAGGTCTTTTTTTTTGTATATAACTATAGTTCTTTAACTGACGTACTGTGCTTCTAAATAGAGAAGATATTTCACACAATTAGATTTATTTCTCAATTTATGTAACTCTTAAATATGGGCATTTGAAAGTACATACATAAAACCATGATCTCCTATGATTTGAAATATCAGTGTTGTTTTTGGGGATAATGTTAATAGTACAGTATTGATGCTTTAAAATGTAGCAAAAGAAAAGTCCAAGCATTCTTTAGAATTTTGGAAAAAGAATGGTAATGATTGCTGCTCAACTTCAGAGTCAGACTATTAATCTAGGTTAACGACTACAATTTTGCAGTGCCTTTGAGTGCTAGCAGGTGGCGTGAGTGTACCACATAGCTCTAAAATATTTTGAGTTTCTGGCATAAATGCTGTATAATTTTTGAACATTCAGAGTGTTAATGTGAATGTAAGTTTTAAAGCAGTTACAGTAATCAGCGTTGGTGCCTTTTTTTTTTTTTACTACTTCTTACATAAAAAGCTAGAACACTTAAATTTTTTAAATTGTAAATTTTTAAATTTATTGTTGAAAATGATTACATTGAAGGGAGTTTTAAAAGGAAAAAATCATTCCATTCTCTTATTCTAACATAAAAACTATTCTTTGTACTGTTTTTGTATGCATGCATATGTACAAATATGTTAATAATTAGGGGTACATTCATTTCACTATTTCCTTATAAGTAATTCTTATTGTTAATAATCAGAATTATATTCTTTTATCCCTCAAGCTGATAACCTGGTTGTTTTTCCTGCATTTGTTCTTTAAAAGTGTATTTTTATTTATTTATTTCCTGTATTTTCTTAGTTCAAATAAAAATTCACAGTGCTTAAAAAAAATAATGTATCCTTTCTTTTTTTCATTTATGTGTTCATTCAACAAATACATGTCATATGTTCTTTAAGTGCTAGGCCATCACCAAAAATAGGACCGATACCATTCTTACCCTGGAGAGTTTGCAGTCTAGTGGCAAAAACGGAAAAATAAATAAGCTCTTCTGCTATAATGTCTTGAGGGAAGTGCAGGGTTATTGAAGCTAGAGAGAAGTGGATGTGATTGTAAAATCTTATTGAGGCTTTTTTCTCTTCATATAGTTATGAATTTTTCTTATTCTTAATGCCGTCCATGGAAAAACAGTGTGTGGTTTACCTTACTTAACTCTATTCTAATATCTAACCTATTTTTCTGTGTCAAGTCTAGTCTTCTTTTAGATACCTTCAATCCATGCCATAATTTCTCTCCAAATTAAAAACTGTTCATGTAGTCCAGTGTTTCCCAAAATATGTTTTAAGGAAGACTAATTCCATGAACTGTCCCTTGAAAAATAGAATATGAGGTCAGATAAATTTGGAAATTGATACATAAGAACCCTGCGTCTTGAAATTTCAGAATGCTCATTAGCATATTACCTCTTCTAAGAAATCCTTCTATAAAGAACCCAGCTTAACTCTGTATTATCTTAATATATTCAACAAAAATAGCCTTTTTAGATAAATAATTCTTAACAGCCTCTGGGACTAGTATTAACATTTTGAGAAATGTTGAGCTGAATTTCAAATGTTTTGATCCTTCTTGAATGCTCTATACCATCTTCCATGAGATACCTGTACCTTTTAAAATAAATACCCCTAAGCAAGTTGCAATGATAAAAGTCTCATAATTGCATGGTGGAAATATCTTAAAGCATTTTTGTTTTATCCAAGTATTCTTATATTCCAGCTTTACTAATACTAATTGAGTTTAATTCTTAGTGCTACTCATAAGCTATAATATCATTTATTTAAGAGACTTACTGGTTCTTACAGGAAAGGTGCTAATGCCCAGAACTTTCAACTCAAAACAGTTTCCTCCTCCTCTTTTTTTTTTCCCCATGAGTAAGATCAGGCTTCATAATGCTTGCCGTTTGCTAAGTCTATATAGACAACGGTACAGGTTGCAAAAGTTTCTTTTTGGTTAGTTTAACATTAAATAATATTGTTACTGGGTTTTTGGGTTTTCTTTTCACTAAACAAAGTATCTGAAATAATTCTTTTCAAATAACTTTTTCTTGTATTTTTAAGGTTAAACTTTCCAGTTTGAATTTAGATGATCATGCAAAGAAGAAACTCATTAAACTTGTGGGAGAGCGATACTGCAAGACTACAGATGTACTTACCATCAAAACAGACAGGTAAAGAAAAGTTCAGCGGATTGGTCATTGTGTTGTTTTTATTGGTCATTGTGTTGTTTTATTATCTTCCAGTCCTCTGGCAGTCCTTTCCTTAAGAAATGACATTGAAAATCGGGGTATACATAAACAATGAATTCTGGTACACTGAAAAGAAATTAAAACAATAAAAAAAAATCAGGGTAGCCTTTTACATCAACATACATTAACTTATTAGGTCAGTGAAGTTGTCCCATTCATGTGTTTATTTATTTATTATTTTTTTAAGATTTTATTTATTTATTTGACAGAGACACAGTGAGAGAGGGAACACAAGCAGGGGGAGTGGAAGAGGGAGAAGCAGGCTTCCCACCAAGCAGGGACCGATGCAGGGCTCCATCCCATGACCCTGGGATCATGACCTGAGCCGAAGGTAGACACTTAACAACTGAGCCACCCAGCCACCTGCAATTCATGTGTTTAATATCTTCATACTAGTCTACTGTTGCTGTCCTCTTTATGGACATGGAGAGGCTTGCCTAACTGCCTAGTTAAATTATTATTGTTATTTTTTCAGTCTTGATTCTAATATATCCATGTGTAGAAGACTCAGGGAAGATGTTAGAAGAGAACAAAAATGTGATTTGCTAGTGATTAAGGTTTAAACCGATTTTTACAAAGTCAAAGATCTTTTAGTTCAAAATTTAAATGATTAAATACAGAAATTTAATTTACCCAGGCAATTTTGTAAATAAGAATTTTAGTGAATTTGCTTCATAAAAACAGTATTGAATTTACCTCATATGAATTTATAAATTATGTTATTTGAAGTGTAGGAGGGTTATTGGTATGTTTTTACAAAAGGGTTATTTTATTTCTGTTTTTGGAAGGTGGGGAAGGGTAGAAGGAAAGGGAGAGAGAGAATCTTAAAGCAGGCTCCATGCCCACCACGGAGCCTACCACGGGGCATGATCTTGTGACCCCAAGATCATGACCTGAGCAAAATCAAGAGTCAGACACTTAACTGACTGAGCCCCCAGGTGCCCCAGGATTATTTTATTTTTATCTTACCATATTTGGCTGTTTTTGAATTATGTCAAAATATAAAGACCTACCTTTAGAGAAAAGCAAGTGGGCAGATATCTTTTCTCCCTTCCCATTCTAGTTTCAAAGCTCTTGGAGGAGTCAATATCAATTAAGTTTTATGTCCTCCTTCTTAATGGTGAGAAGAAGTACTATGGTATATATAAATGAAGGCAGTAATGTGGGGGTGGGAAAAACTTGGGAACCCTGGTTTTAGAGTATTATTGTATGGGGGGAAAATAGATTTGAAATATATTAGTAATATTCTTTTTTACTGTCTTTAGAAAATGTAAAATAAGGTTGAGTTTTTAGTTTGTGCAACTTAATTACTTTTAAAGTAATTTTTAAATATAACTTTTAAAGTTGCTTTTAAAATAACTTTTAAAGTTGCTCTTTGAAATTCTGTAAGTATTTGACAAAGTTTTTCCCTAAGTTTTCAAGTGTTGGGGTGTGTGTGTGTGTGTGTTTATGGTAGCAATTATTTAGAGAACTATTAAACCTAAATATATAGAATAAGCAGAGTACCGTTAAAGTCACTTGTCATGTGATTTTTTTTTTTTAAGATTTTATTTATTTAATTAACAGAAAGAGGGAGAGAGCGAGCACAAGCAGGGGGAGCAGCAGGCAGAGGGAGAAGCAGGCTCCCCGCTGAGCAGAGTCCAACGTGGGGCTCCATCCCAGGACCCTGGGATCATGACCTGAGCCAAAGGCAGATGCTTAACTTACTGAGCCACCCATATGCTCCTGTCAAATGATGATTTTATTTTATATTTAAAGAAATTGGAATTAATGATTTCTAAAAGCTTAATTTGTTATCTTATATTTATGTAGAAGTTTTATCTAATATTAGGTCATTAGTTCCATTTTAAATACAACAATATAGCATTGAATAGTGTAGCTCATTTTTTAAAAACTTGGCTCTGGAGAAATCAAGATGAACATTTTGATTAGCCTCTGTCTTTAGTTTATCTCCATCTATCTCTATTTTCTATTTCTATCTAGTCTATCTCTATTTTTAAAATGAACTCAGTAGATACACTCACACTGTCCAGCAGACTCTTAGCCCCAAGATTGTGAAGGGCACTTGGATTGGACACAGTCATATTAAAAATAGTGTAAAACTATTATCAGATACAAATAACTCCGTTAGTGATGAAAACAAAGAGAAATAAAAGGTAGGATATTCCCTGAATATAGAGAATACCTGAATATAAGTTATCCTTTGTATTTAGTGTTTGTATATTTTGCAAATTATTTTATGTACTGAATTTTTAAAATTTTGACTTCTTCTCTTTCTCTTACAGGTGCCCTTTAAAGAGACAGAATTATGATTATGCACTATATCTGCTAACAGTTTTATACCATGAGTCTTGGGTAAGTTATTGTGTGTGAATGTTTAATAATTTTGTCAGTATAATTTAGATGGTGGTAACATTTCAAAACAGTCTGTGACAAGTACTCAGTTGAGGATTTAATGAACCACTAAACTACAGATGAAATGTTATAAATAACTTCTACTGACATTGAAATTGAGGACCTTGAAATAGATTAAGCAGTCCATCTCAGTTCCATCTTACAGAAATCAGATGACCAAGTACTAAATGCCTTTAAAATTCAGAGTTTATGTCTTTGGTTAGAAGATTGGAATTTTTTTTTTCTTTTGTTTGACTTTGGCTGAAAGTTATCAAAGTTATAGAAGGGAGTTCATCTGTATAACTCGAGAATTTAGAATGCATCCTGCTGTTTAAATAAACTTCGTAACAGTGCCCCAAAACTTTATAGAAAGGTATTTTAAATATTTATTAAAATTTTTAGTTAACACATAGCCTTTTGTGTGAACATTTCACTAGTTTACATTAGGGACAATTAAGGGCAATTATTTATTTAATTTTAGTATTAAAAATAGTCTTGTGTCTGGGTTTATTGAGGTTTAATACAGGCATACACATTTATTTATAAGGAAGTTTTTGCTTGAGCATCAACTTACTAATTTTTTTTTTTTTAAAGATTTTATTTATTTGACAGACAGAGATCACAAGTAGGCAGAGCAACAGGCAGAGAGAGAGGGGGAAGCAGGCTCCCTGCTGAGCAGAGAGCCCGATGTGGGGCTCGATCCCAGGACCCTGGGATCATGACCTGAGCCGAAGGCAGAGGCTTAACCCACTGAGCCACCCAGGCGCCCCTCAACTTACTAATTTAAAGTTGGTATCTAATATGTTTGGGTAACTCAAAGTTTTAAATATTATTTTTAAAAATTAAAATAATTTTAAATATGCATAAATTAATTTTTTTGTGGCTTGCCTAACAGACATGGGACTCGGTAGTATTTTCTATTAGGAACATTTGAAGGAATGGAGATAGGAGAGTGTTACTCTCTTTAGATGTTTGAAGGACTTCATATTAAAGAAAGGGTAGATTTGTTTTTCATGACTTTTAGGTATACAACAAGGTAAAAGCAATAGAGAAACAGACTTTGTCACTGAGTACAAACTTTCTAAGAGTCCTCTAAAGATGGAGTGTGCTACTTTTAATTGGTAGAGAACGTTCCATCCGTTGGCTACTTAATGGGGATATGGTGGTGAAAGGATCACTCTCTTTGGAGAGATAGTTGGATTAGATGCCCTTGGGAATCTCCTGCCATCCGTGAGATGTAATTGAATAAACACATGGAACCATTCTCCAGACTGCTCATAGCATTCTCTTCATAATAACAATAAAACTGTAGCACAAGAGTTTAAGTGGAAAATAAAAGAAAAGGAAATTTTGTTGCCAGATTAGTAAAGAACAAAAAGTAGCTGGTAGCTTTTCTCTTCTTTTGAGGTATTCTAATTATCATAATTCATCCGGATTTTCTAGTTCCTGGCTTCAGGAGCAACATCATAATAGCAGTTAATCTCTCTTTCCTGTCAGTTGATTTTATAAATGCCTTTGGCTTAATGTAATTAAGTTCTCTTTTGAACCAGCAGCATGGCCGAATTAGCTACAGCTCTATGGCTGATGCTGAAAGAGTTAATACCAAACAATAAAAACTGACCAGTTTTGAGTCTCTTTTGCCAACAGCCTGTAAAATAAATTTGCCCCAAAGGAAATGACAGGCATAAATAAATTCAGTGAAAGTTGACTTACTGGATTCTTTCTGTGGTTCCATGACATAGAATCCAAACAAGTTTGTATTCTGGATTCACACAAGTAGCCTTTGATCTTTAATGCTAATTACTTTGATGCCAGAATAAGTAGCCACATACATCTGTCCTAAACAGATACAATTAAAGAATTTCTGTATTAAACTTGGCTCTTAATCCTTTCTAAATAAGTACCATCAGTGAAGAAGCTTTAAGAGAATGCAGATGAGCCGTGAAATTTTGCAGAGTTGGTGGAACAGAATTTTTATTGAATTGAAGTTCTTTTTTCCTTCACTTTCCTTCCTTTCTGGAAGTCAGACTTGAAATTGATGTTACCAAACTGGTATTTAATCAAATATTTAGAGAACCTCCTTTTAATCCATTTCTTTATTTTTTAACTAGTTTCGGAGTATTTAATACCTAAAAGTAAGCTGCTCTTAATTTTCTGGCTTTTTAATCTTTTTGTGGAGGTTACCTCTAAGTGTTGAGGGGAAAGTAGTTGATTTTATGTAGCACACAGTTCAGAAACTTCTATGAGAACGTGTTCATCTAGACTTGAGGATAAAGAAATTACTACTGTATGCTATTCAAACAGTTTAACTTGGGAAATATCAAAGTAGATGTCGAAAAGCATAGATTTCACATACCATAGACTTCAAGCAGTGAGTTAAAGAATGGTTACGGCAGTGCTAGGAGGTGATAAGAGACATGCTTTAGACCATTTATCCTTCCGCAGTTCAAAGAAGGAAAGAGAGTTGTCGAAATTTGTTTCAGTCTTTCAGTATGACAAGTTGTTAGCATAGGAGTGAATTAAGTTTTATCCTTTGGAACCTGATAGACCTGGATTTGAATTCCATTACTTCTTATGTAGCTTTGGCTGGCTAGTTGGCCTCCTAGGTTCACTTTTCTTCTAAGCGTTTTCGGGTAGAATTTGCATGAAATGTCTGGCAGGTAGCAGGTTCTCAGTAAATGGTGGCTATTAATATTACTGTTAATACTAAAAAGAAGAAAGATTTATCTTTGGATTTCAAATTCATTTATTCCCATTTAACTTGACAGAGACTTTATATAGGTAATCAGATCTGTGCCCTGTTGTATTTGAATTTTTAGAACAGGTATCCTACTCGGCATTCTGACATGCTGATAATAACAAAACTTCCTAAATTTTAACTTTGTGCCATGATATTCTTTAAAGCTTCCACAAGTAATTTGGTTAAGAAATGATCAGATGAAACATTTTGTAAAATGATTTGCACAAAAGATAGACACTGGGGGAAGAAAAAAAACCCTTACTTTATAGAGATCTGAAATCAAATTCCAAGGATTCTTGAATGATTTTGATATTAATTACTAATAGTTCCTTTTTTAAATTTGAATTTTCAACTGTCTTATGTGGATTCTTATGATCTTATATCTTATGATCTTATTGCCAGTCAAAAATACATCTAGCTTTGTACTAAATTGGTTCTGGAAAGTCACGTAACAGACTTCGGAGTCTGGTAATTTCACACTCAGTTCATTTTTAAAGAGTTCATTTTTGAAGTAAAGAGTTCATGTTAAAGTAAGAAGTTCAGGGGCAGTGGGGTGGCTCAGTTGGTTACGTGTCTGTTTTCAGCTCAGGTCATGATCCCAGGATCCTGGGATTGAGCCCCGTGTTAGGCTCCCTGCTCTGTGGGGATCCTGCTCCCTTTCTCTCTATCTCAAATAATAAAATCTTAAAAAAAAAAAAAAGTTCATTTTTAAAGTAGATCTTATCGCAGATATATCTGATGAAAATGAAGAGTCCTTTTGCAGCTCCATCATCACCATTTAATCTGTTTGGTCTGTGAGTTCCTTATGATGCATGGAATACATGGAATGCACGTACATTTCCAGGTGGTAGTAAAGAACTCTTGAATGATGTTTGTAATGTTGTGTACTCTTTCCTGCGTTCAGCAGTGATTTTGTCTTGTGTACCAGGTACAGTGCTAGGTATTGCTCAGACTATGAAAGTGAAAGAGCTCTGCCTTTAGGTACTTTTATTTCTGGAGAGAACCAGTAGTTATAATGTAGTCTGTTTCACTCAGTAACGGAGGTAGGAACACGGTGCTGTGAGAGCCACCAATGAGTATTAATTCTCCCTGGAGGCTTCACAAGAACTGGTGACTGGTTCTGGAAGATAAATAGGAAGATGCAGTAAAGCAGTGGGTGAAGGACTCTGGCCTTGTGGATGTAGAGAGCCCGAAGAAGTTGGGTGTGGCCGGGGTGTAAGGCTGATAGGGCAGAGGTAAGGAGTTGAGATGAAGAAAATAAGTCAGAGCCAGGTTGTGAACAGGTTGTATGGCTTATTTACAGAGTGTAAAATTGTATCCAGAGGGCAAAATTGAGCCGAGGTAGCATTTTACTAGTTGTTTGAAAAGGTACCCCTTTCACTTTGTTAATGTTTATCAAATAGTAAACCATCCATATAGCAAAGGTCAGGTGTGCTTTCATTAAAATGAACTGTTTATTGATTGATGGGTGCATGTTTACTGGTTGCCTATTACTTGCTTGGTGTTGTTCCATATGGGGATTAATATATAAGGAGGAAGACTTTGTCTTTTCCATTGAGGAACACTAGTAGAAACAAGGTTTAGTAGTAAATATTACAAAAGTGTTGTTGTATAGTTTACTATTTAATTTTTAATTTTTTCTGCTTATAGTATATCCTTCAAGACTTCAGTTGATACCTGCTTTGAGCCTATTTTTTATGATATAATTGATGTATAATACTATATTTGTTTCAGGTGGTAAACAGTAATGCTTCCATAACGTATATGTTATGAAATGATCACATTATGTCTAGTTAACATTCATCCACTCATCACTGCATATAGTTACGAATTTTTTTTCTTGTGATGAGAACTTTTGAAATTTACTCTTAGTAATTTTCAAATATACAGTACAGTATTATTAACTATAGTCACCATGGTGTACATGACATCCCCATGATTTGCTTTCTAACTGGAAATTTGTACCTTTTAACCATCTTCACTCACTTGGCTCAACCCTAGCCTCTGGCAGCCACCAATTTGTTCTGTTTCTATGCGTTGAGGTTTTTTAGATTCCACACATAAATGAGATCATATGTTTTATATCTTTCTCTTTTTTTTTCACTTAGCTTAATGCCTTCAGGGGCCATTCATGTTGTCACAGATGGCAGGAGTTTCTTTTTTATGGCTGAATAATAGTCCATAGTGTATATGTATATATGCTTGCATACATACACACTTAACTCTTTATCCATTTATCCATCAGTGGACGTGTAGATTGTTTCCATGTCTTGGCTATTGTAAATAATGTTGCAGTGAACTTGAGGGTGCAGGTATTTTTTCAGGTTAATGTTCCTTTTCTTTGGATGTATACCCAGAAGTGGAATTGCTTGATCTTATGATAGTTATATTTTTAATTTCTTGAGGAACTTCTGTACTGTTTTCCACAGTGGCTGTACCAATTTACATTCTCACCAACAGTGCACAGAGTTCTGTTTTCTCCATATCCTTATCAATACTTGTTATTTCTTGTCTTTTTGAGAATAACCATTGTAACAGGTGTGAAGTGTTCTTTCATTGTCTTTGATTGTCCTTTTGATTTGCATTTCACTGATGACTGATGTGGAACATCTTTTCATGTGTCTTTTAGGCCTTCTGTATGTCTTTAGAAAAGTGGGTATTCAGATCTTCTCATTTTCAAATTGTTTTTCTGCTTGAGTTGTTATGAGTTCTTCATATATTTTGGATATTAATTCAACAGATGAATTTGAGCCTCTTATTCTTTGCGTAACTCCTACTTCACATAAATAGCAAGTTATATTGTCTCATCTATATTGGTTAATAGGACCCTTGACCACAGACAGTTGTGCCATGTATGACTGGAAACAGTTGACTGTTTCCCATGTGTGTTTTTGTTATTCCATGTATGTTTTGTCTTTCTGACTATCATAAGGTCTTCATTAGCATATATCCAACCTTACTGTATTTTGTTCTTCATAGTATCTAGGTCAGTGCTTTATAAGAACACTGAATGTTTAATAACAGTTGTCCATTCTTTTAGATTTCCATAGACTTTTTTTTTTTAAGATTTTATTGATTTATTTGACAGGCAGAGATCACAAGTAGGCAGAGAGGCAGGCAGAGAGAGAGAGGAGGAAGCAGGCTCCCTGCGGAGCAGAGAGCCCAATGCGGGGCTTGATCCCAGGACCCTGGGATCATGACCTGAGCTGAAGGCAGAGGCTTTAACCCACTGAGCCACCCAGGTGCCCAATTTCTATAGCCTTTTGAAGTAGAAGTCTTCAAAAGTAAGGTGACAAAGTATCAAACTCTCTTTTTAGTAAAAATGTAGCGTACTTGTTAGATGTTAGCAGTAATTAGCTTACTGGTATAGATTAATGATCTATTGATAAAATTATTAACAATCAGCAATCATAATTGTGCCCAGTTTATAAGAAATATCTTTGCAACAGTTTGAGATACTTAATTTTCACGGATGTATGATTTATGTGTAGATTAGGTTTGCTTTTCATTTGATTATGTTTTCTCAAATACTTACAAAGTATTCTTAATTCTTTATTGTTTTGGAAGTTTTCCACAAACGTTTGCTTCTATGAGTTTATTTCCTGATGCTAATTTATATTTGACAATGTTAGTATCCTCTGTATTCCAGAAAAATAATGGCTGCTCTAACAGGGTACATCTCTTCAATGTGAAATGTATTTATGCATAAACTTCTGTGTAATCTAATTATGCATAAACTAATATTACAGTGTTTATTAAAGAAAAAAATAACTAAATACATTAATTGGATTCCCATGATGAGTCTGAGCATTTGTAGTAGACCAGAACAATAAAGAGTGCTTACTTGCTACCTTTTCCTTGATTCCAGGCTAATAGCACATCTGGCCTTTATTTAATTTATTTTTATTTTTATTATTGTTATCATTATTTTTAGAGAGGGAGCGGAGAGGAGAGAAAGAATCTTAAGCAGGCTCCAAATCCAGCACCAAGCCACATATGGGGCTTGGTATCACAGTCCTGAGATCATGACCTGAGCCAAAGTCAAGAATCCAACACTTAACTGACCGAGCCACCTAGGCTCCCCTTGGCTTTCGTTTTAAAAGAAATTTTTAGTCTTGCTCCAAGAGTCACCTGTGTATTTTTTTTTTTTTACCTCTGCTTTCCAAATGATCACCCTGGATAAAAATAAAAAGGAAACCAAAAAGGGGATGAGGAGTGAGAGAGGAGCTCCATTTTTTTTTTTTTTTAAGATTTTATTTATTTATTTGACAGAGAGAGATAGTGAGAGATAGAGCATGATGAGCAGGGGAGAGAGGGAGAAGCAGTCTCCGCTGAGCAGGGAGCCCCATGCCGGGCTCCATACCAGGACCCTGGGATCATGACTTGAGCCAAAGGCAGATGCATATCTGATTGAGCTATCCAGGTGCTCTGAGGAGCTCCATTTTTAAAAAGTGCTTTAAAATGGTGTCTTTTTTCTGAACACAAAGTGTTTAGTGTGTCCATCCATTTTAAATTAGTACTGACTTTGAAGATCAGGAATCAGATTTATCTGTTACAACCTCTTCATGATATAAATTGAAAAATCAAGAATTAGAGAGATACATACTTTTTCTCAAGGTTACAGTGTTTGTTAGCTGAGGGACTCGAGACTTGAACTGCAGCTTCAAAGTTCATATTCTTCCCATGGTATCATATTTAGTGTTATTCAACTTTGACTTCCATTAAAACAGATTATTAAATAAGAGATGAAATCAAATCTGCACTTTAGCTGCTAGCTTACTGTGTTCTCAAACTGAACAATTGACAGTTGAAAATTTATTTCCAGGGCACCTGGGTGGCTCAGTTGGTTAAGCTTCTGGCTTCAGCTCAGGTTCTGATCCCAGTGTCCTGGGATGGAAAGCCCTCTATTACGCTCCCTGCTCAGGGGGCAGCCTGCTTTTCCCTCTCCCTCGGCCTCTCCCCCTGCTTGTGCTCTCTCTCTCAAATAAATAATATCTTTTTTAAAAAAGAAAAAAGAAAGAAAATTTATCCCCCTAACCTGTTTTCAGCTAGGGGTTGCATTAGACTCACCTGGGAAGCTTTTTTTAAACTACAGATCCATGAACTCTATATAATTAAAATCTCTAGTGGTGAAACTCAGGAAGGTTTCATTTTAAAGTCTCCACAGGGGAGTCTGATGTAAGTTCTGATTGTGAATAATTTCCCCAATCTTTGAGTCTTCTTAATAAAGAAACTACACAGAAGGCTGGTATATCTCTTTTAAGATGGTTTTTGTATATGTATCTAGTATCAGTTGGTTGAGTGACGGCCTTCAGCTCAGGTCATGATCCTGGAGTCCCAGGATTGAGTCCCACATTGGGCTCCCAGCTCCTCAGGGAGACTGCTTCTCCCTCTGACCGTCTACCCTCTCATGCTCTCTCTTACTTGCTCTCTCTCTCAAATAAATAAATAAGATCGTTTAAAAAAAAAAAAAGAAGAAGAAGAAGAAGGGCAAAAAATTTGTGATACAGACTTTTTTTACTTGATGTGTTAGGCAGTAGGCAGCTGTTCTATATTCTTGGATGATGGTACAATGAAGGTGACACTTCTCTTTGCTGTCAGGGAAAACATCATATTACATCCTTTAAAACTATTTTCTCTTCTTGTTCCTTACCGCTACCACCCTGAGTCTTCATCATCTTTTAACTATAATAGCCTTATTGATTTTCCCATCCCAGTTATCTTCTGGATTTCTGTTAAAGTAATTGTTTCTAAAAAGCAAATTATTGTATCATATTCCTTTATAAAGTCCTTCAGTGAGTGGTTCCCTATTACCCAGGATAAAATCTGAACTACTTAGCCTGTCTGTTCACAACAGTTTGCCACCTCATTACCAGTTCTCAGGAAATATAAGCTGTGTATTCTGTATCTCAGCCGTAATGAACATAATGTATTCTTTTATAACTTTACACATGCTGTTCTTTCTGTTTATGATCCCTTTTTCAAATTGATCGGCCTTGCTGATTCATATGAATCTTTTAATATACTTCAGATGTAGCCTGTCCTAGAAGTTATCTGTGCATCCTTTCCCCCTCCTCCTGTTAGCATTCTTCTTATTGCTTCTATGGTAATTGTCTTTATACATGTCTGACTGACCCTGTTAGACTATGAGATTCCTGAGGGGAAGGACGTTATCTTTCATTTATTGTTGTATTCCCAACCCCGAGTACAATGTCTGGCAAAACAGCATTCAGTAAATTTTTAAAAAACCAATCTGAATTAAATTGAGTTCCTTGACATATTCAGTTAAACATTTGGCCATGGTAACTGAAAGAATTGGCAGTAGTCTTTCTTTTTTTAAAAAATTCATTATGGATATTTACCTCTTCTTATTTTTTATGATTTTCAAATAACTTGAATTTTTTTCTAATGGTTAAACTGTTTTTTCCTCATGTAGCTCAATGCCTTACTTATAATCATGAGAAGTGGAATATTACTGTGATTCATTTTCTAAGCAAAGGGAGCTGTAAATAAGATGGTAGAAGGTGACAACTTTGTGTGTTCAGTGGAACAGCTATTTCTTTGCCTTCTGTTACATCAGAATACACTGACCAATGCATGGAATGCAGTGTTTTTCTTTGTATTGAATTTATGTTTACAAGAGGACAAAAAGGTGATCGATTCAATTAAATTATTCTTTTGTTCTTTATATTCTTTTTTACAGTGTCTCTGTGTTCCTTGGAATATGTTGTTCTACCACTAAAAATCAGTATGATTTGGCAAATTATTTAATGGGTCTGGGCTTCAGTTTTTGGTCTGTAAAGCAGATAGTAATAGTACTACCTCATAGGGTTGTCGTGGAAGTTAAGTGAATGATTGTATGTATGGTGCTGACATACGTAGTATGTATTCTAAAGTAAGTATTCTAAAAGCTATACTCATCCCATGCTGCTTTCCTCACCTTGGCCTCCATTCAGTTCCGTGAATATACTGAGCTCTTTGGTATCTCCAGGTCTTTGTGGATGCTCTTTTCTCTGCTGGGATCGCAGTCTTCCATTTGATTGGCTCCTACTCAACTCCAGGTTTCCTACTAGACTGGCAATTGCAGGACAGCACAGTGTGTGCCTGGCAGGGTAGTTGTGCAATAAATATTTATTGAGTTAATGAATAATTGAGGCATTTGTAGAAAGGAGAACAGATCATGTGGAATGGAAGGTTGCTTCCTCTAGGGTTGTAGTCAGTGCAGGTTCTCTCGTTGTAGGCAGGGAAGAAAAAAGAGAGCCCAGATATATGTATATGTATTATACACACACTCATACAAATTAAATGCTAAAATTATAAATGTTTAGTGGTTGAAGTATTAAAATAGGAGTCTATAGGTTAATCAAACTCTGCCTAAATGGTGATCAATTTAAGCTTAGTGGTATTTTTAATTGCCACCCAGTAATTTGAAGATGACATTATTTATACTTTAAAATTAATACATTGCAGCTGCACTTCAAAAGAAGAAACTCTTGGGGCGCCTGGGTGGCTCAGTTGGTTAAGCATCTCCCTTCAGCTCAGATCCCGGAGTCCCGGGATCAAGCCCTGCGTTGGGTTCCCTGCTCAGCCAGGATTCTGCTTCTCCCCCTGCCCCTTACCCCACACATGCTCTCTATCTCTTTTGCTCTCTCTCTTGCTGTCTTTCAAATAAATAAAATCTTTGGGGGTGCGGTGGAGAGAGACTGGTTGATGGGTACGTGAGAGTTTACATAGTGCTATTCTCTTTTGTATGTGTTTGAAATTTTTTGTAATAGACTCCTTTAAGTCACAAAAACAAAGTGTATTTAACCTCATAGAAAATGATTAACTTAGGGGTGCCTGGGTGGTTCAGTCGATTGTTTGTTGGACTCTTGATTTTTGGCTCAGGTCATGATCTCAGGGTCATAGGATTGAGCCCCCAGTTGGGCTCCATGCCCAGCACTAAGTTGGCTTGTCCCTCTTCCTCTGCTCCTCCCCCTGCTAGCACGTGCCCTCTCTCTCTCAAAAAAGAAAGAAAGAATTAGAAAAAAAAGAAAAGAAAATAATTAGCTTATAAATTGGATTTTGGTGGCTCAGTGGGTTAAAGCCTCTGCCTTCAGCTTAGGTCATGATCTCAGGGTCCTGGGATTGAGCCCTGCATCAGGCTCCTTGCTTGGTGGGGAGCCTACTTCTCTCTCCGCCTGCGTTCCACTACATTATTATTGTATTTGAATAATGAGGAATTTTTTTTTTTTTTCATCAGCAGATGCCTAATACAAACAAGCATAGGTACTCTTTTTCTAAAATACTTGGATATGAAAACATTCATTTTTAGCCAGGTACCTAGAGACATCCTGATTCTCCCAGTACTGCCTAGCACATGGTAGGTTCTCAGGAAATGTTTTTTGAAAGAGTATGCAGGAGCAGTCACAGACCGAAAGGGAGCTTGGTCTGTTGAGCTCTTTCCTTGCAATTTATTTGTTGACGAAATCTTGGGCTCTTGTTTGCTGTGGGCTTTCCCATCATTTGAATTCTGCTGATCGTATTACCATACTGTAATTTTTTAAGTTGATAGCTGGATCTAGAGCTTCATCAGATTCTATTTTGACTTTTTTAAAACTACTGTGTAATTAGTATTGTTCTCTCCCATCAGGAAGTCTATGGTATCGGATTATTTTTGTGAAATTTAACACTTTTAGTTCTTTAAGTTTGAAGTTATAGAAAAATTATGTTTTAGATGGTGAAAATTATAGGCTTTTAAATAAACTTATTTAAGAAAATTGATCCAGACTAAATTCCCAAGATTTGTTACTGCAAACTTAAAAAATAAGTTTTGATTTTTATTTGTATAAGACATTGTCTTACTCCATTTAGGTTGCTATAACACAATACCACAGACTGGTCTGTTTATAAACAAAAGAAATTTGTTTCTTGTTTTTCTGAATGCTGAGATATCTAAGATCAAAGCATTGGCAGATTGGGTGTCTAGTGAGGGCTCACTTCCTGTTTCATAAACAGCTGTCATCTTGCTGTGTCCTCACATGGCAGAAGGGGCAAGGGCTTTCTCTGGAAGCTCTTTCATAAGGGTGTTAATCTCATTCATGAGGGCTCCACCTCATGACCTATGCATCTCCCAAAGACCCCACCTCCAATGCCACCACTTTGGGAGTTCCATTCCAACAAGAATTGAGGGTGGGCAGTGGGGGGAGAGACCCAAGCATTCAGTCTATAAGAAATATGTTAAGAGTTATCCTCCAAAGATTTGTTGGAACTTGTTAAGTAGAATCATTGGGAATCTTGGAGTTATGTCATAAAATATAAAAAGATTTCAGAATCTCATAGTTATAATCCCATAGTACAGATCTGATATATATAACAATGTAGTTTTGTGTTGGTCTGTTTTTGCGTTCATTAATTCTGACTTCTGCTCTATCTAGACTTATTAATCCCATCCAGTAATTTATTAATTTTAGATACTGTGTTTTTCAATTCCAGGTGTTCATTTAATTGCTTTTTCTTTATGGATACCAATTCTGTGTTGAAACTTTTCATTATTTAAGTCATATTGGTTATCTTTTCCTCTTTTTTTCTTTAACATATTTTTTCTTAGTTACTGTCCTTCTCTGCTAACTTCATTATCTGGATCATCTGGAGTTCTGCTATTGTTTGTTTCCCCTTGGTTATTAATTACATTTTTCTTCTTTTCAAATGTTTCAAATGCCTAGGAACTTTCTTGCATGCTAGACATTATGTATAAAAGACTCATAGATGCTCCAGCTGCTGTCATCCATCAGAATGAACTTCCTCTTTTTTCTCTTAGGCAGAGAGGTTCAGGGATTTATCATTTTAGTCCAGTCATGATTTAGCTACACCAGGGCTGGGCTGCAGTTTTTTTAAGATTTAGTCCAGCTCTTCCTTAGGCATAGCCTTCAAGGCTTTTGATTGGGAACTTGGTTAATCAACTTCTATATCTGCTGTAGAGTCATTTGTACTCTTCAGAAGTTTTGAGCCTTGCTTGGTAACCTCTAACATTGAAGCAGAATCTGGCAGATGTTTTAAAAGGGTGATTGGGGTGGGGGGCGCCTGGGTGGCTCAGTGGGTTAAAGCCTCTGCCTTCAGCTCAGATCATGATCCCAGGGTCCTGGGATCAAGCCCCAATTCAGGCTCTCTGCTCAGCAGGGAGTCTGCTTCCCCTTCTCTCTCTCTGCCTGCCTCTCTGCCTACTTGTGATCTCTCTCTGTCAAATAAATAAGTAAAATCTTAAAAAAAAAAAAAAAAGAGTGATTGGTTGTGCATTTAAAACACACTTCCTCTTTCTAGTGGGACTTTGTCTCCTAAACACTCTGAGATTATGGGGGATTTTACTGTGCTTTTTAGAGGTGTGATTCTGATTCCCCAACTTCTCCATAAGTAACCCCAGAACTAAAACCAGTCATGTTTGGGATTCTTCAGTTCCAGTCTGTTTTATAGAGCCCTGTGTAACAGCTCAAATTTCACGTATTTCTCTTTACCTAAGTAGAATCCTGCATGTGCCAAGTGCCAGTCTTGTACAGAATTGGAAAATGCCCTCAGGAAAGAAGATGGTTAAGGATTTTCAGAAGGATCCTCCTCACATCCTTGCAGTCTGAAATTCACATTCATCTAGTCATCACTGATTCTGTAACTCTCTGATATCTTTTTTTTTTTAAGATTTTAAAATTTATTTTAGAGAAAGAGTGAGAGCGGGGGAGGGGCAGGAGAGGGATTCCCAAGTAGACTCCCTGCTGAGGAGGAAGCCCTACTGGAGGCTCCATCCCAGGACCCTAAGATCATGACCTGAGTTGAAATCAAGAGTTGGGTGTTTAACTGACTGAGTCACCCAGGTGCCCCAAGGATTTTATATTTATACCTCTCAGAAATGAAAAATATTCTAACGTGACAAGTATTATGGACAGTATTACTGCTTTTATATCATTGACAAAGATTAAGATGTTTTAGAATAGCTTCCTAATATATCATTTATAGAACAGTATCTCTTTTAGTTCTGTTCTCTCTTCACTGATAAGCTCTATTTGGTTGATAACTCATCTGTGAAAACTTATACATTAATGACTAGAAAAGATTTCCCTCAAAAAGTAAATATATTGATAATAATTAGCTTTTACTTTTCCTGCTTGAAAAACAGAGACATTCTAAAGATGTTGTAAAAATATTTTCTTACATTTAACACAGGACTTCAAAAAAGTAAATTTCTTTTTCTTGACAAGAATGCTATTTTGTGTGCGTGTGTGTGTGTCTGTGTTTTCTAATCTACATCTGATTAGACATAAAATGCCTATATCCAAAGGAGACTGCAGGAAAACTGGAGATAACTTAGTAAGAATAGGCAATTAACTGGGAAAATTTAATCAGCAATAGCATTTATCAAGAAGACATGAAGTTACAAGAATCACGAAAAACATTACCTTTATATCAGGGATAAGAAATAAAGACCTCTTGTTTCTTTAACTATTTTATCTAAACATTATAAAAATAATGATACAATTTTGTGAGTGGAAATAATTGCAGAACATTCAGACAATTGGTATGTGTTTATATTTACACTGAAAGTTTCTATTTATTGTTTGATGGGGGTAGTGATGCCCTTGACATAGAAACACATTTTGTAGATAGGCTAACAAGGATTTGAATCCCACTCTCTTTCATTCATCTTAATAAGCTATGTTGTTATTAGTAGCAAGCATTTATTTGGTGTTTACTCTGAGCCAGTTGCTCTAAGTACATGGATATTCCTTACCTATTTTATTTTATTTTATTTTATTTTTATTCACAGAACAGCCCTTGGAATCACTTCTTCTGTAACACAAGTCTGTCACAGTAGTAAGTGATGAAACTAGGATGTAAACTGAGTTCCGTAACACACCAAAGCCCATATTAAATATTGTGTCATACCACCTCCCTGTGCTATCCTGAGCAAATCACACACATACACACCCTAACTCTGTAACCCCCAAATCTTTGGAAATTGCTAGTTTTTTCATAACTTATTTGGTGGCAAAATGAGACTTGAATGGATGAAAAGCATTTATAGCCTTTGTTTATCCCATTTATTGTGACTGTATACACGTTGCTGCAAAAATGGTGATGTATTTGATTTAGGGTGTCCTGTGGTCGATCTTCTCTGGAAATGTTAACAAAATATATGGTGTATGCACTGTATTAATTTTCTAAAATGTAAAAAATTGTGAAATCTGAAACATTCCCAGGTGTCTGTGGCCCCTATTTAACTTCCATAATACTTAATTTTCTTTCTGTAGAGATGTTAACATCGAACCCAGTAGGTTTTAATAAGAGTTATATGAAATAATTAACATTTGTAGGCATTTAAGGTCCGTGGCATATAAGTATTTAATTTACTGGTATTGCTACTATCATTATCTTGGAATTTATATTCAACTGTGCAGAGTTTGGATCCTAAATTTATTAGAATTGTTGAAAACATGAGTTTTGTTTAGCTTGCAGCTGAAGCCTAACACTGCTTTGTATCTGTGTAGTATTAGTAGGAAACTATGCCTTCTACACATTGTAGTCACTTTCACTTACCACTGGCTATTTAACACAGTATGATTTTCTTCTGTAAATGTTTGTTATCCCTTAGTGCAGTATTTCCTAACCTTTTCTGTGTCACTGCACACAGAGAAAAGTCTTTACTGAGATCAGTGAAGGAAGAGGGTGCTTGTGCTCCGCTGCTCCAGGCTCACCTGGCCACCTGAGGGCCGAGGGAATCAATAGCATGGCACACCTGTAACGCTTTGACAAAGCAGCCTAGAATTGTGTACACCAAACGTAAGCGGAAGATAAATGAAATGATGGAGATTACAGTGAATTTACTTTTGTTACCTCTTTAAGTATCTATTTCAGAGTAGGTGAAAAAATCCACATAAACCTAGGTGAAAGTTATAATTTTTTAAAGTGTTCATCTCTTAATTGCTTCTCTTAATTGTATTCTAGCAGTCAAGAATGAAGTAGATTAGGATTTTTTTTTAAAAGTATGAGGTAGATTGACTGTTTTACATAGTGCTTTATATAATGTATTTGTTGGAATCTTAAGGATATTCATTTATAAGTTAGAATTATGTAGAAACTATGACCCTGTTTCAGCATTTAAAGCACTTCTGAAAGTAGATAGGACCAAAGGTACATTTAATTTAGGGCATTTGTTTTTTTTAAGGGGCTGACATTTATTTCTTCCCCAAATATTACGGTAAAAAGTAGGTAGGGTAGGATGATTTTGTCAGTTTTCTTTTTAATGTAAAATTCAGAGTTTGGCTGTTAGAACTTATTTGCAACAGGCTTGTAAGCACAGGATACAAGAAGTTGTTTCACATTATTCACCCACCCCGCCCCTTTGCCGAGCCTATGGGGTGAATCACAGCCAGATTAAAAAAGGAGTATAGAGTTAATTCTCAACCAGCTAGTATGTTTCTAGAACGTTAGTTGATATGTTTTCCTCAGCCATAAATTCAGGATAGGGAGGTGGGGCAAACAGTATATAGGGAGTTGTGAGTATAGCTCCTCTGGCTAAGGAATTTGAGGGTCAGGGAAACACTCCACATCCTATTGGTTTATCTTGAAGGAAAGGTTATTTAGTTTGACGGATTTAAACAGGATTTCTTTTTCTTGTGGTTCTTTGTGGTGGAGGAGACTCTTTCCTGGCCTTCAGTTAACCCAAATGGGGTTAGCTGAGTCCATGGCATATCCAGGGGCCTATTTGCATTTGGTGGGGCTCCTCTTTACCCTTTGAGGGATGCATTTCCTGTGATTTTTCTCTTTTCTTTTCTTGTTTTGTTTTTTAAGATTTTTTAAAAATTGTATTTATTCAACAGAGATCACAAGCAGGCAGAGAGGCAGAGAGAGAGAGAGAGAGAGAGAGAGAGAGAAGGAAGCAGGCTTCCTGCTGAGCAGAGAGCCTGATGCCCCAGGACCCTGAGATCACGACCTGAACCGAAGGCAGAGGCTTTAACCCACTCAGCCACCCAGGCGCCCCTCTTGTACTTTTTCTCTTTTCATGGACTCTAATAGTGAGGTTGGGGACAGGAGGGAGGCAGAAGTGGAATCCGTCTCCTTGGTACTCACTTAATTCTGAACAGACTTGGAGCTCTGTCTGCTCAAGTTGGGGTCTTTCTCAAGAGGAGTTTTCAGAGATAAAATATTTTTGACAGCCTTACAAATCTGTCTTTCTTTTAATACTTCAGAAATGTTATAATTAGCGGGGTTTACCACCTTCAAAAGTTTTAAGAATATTGGATGATTCTATAATAGCATATAGCTCAGAATATGTTCTGTGTTAGTTTGGAAAGAATGTGGCTGGCATTCAGCACTTATTGAACCAGGGCTTATTATTTATCAGCTGCGTTCCTTGATTTTTCACAGAATATTACATCTTCATCTAAATCATAAATCTGAATTATGTTGCTATAAAACCTAACAGTGTTCCCTAAGATAGCGTAGTAGTAACTTTTGTAAGAAAAAACATGTTAGTGGGGAGCCTGGGTGGCTCAGTTGTTAAGCGTCTGCCTTCAGCTCAGGTCATGATCCCAGAGTCCTGGGATTGAGCCCCGTATCGGGCTCCCTGCTCCGAGGGAAGCCTGCTTTTCCCTCTCCCGCTCCCCCCTGCTTCTGTTCCCTCTCTCACTGTGTCTCTCTCTGTCAAATAAATAAATAAAATCTTAAAAAAAAGAAAGAAAAGAGAAAACAAGTAGTAACAAAAATTGTTTCCCTTAGAGGAACCGAAAATAAAGATATAACAAAATAAAATTCCAGAATATATGAAGTCATTAGGACTAAAAATCATGTATTACACATGTATTTTATATTTTTTATTTTATTGTAATTATTGGTATTCCTTGTCATCCCCACAGGCATGTTACAAAGATAAATACAGTCTTTTCTCAACGCATTATTATTAACCTCAGAAATGTGAAGTGTTGATGTGTTAAGAGTTTAGGGATTAGAAAGCTGCAAAAAATGAGTTTTCTGTATCTTTTGGGAAATAGTGTTGCTTTGTGAGTGGAATTTGCAAGCCAGATAAATTCTGTAGAATTAGTGAGTGGTAATGGAGTAGTCACATCATAGAGTGTGGGGTCCTGAAACAGTTGGTGCAGGTGGATAGCAGTGCTGTAAGGGAGGGAAATCAAAGTTCACATACAGAGTATCCACAGGGACTCTCCACATTTTGCAGATTCTCTTTCCCTAAAACAAAAACAAAACTTTGTTTTTAGATCGTATTTCTCAGATTTCAGAACTCATTTTTTCCTTTCAGAAAACTGAAGAATGGGAGAAAGATAAGACTGAAGCAGACATGGAAGAGTATGTATGGAACAATAGCTCCTCTGAAAAAAATATTCTGGAAACACTTCTCCAAATGAAAGCTGCTGAGAAAAATCTGGAAGTAAATAAAGAAGAGCTCCTTGCTACGAAAGAAGTTGAAGACTACAAAAAGTCTGTTGTTAGTCTTAAGAATGAAGGGGACAATGAAAATACCCTTTCTCAGTACAAAGAATCAGTGAAGAAACTATTAAATCTAATGTGATTTATTTAGAAAAATCTCCTTGATTTAATTTTATGATAGATCTGTAATCATTCTCACTTTATATAAATTTGAAAATGCTAAAAAAAAAAAAAACCATTGTTACACATTTCAGATTTTTTTTTATTAGTTTCAGAGGTAGAGTTTAGTGATTCATCAGTTGCATATAACATACCCAGGGCTCATTCCATCAGTTTCCCTCCTTAATGCCCATTCCCCAGTTACCTCATCACCCCACCCACCTCCCCTTCAGCAACCCTCAGTGTGTATCCTAGAGTTCAGTGTCTCTTACAGTTTGCCTTCCTGTCAATTTTCATCTTATTTTATTTTTCCTTACCTTCTCCTGTGTTCATCTCTTATTTCCTAATTCCACATATGAATGAAATCATATGGTATTTGTCTTTCTCTGACTTATTTTGCTTAGCATAATACTCTAATTCCATCCACATTGTTGAAAATGATAAGATTTAATTATTTTTGAATAAAAATACTACTGTGTATATATACCTCATCTTTATCCATTCATCTGTCAGTGGACATCTGGACGCTTTCCATATTTTGGCTGTGGTGGACATTGCTGCTATAAACATTGGGGTGAGATGCCCTTTTGGATCACTGCGTTTGTATCTTTGGGGTAAATACCCAGTAATGCAGTTGCTGGTTCATAGGGTTGCTCTGTTTTCAACTTTCTGAGGAACCTCCAAACTGTTTTCCAGAGCGGCTGCACCAGTTTGCATTCCTACTAACAGTGTAAGAGGGTTCCCCTTTCTCCACATCTTCACCAACATCTGTTGTTCCTGACTTGTTAATTTTAGCCATTTTGACTGGTGTGAGGTGGTATCTCATTATGGTTTTGATTTGTATTTCCCTGATGCTATGTCTGCTAGCCATTTTTATGTCTTCTTTGGGATAATGTCTGTTGGTGTCTTCTGCCCATTTCTTGACTGGATTTTTTGCTTTGGGGGTGTTGAGTTTAATAAGTTTCTTTATAGATTTTGGATATTGGCCCTTTATCTGATAAGCCGTTTGCAAATATATTCTCCCATTCCATAGGTTGCCTTTTAGTTTTGTCAGCTGTTTGCTGTGCAAAAGCTTTTTATCTTGATGAAGTCTCAATAGTACATTTTTGCTTTTGTTTCCCTTGTTTTTGGAGACATATCTAGCAAGAAGTTGTTGCAGCTGAGGTCAGGTTGCTGCCTATATTTTCTTCTAGGATTTTGACAGATTTCTATCTCACGTTTAGGTCTTTCATTCATTTTGAGTCCATTTTTGTGATGGTGTAAGGAAATGGTCCAGTTTCATTCTTCTGCATGTGGTTGTCTAATTTTCTCAGCACCATTTGTTGAAGAGACTGTCTTCTCTCCATTGGACATTCTTTCCTGCTTTGTTGAAGATCAGTTGACCATAGAGTTGAGGGTCCATATCTGCTCTCTCTTCTGTTCCATTGATCTATGTGTCTGTTTTTGTGCCAGTACCATGCTGTCTTGCTGATTACAGCTTTGTAATAGAGCTTGAAGTCCAGAATTGTGATGCCTCCAGCTTTGGTTTAATTTTTTCGGAATTACTTGGGTATTTGGGGTCTTTTCTGGCTTCACACAAATTTTAGAATTATTTGTTCCAGCTTTGTGAAATATCTTGATGGTATTTTGATAGGGATTACATTGAATGTGTAGATTGTTGTAGGTAGCATCGACATTTTAACAATATGTGTTCTTCCAATCCATGAGCATGGAACGTTTTTCCATTTCTTTGTGTCTTCCTCAATTTCTTTCTTAAGTGCTCTATCATTTTCAGAGTAGAGATCTTTTACCTTTTTGGTTAGGCTTTTTCCTAGGTATCTTCCAGGTTTTGGTGCAATTATAAATGGGATCAATTCCTTGATTTATCTTTCCTTTGCTTCATTGTTAGTATATAGAAATGTAACTACCTTCTGTGCATTTATTTCATATCCTGCAACTTTGCTGGATTCCTCTATCAGTTCTAGTAGTTTTGGGGTAGAGTCTTTTGGGTTTTCTACATAGAATATCATGCCTGTGAAGAGTGAGAGTTCGACTTCTTCCTTGCTTGTTCAGATGCCTTTTTTTCTTTATGTTGTCTGGTTGCTGAAACTAGGACTTCTAGTGCTGTGTTGAACAATAGTGGTGAGAGTGGACATCCCTGCCGTGTTCCTGACCTTAGGGGAAAAGCTCTCAGTTTTTCCATGTTGAGGATGATACTCGCTGTCGGTTTTTCATATATGGTCTTTGTGATACTGGGGTATGTTTCCTCTATCCGTGCACTGCAGAGAGTTTTTATCAAAAAAGGATGCTATACTTTGTCAAATGCTTTTTCTGAATCTGTGGAGATGATCATATGGTCCTTGTCCTTTTATTAATGTGATTTATGACGTTTATTGATTTGTGGATATTGAACCACCCTTGCAGCCCAGGAATAAATCCCATGTGGTCATAGTGAATAATCCTTTTAATGTACTGTTGGATTCTGTTGGCTAGTATTTTGGTGAGAATTTTTGCATCCATTTTTATCAGGGATGTAGGTCTATAGTTCTCCTTTTTGGTGGGGTCTTTGTCTGATTTGGGGTTTGAGGTGCTGTTGGCCTTATAGAATGAGTTGGGAAGTTTCCCTTCCATTTCTATTTTTTGAAACAGTTTCAGAAGAATGGATATTAATTCTTCTTTAAATGTTTGGTAGAATTCCCCTGGAAGCCATCCAGCCTTGTGCTCTTGCATTTTGGGAGATTTTTGATTACTGATTGAATTTCTGTGCTGGTTATGGGTCTATTCAGGTTTTCTATTCTTCCTGTTCCAGTTTTGGTAGTTTACATGTTCCTAGCACCCATTTTTTTTCCAGATTGCTTGATTTGTTGGCAAACAATTGCTCATAATATTCTCTTATAATTGTTTGTACTTTTTCAGTGTTGGTTGTGATCTCTCCGTTTTCATTCATGATTCTATTTATTTGGGTCCTTTCTCTTTTCTTTTTGATTAGTCTGGCTAGAGGTTTATCAATCTTTTTTTATTTTTCTTAAAAGATTTTATATATTTATTTGACAGAGAGAGAGACAGCGAGAGAGGGAATACAAGCAGGGGACATGAGAGAGGGAGAAGCAGGCTCTCTGCTGAGTAGGAAACCCAATGCCAGGTTCAGTCCCATGACCCTGGGATCATGACCTTAGCCAAAGGCAGATGGCTAACGACTGAGCCACCCAGGCACTGAGGTTTATCGATCTTACTAATTCAAAGTACCAGCTCTTAGTTTCGTTGATCTGTTCTACTGTTTTTTTTTTTTTAATGTCTATTTCATTGATTTCTGCTCTACTCTATTTCTCTTTTCTTGCTAGATTTAGGCTTTATTTGCTGGTCTTTTCCCAGCTCCTTTAGGTCTAAGGTTAGGTTGTGTATTTGGGACTTCTCTTGTTTGTTTGTTTGTTTGTTTCTTTCTTTTTTAAAGATTTTATTTATTTATTTGACAGAGAGAGAGAGAGAGATCACAAATAGGCAGAGAGGCAGGCAGAGAGAGGGGGAAGCAGACTCCCCGCTGTGCAGAGAGCCCGATGTGGGGCTCGATCCCAGGACCCTGGGATCATGACCCAAGCCGAAGGCAGAGGCTTTAACCCACTGAGCCACCCAGGCACCCTACTTCTCTTGTTTCTTGAGAAAGGCTTGTGTTGCTATATACTTTAGGACCACCTTTGCTGTATCCCAAAGGTTCTGAACTATCCTGTTTTCACATTTGTTTCCATGTATATTTTGAGTTCTTCTCTAATTTCCTGATTGATTCTTTAGTAAGGTGCTCTTTAGCCAACATGTATTTGTGTTCCTTCCAATTTTTCTCTGTGATTCAGTTCAGGTTTTAAAGCATGGTGGTCTAAATATATGCATGGTATGATCTCAGTCTTTCTGTACCAGTTGAGACCTGATTTTTGATGCAGTATGTGATCTATTCTGGAGACTGTTCCATGTACACTTAAGAAGAATGTGTATTCTGTTGCTTTAAGATGAAATGCTCTAAATGTATCTCTTAAGTCCATCTGGTCTGGTGTGTCATTCAAAGCCCTTGTTTCCTTTTTCATCTGCTTAGATGATCTGTCCATTACAGTGAGTGGGGTGTTGAAGTCCCCAACTATTATTGTACTATTATCAGTACATTTCTTTAATTTTATTAATTGGTTTGTATAATTGGCTGCTCCCAAGTTAAGGGCGTAAATATTTACAGTTGTTAGATCTTGTTGGGTAGACGCTTTTATTATGATATTGTGTCCTTTTTCATCTCTTATTACAGTCTTTGATTTAAAAAGTCTAGTATGATATGAGGATGGCTACTCCAGCTTTCTTTTGATGTTCATTAGCATGATAAATGGTTCTCCACCCCCTCATGCTCAATCTGGAGGTATCTTTGGGTCTAAAATGAGTCTCTTATAGACAGCATATCAATGGGTCTTGTTTTTTATAAACTCTGATATCCTGTGTCTTTTGATTGGAACATTTAGTCCATTTACATTCAAAGTAATTACATACGAAGTTGTACCATTGTATTTTCAGTAAAGTCACTGTTTCTATAGATTGTCACTGTTCCTTTCTGCTGTTTGTTACTTTTGGGTTCTCTTCCCTCAAAGGATCTCCTTTAATATTTCTTACAGGGCTAGTATAGTAATCAAAAATTCCTTTAGTTTTTGTCTAACCTGGAAACTCTTTATCTCTCCTTCTATTTTGAATGACAGCCTTGCTGGATAAAGTATTCTTGGTTGCATATTTTTCTCATTTGGTACCCTGAATATATCATGCCAGTCCTTACTGGCCTTCCAGGTCTCTGTGGGCAAGACTGCTGTCAGCTTTATGTTTCTACCGTTGTAGGTTATGGACCTCTTGTCCTAAGCTGCTTTCAGGTTTTTCTCTTTATCTGAAATTTGGAAGCTTCATTATTGTATGTCCAAACACAACTCCAAACTGAGAGTAAGGGGCTAGAGAATGATTTATCATTACCTCAATCTTTTTATTGATTTTGAGGGGGTGTCTCTGTCCCTCCTGGATTGAATGCCTATTTCCTTCTCCAGATTAGGGAAGTTCCCAGCTGTAATTTGTTCAAATAAACATTCTGCCCCCCTCCTTCCCCTTCATCTTCTGGGACCCCTATTATATGGATATTATTTTGCTTTATGGAATCACTGATTTCTGGAAGTCTTCCTTCATGATTAAGTAGTTGACTCTCTTCAGCTTACTTATTTTCCATTATTTTGTCTTCTATATTACTGACTCTCCTCTGCCTCATTTATTGTCACTTTTAGAGCCTCCATTTTTTTTTTTAAGATTGTATTTATTTATTTGAGAGAGAGACAGTGAGAGAAAGCATGAGCAAGGAGAAGGTCAGAGAGAGAAGCAGACTCCCCGTGGAGCTGGGAGCCCGATGTGGGACTCGATCCCGGGACTCCAGGATCATGACCTGAGCCGAAGGCAGTCGTCCAACCAACTGAGCCACCCAGGCGTCCCTAGAGCCTCCATTTTTTACCGCATCTCAGTAATAGCACTTTTAATTTTGGCATGATTGTATTTTAGTTCTTTTATTTCTACAGTAAGGGATTCTCTAGTATCTTGAATGCTTTTTTCAAGCCCAGCTTGTATCTTTATAATCATTGTTTTAAGTTCTAGTTCAGATATCTTACTTATATCCATATTGATTAACTCCTTTCTTTTGTGATTAAGTTTCTCCATCTTGTTATTATGTCCAGAAGAGAAGAAAGAGAGAGTAAAGACGACAATATTTCTAAAAAGTGGCCACTTTTCTCTTTGTAGCATTGCAGCATTTCTTTTATCAGATCTCTGGTTGAAAATGCAAGTGTTCAGAATGATTTGATAACTATCTAGCTGAATTCCAAGGATAAGACAAACATAGGGTCCTTACTACACCATGTTAACTCTAGAAGCCACATCACATTTAAAATATTTTCTCGTACTAATGCATCATGGCAATGATTATTCAGCAATTTTCTTATTTGTATGGTGTGGCAGTAGAACTGATTAGATCTGTGTGATTCCTTCTGGTTTGAAAGTATTTTAATTTTATTTCTGCCATCACTTTAATATTCATGTATATACATATGTTGTTCTTTTATCTCCTATTTCTTTCCATACAAATTAGCACTTATTGGTTGTTTTTGAATCCAGATCTTCCTCAACTTATGATGGGGTTATGTCCCAATAAATCCATCTTAAGATGAAAATATTGTAAGTTGAAAATGTATTTAATACACCTAACCTACCAAGCATCATAGCTTAGTTCAGCCTACCTTAAACATGCTCAGAACACTTAACGGTAGCTTACAGTTGGCCAGAATCATCTATCACAGAGCCTATTTTATAATTAAGTGTTAAATATCTCATGCAATTTATTGAATACTGTACTGAAAGTGAAAGAATGGTTTTATGGGTACAGAGTGGTTGTCAGTATATGGGTTGTTTACCCTTATGATCACATGGCTGGATAGGAGCTTTGGCTGCTGCTGCCCACTATCATGAAAATGTATCATCACATATCACTAGTCTGGGAAAAGATCAAAATTCAAAATCTGAAGTATGGTTTCCTCAGTATGTTACTGCTTTTACACCATTGTAAATTTGAAAAATCGTGAGTCATAATAAGTCAGGACCAGCTGTAATGACTTTGGTTATTTAGGAAGCTAAGTCCAGAATCTACTCCCCTGAATATAGTTCAGTGCTTTTTTTTACATAACTACTGTCCACCCGATGCCTTTTCTACAGATGCCAATTCTGATTAGAAACAGGTTCTTGGAAGTATTTTTCTAATCTGAAAAGGTTGCTCCATTCCTCTCTTTTGGGCTCACTTTATGTTAATTCAACTCTGTTTAGCATCCTCCTTTCTGTTTTCTGGGGCTCACTTCTCCAAACCAATGCTTGCAGAAAAGTGGAAATGGAGATTAACTGGTATTCATCTCTTTAGATTCCCCAGTTAGAGTTTCTGCAGCTCAGAAAAGAGATGAGGTGTAAGACCTTGAAATTGATTGGAGTAAATGACAAAATAAGAACTGTCCTATGAAACATTCCATTCAATTTAACTGTCAATTCAGTATTTTTATCTATTATGTCTTACCACTTCCAAAGTTGTAAGTGGTTAAGTTAATTAAAATAGAGGAATTATTGAGTTTGTTACTTGTCCAAAACTTATTTCGCCTAACAGAATTAGAGAACATAAATGAAAGCCAAAAAGAATTTGAAAACAGTTACCCAAAGGATTTATATGAAATGAAGGTATGATTTAGTATTAGCAAGGCCAAGAATCTGTATGTTATTAAGTATGATAATATGACCTTGATTGCAAAAATAGAGATACATTGTAATCCACTGCATAGAAATAGTAAATTAGGGCGCCTGGGTGGCTCAGTGCGTTAAGCCGCTGCCTTTGGCTCAGGTCATGATCTCAGGGTCCTGGGATTGAGTCCCGAATCGGGCTCTCTCTTTGGCGGGGGCCTGCTTCCCCCCCCCCACCCCGCCTGCGTCTCTGCCTGCTTGTGATCTCTCTCTCTCTGTCAAATAAATGAATAAAATCTTTTTTAAAAAAATTAAAAAATAGTAAATTAAAAGCATACTTTAAGTGTATTGAAATGTTACATTTCTAAGAGATTCATGGAGTTTAAGGAATTTCAGATGTAGAAACAGTATTGAAGAAGGGAACATTTTGAAAATAGAGGTTGAGGAGAAATCCTTTGGGAACATGTAAAGAGATGGTAGGTTAGGGCCATCCATCTTGTTGAAATAATACTATAATAATAGATAAAACAGAGGAGGTAATGTTATATAATAAAGAATCTGACCTAGCCCAAAGAGAGGTCTGGCCTTTGCTTGCAGCTTCTAGGAGGTAATCTATGTCATACCTCATAGAAGTATCTTTGTTTAGGGTGAGAGCCAGTCACAATGGATTTTAGGGTGGGGCTGGCCACACCTGACAGTTTTAGCCATGCCGGCAAAACCACATGATTTAGAGGAAGGGGCATTAAGTCACCTGGGATCAGTCCACCTGGCAGCTGAGATCAACCACCCAGGTAATCACTCAGTCATACCCCTGCAATAGAACCTCTATAAAATCTTTGAACTGCTAAAGTTTGGGCAGGTTTCCCTGGCTGGCAGTACTCTGGGCATATTACCATACACTGGTACAGGCAAAATAACATATCTTGCCTCTAGGGGGAGACACCAGAAACTATAAATTTGGAACCCTCTGTGACTTCATTCTATGTGCTTCTTCCCTTGGCTGACTTTAATCCATATCCTTTCCCTCTGATAAACCATAACCATGAGTATAACAGCTTTCCTTGAGTTCTGTGTATTATTCTAGTGAATTACCAAACCTGAGGGTGGTTTTCAGACAGACCTCCCTGCTCCAAATTTATACTTGGTGTCTCACAGAGCACTGTACCCTCTAGCCTTTGCAGTTTGGGTATCTCCAGGCAACTGACCTGAAGATAGGCTGTACACTGACACCTAATGGCAAAATCTTAGAGCTGTGAGATTAATACAGAACTGCCTCAGATGGAAAGCAGTTATGATCATTATAATTTTAGCAATAATTAAACTACTGTTTTTCATTAATCGGATCTTTATCCATTAAACTATTAATTGAGCCAGTATATACAATGAACATCATATTTATCCTTTAAGGAGTCTAAGGGATATTTGCTACATTGATAACAGATTGACTGCTGACGTCAAACTTAAAATTACATAACTCAGAAGTTGCTTAAACACATAGGCAACTAAGAAGTAGGATAAATCTGTTCCCTTAATTGTGACATGCTTTAGTTCTTTCTTTGCATATATCCTTCCCAACAGTGGTAAGTATTTCATAATCCTGGACAGTTACAGACTTTTTAAAAAAGGTCTGGCTAGTTACAATGTTGGGAGGATTTCAGTATCATGGTTACTTTGCAACTGAGTTTAACAATCTTGGCCTTGGTTGTTGACTGGTTGTTGGCCTTGAGAATCTTTTATTGTTTCTTAAGAAAGTTTTAAATTCCATTCAGAAGTTCTCTTTTGGTCCTTGTGGCTTCCAGGAAGGACATGGTTTCTAGGCTTGGCGACTTTTGCTTCCTGGCTGACACTGGTCTGGTTGCATCTACAGTCTAATAAATGTCTTCAGTTTATCTGATGGTCACAGATAGTGGCTGAAGAAGAGGAGTATGAGTTTGGTTTCTTACAAACGTAAATGTTTTCTCAAATTATGGTCATTTTTATAAAACTACCAATTTTAGGAAATGAGCAAATGCTAAGAAACCCCAAGGAAGAAAAACGTTTTTCTAGCAGCCCTGGTTTTTGGGAAACCTTTAAAAGCTTGTATATAAAAAATAAAATAAAATAAAAACTTGCATATATTTTAAAGAAAAATAATCTTTTAAAAGATTGTACAAATAATTTTTAAAGACTGCTTCCTGCATTATTTATTGAAATGTAATTTTAGGGTAATTTAAGTCTTTATATCCTCCCTATGTAATATGAATAATTTTTTTTCTTAATGAATTGGGAAAGAAATTGATAAAAATAAGGGTAAGTTGATGACATTTTTAAAATCAGATTTTTATTTGTGGCTAATATTCCACTGATATAGATTTTTTATATTTCTTCCTTATATTAAAAAAAGAAACAGACATTTTTCCCCCACAGAGTATCAACACTAGGGAAAGAAACAGAAACACCTCTTAAGCCACTGGACAGTTTGTTATTTAACATAAGTGAGAACAGTACTATTTTATTAATCCTATAATAGGGTTTTCTTTTATCTATTCTTCTTGCTTATTGGCTGTCTTTTAGTATCTCTCCTCACATGTAAAAGGAGTTTCAAGGGTTAGATTAAGGGCCTAAAGCTTAAAATCACTGGAAACTTGATTGAATTAAAGTGTCTGCACTTCAGGATGGGGGTGGGGGTAGATCTCGTGTAAGATTTGGACAGAGCTCAAATACCTACAGCTAATGTTTGCACCTGGGGAAACACTACATACACGTGAGGGCTGTAAACTAAAACTCCCAAATTTTATTCAACAGAGATCCACACAAACTCAAAGATTCCAGTACCAGAGTTAAAGGCATGTCATCTTTAAAAAATGAAGATGGTTTAGGATGGAGAAGAATTAATCAATTGAACATCAAAACTAAATTTTTTTAAAAGGCAGCATTTGCACATGTGTTAGTAACTGTAATAATAGCACTTTTCTGTCTAATCCACTAAAAGATTTTATTAACATACATGACAATTATTTGACCTTGACAGGAAACATATGATGTTATGTATGGTGTTTTCCTCTCCGTATCTTTTTTTTCCATTTTTTTGGAGGCTTTTAATCTAAGTGATTTCCAGCATAAACTTTTGAATCAGATATCTATTAAATCCTGCCTTCACTAATATTAAGCTATATGACTTTAGGGAAGATAGCCTCTCTCTTCTCATTTTCCTCATCTATAAAATGTGATAATAATACTGTAGTCATTAAAAAAAGTATATCTAATTCATAAAATTATATCCATGAGGGAATACATATATAGCACTTAGAAGCATATCTCTCACACTGCTAAACAAGTGCAGGGGTCAGAATTTTGGAACTTTGGCAAAGGGTAGACAGTTCACAAAATAGAAATGATCAAAGCAGTTAAGTTTATGAAGATTTTGGCCTTTTTTAGAGGTTGGTAAGGGGGGTATCCTGTGCAATTATTATTATTTTTTTTAAACAAACAGCCCTTGTCTTACAGAAACTAAAAAACGATACCCTTGAAAGCTTAAAATCTCCTTGTAACTTTTACTATTAAGAGTTCTTCTTTAGAGTGTTACCTTTACGACATGCCTGGACCCTGACTTTCTCTGCCCTGGCTTATACTGGCCCTGCTGCTTTCTCCAGCATCCAGATGCCAGGATGATCATACAACAGCAAAGAAAGATGACAGAGGTACAGAGAGCCACCGGAGCCAGCCACATCTTTGAAGTCACAGATGACCCATCAGGTGTCATGTCTTCATTCTCAGCTGTGTGGTTTCTGCTGTTGGACCCCTTGGTTTTATTTAGTAATTGCTTGCTACTGTTGAGTCGGGATGGAATAGGCCTATGAAAAACTTTTGTGTCTATGGGAACAAAGAAAGGAGAAATAGTCTTGTTATCTGGATTATTGATGAAATCAGTGCTGTGTGACCCCATATTTACCTCTGTGGTAATGGAGTTATTCAGGGAAATGAATTTTGCCCAAGAGTCTGTGGTTAATTCCTTGGAATACCTAGTACTGTTTGTGTTGACAACCAAATCTTGATGTGTGGTTGATGACGGCATCTCTGGTGATGGTAGCATTTGGTTTATCACTGTGGTTTGTTGTTCATCTAAATGCGTAGCTTTTAAAATCCTTAGTCTGTCCCGTGTATTAGATGAGGAACGGGTATTTAGATATGTGGGACGTGATTGTTCAAAAACCAGCAAATCTGGATCTATACCTGAAAGATAAATAAGGCATCATTTTTATTTTTTATTTCAAGGAGAGAATATCAAAGCACAGCTTGGAGAAGTCTTGGGTTTGCCACCAAGTTAGTGAACTAAGCTTAAGTTCAAGTTCTACTATTGCATATTTCCGGAAGGCTTAGAAACGTACTGGCTACATTTGAATTTATCTTAACTTTCAAGAACACTTTCTGTTATAAACAGCTGGCTACATCATGGAGGATTCTTTATGTCTGCCAGGGCTTCTGGGTAACAATAGCCAATGTCAGTGCAAGAATTGCAGAAAAAAACAGTAACCATTTGAGATATGTAGCATCTTAAAGTTTTTAAAAAGTAAATAATACAGAAGTATAACTGTATTCAAAATCATGAGCAAAGCCCTCTGTCTCCTCCCTTCCCAGTTCCTGAAGGTATTGACTTTGTCTTCAGTATTTTCTCTCTTGTAAAGGAACTCCTTTCCCTCTGACTTCAGACACAAGCAAATATTGCTCTGTTGTAAAGGGTAGGGGAAAAACTTCTCAACAGCTTTTCAGTTGTCTCTCCTATCAGTTTCTGTCTCTCTCCCTCTCTCCCTCTCGATATAACAATATCCATTTCCTTTCTTTGTTGTTTGCCTTCTGCCATCTTGTTCCATCCACACTACTGTCAGAATTATGCTTCTGAGATAATCAGTAGTTTCCATATTTCCTTGCCACCTCATTGTTTTGACTTCTCTTTTACCCTCAATCCTGCTGGCCATCCTTTCCCTAAAATTCTCCTCTTGTGACTCCCTGGAACACAGATTCTCTTGGCACTTTATCTCAGATTGCCTGTTTCTCATTTTTTCTTTCTTTAGCTGGTTCTCTCCTTGGTCCAAACTGGTTGTGTGCTTTCCACAATCTTTAGTCTGTTGTCATCTGCTGAATTTTCCCTTCATCTCAGCCCTTCACACACACACACACACACACACACACACACAAGTATCCTCATCGGTTGTCACCATTATGTCAGTGGCACTGAAATCCACATCACCTGTTATTTCCTGTTTCTCGGTCCCTGGTCTCATTGCTCCTGTGGTCTACTGAAGGTTCCCACCTAGACATCTCATGTCATCACTGAACAGTCCCAAAGCCAAAATCATTTTGTCTGGCTCTCTCCCTTTCGGTGACCTCACCAATCTTCCATCACCCAAGCTGGAATCTATGTACTGCAGAGCAATCTTTGACTCCTCTCTCTTCTTTTCCTTCATCCAAAAAGTCGGTCCTATCTGGTTCCCTCCTAATGTGCCGGTAATCATCCCTCCTCTTCATTGCAGTTATGGTCACCTTCTCCAGATCTAATGCTTCCCTGACTAGATATTCTTATTTGCATCCTGCATATTATTTTCCCAGACTAAAGACAATCACACTCATCACTTTAATGATGACGTTTTTCTCACTAATTGCCTTTGCTGGTTCTCTGTTGCTGACAAAGTCAAGCCCAAACACTGCTTTGTCCAAAACACTTTTGTAACCTGGCCTACCCTGTCCTTACCCAGATTTTCATTGCAACCCCGAAAGTGCCCCTTTTGTAGCCAAATCTGTTTTCTACTCTCCCATCGTGTGATACAGAACTCCTTGTCTTGCCTCTGCCTGGCCTCTTCCACGAAGCTGCCTCTGAATGTAGGTTTCTTTAGTCTCCTCTTCTTTTGAGTGCTTGTACTTGAGGCAGTATCACACATTTTTGTATTCAATTAGGTTCTACACTAATTGTGAGCCTTGTCATATCAACTAGATTGTAAGAAACTCGAGGGCAGAGATACGGCTGCCATCTTCTGCAATGCTGCTCCCGGCCTGAATTAGGTGTTCAGTAAGTAAAATCAATGATGAAATTTATCGCCTTTGTGTCTGGATGGCAAAAATCTATTCTTTCATATTTACCAATTTGTACCGTCTGTTTATATACATGGGCAAGGTACGCTTAAATGTGTATTTATCTAAAATAATGGTTATCTTGGTTATCTTGTGACCATTGGTAGGCTAATGTATGTTAGAAAGTGCATTTCCTTGTCCTTGACATCAATCTTTGTAGAATCGTTGTATAGTGTCTGTCCATAGACCTCAAAACTACCACTAAGCATTTTCTTTGTTCCTAGTAGTACTCTTAGCCCCTCCAGTAGGAATGCCTTTTTTGGCTTTTGCTGGGGGCTCCTG
Organism: Lontra canadensis; assembly: GCF_010015895.1. Lineage (NCBI taxonomy): Eukaryota > Metazoa > Chordata > Mammalia > Carnivora > Mustelidae > Lontra > Lontra canadensis. The sequence goes on along the minus strand of NW_022631003.1, from coordinate 30,423,330 downwards.
GAATATAGGTAATGCTTAAGCTCTTCTTTGATCACATACAATTTGTTATCATCTGGAATGAATTCATCATTGCTGAGCATGCCAAACTAAAGCAAATTTATTTGTAGTTTTCTGCCCTGGATGCACAAAACTTTTCCAGATAGAGATCACGGGAAAACAGTGGTTCAGGTTGTTGCCAGCCAGTTTCTAGGTTATACATCTCTACTAGAGCATTACCAACATTCTTCAACATAAATACAAAATACACAAATCATTACCTTCTGTTACGTTGTATAAAATGGCACTGGTTCCGGGCTCTAATATGCAACTCTCCAGTGTGGGGCAGTGAATATGGAGGCAGTTGACATTGTCATGCATGGGATCATGGTAGAAGACAGCCACGTTACAGGAAACTGAAAGGAAAAGTGCATCTGCAGATGGTTTTGGTTTCTCCCAGCTGGAAGAGCTCTGAGTAGCTTCTATTTCTTCCAAGAACATGGCATTCACACCAGTATATTGCAGGGCTATGTTCAGACATCTCACAGAACATGGTGAACTACAGTAACTGTTTCTATGAATGTGGAAAATGCCTTTTTAAAAGAAACTATCCACTGATTTTCTCTAATCTTTCACACATTCCATTCCACACAGGATTACCTGGAATCATTTTCCAATCCCAGGACTTTATGTTCATGAAAAGTTCAGTTGGCTACAGAAGCCCCGGGGGTTATCAGATTTCTAGTTGCAGTGCCCTCTCAGAATGCTAATGCACCGGAGTTCACCAGAGAAAGAAATACGAAAATCAAGTGACAGATGTTGTAACAAAAGAGGGAGTCATGGGAAGGCTAAAACTGCAATTACTGGGAAAGGCCCAGATGGTAGAAAGGCAGCAGGCTAGGTGAACGCTACCCTGACCTGATTATAGGGGAGCACTAGCCCCATTTGCAAATCACACATCCAACGGAAAGCCTATTCAATGTCCTTTAAAGAGGAAGAGAGTCTACTGACAGGATGTGAGCATTTGGAATTCTAGTGGGTGGGGGTACATCACTGATGCTATCCCCCTTCTCCTAAATAACTTTGCTCCATAAAATGCATCATGTTATTTCTGGAAACCCTTAAGTCTGATTTGCTGAGTGCCAGTATCCAGTCTGTCCTCTCTAAAGTGCAAAACAGACTTTCCTCCTGCTGCAGTGTAGTAGGAACCATGTGCTGGGAAATATCCATTGACCAAAGGTATCAACTTCTTTAATAAAATAAGATTACAGAGGGATAGCATACAATTACCAGACCTCAGAGTATCCCTAAAACTGTTGTGGAATTGTGGTTGGCCAAACCTTTGCTGCTTCTGTGTAAGGTTAACTGTGGGGAGCTCTATCCCACCCCTCCCCCATTACCTCTGGACCAGCCAGGAGGATAAAGAAGAGGGCAGAATTCAATGAATAATACATTGCTAATACATTTTAGATTACAAATGCATTCCCTGAAGACTGGACTGTCAAGTTTAAGGGAAAGGATAAAAAAATATTCAAATTTAGACATTTAAATTTTTGATAAGAAAGTAGTTGATGCTGTAAAGAGAATAATTTTAAAAGAAGTTTTATATTCCTCTTCGTGTACATTTTAGAGTTCCAGCTCTGAACAGGTTAGCTATTGCAGGATTGTGGCTTTTTAAAGTTCTGGCTTCCAGCTAAAACAGACGTGTGTTCGTGCCCTTTCTTCTGGAGGAAGAAAACCACAACTTGGAAGCTACAGAGGCTCTAAAATCATGGAATTCTACTGGATGCTTACAGTATCCCTGGAAGTCCAGAGGACACAGTTTCCCTGCGATGGACAGTCAGGTAAATTGATACCATGGGAAAATGCCGAAAGGTACACCCCCCCCTCCGCCCACCTTCCCTTGAGGCTTATGGGAATTAGAAGCATCTTTAAGGTGAGAATCTAGATTGGCAACCTTTTCAAAAAAATTTCCCTTTGGGGCACCTGGGTGCCTCAGTCAGTTAAGTGTCTGCCTTTGGCTCAGCTCATGATCCCAGGGTCTGGGATCAAGCCCTGCATTGGGCTCCCTGCTAAACGGGAAGTCTGTTTCTCCTTTCCTTCTGCTGTTGCCCCTGCTTGTACTCTCTCACACACACACACACTCTCTCTCTCTCTCAAACAAATAAATTCTGTAAAAAAAAAAAAAAAATTTCCCTTTAAAAAATTAATTGCTCTCTTGTGTGTCTGATTAACTTTCTAGGGCTTAGCTTGGGACAGCTTCTCACACTGTGGTCAGTTTACACCCTTGGATAGCCTCAGTCCACATCCCAGAAATCTGCCATGTGTACTTGGATAGAAGGCACTGGCAATTAATAAGTCGGTATCAAACCATGGAAAGAAAGTGTGGAAGAACCAAGAGAATTATTTTAACGTATTGTGTTGCTTTTGCTATTTCTTTCCAAGTAGCTTTAAAATCTTGGAAAAATGAAAAACAAATGAAAGTAGTCTTTAGACAATTGTAACTGAAATTCTGCAATAATGAAATGTTTTCCTCATTATAAACCTTGATCATATTACATGGGTGATGCTTAACTCTGATTCTGGATTTCAGACAAAAAAAATCAGAATATTTAAAATATATATTTCTTTTCTTCCTTTTTGCTAGTTGACATATATCTACCTATGTCCTTCAAAACATCTAAACAATCTAAATTCCTGCTCAATGCAACCCACATTTGCTCAACACAAGCAAGCACATTTCAAAAAATTGAAATATTGAGATCACCAAAAGAAGTTTGAAAAGGAAATTATTGTGTTTTTTGGAAATTATTATATTTTTGAAACCAAATATGCCATTTTGGGGGGGTGTGGAAATATTGTTAACCCTCAAGGAAATAGTTTCATTTAGCACTTTAGTGAAGAAAAGAAGATTGTGTCACCTGTGGGTTCCATGGCACCCTGGATCATCACCAGATTTGTAAACTGAGCCAGCACTGATCCAAATGGCAAAGTCAGTCTCAATCTCTCTCCTGCCCTCCCCCATCCCCTTGTCTCTCCCTCATCTTCCCTAGTCCTGATCATCTGTTCCCTGGAACCTCTGCCTAGAGCTCCTTACTTAGATCTTCATTTTATAAGTTTCTCCTGATTTTTGCTCAGGCATATCATTGATACTTACCATCCTTCCTAAGGCAGCAGCTCCTGCTGCATTTCTGGCCGGTACTTTCAGAATAATACTTCAGGAACTGAGCTCCCAGCTTCTGAGACTCCTCCAGGTCAATCAGAAGACCTGGAAAGCGACGGATCCAACAGTCTCTATAAAAAATGGTGGGTGAGCAGAGAGAGTCTGAAGTCCACCCCATGCTCAGCAGCAGCACCAAGGCTGTTTCCACCACTGCCACGTGCATTTCCGTGGTAGGAAGATCGGGCAAGAAGTCTGAGTTCTGGACAGACTGGAAGCTGAAGCTGACCATCGGGGTTGAGGACAGGTTCTGGAACTTCGAAGCTGTTGCTAAGGGACTCTCCTAGAGAGTCACCTTCTAGAAAAGTGAAGCCATTCTTTGACTGCATATTGATTTTTCTTTTGTTTCTTCCCAGCTGAGCCCTAGGTGAACATTTGACTTTCTGATGTTAATTCTGAACATTTTCCAGGCCATTTTGTTACTCTGTCCCTTACCCTCTTGAAGATGTGGATTCTCTCCTCTGCTTTTCTTCTTTCTCTGAAAGTGAATAGTCACAGACACCTCTTACTAAGTAAATATAAAGACAAGTGGAAATCCTAGCCCAGAGTCTTTCTGAGGAAAACAATAATTTGGTCACTTGACATCAGATAAAGGAAGGATCCATTACACCAGAAACAAGACATTGTTTGTAAGGGAACTGTTGTATGGTTTTAAAGAAACCTGTGACTGCAGACTTTTTATTTTTTTTATTATTTTTTTAAGATTTTATTTATTTATTTGGCAGAGAGAGAGAGAGAGATCACAAGTAGGCAGAGAGGCAGGCAGAGAGAGAGGAGGAAGCAGGCTCCCCGCCGAGCAGAGAGTCTGATGCGGGGCTCGATCCCAGGACTCTGGGATCATGATCCGAGCGGAAGGCAGAGGCTTAACCCACTGAACCACCCAGGTGCCCCGACTGCAGACTTTTTAAAAAAAATTTTCCCCCTATGGATTTAAGTTCTGGTATTTACATTCACCAGAAAACCAGTTTGTGCCCTGTTTCAAATTTTTTGTTTTTACTAACAAAATAACAACAAAACCTTGAAAGTAAATGAAAACTGAAAATGAAAAAAAAAATTAATTTTGCAGTGGTTTTGAAAACATTGAATGTGGATATGTGGATCCTGGTCACTTCTTGGAGCTAGGCATTCCCCACCCCCACAAAGGTCAACCACAGGCTTTCTTTAAAAAAAGAAAATGAAACATTACAGTGAAAATTGTGAAGAAGTTCAAAAAGCGGTGGGGGAGGGCACCTGGGTGGCTCAGTCATTAAGCATATGCCTTCCTCTTGGTTCATGATCCCGATGTCCTGGGATTGAGCCCCCATTGGGCTCCCTGCTCAGCGGGAAGCCTGCTTCTCGATCTCCCACTCCCCCTGCTTGTGTTCCTTCCCTCGCTCTCTCTCTGTCAAATAAATAAATAAAATCTTTAAAAAAAAAGTTCAAAATGGGGGCTATCTAATCTATTTTCTGAGATTCTTGATTGCAAGTTATAAAGGATACTTCTTTGTGAAGCATATACAAAAACGCATAGTATCTCTGACGAAAGCAGAGACAGTTGCTAAGAAATGTGTATTAGGGAAATGAAATGGTTTTAAATTTCTAAATATTAATAAAAATCACTTCAATTGCAATGCCAAAACATTTGAAAAGATACTAAAGGAGGCAAAAATGGGCTCTCACTTTTGTGAAGGTTGTAGTTTCCATATCCCATGATGATGTCCACATTGACAAAGTAGTTCAAAACATGAAACTGTTGGGTTTTTATACCCATTTTTATACCAAGCATAAGTGAAAATCAGCTTTTGGCATAAAGTATGGTTGAACTGCTCTTTTCAAAAAAAAAAAAAAAAGACGAAGCTTTTTCTATCCTGTGATCTGGGTTTCTTTTATACCTTTTGCACAATGACTCATTCACTTACTTGACACAAAAACGTTAACATTCTTTGAATTTTCATTTCTCTACCTGTTTTGTAATAATAGCCTATCACATATCCTTTAATTTTTAGAAATATATGATTTAATCATCAATAATAAGCAAATAATCAAAGGGCTGAATAACTTTAAAAACAAAACATTTTACTTTCTCCTAAGCAAAAATTATAGCAATGGATTAACTCCTAACCTTGCATAAGCCACCTAAAATATACTAAAAATGATTAATATGTTATTCTATTGAACTTCTCATAGAAAACAAGTTTCAGTTGCTTACCTGCAAATAATCAGACCATTCTGTCTGTTCCAAGGAGAAAGGGAAGAGAGGTTTCCTGATGGGAAAGTAAGCGACAGGTGAGGAACAAAAAGATTACTCCCTTTTTCTCCATGAGGTTCCATAGATACAGCAATTAGTTCATGCCCCAGGGACATAAACCAGAAAGTCAGCTTTCTAACCTTCTACCCCCAGTGTCTTTCAATCACATTAAATGCAGTTTCTTTTGTGTGATATAGAATTCCTTGAAGTTCTCATGTATCCTGCAGGGATAATGGAACAACCCATAATTGCTTAATCCTTTTGCTGTGATATGGTGTTCAGGTAAAGATCAAAGTTGCATTTTTAAAGAATCTCCAAATTCCAATGTAAAAGCATGCTTTAAAATTTTTAAAGCAATTTTTTTTTTTTTTTTTTTGGTGATTGCATAAACATTCAGTTGGAAACCAGGAACTTCTTGGAGCCAAGTATTTTGAAAAGGAGAGATAGAAACTGGACTGCAGGGGCAGAGGGAGGAATCCACAATGGGCTGAGATACGTGGCCCAGAAACATCTAGTCTCAAAATTGTCCATGTGAGATGAAATTACAGAAACCAGAAAGCAATTCCAATTTTGAATAAAAAATTGCTATATAGGCTTTTATAGATTTTATCAAATATTGAGAACTGTTACACTATTACAATGCAGTGATATGTTATATTTATTTCCAACTGGGTGCTCTTAAGAGGGGTTCAAAGATTGTATTCTTACCTTAAAAACCACACTTTTCTTTCCAAGAGCCTCATTCAGTTGCTGTAGTCTGGGAACCAGAATTCTTATAAGCGTCCCAGGTGATTTACTAAGATGTTTGGAAAACACTGACATAACACTGACTGCAAAAAAAATGGAAGTTTTACTTACATTAAGATGCTCAATCTGAAATATGAATGATTTTTATTTTTTTTAAATATTTATTTGAGGGGGGGGTCAAGGTGGGGTAGAGAGTGAGGGGGAGGAAAAACAGACTCCCTGCTGAGCAGGGAGCCTGACCTGGTGGGGGTGGTGTAAAGATGAAAGGGGTTGGATCTCCGGTCCCTTCCCAGAGGTCATGACCTGAGCCAAAGCCAAAAGTTGGATGGCCAACACACTGAGAATCATCCAAGAGACCCTGAGCCATTTTTAAAGAACTGTACTATTTTAAAGTCATTTAAATTGTCCCACATGCTTTCATGAAAGGAAAATATTTCAGTTTTGCTTGTTAAAAAAGAAAAGGAAATAATCTTTATTAAAATGTTTTGCTTTTTATTAAATTGATATATGTTTCACTTTAAATACCCAAACTTTTGGGGCACCTGGGTGGCTCAGTTGTTAAACATCTGCCTTTGGCTCAGGTCATGATCCCAGGGTCCTGGGATTGAGCCCCACATTGGGCTCCCTGCTCTGTGGGAAGCCTGCTTCTCCCTCTCCCACTCCCCCTGCTTGTGTTCCCTTTCACACTGTGTCTCTCTCTGTCAAATAAATAAATAAAAATCTCTAAAAAAAATTAAAAAATAAAAATCCAAACTGTACAGAAAAGCACAAAAAGGAATAAAAACTACAGTCCTATAGTCTTAACACTTTCATTAACATCCTTCTAGACATCTCTATAGAAAATAGATACATATATGCCATTGTACATAAATGGATTCATGCTGTTCCAGAAACTGTTTTTTAAAGATTTATTTATTTGTTTTAGAGACAGAGAACATGAGTGGGAGGGGCAGAGAGGGAGGGAGAGAGAATCTTAATCAGGCTGCACACTGAGCACGGACCCCACTCAGGGCTCAGTCCCATGACCCCGAGGTCATGACCTGACTTGAAACCAAGAACCTGATGCTTAACTGACTCTGCCACCCAGTTGTCCCTCCAGAAACGGTTTTCTAAAAACCCAGGGTAAAATTATATTTTTCAGGGTTTCTAAAGAAGGATCTACATGTTTATCCAAAGTTGTAATGGGTCTCCAGTATTTCATTCTACAAATGTACCAAAATTTACTTTGTACTTCAGCTTCCTCAGCTATGAAGCAAAATAAAAAATTGTATTGTAATCCACAAAATCACTGACAATAGTGCTTAGCATATAATAAACAATAAATGCTGGCTACTATTACTATTATACATTATGTTTTCCAATTTTTTATTATTAAAAGCAACACTGTAATAAACATCTTGTACTTAAAAATTTTTTTCCCTTCTCAGTCATTAAGGTTGTATTTTCCAGAAATTCTTAAAGAAACAGCCTGTGTCTGACTCTTACTGTAGTCTTTTGTAAAAAGATCATAATATATAAAGTGTCTGAAGTGAGTCATAGTACCACAAAGGCCAGTCTTTATTATTCATTGTTCAGTCAATAACAGATCTATAAAATTATACCACCAGCTGTATATGAGCAATATTTTCATAAGGCTTAGAAATAATATTTTAGATCTTTTGTAAATGAGTTTATATTGCTTTGACTTTGCATTTCTAACTCAACAGAAAGCTTACTGTGTAAATTATAAAAATGATTAGATCTTTTAAGATACTTCCAATCCTAAATGACATTATTATCATTATTGGGGTCAAAAAGCTTACAGGTTCAGTGCCTGGTTTTGTCAGACTCACACCCCAGATTCCCTGCCCAAGCTAATCTTACTCTGATAATATTACTGTGCGTGAATTGCCTTTCTGATGTGCATCATTCTTTGAGTGTGATTTTTTTTGGGTCTCTTTTTAGAAGGCAAGAAAATACCAGTCTGAGGCATATCCATGACGTTTGGAAACAAAAGCATCCATTGGTGAAAGATTCTAAAAGGACAGGGAAGAGACTAAGAGCCTGTTCTTCTTGGCTGACCCACTGAATCTGGCATTGTTGCTGATGGAGGCACAAATAAATCCCAAGCCCAAGCCTCTTTAATAGAGGGTGTGCCTCCCAGCAAAGTTTGCCAGTTTAAGGCCTAATACTAGAGATGGCACTTTACTTTCCCAAAGAGGTTGCTAAATTCATGGTTGCCTCCCCCCAAGAAACTTAGAATGTCTTGACTGCACCCTTATTGAGAACAGAAGTGTGAGAAGTTGCTTGAGAATGGAGTTTTATCAGTAATGATTTAAAGTCCAAGAAATAAGGTGAAAAGATAAAGTTCACAGATTAAAAAAAAAAATAGACGAATAAGGCAAGTCATAGATCCATCCTTGTCTCCTTCACTTTTCCCAGGGAGGCCAGAATCTACTAGAATTTTTTTCTATGTCTTTAATATGTTAGTTTCTTCTCCATGGTGTTTTATAAAGAAAATAATGGAGGACAACTCACCATGAGGCAGTTAAGTTACATAGTGAGAAGCACAAATTAACCAAAAAGGTGCTGAAATAATTTCATGCTTTACCAATCTGACTTTCTTCTCTGGTTTTTAACCCTCCCCCCCTTCCCCCCCACCCCCCTCCCCCCCCTCCCCCAGCCCTTGCTAAGGTAAAATGTTAATCCGGTTGTAGTAGGTAACTTGTTTCAAAAAGCAGAAATGTATTTATGAAGAAGGTGTCATTTAACAACTTGTCATTCAAGAAGACAGATGAAGCTTGTCATAATAAAAACAAAGCCCAAATACATCTCCTCCCCAAGTTGAGGACTATTACGGAAGAATCTTGGTCTGGGAAAAATTTCAAGGTTTTTTGTTTGTTTGTTTGTTTGTTTGTAGAATAGGGTGCCAGTTCCCTCCCAATCCTTATCCCTCTATCTACCCAAAACTAACCTAACAGTATCCCCCTCACTCCCTTCTAAGATTAATTCATATCTCATGAACAACACGAAGTCCTCATTATTAGGCCTGAGCTTTTTATTCATCTCTTTGCAACGTCCAGTGAGAGGAGACCGGGAAGAAGTCTACCCTCCTTAAGTAGTCCTCAGACGGGGCATGAGCTGGGGAACATAGGGTGGCAAGAAAAGCCACTCGGTAGGTCAGTATGACTAAAGGCGGCCAGACCTTCTGCCCAAAGGATCACGTTCTGTCATGGCTAGCCCAATCAAATTGAAATAGGAGAAGCAATGACTTTTAGACGAGGTTTTAAAAAGAAGTCACGTGTCCTCACTTAAATTGTCTTTCTTTTAATAGCATAAAAAGGATTAACGGGCCCCAGCAGCAAATACAAGCTCCTCTGCTTCCCGACCCGTTTCATCTGCTGTACTGTGCACCCCAGCGAGCCCTGCAGAACCTGCTGCCATCTGCCTGGACCTTCTTTCTGCAAGATGGCTTCTACACGATGGCCATGGCGAAGAATCAGCTCTAGGTGTCACCTGCGTGTGTAGGGAAGGCCTGTGTGCCTCAGGCCCCGGGACACTATGCCTGATTGGGCTAGATGGGCGATCCCAGATGTGATGTCATTTTGACTCCCAGGACCCCCGACTCCCATCATCCCGGTCCCCCCACGCCTGTTTCTTCTTTTCTCTCTCTCCGCGCTTGTAAAGCAGCGCGGAAGAAACAGCGGACTGGCTTCACCTCGCCTCCAGTCCCCCTCCCAGCCCGCACATCGCTGCGGAGCCCGCAGGCCGCAGAGCCGCTGCGCCCGGCGTGCGGGGGAGGCTGAGGGGACGTGGCCGCAGCCTGAGCAACGGGGCCCGCAGCCCTCCAGCCCTCCCCGAAAGCCGGATCCGCTCGCAGGTCTGGCGGGCGGCAGGGGTCCTGCGGGCGGAAGTGAGAAGCGAGGCGTGGGAGGAGGCTGCAGACTGGGGGCTGGGATCCCCTCGGCGGCTGACGCGGCCCGGACAACCCGAACGAGGACGGCGGCCGCCTCCCGACGCCCGGTGCGCTGCAGCCGGGCCTTTTTTGGCGTTGAGGCAGAGCAGACGGGCAGGGCGGCCGCTCCGGGGGAGCGAGGCTGAGCCGCCGCCCCCGGGACCAGGAGGAGGGGCTGCCTCGGGGGCGCCGCCGAGACCCAGATAGGCTGGGCGGACGCGGGAGCGGGCGGCGGCCGGTCGCCTCCCTCCTCCGCGGCGCCATCCCTCGGCGCGCCCAACCCGGAACCCGGCGAGCGCGTGGGGGCGGGGAGGCGAGCGCGCAGAGCTGGCGGGCACCCCCGCGGCCCCCGGCCCCCCAGCCATGTCGGCCGAGGAGATGGTGCAGATCCGCCTGGAGGACCGCTGCTACCCGGTGAGCAAGAGGAAGCTTATCGAGCAGAGCGACTATTTCCGCGCCCTCTACCGCTCCGGCATGCGCGAGGCCCTGAGCCAGGAGGCCGGCGGCCCCGAGGTGCAGCAGCTGCGCGGCCTCAGCGCCCCGGGCCTGCGCCTGGTGCTGGACTTCATCAACGCCGGCGGGGCCCGCGAAGGCTGGCTCCTGGGCCCGCAGGCGGAGAAGGGCGGCGGGGTGGAGGAGGAAGAGGAGATGGACGAGGTGAGCCTGCTGGCGGAGCTGGTGGAAGCGGCCTCCTTCCTTCAGGTCACGTCTCTGCTGCAGCTGCTGCTGTCCCAGGTGCGGCTCACCAACTGCCTGGAGCTGTACCGCCTGGCGCAGGTGTACGGGCTGCCCGACCTGCAGGAGGCCTGCCTGCGCTTCATGGTCGTCCACTTCCACGAGGTGTTGTGCAAGCCCCAGTTCCACCTCCTGGGGGCTCCTCCTCAGGCCCCCGGGGATGTCAGCCTGAAGCAGAGGCTGAGAGAGGCCCGGATGACGGGGACTCCGGTTCTTGTAGCCCTGGGGGATTTCCTGGGGGGACCCCTGGCCCCTCACCCCTACCAAGGGGAGCCCCCGTCCATGCTCAGGTATGAGGAGATGACCGAACGTTGGTTCCCGCTGGCCAATAACCTTCCTCCCGACCTGGTGAACGTCAGGGGTTACGGGTCCGCCATCCTGGACAACTACCTCTTCATAGTGGGCGGGTATAGGATCACTAGCCAGGAAATCTCGGCTGCGCACTCCTACAACCCCAGCACCAATGAGTGGCTCCAGGTGGCCTCCATGAACCAGAAGAGGTAAGCGCCCAGCGGGGCTGCTTCTGCTTCTTTTCCCGTTCCATTCATTCACTTGCTCACTAGTTCGTTCATTCCCCTGATGTTTCCTGGGCAATCGCAGGAGATTTTGCTGAGGTGGGAATGACATCTTCAGGAGTGTCGCTGGCCTGGACTCTGGCAGAGTTCCCAAGGAACTGAGAACTTGGAAGGAAGAGAGGAAGAAGTGGCCCCAGCCCGGTCAACTAACCGAGTACTTTCCTTGCAGATCTCGCTTTTTCAGGCAAACTGCCTTTTTGCCTCTTTCCCAGTTGTGGGGGAGGGGTTATGTCTGTGGTTTCCTGGGAGGATACTGTAAAGGAAAACTTTTTTTAAGTTTGCTTTCATTTTTACCTTTTTTTTTTTTTTTTTTTTTTTGGCTCTAATCCTGATTACAGTGACAGACCGGGCAGTGACCTGTAATACTGTCTTGGGAGGATTTTTGTTGTTGTTATTGCCTTTGAAGCTTTCCACACTGGGGCCCCAATCTGTGATCAGGAGATTACCATTAGAATTGTACCTTGGATTGTCTTTATTTTGTATCCTCTCTTTTGCATCTCCCTTCCTTCCCAGACAGTTTCGTCTTTGCTCTAAAATTTGAGCCTGGCAGTGGTCACCTACAGAATTAGAACATTTCAGTCCACCCAACCTTCTCCCCTCCCATCCTCAAATCCCTCCCAACATGCCCTTGGGTGACATGAAAACAGGTAAAGGAGGAGGGGAGGTGAGGGAGAATAGGGAATAGAGGTGGGAAAGGAAAAGGAAGAAGAGGAAAAAAAAAAAAAAGAGCAGAGCAGATACAGGAAGAGATGGTAGGTAGGAAAGAAAGATGGTAGGACTCAGGATGGCCCAGAGCCATTCACACACAAGTGGGGAGAAGAATCAGTGTGACCCACGAAAGGACAGGAATACTCTTTCTTCTGCTACACTTGTATCCATCTCAACCCCCACATGGGCCCTACCCTGAAGTGTGGAACAAGTAGTTGGGGGACTCACCACCAGGCAAAGAAAGTTTTAACTGGAATGGGAAGACCATTATACATACATACTTGACTTAAGGGTACCTCAACCTGGGGGGGTGGGGGAAACAGTGGCTTTATTTCTACTATAACATAAAATTCATTTTGGAAAGTGTTCTTTTTTTTCTGGTGATAAAAATAATACATAATTATTCTAGAAAAGTGGAAAATGGAAAAGAATCAAGAAACAGAAAGACTATCACTCCTGCTCCCTCCCTCACAGAGGCAATACTGTGTAGAGATTGGAATGTTTTCTTCCAAGCCCTTTTTAGTGTATTATTTATACCACTGAGATGATACTGTATTTAAGATTTGGTATCAGAAGTGTTATTTTTAAGCAAATTCTACAAGCTTTAATTGAAGTAACAAAGGGACATTCAGTGGTTACGGATGGTGCTCAGATTTGGGGTGGAAGGCCCAGCCGGTTGTCTGTCACCTCTACACATGTGTGTCCAGCTGTATCAACTGCTACTCAACAGAACCCCTCCACCCCCAAATCCAGCTTGAGCTCTAACATAACACCTCACAGAATTATTATTATTATTATTATTTTTTTAGAGAAGCGGGGAGGGCCACAGGGGGAGAGTGAATCCTAAGCAGGCTCCATGTTCAGCACAGAGCCTGACGTAGGGTTTGATCTCATGATGCTGGCATCATGACCTGAGCCAAAATCAAGTCAGATGCTTAACCAACTGAGCCACTCCAGTGCCACCTTTTCTTTCTTTACAAATCCTTGATAGTCTTTTTTCTTTTTCTTTTTAGGAATATTCTTTATGTCCTCCAGGGGAAAAAAAGGTATTCAAGTAATTCGTAAATACATGCTTAGAAAAATTACAAATGACACGAAAAACCACAGAGTAAAAGATATGTGTATCTACTGATATATATTTATATATTATACATTTGTAAATATATGTTATAAATGTGCATTTATATAAACATAAGTATGTTGATAATTGTTAGGGGAAAATGTATGTATGCGTGTACATGCAGGGGTGTGTGTGCATCTTATATATGTTTTTACCATAGGTTGATTAGGCTGTGCTGATTATTCTGACCATTCCACTTGGAGAGTTTTTTCTGTATCAACAAATATCAACAAATATAGAGCTGTCTCACTCATTAATAAGAGCTGTATTCTAGCCTATGGCTGTACCATAATGTAATCAGCCCATCCCTTACTCATGAGCATTTAAGTTGCTTCTATTTGCCATTATAAACAATGCTATAATGGGATGCCTGGGTGGCTCAGTCGGTTGAGCATCTGCCTTTGGCTCAGGTCATGATCCCAGGGTCCTGGAATGGGTCCCATGTTGGGCTCCCTGCTCCTCAGGGAGACTGCTTCTCCCTCTCCCTCTGCCCCTCCCCACACTTGTGCTCTCTCACTCGCTCACTCTCTCTTTCGAATACATAAGATCTTTAAAAAAAATGCTATGTTGAACATCTTGGCATATATGTGCCTCTCTTAGCAGGCATTTTTCAGTAGTTCTAAATGACAAATTCCTGGAATCCCTGGATAGGTGAGCCAAAGTATATATAAGTTTTTAAATTTTGGTAGCTCCTGCCAAGTTGCCCATCAGAACATTGTTCAGATCTCCTCTCCTATCAACAGTGTCTGAGCTTGCCAGTTCCTATACTCCTGCCAAGACAAGATATTATCATTATTTTTTATTTTTACCAATCTAGTGGACAAACACTGATGTGAATCTTTCTGCTTGGGAGAGAAATTTTTCCTCTCAGATGTTTATTGGCCCTTTGTATATATTTTATAAGTGGCCTTTGCCAATGAAAAAGAAAATTGGTTTATCTTTTTCATATTCAGTTTAGAAATTCTGTTTACATATGTAGAATCAATCTCTTGTCTCAGGTAATGTTGCACTGTTTCCCCCCTGCCTTTATTTTACTGGAAGGCCTCAAAAATAAAATCCGCAAAGTGACCAGGCTGGTGAAGTCAATGAGTAGAGGGGTGGGTTGGAGTGATGATGAATTGGAGAGCTGTCACCCCACCGCAAGAGGGCCCCACCTCTCTCACCCACAGCTTGTTGCTATCTCCAAGTATAGAAAGCATTGCCAGACAGCCAGATGCCCTGATTTTTAAAGGCTGGCAACTTACTGCATTGAAAAAACCAACATCAACTGTAACAGAAACCTTGCAGACCAAACGAACTGTAGGACAACACCAGCATTGTGAGCCTCCAATTTTGGACGTCAGGTTTATCATGTTTTCTTACATGAGGAAATTTAAATTTTTTTGAAGTCAAATTTGTCATGTATATCCTATTAGCTTTTAATCTTGCACAGGAAAGGTGTCTACAAGTTAAGAATATACAAATATTCATCTGTCTTATAATCTATTTTATAGTTTTGCCTTTTTACATTTATATTTGAATGTGTTTGGGATTCATTTTTATGTAAGGTATAATGTTAGGTTATAGCATGTTTCCTAAATGTCTTAGTGGCCTCACTCCTCACTGTGATTTGCACAACCAGTTATCAGATGCTAATTTTCCTGTTTCCATATTGACATATTGGCTATTCCTTTACCGATAGCATACTTTTAAATTATTGCAGCTTGGTAAACTATTCTGTTGTCTCATGGAATGGAGACCTGTTTTTTTTTTTGTTTTGTTTTGTTTTGTTTTGTTTTAAGATTTTATTTATTTATTTGACAGAGAGAGAGAGAGATCACAAGTAGGCAGAACAGCAGACAGAGAGAGGGGGAAGCAGGCTCCCTGCTGAGCAGAGAGCCCGATGCTGGACTGGATCCCAGGACCCCGAGATCATGACCTGGGCCCAAGGCAGAGGCTTAACCCACTGAGCCACCCAGGTGCCCCTTTTCTGTTTTATTTTGATTCTCTTAGCTATTCTTTGTACATTTTCCCCTTCAGAGAAACTTTAGAATCCGATTGTCAAGTCCTGTTGGAGTTTTAATTGGGCTGACATTGTATTTATCAGTTAAGTTGGAGGAGGATTAATAGTTTCATAATACTTTGCAGATAGAAAAATGGTTTATTTTTCCATGTATTTAGGTCTTTTGGTCTTTCAGGAAAGGTTTATGATCTTTGTATAGTCTGTATATTTTGTGCAGTTATTCTCAGGAATTTTCTAGGTTTTTTTTTTTACTTTTGTTTATTTATTTATTTTTTAAGTAGGTTCTGGGCAAAGGTTGGGCTTGAACTCAAAACCCTGAGATTAAGAGTTGCGTGCTCCACTGACTGAGTGAGCCAGGCAACCCCGAGCTACTGTTTTTTTTCTACACAGATACTTTTTTTCACCAAATTTTAAAATTGGGGGCCATGTCAGGATTTGTAACTGTCTTTATCTCTCTCATACTTTGACGTGATTTGATGGTCAACTCAACTGGATGTCCCTTTCTGAACTCTCAGTTAGGCTAAATATTCAAATTCTTTGTTTCTCTAGAACACTCTCCACCTCGAATTGAAGTTTTCTGCTTATGTTTGTTTCTCTCCCTTCCAGTCAGGTCCAGTTCATTGCTTCTGTGTGCTCCTACTGCTAATGTGATATCCAATAATTCATAGATGCTCAAAATGCACCATTGTTTTTGAATTATGGGCTATATCATATATTATTGTAATAAAAGTGACTATATTATTTTATTTTTTAAAATGTAATATTGTGAATATTTTTATCTTGTAACAGTCACTATAGTTATTTAGAATAGTGGAAAAATAATAATAGGTAACATTTAACTGAACATTTACTCTGTGCTAGGTACTATTCTTACTGCTCTCACTTATTCTTCACAAAGACTGTATCAGTCAGGTTCCCATTTTACAGAGTCAGAAACCAAGGCATAGAAAGTTAAGTAAATTGCTAAGGTGTGTAGTAAGTAGAGTAACCAAAATGTAAATATCCATTGAATAGATATAACCATTTAGAGTATTTGCAGTTTGGCTTATAGACTAGCAGTGACCATCTTCATTCATGTGCATTTTTTAATTTTCTTAAAAATTATTTTCTTCAGAGAAGTGGAGCACAGATGCTTTGTGCTGCTTTTAAAAATTTCATTACGTGTGTTTGAGCTTCACCACAGCCTTCATGTCTAGCATCTTTCTAGTCACTATTGGGCAAACAACAAAGACGACATGGTTCCTGTCCTCAAGGAGTTTAGATGATGAAACAAGTAAAAATGAAACTTAGAATGGGATTGTTTCTGGATAATGTATCTAATACAGTTTCTGGAAACACCAGAGGAAACTTAGAACCTTGAGGAAAAGCAGATTTCAGCCTCTGTGATTACATAGCATTTCACATCTGGCTTGATTCACTGCCTCTGTGATATACCTTTACTGTTTTACTTTGACAAAGTGGTCAAATGCAATGCAGCCCACATTCCTCAGCGACTGAATAAGGTGGTGATCTCAGAATCTTAAATAGTATGGGACAGGCAGGAACCCTAGCTTTGAGAGATTCTGTAAAGTCCTTTGCACCTGGAGAAAATGGTGCATGTGACCAGTAGTGCTCCCCCCCCCCAAAAAAAGGGAAGAAAGAGATGTTAGTGTTGTGCCCGCACACTTGAAAATGGCAGTGTGAGTACACAGCAGAGCAGAGAGGCTGCTTTGAAGTCCAGGGATGCCACACTGCCCAGTGGTCTGCATGTGGGTTTGATCTCAGGAGTTGTCAGGACATCCATGTGAAAACCTGTATACCCACAACATTGCTTGCCCTCCCTCCGCGCTTACATTGGTGATAACTTGCAGGAACTGGCCAATGTTGCAGCAATCCTGTTCATTCATTTCTCTGTCTCTAACGTCTCTAGTCTCTCTGATTGCCCTGTACTTTTGCTCTGCAGTTGTTCTGTGTGTGAATACAAAGCCGGGAGAGAGTTAAACAAGTTTCCTGGCTGAGATGGAATTACTGTCGTCAGCCTTAGCTGTTCCCTTTTTCTCTGGGTCAAAGTTTAGTATTTTAGGGCATTTCTGGTCTCCTTTCTGGTTAAGGTTGCAGCGGAGCCCGAGAATAGTGGGAAGGAAAGAAAACTATGTGTCTGTTCATCCCCCACTCATTGTGATTTTGTCCAGTAGATGCTTTGTGTGCTCCAGTCTCTCAGACACCTAGTAGGTAGTGACCTGCTGGTCCCCAGGGGAGGTTAGTCCATAGGGAAGTGGCAGAAGGTAGGCATGAGGAGGAGGAGGAGGGGACATAAGGACCCTAGTGCTCCACAAACTATGTAAGTCTTTTCTGAGTGGTTGAGAAAAGATCTTGCCATTTCTCTCTGATGTTTACTCCAATGGCAACAAACTTTTCTATGTAGCAAACCCTAACAAAGGTTCCTATTTCTTGAGCTCTTAACTCAGGGCTACATGTTGTAGACACTGTTTTAGATGTCACTTCCTATTTCAGGCTCACAGCATCTCTTTGGGAGTAGTAGTAGTATTGGCTCCATCTCCCCAAGGGGAAACTGAGGATGAGTTTCATAAGTTTGCATGGTTACAGGGCCAGCACTCGAAGCCGCTCACATCTCTGTGTCACCGGCCGCCCTACAGCTGTATACAGCTACTGTTGATCTGTAGCAGGGTTCAACGTGTTTCATGTTACTTAGTTTTTAAGGATTTGCTGAGTTCTTTATTTCCTTGAGATGAAGTAGCAATTAAATCAGCATTTTTTAACCTTTATTTCTATTTACTGTAAGTCAGTCAAGGATGTAGCTACAACACATCATTATTTGGTTTAAAAATTATTCTCTTTACCCCCTGAGGGTAGTATGTCAGGGATCAATATTGAGAAAACACTAGAGATGACAATTTTTAAAAAAAAAAATCCATAGCTTGGATTCATACTTTCACCCTTCAGGAGGTGAAGAGTGAAAGAGTTACTTTCAGAGAGTAGGAAATGAGGTGCTTCATGGTGAGAATTTATGGATGAGAGAGCACTTTGTATATAATTCCAGAATACATTCTAGCCGGTGACTGTTGCAGTTAACAGATGACAAAGAGACCCTCTCGGAGTTAAGAAATTTAGCCTTATGACACCCAGAAAAAGCATTCCCTCTTGTAACCCCTTTCTGCAGGTGTTCCCCTTTTTAACTCTTCCTATGTGTTATATGTTCCTTTCTCCACTTCACAGGTGGGGAAACTGAGGATGAGATGAACTGAGGATGAGATGAGATTCAGTGACTTGTCCAAGGTCACACAGCCGTTGGGTGGTGGAGCTGAGATCTCCCTGTGTGAGCCTGGGATTACAATCCTCAGCAGGACACGTCTTCACTAAGTGGTTTGCGTTGGGGTGGCAGTTTCATCTTCAACTCAATATTGAAAAGCGTCTTCTCTTCAAGTGAATTTGAGCATGCTGGGTCTGGAGAGATGGAATTGTTTACTTTTAACTGCTTACTCATTCAGCCATTACATGTTTACTTAGGACAAATGATTATGCTGGATGAATATTAAAAACCGTTTTGATCTTAGAAAATTTACTATCTGTGTACCTTTGGGGAGCAAAAACAAATTGCAGGCTGGTAAAATTTAGTCCTTATTTGCAAGCTTTATTTCCTTTGGTTCCCCAAATTTGCACATACACAGAGGGCATCATGGTCAGATTTTAAGGACCATTGGCAGCAGGAAAAGTAAGCAACATGAAGTAGAGACCCCCCCAGTGACTGCCACCCTGTGAAGTCTGTTGGCATGAAATGTGATTGGCTGGCTAGGTGTAATGGACAATGTGAGGTTCTTGCTGAAAAGTACTCTGTTCACTTTCTGATTTGAAAAACAAAACAAGGACTGATTTAAACGGACACACTGCAGGCACCTTTGAAAAAATCTTACTGTTTTAGTAGGTGTAGGTGGCTATTACCCACATGTCCTTTGTCATGGTGCATCAGTGTTGATTAGACTCCTGCTCGGAGATCACACGTGGGCGACTTGTTCCCTGTTTCTTCCTCATCTCCCCTCTTACCTGCGTTTTTCATATGTGGCCTCTACCCCCATTCTTTCTTAGGATATTGTTAATTTTGAAGACATTGTTGTATTGGTGGTAGATGTGGTCTCTAAATTTACATGGTCTACTTTCTTTATTTCAAACACTAGAAAACTAAGAAATTATAGTGATAATATCTTATCTCGGTGTGGTACTTCCTGAGAAACTGTTGCCTGTAATGTCTTGACCATCCTGTGATGAGTATTATCCCATTACTAGCAATAGTGAATTGGGGTGTTTGGGCTAGGGTCAGAGAGCTGCTTCAGGTCTTTCTGTTGCATTGTGCTCTGCTCACACGCCTGTAAACTTGAGACTGCTGCGCCAATCTGGGAGACTGGCCCATATGTATCCCATCTGGCCTTCAAGGAGTCATTAATTTCTGTGCGCTACACTGGAACAAATTAGTTTTTTCTTTTCAATTCAGAAGTTAAAAGTTACAAGACTTTTATGTAGCATCTGAAGCTGATGAGCAGTATTTGATTGTATTACTGAATATGGGGCTTAAAACCAGTGTCTTCTCCTTTTAAAATTATTTTATTTATTTGAGAGAGACAGAGATAGTGAGAGAGAGCATGAGCAGGAAGGAGAGAGAGAAGCAGACTCCCTGCTGAGCATGGAGCCTGACACAGGGCTCCATCCCAGAACCCTGGAATCATGACCTGAGCCAAAGGCTGACGCTCAACCAGCTGAGCCGCCCGGGTGCCCCTAAAATTATTTTCTATTATGATAAGTGTTTCTATTATGATAAGTGAACATTTGTTGATTTAAGTATTTGTTAACATATGGAAGCCCCTGTAAGGGTGCTGTATCAAAATATGTTTAGTTTGGTGCTTATGTAACCCTATGTATTGTGTTGTGAAACAGTATATAAGATGCCCTTGGATGGAGTGGTGGGATGGGGGGGCGAGAGATCTGCCAGGAGCACTTGTGGTAAAGGGGTCTTTGAACCACCCTCTAGCACCCACCCTTAGCATACGCACCATAGAAGGTGCTAGTGTGTACCTAACATGGAGCCTCCTCATTGGGGAGGAAGAATGGGAAACATGCTGAGTAGAGAGACAAGGGAGGGAGGTGGTTATGCGTTCCTCCCTTAACACTTGCTCCCGCTGTTGAAAGAAATATTAAGCCTACTGTATACAAAATATCTTTGGTTCTTGGCATAAGGCTAAGCAAGACTACTCTTGGTTATATTGAGTTGCTTATCTCTAATTGCTAAAATTTGAAAAATGCTTCATTCTTGTGAATTCTGAGATAGGAGTGAAATTTGAGGTGTCATTTGGCCATTCCTCTGTCCCCAAGCAGAATGGCACCCAACTTGGAAAGCTAATTTTCTTTAGATATCCAGCACATTCCTCAGTCTGCTTTAGCAGTTCATGCCATTGCCTTCTTTTTTTTTTTTTTTTTAAGATTTATTTATTTATTTGACAGACAGAAATCACAAGGAGGCAGAGAGGCAGGCAGAGAGAGAGGAGGAAGCAGGCTCCCCGCTGAGCAGAGAGCCCGATGAGGGGCTCGATCCCAGGACCCTGGTATCATGACCTGAGCTGAAGGCAGAGGCTTTAACCCACTGAGCCACCTAGGCGCCCCATGCCATTGCCTTCTTAATGGTCAAGAAAACTGACTCTCTGGGCCTTTGTATCTCTCTTTCAGGTCTAACTTCAAACTTGTGGCTGTTAATTCAAAACTCTATGCCATTGGTGGGCAGGCCGTTTCTAATGTTGAGTGTTACAATCCCGAGCAGGATGCCTGGAATTTTGTGGCACCCTTACCAAATCCTCTGGCCGAGTTCTCTGCGTGTGAGTGTAAGGGAAAAATTTATGTCATTGGAGGATATACGACCAGAGGTAAGTGAAGGGGCCAAGTAAGTTATCCTCATCCACGTGAGCTTGGGCAGCCTGGGGAAACGCTCTGATATTATAATTTCATACATTATATACTGGATATTTGCATATCTGGGAGGAAGAGAGTTGAGTATTACAAGAGTACTTTGGACAGAAAGGACCTTTGATCCCTTTGTGTGAGCATGAAAATTGAATGGGGTAGAGGATGTGATGAAGAGAATATATATTTTCTTTCTGCTCTGGAAACCCAGCCTTGTGACCACCTGTCTGTGACTGGACTGGGTAAGTGCCATCCTTCTCCCAAACACATTTAATACTATGGAATTTAGGGCCAGAATATCCTTGTGAATCTGTGTTTTCACTTTCTTCGTTCTTGAGCACAAACGTATCAGACAGTTTCCAGAAGCTCAGCTCAAGGCTGTTGTTCACATAGTGAAAGAGGATTACAAGACACACGAATATAAGAGAATTTTTTCCTGACCAGAGGTGGGAGGTGGTTGTGCTATTTATTGAGCTGTACTGTTTTTGGTGGGCATTTGGCATTAATAATTTGGAAATAAGTTTCTCCAGTAGGTTTTATACTTCTGTTCTCGGTAGATAGCATCTCACATGATCGTGACAAACTTGGTTGTGTTAGGAGGCGGTGGTGGTCCATCAGGTAGAAGTGTGTCTTGCCTTTTATCTCTGTCCCCCACTTGTGTCCGAGTTACCTCTTGGCCAAAGAAATTTATTTATTTTTTATTTTTTAAAAAAGATTTTATTTATTTATTTGACAGCAATAGAAAGCGCATATCTTTTAGGGGGCCACTGTTGAACTCAGGCAGTGACCAAGAGAAATGGGAAGCAGTGAGCTTTTTTTTTTTTTTTTAATGCCCTCAAGTTTTTATCCCTGTGGAGCTAGTCCCAGTGCCTCTCCCTCATGACTTTCCACTAAAGATAAGAAAATTGCCAGCTTTTTTGGGTAACAAATAATTGAAAAAAAAAAAAAAAGAGAGAGAGAGAGAGAGACCTAGCAGCCATTTCTTTTACCTTCCACATTGGTGTTTGGGTACAGTGGTCAACTTCATGTGCTTAATGAAACCATAGCCCCCAGAGAATTCCTGTGTGTGCATATGTACCTCTGGGTGTCTGTGTGTCTCTTCTCTTAGGAAAGTAAATACAGTTATTTACTTTTGAACATTTCTAAGAATTCTGATTCCTCCCTAGATTTTGTAACCCAGAATGCACCCTGTGGGCTGACATAATGCACACATAACCCTTGGCTTTTCTTGGGACCAGGCGCTGGGAAGCACTGACAGGCAGCACTGTAACCCAAGAGTACTCTGCTGGTAGATTTCCTAGTTTTTCCATGACCCTGGCTGAGCAAATGTTCTTTAGATTTGACCTGGAAAACCCTTGTTTGTGTGTTTTCTAGTTTCTCAAGCCACTACTAATGTACCTTCTTCACTCAGGCCACCCATGGTGATTCCTGCCCTGGATTCCCCGAGCCAAATACCTGTGATGGGATGGTTGGGTGATGTGGATGGATGAGTGTTTGTGTAAGGGTTGAAAACGGGTTTTCTGAGATGAGAGGGCGGGACAGTTCCTTGTACTCTGAAACACCCCTCCTCTTCTGTATGGGATCTTCCCAGCACTACCTAATAGTTACCTTTAAAATAAGGAATCATAATTGTCATAAAACAGAATGCAGGGCTCAAAGTTGGGCTCTTGGCTGGCTGACTTCTTAAGTTAGGTAGACTTTTAAAATTTAGGAAGTAATAGTTCACGATTTTTATGACAGCTGTTTGATTGTATTGATTTTGTAGCAGGCATTGAGGAAATTAAAGGAAACCCCATAGAGAGCAATAGTAACCACTCAAGGGAAGAAGGGTGATTTGCTGAAGTTCAGAATCACCTCTCAATATAAAAGCAAAAAGGTTATTCTACCAACTCAAACCACCTCATCATGGTCTGAGCCCTTGTTGGGTGAGGAGAGAAAACATTTACAGAAGACCTGGGAAGACCTTCAGACCTGGAACGGAGAAATAAGTCCTTTATTCATGCGGTGGGAAGCCAGGTTACTAAGGAGCACTTTTGATACAGTGGAACCAAACTCCCTTGGACTGTCTCTGGAATGAGTTTCTTCACAATACCTACAATAAAAAGAAATACAAGGAGGTATTAGTGTGGGTGGAAAAGAGAGGGACCATTTCCTAAAGCTGTAGCAATTCTGAAATTTCTACAGGTGGGGGGACACGTGCACACACAGGGCTCAGTCTCCTTTCCGTTCTTTCTGTGCCCTCTGAGAGGCCCTCGACTTGATACCAGAGGTGGGGGTGGAGCTCCTTCATCTTTGCTAACTGGGGGGTGGGTCCCTCTGTGTCAGGAGGAAGTGTTGTACCCTTTAGTTCCACATCTCTTCCCGAGCTGAGTTGTCTCTTACACTGATGGATTTTGTTGTTTGTTTAAACAACAACAACAAAGAGAAAGTTCATTCTTTCTGATAACTCAGAGCATTTTTTCTGCTGAGGCTAAAATATGCCACTTATTCTTTCCTAAAGGAGAAGAGGATAAAAAAGAACAATTAAAAAAAGAAAAATGAAACTAGTTATTTTAAATTTCACAAGCATTTTTCAAAAAGAGAGTAGGCAGTATTTTTCCTTAAAGCAGCTGAGAATTCAAGATAATGTTAGAGTAGCCTTTGATCTACTTTCTGATTTTATCCACACAAGAATCAGCCATCTTTGGGGAAGCAGGCTTCAGGGAGAGGAAGAGCCTTTGTGAGTATGTCTCTGCTGTTATAGTTGGGACATGGAATTGCCAAGTGATTCTATGGCTTGAAGGCCACAGTGAGAATTTCTGGGGTTTCTCCTGACTTGCAGTTGTGTGTTGTTTCCTTTAGACTAACCCCTGAAGATCTTGCTTGGCTCACTTGTCTTGTTTAGTAGAGTCGCTTGTCAAGAGTAGATCCCTTGGGGCTCCGCCTGTCACCTATATTAAGAGTCAGTAATTTGTAGCGATTGAGGAGAGTTCCAAGGCTCTGATTCTTTTTACATTGGACTGGTGGTTCTAAAATGCTCCAATCACAGCAGGCCGTGTCCTGGCCCTCTTGATTCTGAGAGCCTCCCAGGGAGGGGACATCCCCAGGGGGTTGGTTCTAAGCAGATGATCTCCCAGCCATTACTGTTGTCCCAACCTCTGCTTCTCTGGAGTTGTTTTGCCTCTGACCAGATGGTCCAGGCGGGGGCAGATGTTATCACAGCGTGTGCGGGCAGTGGTGCTCCTCACGGCCATGTCCTCATTTGGCTTCTTTCTTCCTTTCAGATCGCAACATGAACATTTTGCAGTATTGCCCCTCGGCCGACATCTGGACACTGTTTGAAACCTGTGATGTCCACATTCGCAAGCAGCAGATGGTGTCTGTTGAGGAGACCATCTACATCGTGGGCGGCTGTCTGCACGAGCTGGGGCCCAACCGGAGGAGCAGCCAGAGCGAGGACATGCTCACGGTGCAGTCCTACAACACCGTCACGCGTCAGTGGCTCTACCTCAAGGAGAACACGTCCAAATCGGGGCTTAACTTGACTTGCGCGCTCCACAACGATGGCATCTACATCATGAGCAGAGACGTGACCCTGTCCACCAGCTTGGAACATCGAGTTTTTCTTAAGTACAACATCTTCTCAGATAGTTGGGAAGCATTCAGGCGTTTCCCGGCCTTTGGACACAACTTGCTGGTTTCCTCTCTTTATCTGCCCAATAAAGCAGAAACATGACTGAACCAATTTAGGATTTAAAAGAAACCTGGTTCAAGGCAGAAAAAGAAAAAAAAGAAAAAAGTAGTGTTCCATTTCAAGGGAGGCTAATTTCCAAAGGGAAAAAGTGGGTTAAAGTAGGTCACATGTACAATAGCTGTAAATAAGCTTACTTGAACTAATTACTTGAAAACTTGTGGAGAAAAGAGACCAACTTTGTTATTTTTTTAATTATTGATTTTTAAATGATGGGATCAAATCCATGATACTATTTTCATCAAATATGGTACCCTTGGGCCAGTGACTGAAACTGATCAACAAAAAGAAGATTCATTGTGTCTGCTTTAGTAAAGGACCAAAGTCAATAGTTGACGTGAATGGTAAAGATAATTTTAAAATCCGTTTTATTTAGGTCACTTGAAATATCATTAATACCTTAAGTGAGAGATTTTTCATTTACTTGAGATACATTTATATTAACACTGTCATTCACTGCTTTTCTCCCCTATTCATACCCACATATACTTCCAGTGGTTTAAAAATAGGGTTCTGTGTTTATTTGCACACTACTTTCCAGGAAACTTACCATGATGGAGCCCTAGAGTGAGTCCTTACAAGCTTCCAGTCCTCCCAGAACCTTTCTTAAAAACCTTCTCAGCTATTTTCCCAAACGTTTTTGCAATTATGTGTACTGAATAGACAGACAGGTGTAACCTCTTATTTCATTTAGGTGGCAGATTACAAATTTATGTGTTCAGATAAGTTGCATTGCTAGGCATTCTGTATTGTTTAAAAGAGAGGATATATTGTTTAGAAGGATGGATATATATATATATATATATATATATATATTTTTTTTTTTTTTTTTTTTTGAAATCAAGTCTTAAATGGGAAGGGAAGACCAAATAAGAAAAAAAAAAAATTGCCTTTAAGAGTTACTTTTGATGAATGTCTTTGACTTAGTTCTGTTTTTAAGATAAGAAAGATAAGTTCATCATCTTTAGATCAGACATCTTTCTAATTTAACCTTAGCCTTTAAATTCACCCTTTGCTTTTATGAGGGAAGGTGAGGATAGCTGTGGGACTTTGCTGCTGGAGAGGGAAGAAACTCTTGTGGAAGAGGAATGGCCTCTGGTGGTATCTCTGAAATTCGGGAAGTTTCTCCACTTGCCTTGGTGGTTGAGTCAGATGGAGCCCAGCTCCAGCAGTTGTCAGTAAGTCAGCTAACACGAATATAAAGTTTCTGCCAGTCATAGCTCCCTCCCTTTAAAAAATATATATACTTATAGAAATGTTATTCTTTCTGAGCGTCTCTGATCTTTTGTAATAGGATGGTGAAGCTGGGAGCTGGAGTCTATCCTTCTGCTCTAACATTCCAGTTACGGCACACCTCACTTTAAGAACGTCCCGCAGAAAAACAAAAAAACTGTCATGGCAAATCCATGTGTTCTGCGAGGTTACCCAGCGCCTCGGGTAGGCATTCACCCTGCGGACATGGTGCAGAGGGATGGTCACTTTGGCAGAGCTCCCCAGGTTCTCACAAGGTCACTACAGGGTTTCTTGACAACCATGGCCTGCAAGCAGAGTGAAAATCAGGGTCTGGTTGTAAAAATTCTATTTGCACAACTTTTTAGGAATACTTCTATTAAGTAAATTGAGGCAAGCCTTCATTGTGGACCTAGGAACAGTTCTTGGATCTTGTCACCAAATAATCATATCAGTACTCTACTTACATTACTTAAGGGTTTCTAAGCCATACCCATTTATTCTCAAATACTCAGCCTTTTTTTTTTTTTTATCTGAACTGAAGTCTTCTTGGGGATGATACTTTAATAATAGATTTATATTAATTTATATTCATTATGGAATTGAATTTCCAGTGACCTATAATTTCATTGCATATATTTAAAAATCTAATTTATTTTAGATAGTGTTAACTTTTGTTGCTACAGATCTTAACTTTTTTAAAGCTTCACGTTGTATATTCTGAAGAGTCTAGCCAGTTGAATTAGTTCTGGACAATTAGACCTTAGCTTGTAAATAACCATATCATTTAAATGTAATATTATTGCTGCCAACCAGTTCTCTTCCTGGTTACATTCTTAGGGTCTGTTTCCCTCATGCCAACAATTAGATTCTTGGACCAAGTGAAGGCATACTCTGATCCACAAAGCTCTTTTTATAAACCAGGTTTAATATGTATGTGCATATTGTGTGTGTGTGTGTGTGTGTGTGTGTGTGTGTGCATGCACGTCCTGGCATATTGCTCTAAGATACCCAGACATCTAACAATGTTTTTGTCACTCTGGACTGCCAGCTGTACTTGGGCGAGGAGGAATGTGTAATAGGAACTGATCTGTGGATTTGGGTCATCATTCTTCCTGCTGTGCACATCAGCTATGTTGGCATTTTAAGGATAATTTTAATTTAGCTCTATTCTCACATTGGTGCCCATGTTGTAGTGAAGACTCTACCTATGATGAGGGAATGTTGTTTTGAAAAGTCCCTGTCATCCCCCAGGACTTTGCTTTTTTTTTTTTTTTAATTAAGTGTTTATTTTAATTCTAGTATAGTTAACATACAGTGTTATATTAGTTTCAGGTGTACAATGTAGTACTCTTTGATAATACTCTTCTGTTTTCTTCCTTTCTCTAAATGCTTCTTCCTTCTTTTCTGACATGCTTCTGAGGGGTGCCAACCTTCCACGGTGGGGAGGAGAGTTAGCGGGAGGACCCCTGCTATTGGGAGCCACCTCGCCAGAAGAAACCCATTTTATGGAGAATGGTCTGGGTGGCAGAGGGAGGTTGGTTCTCCCTGTCATTCTTTCTGGCTTTCTTCTTAACATTCTTGGTTTCAGAGGCCTCTCCCCTTAGCATCCTTGGAAGTTTTTCTGATGAAAGAGTAGGAGTTGATTGTTTCAACAGTGTGGGTTAAGTCATAACAATGAAGTACTGAGAAGGTTTTGGATTCTATTAAGAAACAAATAGATTAAGATTAAGCATGAATACCAAAGAGAATTGAGCTCGGCCATGTTTTCTTGAACCAAAATCACAAGTAATTCCAAACGCCTTAGATGTCAGTTAAAGTTGTACTGAGATGGACAAAGCTCTTTCTCTCCAAAGGGAATTAGAAGGAAATACTTGTTTTCTTTCAGTAAAGAATTACTTAATGAGCATTGTGGATGCCATGTTTTCAGATTTCCAGGTAAAGTCATGACCCTACTTATTTGGCCGCACAGGTAAATCGAGTGGAAAGGCCTTGGCCTTCTTGATCAACCAGCGTCTAATGAGCAGTGGCTTAATGCAGAGCACTCGTGAGGCAGCATAGTGACAGAAGGGAACATGGGTGAGTTGTTGGATGCCTTTTCCTTGACCAGGGCTGGGGAATATATAACGTCTGTGCCACCGTTCTCTGATGGTGGCATCATGAATCAGTAGCACTCCCTTCCTCTGTGCCAGGAATTGGTCTCACAGTCCATGTCATCAGAGCTGCCTGGCATCCATTGCCCAGCCATCAGAGTGAGATGAATGAAGTCTCTTTCTCATCCTGCCTTAGAGGAGTGAATGAAATAGTGAGTAGATACCATCCAGATTGGCTTTTTTAAAATTTTATTTTATTTATTTATTTGACAGAGAGGGATCACAAGTAGGCAGAGAAGCAGAGAGAGAGAGGAGGAAGCAGGCTCCTCGCTGAGCAGAGAGCCTAATGTGGGGCTTGATCCCAGGACCCTGAGATCATGACCTGAGCTGAAGGCAGAGGCTTAACCCACTGAGCCACCCAGGCGCCCCCCAAGAAAGGCTTTGAAAGCACTGAGCTGATTCAGCTCCATTCCCTGGTTCCCAGAAATACTGAAAGTCTGTTGTGTGCAGGACAATATTAAGAACTAGGGATAAAGAAGTAAATGAGTCCCGTCCTGTGACCTGGAGAGCTTACAGCCTTGTGAAAATGTTTGCCATATCATTGTAACCCATGTCCTCTAAGATGCCCACCTTTGTCAGGCATACTGGGGCTCTGTGGCCTGGCTGCCTCTCGTCTAGCCACTGCTTCATGATCTAACAATTCTTATGAACCAGCTTTTCTCTAAATTTGAACGTCACAACCTAAGTTCTAAGGGTTTGCTTTTTTTTCTCACTACCTTTCATAGTCTTCTCTGTACTTCATTTTTCAAAAAAAAAATGTCATCTGCTTTAAAGATAATTACTAGGCACACAGCTTATGTGGCTAAGGGCTCAACAGCTCAATCCCTTGAGCGGGGGGAGCAAAGTCAGGGAAGTGAGTATTGGGGGAGAGGGGAGCTCTTCACATGTGTGCTTGTACCTATGCCTTTAAAACACTTCCATAAAAAGCATTACTAAATGGTCATTAAGACACTGGTCCTGACGGAAAGTCGGTTGATGCTACCTGTGTGATCACTTATCAAAGGGTGGTTTTCTGTCCTTATGTTTCATTCATGTAAGAATATTTGCTGTTTTTCATTCTCTTATGTTAATTTAGGAACACGGTATAAAATACATACCAATGGACATAATGCTAACTTCTGCACTTGACATAACCATTTTTATCATTCCTCTAGAACACATTAAATGTAAAAGATGGTCAATTTTGAGGAGCAAAAGGCCGCTGAGAGGATTTTGGCAGGGTTGGCTGCTGCTTTCTCAAATGGATGTCACAGTTTGTTCCTAGTAAAGAAAAGGAAAATGTAATTTTTATTGTGTCATTTTTCTAAGAAAAATCTTAATGGGGTTCTTTAGATGTCTCTACAATGTTTTCATAGTAGTGGTTATTTTAGAAGAGTGGATAATCTGTAGAATTAACAATTATGTTTTGTTATGATTGACACTTTGTTAAAAAGGTTGTATTGTGTCTTCAAGTATGGCTTAAAATGTAAACACTATGATATGATTCGTTCAAATACAATGATGCCTCTGATGCCCTCACTCAAATAGCATCTGTTCTGTGTTTGTAACTAGAACCGTAGAAGAAAATCTCTTCAAATAAAATAGTTAAAAATCTTAGCAATCTAAAGTGTTGTCCATTAGGTACTGTGTACCAGCCGTGTGGTTGGGGCTGTGTGGAGCAGAGAGGACACAGGTCCCTCAGGTGGGGGCTCTTGACCCACAGGGAAGGCTAGACTAGCACAGAGAGACCAGCTAGAGAGGCAGTAGTCCTGTAGGAAGATGGGTCAAATGGGATAGCAAATGTTGCCAGAGCCTTTAGTGTTTGGAGAAGAGGGATCTGGGAGGAGGATGTCTGAAGCCTTAGAATTCTGACGTCTCAATCCCACCGTTCATCAATTACAGTACGCCACAATCTGTTCCACTGTTTTCTAATGTTTCCCATTTCCTTTAAAAACCCCTCACTCCAGGAAAACTGAAACACACAACTCTTTGCCTTTTTTTTTTTTTAAGATTTATTTATTTGAGAGAGCAGGGGAAGGGGAGGAGAGGGACAGAGGAGAGAGAATCCCAAGACGGCTCCCCGCTGAGTGCAGAGCCTGATGCAGGGCCCGATCTCACGACCCTGAGATCACAACCTGAGCCGACCCTGAGTAGGAGGCTTAACCAATTGAGCCACCCAAATGCCCTACAAATCCCTTGCTTTTGAGGTTTGCGGGGTTCCTGGAGGGGGCATCATCACAAAATGGGGTTCAGTTACTATATGACATCCCATGGATGTCCATTCTCTTCCATCCTTTGATTGCCCCATGTGCAGGAACTCACCTGCGCATACATTCCCCCTTATACGTACAATTTTAAGAATGATCCAACATAAAATAGCACTGCTACCTCATAAGAAACCTGACATACCTGACTTTACAGTCAAAAATCAGACCTAGCCACTGCACCCAGGGACATCACAGCTTATTGCATTCCAGTCCAGGGTTGTCAGGGGATGTCCATTGCGAATGTCCCTGGGTGACCACTCAGTTCTGACAATCTATCATAAATAATTAAGATTATTTCCTACATACCCAAGACACACGAAAACAACCACACCCAACACAAATTGAGCTCCTACTCTGTGTAAGGAACTGTAAGCATTTAAAAAAAATTTTTTTTAAAGATTTTATTTATTTATTTGACAGGCAAAGATCACAAGTAGGCAGAGAGGCAAGCACAGAGAGAGGAGGAAGCAGGCTCCCTGCTGAGCAGAGAGCCCGATGTGGGGCTTGATCCCAGGACCCTGGGACCGCGACCTGAGCTGAAGTCAGAGGCTTTAACTCACTGAGCCACCCAGGTGCCCCAGAACTCTAAGCGTTTTTAAAATTGAATTGATTTCATCCTCACAACAATCCCATGTGGTAAATACAAATATTATCCCACATTACAATTAAGGAACTTGAGACATACAGGTCACACTTTGCTATTTGGGAAAAGGGAGAAGGAAAAACTGTAGTCACTGGTCCAAATTGTATACTTCTTCCTGCAGGTAAGGTCTAGCAAGGGCTCCCTGCTCCAAAGTTGGTATGGATTCCCGGTCAGCTACTCTGGGAACCACTTCTCCTGCCTTGCAGCTGGATGTTCCATGGTCCTGCCTGGGTGCTGTGCCCATGTGGTAGCTCTCTTCCCATTGAAATGGTTGTTGGATGGACGGTGTGTGGAGAGAACCTGGGAATTTCTGTAGAGGCTGGGGGATCATCTGTTTACAGTCCAGTAACATTTCCTTGGCGATAAAACTCCTTTAAGAACTTGGCTAGAGCATGGTGGATCTGATCTCTGGCCACCCTGTATGCTAAAGGCCCAGATCTAGTAGGGCCTGGGTTTTTAGACTTGAAGCCCATCTTTGTGATATCTGTATTCTTGCCTATACTCTTTACCCCTCGCTTAATGGCTCCAATGTCTTTCTCAGCTTTGGGAAAACCTACAACAATAGGGGTTTGCCCTTGCTGAGGTATATCCCAGGGAATGCTGCTTTCGTAGAAATGCTTGCTTCTGTGTGGCAGAAGGTGTTTGGGAGGGGTTCTGGGCATGAATTCCTACTCTATTTCTTTGCCTGTTCTGAAGGCCCAGTCCTGCTATGTTTTCCTGTTTGTTCATGCACCTTTGATGGGAACAGAAGTTCTGGCTCTTCTGCAAGGCACACATTATCTGACCTTCTGCTGTTGCCTGGCTGCAGGCAGAAAAGGGAAAAGCCTGGGCTCCAGAGCAAGGTTGGCTGAGTCTGCTTCCTAGTTCTGCCACTTTCTAGCTGTAGAGCCTTGGTCAGATAACTGCATCTCCCTGGGCCTCAGGGTTTTTTAACTGTAAAGTAGGGATAACCACTGTCTCCACTCTGTGGAATTATTATGACCATTGAATGAGGAATCCAGGTGAAGCACTCAGTGGACATGAGCTGTTGGATGTTTTCTTTATACCTTCAAATGGGCTAGCACGGCCAACATCTTTTGCCCTTCTTAAAATACCTTACGGAAGCCGTTAAGAGGTAGCTAACAAATTCCAAGATCCTGATGTGTTTCTGTCATGTCTCCCGAAGAACTGGCTTGAAGGGTTTGAATCCCAAGATAGAGCAATATCATCAGTTACCTTGCTTCTCTCATAAGGATAATGATGGGGAATCCTGCCTATTCCACCCCTTGTCTTTATTTAGATGGTCCTGTATTTCAGTGTTAGATAGTTGGAACATCCCATCCCAAGGACCAAACACTTTTTTTTTTTAAAGATTTTTATTTATTTATTTTGAGAGAGAGAGAGACAGAGAGAGAGAAAGAGAGAGCATGAGAGGGGAGGTCAGAGGGAGAAGCAGACTCCCCATAGAGCTGGGAGCCCAATGTGGGACTCGATCCCAGGACTCCAGGATCAAGACCTGAGCCGAAGGCAGAGGCTTTAACCCACTGAGCCACCCAGGTGCCCCTCCTGTGCTTTTTCTCTTTTCATTCCCCACTGAGCAGAGAGCCCAATTCAGGGCTCGATTCCAGGACTCCAGGACCATGACCTGAGCCGAAGGCAGTTGCTTAACCAACTGAGCCACCCAGGAGCCCCTAAGGACCAAACTCTTTTTTTTTTTTTTTTAAGATTTTATTTATTTATTTGACAGAGAGAGAGATCACAAGTAGGCAGAGAGGCAGGCGTGGGGTGGGGGGAAGCAGGCTCCCTTCTGATCAGAGAGCTGGATGTGGGGCTCGATCCCAGGACCCTGAGATCATGACCTGAGCCAAAGGCAGAGGCTCAACCCACTGAGCCACCCAGGCGCCCCAGGACCAAACTCTTAATCAAGACTTTGATGGGACCAGCTCAGGTCATGTGTCCATCCCTAGGGTAACTGCTGTGGCTGGGGAGGTTGGAGGGAAAGCTCTAGGCTCAACCACATGGAATGAATGAATACCAGATAAGAGGTATTCCTCTTGCCAGAGAAAGGGATGTCGACTGTTGTATCCCGAAAAGACCATATGAACAATCTGTTGCTCGAGCTAATTGCAGTGAGGAAGGGACATCACCTTGAGTCTGAACCATGTCTCAGAAGGAGGACGTCAGGTTTCCAGGCCTGGGCTGGATGATCTTAAAGCAGACTTTGAGACTGTGTAGTTTATGATATGACAGCTTTGGGCACGACATTTTGTGGCCATATTGCAGTGAGACCTTGCAGCTGGCCTTGATGAGTAAGCTATGAGTCTAAGCTGTGAGTCTTAGTGAAGTGAGCTAAGTACTAGCTTCATGGTGTTATGAAAGATAATTCCTTACGACAGTTACATAATAGTTCTTATGTGTGTTTCTTATTCTTGTTCTAGGTTGTGGTTTCCTTGATGATACAGTGTTGTATTCGTTCTTTATAATCCTAAATCAGGGAATACAGCAAAGTCTTGTACATAGCAGATGCTTAACATCTTTGTTGACTTTGGAAGGTCTTGAAGCCTAGTTGGGTTTTCTAAAAAGAAATGTAGGTTTTGGTATATCCAGCCATACAATTTCCTTAAAGGAATTAATTTAGTATTTTTTTGATCAATAACTTTTATTAGAAATACCTTGCAGTAAGCTGATACAGCCACTCTGGAAAACAGTATGGAGGCTCCTCAAAAAGTTGAAAATAGAGCTACCCTAAAACCCAGCAATTGCAATACTGGGTATTTACCCCAAAGATACCAATGCAGTGATCTGAAGGGGCATGTGCTCCCCAATGTTTATAGAAGCAATGTCCACAACAGCCAAACTATGGAAAGTGCCTAGATGTCCTTCGACAGATGAATGGATAAAGAAGATGTGGTTTATATATACAATGGAATACTATGCAGCCATAAAAATATTGCCATTTGCAATGATGTGGATGGAACTAGAGGGTATTATGCTAAGCAAAATAAGTCAATCAGAGAAAGACAATTATCATATGATCTCACTGATAGGTGAATTTGAGAAACAAGGCAGAAGATCATAGGGAAAGAGAGGAAAAAATGAAATAAGATGAAACCAGAGAGGGAGACAAACCATAAGAGACTCTAAATCTCAGGAAACAAACTGAGGGTTGCTGGAGTAGAGGGGGGGTGGGAGGGACAGGGTAGCTGGTGATGGACATTGGGGAGGGTATGTGCTATGGTGAGCACTGTGAATTGTGTAAGACTGATGATTCACAGACCTGCACCCCTGAAACAAATAATATATGTTAATTAAAAAAAGACACTATCACTATATATATATATATATATATATATATATATATATATATAAAATACCTTGCAGTGTATTTTTCTCTTCTACCATAGTACATAACTCATCAAAAAGGTGGGAGAAGTTTCAGCTTCTGGTAGGTGCTGGAAGGGAAATCTGCCCTCAAATAATAGTGATGCTGGTGCTTAGGAACCCTAGAGCACTGCAGGAAAATGGGAATCCAGCCCTATCACTTTGTTATCTTCTTGTGAATGGAATCAATATCAGGGCTTGAGTGATAGTATTGTCACTTAGAGAAGTGACTTTGTAAAATCTGAATTGAATGCCACAAATTTGAATTGAATACTAGATGGAAAGAGAAGTAGAAACTAGACAGATATTGTTGCTGGAAAGTGTTTGACTCAGTGACAGAAGGCCAGTTTCCTGCCTGTGGTGTGATTCCCGCCACCCCTGGGGAGGGCGGGGGGGGGACTTGGAAAGGGCTTCCTGAAGGATGAGGAAGCCCATGGAACAGAGAGTGCACTGCTCACATCACTTTCAGCCCTGGTAGATGTCACCAGTGGTGCTGGATGAAAGGACAAGGGATCTAAGAAGAGACACTATGATACAAGTGGTGTATGGTTCAAGGTTTTCTCATGGTCTAGTGTGTATGTATATGTTTGCCTGCTCGCCTTATTTTAACAAAGTTTCTGCCATTAAAGCAATGTCTTCTTGAAAATCTGGAGAGGAGGGTATTGTATTAGTTTCCTAGGCTTCTGTAACAAAATAATCACAAAGTGGATGGCTTAAAACAACCAAAGCTTACTATCTGACAGTTTGAGCCTAGAAGTACAAAATCAAAGTTTCAATAGGGCCACGCTCCCTCTGAAACCTGTAAAGGATTCCTTCCTTGCCTCTTCTAAGTTGAATGGGTTTGCTGGCAACATGGGGCTCCTTGGTGTGTAGCTGTACTAACCCAGTCTCTACCGTTATCTTCATGTGGTATTCTCCTTGTATTTTTCATGGCTGTCTTAGGAAGTCACTCTAGACTAGGAGCCCACCCTACTCAAGTGCGATCATACTGTAATAGTTACAGCTGCAACAACTCTACTTGCCAGAAAAGCTCCATTCCTTGGTACCTGGGGCTAGGACCTCAATATCTTTTTCTGGGGGGAACACAATTCAACCAATAACAAATACTGAGTCTTCTTCTAAAACTTTTTAATTGTTACTATTTTTTACATAATGTGATTCATGGAGAGGGCTCAGTTCATGAAAGGAGGTCTGCTTTGAGTTGCATCCTTCCCCATCTCCCCACCTCCTCATCAGGGAGCATCTTTTAATAATTATAAATCTAAAAGAACAGAATAGATTCGACCCCTTCTGTTAATTGTGCTTTGATTTCTATTTAATGAATTAACTTTGATTTCTATTTTTAATGACAAACAAGGTATGTTTCTTAGCTAAGTGCATGAGTTAGCAGGTTTACATGATGTTTGTGAATTTAGTGCCATCAATGCCCATTGTCCCACATAGAATAATTTCTGCCACCCTTGAATACATGGAAGGTACCCACCAATCAAAATTCTTTTTAAAGCACCAGGTACAGGTTCTAGCTAATTAAGAGGGAGAAGGAGAAGAAGAAGAAGTGGGGGGAGGAGGAAGAAGAGGAGGAGGAAGAAGAAAGAAGAAGGAAAAAGAAGAAGAAAGAAGAAGAAGAGGAGGAGGAGGAGGGGGAAGTGTTGGAGGAGGAGAAGGAGGGAGGGGAAGGGGGAAGAGGAAAAAAGAACAGAAGGAGGAAAAGTAGAAGGAAGAAGATGAGAAGGAGGAAGAGGAAAAAGAAGGAGGAAGAGGAGAAGAGGCAGAAGAAGGAAAAATTACTAAAAAGTTAAGGGTCAGTTCAATATTAAAAAAATTTTTTTTTAGATTTTAGTCATTTATTTGACAGAATGTGCATGAGTAGGGGGAGCAGTAAAGGGAGAAGCAGGCTCCCCAATTAAGCCCGATGTGGGGCTTGATCCCAGGACCCTGGGATCATGACCGAGCTGAAGGCAGACATTTAACTGACTGAGCCACTCAGGTGCCCTCAGCTCACTATTTAAAAGGGAATCAAAGAAGCTGTGGAACTACAGCAGCTCTGGGAATTGGGAACTCAAACACAATCTCATCAGGGCTCCGCCCAGGAGATAGAGGAACTCTAATTAACTTCAGGACCCATGTCGTCAGATCAACATGGAAATTCAAGGAGTGAACATCCTGACTATCCAGCTGGAGTCCCGTGCCCACGCCAGGACAGGGCAGGGCACCTTGATGGACAGTCTCAGGAAGACTGTGCCCAGGGTGGGAGGGTGATTCTCCAGAACAAAACCAACAATTAAGCTATGGAGTCAGGGCGGCCCTGTTCCCATCCTAGGAACCATCTGACATGGTTATCTTATGTTTCAGAGTACCAGACATGGTAAATCTCTAGTTCTGTGGAGGCACTCATGGGAGAAGAGAGGTCACCAGAGGCCTGTTCCATAACTACCTTAAGAATATTGAAAAAAAAAAAAACAGATCCAATGCCAGGGCTCTAGCATAGTCGATATCATAATAATGGCTGCTGGTTTATTCAGTTTTCTTATCTGAATAGCCAATCGGGATAAAGAACAGATAAGGAGTATTTTTAACCCTATTTATCTTACTGGGATATTCTATAGCCCAAACTCTGACAATCTTCTGAGACTTTCGCTGCGAACATACTCTCTTAAACCAACAACACCCAGGTGTGCGGGAACATTCTGACATTTTTTCCATCTGGTTGGTGCCCACAGCAATGCCATCTACTTCTACTATCTTAATCTGGGTCACTTTATGACTTTTTTTTTTTTTTAAGATCTTATTTATCTATTTGACAGACAGAGATCACAAGTAGGCAGAGAGGCAGGCAGAGAGAGAGGGGGAAGCAGGCTCCCTGTTGAGTAGAGAGCCTGATGCGGGACTTGATCCCAGGACCCTGAGATCATGACCTGAGCTGAAGGCAGAGGCTTAACCCACTGGGCCACCCAGGCACCCCATTTTATGACTTTCATAGGTCCTTGGCACTTTTGCCTTCGTGTGCCTCCTTTTCTGTAGAAGATATTAAAAATTACATCTTTTGATTATGTTGGTGTACAGACAAATATAATCCAGGATGGAATCATTATTATGTAGGTCTCTCTTTTGATAATAAAAGACATTACAAGTAAAACATTTTTATTGGCCTCAAAAAGCCCAGGGACACTGAGCCCAGGGTGCCTCCTGGGAATGTCAGCCTTGTGCTCACAGTCTGAGTGAGACATCCTCTCTCCACCTCAGCACCGCTCTGAGAAGGATCAGGAACCCACAGCCAAAGGCCCCCTTCTGAGAAGTCTGTGCTCTGTGCTTGGGCAGCCTGAACGCAAACAGCTGGCCACCTGGCCTCAGCCTCACGTTCACGCGCATCCTCAGTTGTGGAGTGCAGGTAAGGATACCAGGTACCTCACTGATTTCCTAGCAAGATCCCCCTAGAAAATGCACACGCTTCCCACAGGTTCTCACATGTGGTGGAAACTCCGCATACGACAGGGACATGTACTTCTTGTGACCACTCTTCCTAAGCTGTGAGTGTGATAAGAGGGAGCTCCTGGAGGAAATTTGGCTGATTCTTGGATGATCAGACCCCTTCCATGACCTGACACACCTGCAGAAGGGGTCTGACGAGGAAGTCCTGGTGGATCATAGGTCATCAATGCTGTTCCTCCAAGACAGCTCTTACACAAAGAGATGGAGGAGGACCTTGAACTCTACATTATGTGTGTGTATGTATGTGTGTATATATATATATATATATTTTTTTTTTTTTAAAGATTTTAATTATTTATTTGACCGAGAGAGCGAGAGACAGAATACAAGCAGGGGAAGTGGGAGAGGCAGAGGGAGAAGCAGGCTTCCTGCCCAGCAGGGGCCCCAATGCGGGGCTGGATCCCAGGACTCTGGGATCACTACCTGAGCCGAAGGCAGACGCTTAACGACTGAGCCACCCAGGCGTCCCTGTACGTTACATTTTGGGGAGCCCCGGGGAAGGCAGGGAGCGGAAGCCGCGGATGAGACCGTGTTTGTTGGGAGCGCCGGCGCCATTGCTGGGTTCCAGGTTCAGGTAAGGACCTCAAGCTGTCCTCTCAGAGGGCCGCCGGCTCCGCAGGGACAGAAGTAACAGAAGGGGGTGCCGCTCTCGGGCTTGCTCCAGGCGCCGGGCTGGTGGGTGAAGGTCCAGCCCCTTCGCTGTGGCAGATTCATGCTCAGGGGTCCCGCGCTACTCAAGTCTGAGGGGAAAGCCTTGGCCTCTAGTGTTTTCCGCCTCCATCTTCAGAGAGGTGCGTGGGTGTTTTCTGGTCGCGCTGAGGCTTTTTTGGTCTGAAGTCTCTTCCGCTCTCGAACGGGGTCTCGAACTTCCCTGGTCTTGGAGGCGGCTTTGTGAGGAGGGACTTCCATGTCACATACTTCCGGTGTTGTCGCCTGGCTTCAAATGTTTCCCACCGCGGGGCCGACCGGAAGTCCCTGTCAGCATGGCGATCGTTGTTTCTCTGGAAGTCACTATTTCGGGTCCTCCTGCGGCTTGTAAGGTGGGTCCGACTCTGCTGTCTGAAGTGCTGGGGTGGATCTTCCAGAGACGCGGCTCTGACGAAGCGGCGCCGCTGGGGACACGCGCCAGGTAAATCCTGTCGTCTTCTGCTTCGGTCTGGCCCCAACCCACACAGAGAAAAACCCGCGCGGAAAAAAATTCAGTGCTTGAGAGAGAAAACCGGAGAAAATTAGCCTCGGGTCAGGTTTGTCTGCATTCAACAGAAACCCTAAAATAACTGTCCCTCGAAGAAGGTGGAGGTTCTTTTTCTCGGAGGTTCTTTTTCTCGAAACTGAAGCCTGGCGGTGGGCCGCGCAGAGCAGCTCCAGCCAGGGGTGGCCTGGGGGTGGCTTGTTCCAGCTTTTGAGAACCAATTGCTAGTATCTCTGCCCAACTCCAAGTTCAGGGGCGTCCTAGCGGCAACTTGAAACTGGCCAGGGTGGAGTATTTATATCACAGAAACTGGCAAATGTTACAAATCAGGTTTCGCCTTTCTGAGAGCCTGTGGTTTAACGTTTAACAGCCCGCCCCTGGATAGAGTTCTGTAGAAGACTGGAGACACCCAGGTTATTTCGATCCTCCTGCTCCACTGCCTTTGCATGTGGCTCCTATTCTTATGGTCCAAGTTGCTGCGAAAGTTCCAGACATTAAATCACACGTTCCAGCTGGCAAGAAGGAATCAAAACAAGAGGGGACAGATAGCTATTGGGCAAAAGTAGTATTTTAAAGAGGTTTCTGGGAAGCTGCTCTCCAGCACTTTGGTCAGCACTTAACTACATGGCTGTACCTAACTGTAAGGGAGGCTGGGAAGTGTAGTCTTTATTTGGGGATCCACCTGTGAAGCTTAAAGGTAGGGGTCTCTTGGTGGACAGAGATCTAAAATACTCCAGGGCTCTCCACCCTGTATAATCTCCTCTGCTGGAGTATGGGTGGATCTTGCAAATATGATACCACTCCTGTGATTATGTTGTGTTCGAAATTAATCAGCTTTGAGATAGGAAGATTATCCAGGTAGGCCTGACTTCTAAATCGGGTGTAGAGGTTAGAGATGGAGGAAGTTAGAGATTAGCAGCAGGAGAAAGTTTCAATCTGTCATTGCTGGCTTGAAGATTGGGGGTGGGGGCGGGCTCTGAGGCAAGGAATCCAGGCAGATCTAGGAGCTAAAATCAAGACATCAGCTGGGTTGAGCAGTCTCTGTGAGTTAGTTAGTGGGGGCTGTTTTAAGCCGCTAAATTTGTGGTAAATTGTTATACAACAAATGAAAACAAATACAGGATCTATTACTATGGAAGTAAAGAAAAATAGGTTTTGGAATATGCAACTTGCAGTCTTTGACTCAATACATGAAAATCCCCAAATGTGTTGAATGTGTTGGAAGCAGAGGTTGGTGAGACGTAACTCCCTGCAGGCATCTGTGGCCAAGATTAGGTTCTTGCAAAACTTTAACGTGGAGAACATTAGTGTCTCTCGTGATTGGGGTCCTTGGACAGAACATATGCCTTGAGCCCCTATTTCCTTTCCTGCTCTGGAAATCTTTGTCCCATCTGCTGGAGGTCTGTTGTCAAGTAGCTTTTCAAGCTGTCTTTCTGCTAGTCCAAGTTGTTTTAGTGTGGAGGGAGCCACCCAAGGAGAAGCCCTGCCCTGCCCCTCACCCAGTTGTGCAAGAGAAGAGGATGGAGTGTGTCCAGGGGTGGGGAGAGAGGTTTGGCCCCTTTGCTCCCCTACTAAGAGCTTCCCTCTCAGTCTGTCTTTGCTCTGCATCCCTCTTCCTTTTGGAGTGAAGAGAAGCAAGGGTGTGGTCAAAAGAGGACTCTGTATTTCCATTACTTAAAGCTTAGGACTTGGGCTTTCATTAATTACCAGCCCCCTGGTCTTCTTTGTATGACAAAAATCTTCTTTAACTGGAACTATTACTTTTTATACTTTCTCCCTCACCCTCAGAATTCCACAATGGCTCTGAGGATGTCCAG
The DNA here is from genome assembly GCF_010015895.1 of Lontra canadensis. Classification (NCBI taxonomy): domain Eukaryota; kingdom Metazoa; phylum Chordata; class Mammalia; order Carnivora; family Mustelidae; genus Lontra; species Lontra canadensis. The sequence goes on along the minus strand of NW_022631003.1, from coordinate 30,382,283 downwards.
CTCTTTGAAAATTTTGGGGGAAAATTGTAGAGGTGATGCTGAGATACTTTGTCACCTTAGTGTCACCTACTTAGTCATAAGGAGCACCGAAAGAATAGCTGTCACACACTGAGCTCTAATTGTGTGCCAAGCATGGTGCTAAACACTCTGTATTATCACAATATACTCCAGATGGTGAATATTACAAAATAACTTGTCCAGTTCTACCCACTACTAATTGACAGAGTTGGGACTTGAACCCCTGTCTGTTTCCAAAGTTCCAAAGTAGCCCCAACTACTGTGTGATTCCCAGAGGAACGGCTCAGTCTGAGACAATGGAGAGGTCTGGGATGTATTTTCCTGATAATGACAAAGGATTGATGCTCAGGCAGCAGAAAGAGAGGTGTGAGCAGATGGACAGTAAATTGGAATAGGGATGATTTTTAAAGCAGTTGGATTAATCTGGGATTTTTTGTATAGGTGGTAGCCTTTCCAGAGGAATCGCAAATATGACACAAAAATCCTTGATGAATAAGAATAATAATGAAGGGGCACCTGGGTGGCTCAGTGGGTTGGGGCCTCTGCCTTCGGCTCAGGTCATGATCTCGGGTTCCTGGGATCGGGGCCCCGCATCGGGCTCTCTGCTCAGTAGGGAGCCTGCTTCCTCCTTTCTCTCTCTCTGCCTGCCTCTCTGCCTACTTGTGACCTCTGTCTGTCAAATAAATAAATAAAATCTTAAAAAAAATAATAATGAAAAGCTTCAATATAGATATTCTTGGAAGTGGAGTGAGAAAGGAAGGAGCATACCGTACAGCGCACTGAGAAATGTTGACCATTGTCTTCACCATCACCTCTTCCAGGGTACCACATGGCAGTCCTGTGTCCTGATCTCACCTGTCCTCTTATAATCTCCCTAATTTCTCAGTCTCCCTTCTCTTTCCCACCTTTTTACCTCTTCAGTGGGTAGCTCCATACCCTTACGACGAACATGACTCATTTAGCCTCTCCCTCAGATGTATCCAATAACTCCACACACTGCTCTCCTCAGAACCATAGTGACCCAAGAACTCCCTTGAAGTGTTGGGAAAGCAAGAAGCTGTGAAAGATTTGCTGCAGTATATTTGTGCCCATCATATTAGGAACTACAGCCATTGTCAGTGCACAGAGTATGTGGATACCTGGGCCCCTGACATTGGGCATATATCTCAGGATCTTGGACTCAATAATGTGGTGTCCTAGTATGTGCCAGGTGCTCCGCTGGGTGTCAGACATTCAGTAGTGTCCCAAAAAGACATGGCACCAGCCCTTGGGAGTACATTTTTGGGGGAGTGAGGATACAAATTGTGATGATGCTCTAAGGTGAAAGAAAACCATGTTATTAAAGTGAATAATAGGAGGGAAATCAACTTTTTTAGGAAGGGACATTGAAGCTGAGGGATGAGAAGGAGCCAGCCAGGAGAAGAGACTCTGTTACCCAACAGATGGAATAGCGTATTGAAGGCCTGGAGGAAGGCAGGGCCTTGGTGAATTAGGGGAGCGGAAAGGACAGAGCAAGGCTCTGGCTTAAGAAGCAGGTGTGGGGAACAGGCAGCACTTGCAAGGCTTTAGGTCACACTGAGATAGAGTAAGCTTTTTATAATTGGTGTTTAGATATGATTTTTAAAAATCTGCATATTCCTGCGGTTGCTATAACAAAGTACCACAAACCATATGGCTTAAAACAACAGAAACTTATTTTGCCTTGGTTCTGTAGGCTAACATCTCAAATCAAGATCTCAGCATGGCCATGCTCTCTCTGCAACTCTGGATAGAATCCATCTTTGCCCTTTCGAACTTGTGGTTGTGGCCTGCAATCCTTGGCATTCCTTAGCTTGTGGCTGTGATGCTCCAACTACAGTCATCCTTGTACGACATTCTCTCTCATCCTGACAACAGGAATGTTGGACTAAGGGCCATACTACTCTAGTATGACCTTATTTTAAGTGATAACATCTGCAATGACCCCGTTTCTGTAGAAGACTGTAGTCTGAGGTACTGGTGGTTCGGTCTTCAACATATATTTTTGGGGGACATAATTCAACCCATAAGAACTAGTGAGGAAATAATATATTCTATCATGTAATGCAGAAATTGGCTTTTTTCCTTAGATACTTAATTGTTCCAAAGCTGTCAGTATGTTAATTTGTAGCACATTTTGTGCTAACTTAACTATGGTAAATTCCTAATCAACATGTGGAATATGTTGCAACTACAGTTGACCCTTGAACAACACGGGTTGAACTGTGTGGGTCCACTTATACACAGACTTTTTTACAGCACAGCACTGTAAATGTATTTTTGTCATTATTTTCTTAATAACCCTTTCTTTTCTCTAGCTTTACTGTACTATAAGAATATCATATGTAATGTGTATAACATACAAAACATGTATTTGAGTGCTTATATTACTGGTAAGGCTTCCAGTCCACAGTAGGCTGTTAGTAGTTGAGTTTTGGGGGCGTTGAAAGTTATGCATACATTTTTGACCACATGAAGTTAGAGGAGGGTCAGTGCCATCAACCCCCACATTAGCGAAAGATCAACTGTATATTATAATGACTGCCATTGGAATACAAACCAAATAGGAATCTATATCTTAAGAGAAGCTTCCAACCTAGTTCAGGGGCAGACATGGAATTAATGCACTTAGAGAAAAGAGAATGTCCATATATTTGCCTTATGTTCGGATCCAGAAATGAATGCAGTAGAGCCTAGAAATAGATGTTAATTGTGGGATGTGGACTGCATTTGCCAGGAAGTTTTTGACTGTCAGAGAAAACTCAAAATTAAATGGCATAAACAATAAAGGGGATTTTGAGATAGAAGATAAATGAAAGCTCTGAGCATGTGATATATAATTAATTGAAGTAGGAAGATCAACGAGCAAGCTTTGAGATAATTCCAGCAAGAGGTTCTGAAGTCCTGAAACAGGAAGGTAGTGGAGGAAATGGGATGTTTTTGGAGACATTATGAGGAAGATCTCCAGCATTTGATGATGGGTGATGGGAATCAATGATTATTTCAAGATGTTGATTCTGAAAGATGAAAAGTACTGCAGTGCTACTAACAGAGAAGGAGGGCTGGGGAGGAAGGATGGATTATGGGACATAGAGAGAAGGAATAGTGGGTTTCAACCGCTTTGACTTTAGAATAACAGTAGACTATCAACAGGGAGCTGGATAAATGTAGCTAGAGAGAAGAGTGTCAGGTCAAGAAGTGAACCTCAGTGACACCCACGGAGGAGAGGTTGAAAGAAACAAGGGCAGTGCAGTGTCAGAGTCAAGAAAGGTATTTCCAAGGGGAATGGTGTCAAAGCAGATGGGAGTCATGATCTCTGTAGATTTAATATTCAGGCCTAGGGATTAGAATAAGGAAGATAATGAAACATGGATGAAGGCATATATAGAAAAGAAAAGAAATGAAATCGAACATGATTGGTATGGTGGAAGCTGTTGGTTGCCTCCACCATAAATATTCCTCAATTCTCCCTTGACGTATTAGTTATCTGTTGCCAAAAACTTTGTGACTTAAAGCAACATACACTGATCATCCCACAGTTTCTGTGGATCAGAAGTCTGGGTATGACTTAGCTGGATCCTTTCTTTAGGGTCTCACAGAGCTGGAGTCAATGTGTTATCTGGCTGCATTCATATCTGGAGACTTGACAGGTGAAGAATCTACTTCTAAGGTCAGTCAGGTTGTTAGCAGAATTTACTTCCTGTGATTCTAGGACTGAGTATCCTGGCTTGTTGCTGGCTCAGCTCCTAGAGAGCAGCCTCAGTGCCTTGCCATGTGATCCTCCTAACGTGGCCGCTTATTTCTTCAAAGCCAGTTTGGAGGAGTCTCTAGAATGAGTCTTAGCAAGACAGAATCATATATAATGCAACATAATCACTGAGCTAACATTCCATCATTTTTTTCATATTCTCTTGACTGAAAGCAAGTCACGGGTCCCGCCCACACTCAAGGAGAAGGAATTACACACGAGTGTAAGTGCCAGAAGGTGGGGATCTTTGGCGGTTACCTCAGTCTGTCTGCCATACTTAATGACCTCAATTTTATTTGGGATCTTCATGTATCTAGTTGTAGATCATGGTTGATTTAAGCTAACTGTGATACTGTTTCCTGCTTTCTCAGTCTCTCTTGGAGTGAGAAGGGTTCATGTGAACCATGTATGGCAATGACAACTAAGTACAAGTCTCTTCAGAGGTTCTGGGAAATCTTTTGGGCTCTCCTCATAAATGGCAAGGGATACAGTTGGCATCACTCTTTCTCCTTTTTAGGTCTCAAATGTGTATATAACTAACTGGAACTACAGTAGCACAGGACCAAGAGCAAGAAGTCAAGAGAATCACAGGGATTATGGCCTTATGACTGATGAGCTGCTGAACTCATACTAGTAATACCTATAGCTGGACTTCTCGGTAGGTCAGAATAATTCATTTTCATTTGTTTAAGCCACTGTAGCATGTTCTCTGTTAATTGCAGCCCAAAGCATTCCTAACTGATACAATTGGCCATGATTTTTCTGCCCTCAGCTCTGAGTAATTATGTGTCTGACTAAAGCAGACAGTTTTGAGGATCTCTGCTGAGTCTGGGATCTCTGTTCTCTGAGCATCTTGGTGTATGAAAATGACCAATGAGGCTCTGGTCATAGCTGTTGAACTAGGAATGCACTCTTGACCCAAAATGGACCAATCTGATTCTCTTTTGTATTTAAACTGAGAGACATAAGAATAGGCTGTTGAGAGTTGAGTCACATTAATTCCAGAGCTTTGAAGTAAAGGTTGGTGCATTTCTGCAACTCAGTTCCTGGAGGTAAGTTCCAGTCCTTACGGAGGCCTGGCTGTTCAGCTTTTCATTTGATTCCATGAAAGGCATCTGTATCCTCATAGGCTATTCTCTGCCTGAGCAAGATAAATTCTCTATTTATAAGAAGTATCAGTTGGGAAATGTGGTATACTGAGCCCTTCATAATCTGGTGTTTGATTCTTTTTTGAGCCACATTTCCTTCACTCATACTCAGTTCCAGCCTTCTCGTCTTAGCAAATCCTTCCTTGGAAACAGATAGACTAGATAGACTAGGGCCATATTATGGAGAGCTTTGCATACAAGGCTTGTAATTTATTTTATATGCAACAAAGAAATGTAAAAGAATTTTATGCACAGATGTAATTGGAGCGAGGGGTACACAGACTAATTTATAAGCTTCTAAATAGCTCAGAAAATACATGACAAGTGACCGAACTAGGGTGGCAATGGTAGAAATAGAAAGGCGCACTGGCTCTCAAGAGCTTATTGTGAAATTTTCAGGAATTTTATGAGCCAGATGTTAAACTTTTGGTAGTTTTAAATTGGCCATAGTGGGAATATTTGCATCATAGAAATTGGCAAGCAATACAAATTAGGTCTTTAAAAAAATCTTATTTTTTGGGAAGTCATTTTACTAGCACACCACTGAAAAAGATTTCAGAGAGACGTTTGGGTAGAATGGACAGACCTTGATAATTGGTTAAGGTGCATGTGGGGTTGAAAAGTTGTTAAAGATCACTCTGAATTTCTTATCTGAAGTTGTAAGTGACTGGGAGGATAAGGAAGTTGTTAGCTAATAGTGGGAACACCAATGGGAGACCAAGTTTTGGGGGAAGATGATGAATATAATTTGCTGCATATATTTGGGGTGTAATACAATATAGATGTATCTCATCCAAAAAAGAAATTGAAGGATCTCTCAGACCTGGAGGGTAGACTTGGAATCATGTGCATAGAAATGGTGGTTGAAGCTTTATGAATGGCTACATCTTCCAAAGATGAGGATTAGAATGAGAGAGCAGAAGAACGAAGGGACAGGCAGGAGAAGAGAGCATTGAAGGAGACTGAACAGTCAGGGGCTACCTGTGTACAGAACAGAGGCACATCCTTTTTAAGTCTTCATTCTCATTTTTCTGCTGGACATTTTTTGGTCTTTTGCTCTTCTTTAGATCCTAGGTTCTGGAGAAATTGCCTATACCAAGTGGCCTCAACTCTATTAGACTCAACACTTCTTTTGCATTGTATTTTACAATGTTTCCTTTACTACTTTGAGATAGCAAAGAATATAGAATATGAAGAATATAGCCACCCTGCACACTTCATTAAGAATCAATATGATTTCACTTATTTGTGGAGCATAACAAATAGCATGGAGGACATAGGGAGTTAGGAGAAGGCAGTTGGGGGAAATTGGAAGGGGAGGTGAACCATGAGAGACTATGGACTCTGAAAAACAATCTGAAGGGTTTGAAGAGGTGGGGGGGTGGGAGGTTGGGGGAACCAGGTGGTGGGTATTAGAGGGGGCACAGACTGCATGGAGCACTGGGTGTGGTACAAAAACAATGAATACTGTTATGCTGAAAATAAATTAAAAAAATGATTATAAAAAATAAATAAAAGATAAAAAAAAAGAATCAATATGATGCCCTGTTGGTAAGAGAAAGAAAAAGGAAAATGATTTATAATCAAATAATGTTTATCAATCTGTAAATGTTGGGGCACAACTGTCCTAAAAGAGACAGTAAAGCTGCCAGAGAATTTGATCTACCAACAATCCTTGCCCTGTGACAGCTGCAGAAGCAGCTTGATAAAGGTGTGTTGTACCTGTGACTCAGACACCGGTGATGGCCTTGCCATTGGGGACATGGATTTCCATAACTGTAAACAACCTTAGGCAAAATTTTGAGTGGAAAAAGAGGACAGTCTTCTCTTGATTTATTCAGTAGATGTATTCCTGGAAAGTTCACTGTACTACTGAATTACTTTGCAAAAAAACAGTGAACCCTATCTGTAAAGTAAACTTATATTCTAGGTAAGAAAATTATACACAGAATGTTTCATCTGTGCATGTCTTTGGACAACACAAAGTTTCTAGGATGCTGGACAATTCATTGTCTCAGACTGTTCTGTTTACTGCAAAATATCTAATGTTGGAACTAGTGTGCACTAAGTGTAGGAAAGAGAATGACTAAAACACCCTGCCAGTTTCCAGAATGCCCTCTGTGGGGCGATACTGTCTCCATTGAGAATCCCAGGTCCTACTCAGCAGTTTTGGTGATAAAAAGGCAGAGATCAGGTGGCACTAACAATAGTGTATAGACACCTCGCATTTCTGGGGAACGTGGAGCAGATGGATCTGAGAATCCGCCTGCCATGAGGAATAGGCAAAGGCTCATTAGTTGGAAGGCAAGTTGCTTCTTCAAAAGTGAAGAGCCTTTGATAGAGACCTTGAGTACTGGAGTTTAAAAACATTCTTAAAATGAAAATAATAACAATGTAAGCTTATTGTAAAACCCACCTCCTCTCCCTCACAGAGTCAAGAAGGCAGCAGAGACATTTACTGCAGATGCCTCTCATCCTCTTAAGTTCTTCTCCTGCCTTTAACAAGATTTAAGAACATAAAAAAAACCCCTCTATTAACTCTAATTCCTGTCATTAACTTTTTAAGATGAATATCAAACAGGTTCCAGAGAGATGTTCTCTCTATCTGAGATAACCGTGCCCCGCGCCCCCCCCCCCCGGCCTCCAGCTTCAGACCATAGTGTAAAAATAGGGCTGGGAATAGTTGCCCACTTTTCTTACACTTCACCCCTTCTTGCTCACCGTCTTACGACCAGCGGATTCTCTTCTGTCTGGTACGGTTCAGAACTGTCAGCCCCGACTCAGCAGCTGTTCCTGAGAGAGGGCAACAGGAGCGAGGGTGGCAGCCCCTGGAACCGCTTGCAAATCACCTCCTTCTCCAAGTCTAAATTTCACAAACACATACTTTAACAGCTGCTAAAAACACACATTGCTTCTTGGCGTCTAAAAAATACATTTTCGGACTCCTTGGCTTTAATAAGTATCTCAAATAGTAGAGCAGTTAGTTTGCTGATGCTGGCGGTGAGCCAGCGCCCATGTGGTCAAGGAGCTCTGCCGTTCCCACCCTCACCCTTCACGTTTCCAAAATTAAAGCATTTGAGTCCAAACGGGAGATGTTCATTGGAATAAATGCCATTCACGATATATGACCACTTGTGAGTAGTTCCTGCTTCATTTAGCTATGGATTAATCTGAAAAGGGAAGACAAAAGAATAACTTTGAATAACTATCTTTGGAAAAGAGGCAAATCGCTGATGTGTACTATTTTGTCCATAGGATCAGATGTTTGAGGAAAATACTTCTTGTTTTCTGTTATTAGCATTATGCTTTCTTTTGCATTGGGACAAGAAGATTTACTTTACCCCCAAGACCAAAGCAAAACAAAACAAAAGGTCCTACCTCTATTACTTACTACTCACTCTAGAGAAGTGTGATTCCTCTTAATGTACTAGCAATATTGCATCGGTGGCCCGATTTGACTGCTAAATTGGCACTCCATTTTCACTCACCAACTTCTCTGTTTTTGGAAACGCAGTCACTCCTAATACCTTAACTCCTTAATCGAGTGATCATCTTCTTCAACAGATGTATTGCCAAAGGTAGCCCTTCTCAGACATGAATGTGCATCTAATTCACGTGGGCATCTTGTTAAAATGCAGATTTTGATTCAGTAGGTTGAGATGGAACTTGGATTCTGCCTTTCTAATAAGATTTCAGTTGATTCGGATGCTGCAGGTCACAGACCCATGCTCTGAAGTGGAAAGGTATAGTAGAGGAATGACAGATGGAGCTAAGGGGAGCTAACTTTCACAGAGCCATAAGCCACCTGGGAAAATAAGATAGCCACGAAGAGGTGAGTAAGGGTGTGTATATGTGATGAAATATTTATGTATATGAATATAAGATATGCATGAATATATAAGCTAGCTCTGTTTAAAAATGGCATCATTCAATAGATGTTTTGCAAAAACATTTAAAAAGGTGGTATGAAGCTATTTAGGGATCTTTTATAGCTAGTCTTTAATACTTAAAGTGTCATAGCTTAAAATGAATTAAGATCTATAAAATGCTTTGCATAATGCCCGACATCTTTAAGCCTGATGTCAGCATTACTTATGTTTATTACTGTCTTTCTTATAGTTTTATGCTGGTTCTAGATTTCGAAGGTCTTGGAATTAGAATGGAAAGGAGTTTCTTGGAGAAAGAAATTCTTCATGATTGATAAAGGACAGTCATGGGGATAGTCACAGAGAAACAAATCAAAAAGTCACCACTGTCTTCCTAAAGCAGCCCTCTGCCTCACAGTGACCGTCTAAGACTGAGGAAGGACTGGGAAGTAAGATCTTTCCAGAGTTGGCAGGATGTGGATGAGCCTCAGCATGAGAGGCTGCAGTGGCTTCTAATCTCAGTCACATTTATAGTCTGAGACTCTCCTGACAGCTGAAACTTCATGTATAAAAAAATGGGGGGGACGACTGCGGGTTGGTTGGTTAGAGTTTCCCTCTTAAAAATTGAAAAAGTAAAGACATGATTAGATTCAGCAATAATCAGCAGTAATTGAATTTTAGTGAGAAAGCTACCAAGTTACAGCAATTTGCAAAAGGTTTCTCCTTGTCCCAAATCGGATTAGTTCTAATGCTTACTTAAGAAAGAGGTTGCTTTTATCAGATAGCATAATTAAGTGGGATTTGGTGTTATAAATGAGACTTTTTAATTCCATATGGTTTTATTGTTCTCACACCCCTTTTAAATTCTGAAGTCTTAATCTTGTTTTCCAGTGGAGCTTGTAGTCTCTATTTAAAGCTGGTATAACTGACTTTATAAATTTAAATGTTTGTAAGTTCCTAGGGAAAGCTTACCCGTTACTCAGCAAAATCATTAGTATACAGAGCACTACCATCCACCTAGTGGTTAAAATCTGGATTGCAAGCATCACGCTGACGTTGAAAGGCTGCAAACCGCTGTTGATGGGTTAGCCAGACACATCCCGGCAGGGGCCACGTGCAGTCATTCCTCTGTGGGGTCAGTGGACCCAAAGAAATGTGGGCTATTCACGCACTGCCTTTGAGATTGGAGTTAATACATCTCCTGGAAAAGTACGTTGCTTATTCCCTTAAGAATTCACTAATATGTGTCAGACCTCTCTGTGTATGGGAGAAAAATAGATAATACTCTAATTATCATGACTATGCTCCAAATAATGTAGTACCTTCCCAAGTTTGCAAATAGAACAGAAGAAATGAAAGATGTATTTAAAAGCTTTTACTATTGATAGAGCTTATCTAAATTGCAGTGACAGATCATAGTAAAAATTAGAAGTAGGTAGCCCATAGGATGTTTTATACAATTTAAATTCTTCCTTATTGCTTCATATTGGGAGGCAGTGTAATATGATAGAAAGAGCACTGGTAATGCATCAACTTGGTTGGAGGGCTTTAGCAAGCTCTCTGAGCCTCAGTTTCTTCATTTTTAAAATGGGATAATGATATGGAACATAAACTGTTACTGAGATTCACATATGTAAAGCAATTAGTACAGTGTGATCACAGAGCCTCATTCAGGGAGCAATGGCAAAGGTTCTAAGTTTTTACTTAGTTTTTGTCTATTTGCGAGGAGCTCAGCACCTCCAGGGACACTATCCCCGATGCCACCTAGGTTCATGAGCTCAGCACTGAGTCAGAGGAAAGGAGGTCGCTTTCTGATTCACGGTTCCACTTCCTGAGGTTCCTTAGTCATCTGAATTGGTCCAGACAAGCCTGCCCTTACTGAGCAATGTTCGTATTCCATTTTGAGTCAAGTTACATTATTTACTGATAGTCTTGCCTGGATGTAAATGGTGTTTGTGTATTGGTGCACTATGTGGCCAAGGTAACACATATGTTCTTCCGAAGCTGGCTTGTATTTTTTTGGAGAAAGTTATGACTAGCCGCAGAGAACTGGAAACTGTCTTTCAGCTCGGAGGAGCAGCGGAAGTTGGTGATAGGTGGAGCAGAAGCTGACTAACTTGCCGCGTAACCTCGGGTGAGGTGTTCCCTAACCTCTGGGTTTGCCACCTGCACAGTCGAAGCCAGGGTTGCTTCCCTGCTGCTGGGGAGGGGGATTTACACAGTGGTTTCCAAGCACTTTGATTCAACATCACATTTCAATAACGATGGCCACATTTATGGCTGTCAGCACTCGAGAGGATTCCAGTGGTGATTAACTGGAATTATGTGAATTTTGATTTATGATTCAAATGAAAAGAACGTATGGCCACAAGAGTTCTAACTAAAAGTATCTTTGTCTAAAAAAAAAAAGGTGCACAATGCTGTCCTTCTTATTAAAATGGTACATGCTTAAGGCAGAACATTTGGTGTCTGAGCAGCATAATAAAACCAGTCACCCACAGTTAGGTGCAGTTAGTGCATCCTAGTGCACCCAGGACCGTCCCAGTCCAATCAGCACCTCCTTCACTCTCAGAAGTGTTCCTTTAGGACAATAGCGGATGTGGCAATTTTCCTCTTTCCCAGAGGTAACTACATGCTCATGTCAGCCGATGTCTCTAGATTCCTTTCTCCAACAAAAGGTCAGAGCAACAAGATGAGTCTGTGTGCGGGGAAGCCCAATAAACCAGTTCCAGAGTTTGCCTGGGCCACTTGCAGCCCTGTGAGTTTAAGCAAAGACTTTACAAAAAGTGAATTACCTTCTTGTTACTTAAAATGCATCAAATAGTAAACTGTGCTATATCATTTCTAATAGTGTAAAAGAGTACACGATGAATCCTGTGGCACCTCTACCTCTCCAGAGGTAGTCATCTTAGGTTGGACTGGTTACTTCACCTTTTTTGCACCTCTGTCTCTCATCTGTAAAATGCACATTGTAAGCTCATCTCACATGGACTCATCTATATAGACCTCTGGGCCCAGCACAGGTTCTGACGTATAGTAAATGCTAACAAATGGTTATTAATTCTGTGATGACTGGCGTACTCTTTTGTAGTCTGCTTATTTTCACTTAGCAAGTATAGAGAATGGTTTCTTAACCTCATTTGTAATAAACAAATCCCCCAGTAAATATGGAAATGTGAATTTTCTGAGGGGCCTCTATTCAAATGTTGTCCTTAAGCAAATAGTACCAGGCTCAATAAGCATCGGAATGGAACTGTCATCTCCCTGCTAGAAGCTGGTCCTTCCAGGTGGGGTTTGGGGTAGTCTGGGTGTGTGGGAGGCAGTAGGGTGGGACATTTACACTGCTGTTTGTGGTGTACCTGTGCAGTCATAAACAGAGAGCTTCAGTTTCCATCTGGCTCCTCTTACTGGCACTCAACTCACATTAAAAAGAGAGAGAGAAAGAAAGCAATGAAAAAGGAAGACCTCTAAACTGCTCCGTGGATAGGATCAAAACCAAATTTGGCCCCACAATCCCAGGTTCTAATGTGGTCAGCATGAGGCAGGAGATGAAGTTTTCTAAAATAAAAGAACCCAATCGAGACATATTTTTGACTGGAAAGAAGATCAGTTCTTGTCAATTCTCAGTGATGAGAGCTACTCACTCTCTAGTCAAAACATCCCACTGAAACTGGGGATTGCTGTCCTCCCTTTCCTGTTGCTTTATTTAGTTACAGTTACAACTTGTTTTGTCACATCAGGCACTAGGGAGATGCCTCCGTTATCCTCAACAGAATGGAAACTTTGGTTCAGAGAATTTACTCTTTTTAGGCTCTTCCAGCCCCCTGTCTCTCCTCTCCCAGGCCCCACCCTGACTGTCTGTCACATTGGGTTTGAAAACCTTTTCCTAAAGCTGGGGAACCAGAGTTGAGCTATGGCAATTGGAACACCCACCTCCCATCTTTACTCACTCCTGTATTTTTTTTCTTAGGCTCTTTTAAGTGGATTAAAATCCAGTCTCTCCTTTACTCCCAGGTTGGGAGCATGCAAAATAATAAACACTAGCATGTTTTCCAAGTGTAGAGCTGTTCTGGCACCAAATGTATATCAAGAGGAGTTTATTCGTTAGACATTTTGGCACACCAGTAAGAGCAAAGGATTTTTACCTACCTGAAGACTAATGGAGTGAGGGCCTGTGTTCCTTTCTCCAGAGGTAGCATCTTGACTCTAGATATTTATGACTCTGTATGTTCATGTCCTTTATGTGCAGAGAGTGACATGTAGCAATTGAGTCTTAACGATTACATTCCATGTCTTTTAGTTAAAGGCATCTGTAGATAATAAATCCTTTGACCACACAGACATTTGTTTTTAACCACATGAATGCGACACTTCAAAGAAGTTCTTCTGTATTGGCTATCTTTATTTGTTATTTATTGCTGCATAACAAATTACTCCAAAGCTTAGCAACTTAAAACAACAGACACTTATTATTCACACACTTTTTGAGGTTCAGGAATCAGGGAGCAACTTAGCCGGGTAATATTGACTCAGAGCCTCTTGTGAGGTTCCCGTCATGATGTCAGTTGGGGCTACAGTTGTCTAAAAATTTGACTGGGCTGAAGGATCTGCTTCTAAGCTCAGTCACATGACTATTGGTTGGAGGCTTCAGTTTTTTTTACACCATGGGCCCTTCCATGGTACTGTTCACAACATGGCAGTTGGTGATCTCCAGAGTGAGTGATCCAAGAGAAACAGAACAAGACAGAAGCCACAATATCCTTCATAACCTAATCCCAGAAGTGATGTAACACCACCTCTATAGTCTGTTGGTCACACAAATTCTGGTACAGGGTAGAAGGAGATTGTACTTGACTGTGAATGATACAGTGCCATCTTGGAATCTGGCCACCACGGTCCACCCTCTGGGTCCTAATGATTTACATCCTTTCCACATGCAAAATACACTCATCCTGCACTTAAGGTTCCCCAAAGTCTCATCCTATCATAACATTCATTCAAATTCTAGAATCCTGTCATCTAAATGAGGTTTGGGAGTAGACGAAGCTTGTCAGGTGTAGTTTCCTATGTATAGCTCCTCCAGTGCTGTTCCTCTCTTTGCAGACCTGTGAACTCTATGACAAGTTATCCACCCCACCTCTCAACATGCAATGTTTAGATAGGTGTAGGATAACCACCGTAGATATTTCTGTTCAAAAATGGGGAAGTGGGAGGCATGCAGGAGTCCCTAGCAGTTTGAAGTCCAAGTCTTCCAAATATGGAAGTCCCTTGATTAGAATTCAGTCATGCTCCTGATTAGGAGTTACTCTACATTACTCTTGGCTCTGCCTTCTGGGCCCTTGGATTTGTACCCTCAGTACTCCTTTTTTTTTTTTTTTTTCCATGAGAATTAGCATGTGTTTGCATCCAAGTGTTTTTCTCAACTACTTCTTGTCAGTTGAGATTTTGGGGTCCAATGACCATTTTTTACTTCGTCCTCTTCCCTGTGTTCTCTTTTTAGTCCAGGCTGAAATCACATCTTCCTAGGAACATCACCAAAGGCAAGGGAAGCAAGGGCAAAAATGAACTATTGGGATTTTATAAAGATCAAAAGCTTTTGCACAGCAAAGGAAACAGTTAACAAAAGACAACTGACAGAATGGGAGAAGATATTTGCAAACGACATATCAGGTAAAGGGCTAGTGTCCAGAATCTATAAAGAACTTAGTAAACTCAACACCCAAAGAACAAATAATCCAATCAAGAAATGGGCAGAAGACATGAACAGACATTTCTGCAAAGAAGACATCCAGATGGCCAGCAGACACATGAAAATGTGCCCCATATCACTTGGCATCAGGGAAATACAAATCAAAACCACAATGAGATATCACCTCACACCAGTCAGAATGGCTAAAATTAACAAGTCAGGAGATGACAGATGCTGGCGAGGATGCGGAGAAAGGGGAACCCTCCTACACTGTTGGTGGGAATGCAAGCTGGTGCAACCACTCTGGAAAACAGCATGGAGGTTCCTCAAAATGTTGAAAATAGAGCTACCCTATGACCCAGCAATTGCACTGCTGGGTATTTACCCTAAAGATACAAACGTAGTGATCCGAAGGGGCACGTGCACCCGAATGTTTATAGCAGCAATGTCTACAATAGCCAAACTATGGAAAGAACCTAGATGTCCATCAACAGATGAATGGATAAAGAAGATGTGGTATATATACACAATGGAATACTATGCAGCCATCAAAAGAAATGAAATCTTGCCATTTGCGACGATGTGGATGGAACTAGAGGGTATCATGCTTAGCGAAATAAGTCAATCGGAGAAAGACAACTATCATATGATCTCCCTGATATGAGGGAGAGGAGATGCAACATGGGGGGTTAAGGGGGTAGGAGAAGAGTAAATGAAGCAAGATGGGATTGGGAGGGAGATAAACCATAAGTGACTCTTAATCTCACAAAACAAACTGAGGGTTGCTGGGGGGAGGGGGGTTGGGAGGGGGGGTGGGGTTATGGACATTGGGGAGGGTATGTGCTATGGTGAGTGCTGTGAAGTGTGTAAACCTGGCGATTCACAGACCTGTACCCCTGGGGAAAAAAATATATGTTTATAAAAAATAAAATTAAAAAAAAATTATCATGTAAAAAAAAAAACTTTAATGGGCCTTCTATGAATGCTATTGGGGTTTACTTCATTAAATAAAAACTCATACATCTCTCTGAGAGACACCTTTCATTTCTTTAAACTTCTAGTGAAGGACAATGTCCCTAAGCACTGTAAAAGTCTTGAAGTTTGAATGAATCTGGGAGTAAAACTCTTAATATCTTTATGGAGCCTTTAGTCAGAATGAACAGTACTCTGAGGCACAATGTCTTCCTGGAATTATTCTGCATTGGATTTTGGCTTGAAAGCCCTTTCTCAAATTTATCATTATTTGTCATTTGGAATGTTTAAATCCATTGTTTTTAATAGTTTCCCAGTATGTTCAATTTAATAGTCTTTCATAGAACAGCCTTACCTCCTATAAGCAGCAAGAGGAAACCAGGTATCACTTTAACACTGTGGCTAGGAGTATCATCAGCTAGAATCCCCAGTTCACTGTGTATATTTTCTACTTCCCCTATAGCTGCACATGACAGTTTTGCTAAACTTCCTGCCACTATCCTAACAAAGATCTCCTGTCATTGCATTTTTTTTTTTTTTTTTGCTTGTCCAGAGTTTTAATGAGATGTGTGGGGAAAGCACATAGCCAATGACTCTCACAGGCAAATGTTCAAACCATATTAGCTCTTACCAGCACCATTGCCATCAGCATTTTCATTACCTGCTTTGTTCTTTTTAGTTAAGATCCTTCTTTTTTTTTTTTTTATTTTCAGCATAACAGTATTCCTTGTTTTTGCACCACACCCAGTGCTCCATGCAATCCATGCCCTCTCTAATACCCACCACCTGGTTCCCCCAACCTCCCACCCCCCGCCGCTTCAAACCCCACAGATTGTTTTTCAAAGTCCATAGTCTCTCATGGTTCACCTCCCCTTCCAATTTCCCCCAACTCCCTTCTCCTCTCTAACTCCCCATGTCCTCCATGCTATTTGTTATGCTCCACAAATAAGTGAAACCATATGATAATTGACTCTCTCTGCTTGACTTATTTCACTCAGCATAATCTCTTCCAGTCCCATCCATGTTGCTACAAAAGTTGGGTATTCATCCTTTCTGATGGATATACTCCATACTGTATATGGACCACATCTTCCTTATCCATTCGTCGATTGAAGGGCATCTTGGTTCTTACCACATTTTGGCGACCGTGGCCATTGCTGCTATAAACATTGGGGTACAGATGGCCCTTCTTTTCACTACATCTGTATCTTTGGGGTAAATACCCAGTAGTGCAATGGCAGGGTCATAGGGAAGCTCTATTTTTAATTTCTTGAGGAATCTCCACACTGTTCTCCAAAGAGGCTGCACCAACTTGCATTCCCACCAACAGTGTAAGAGGGTTCCCCTTTCTCCACATCCCCTCCAACACATGTTGTTTCCTGTCTTGCTAATTTTGGCCATTCTAACTGGTATAAGGTGATATCTCAATGTGGTTTTAATTTGAATCTCCCTGATGGCTCGTGATGATGAACATTTTTTCATGTGTCTGATAGCCATTTGTATGTCTTCATTGGAGAAGTGTCTGTTCATATCTTCTGCCCATTTTTTGATATGATTATCTGTTTTGTGTGTGTTGAGTTTGAGGAGTTCTTTATAGATCCTGGATATCAACCTTTTGTCTGTACTGTCATTTGCAAATATCTTCTCCCATTCCGTGGGTTGCCTCTTTGTTTTGTTGACTGTTTCCTTTGCTATGCAGAAAAACTGGGGGTATCACGTTACCTGATTTCAAGCTTTACTACAAAGCTGTGATCACCAAGACAGCATGGTACTGGCATAAAAACAGACACATAGACCAGTGGAACAGAGTAGAGAGCCCAGATATGGACCCTCAACTCTATGGTCAAATAATCTTCGACAAAACAGGAAAAAATATACAGTGGAAAAAAGACAGTCTCTTCAATAAATGGTGCTGGGAAAACTGGACAGCTATATGTAGAAGAATGAAACTCGACCATTCTCTTACACCGTACACAAAGATAAACTCAAAATGGATAAAAGACCTCAATGTGAGACAGGAATCCATCAGAATCCTAGAGGAGAACATAGGCAGTAACCTCTTCGATATCAGCCACAGCAACTTCTTTCAAGATGTCTCCAAAGGCAAAGGAAACAAAAGCGAAAATAAACTTTTGGGACTTCATCAAAATCAAAAGCTTCTGTCATTGCGTTTCTAATAATATTTTCTTTTATTTCTTTTAAGTCCTCGGTGACACTATCCTCAAAATCCAAAATGATGTGAGTAGTATAGTCAAGGAACTTAAATTTTTACTAACACTTTCCTCAAAATCCTTACAGCTTTTCTAGTTTTCACTCATTGCTCTATTCCAAAGCCATTCTTACATTTTGGAATTTGCTTTGGTATTCCACTTCCACACAACAAAATCTTTGTAATAATTATCCAGAAGAATATTTTTATTCCCAGTTCCCAACATGTTTGAGGAATGAAGACTCAGAAGGTCATAACTTGCTCAAGGTCACACAGCCAGGTTGTGGAAGACCTGTGACTCAAGCCTAAGAATAATCAACTCCAAAGCACATCTTTTCATAGTACCATGCACTCTCTGGAAGAAAAAAGGCAAACTATTTATTTATTTATTTATTTATTTATAAAGGCAAACAATTTATAAACAATTTGCAATTGCTGAAGTCTTGACAGGGCCATAAAATTACACAATTCTAGGTGGTAGCATTAGAAAGTTGTAATCCACTTTTTATTTTTCAGTGCAGAGGCCCTGGTCTATAAATGATCCCATTTTAGAAATGAAGAAACTCTGATTTCTCAGGATAACACAGCTAAGAATTGGTAGTCAAGATTTATACTGATTCAACTGATTTCAAAATAATTCTTCTTCCAAGTGTCCAACCAAGCCCATCACACCTTATTCATTCACACTTTTTAAATAGTTTTTTCATTATTCATTCACATTTGAATGAATGTCAAAGGCATTATGTTTACTAAGGAGGGACAAAATGAGACTAAATATATGACCTTAATAAAGTTTTTGTTTTGGGGGTTCCTCATCTCTATAAAAGGGAGAAAATGGTGGATTTCCCATAGGGTATCGTCATGAGTGAATGAGGCAATGCCTATAAAGCTTAGCATTGCTCAGCCTGTTGTAAGCTTTCTATAAATGTCCTCATATAGTCAGTACTCAGGAGATTTGCACTGTAGCCCCAGGACTGGTTGGTAACCTCAAATTGTTAAGGCCCTGCTTAGATATGCTTCAAAACAAAGAGAAAATGATCCATTCTGGACATCATGGTGGTTTGACAAGGGAAAATGAAACGAGTTACATGATGAGTATTGAGCTCTTCAGCAGAAAGCTATTCCAGAAGTCTGGCCTTCTATATCACCATCTCAGAGGGTATGAAAGAACCTCATTCTGAGTTTGTAAGGCCCCTTTGGCTCCAGCCAGGAGCCCGCGCTTCATTAAAAACTGTGAGCTGTGCCAATTTGTCTGGGGCTTTATGAGGTAGATGAAAGGGGGCCTGGGAAAAGACTATCAGTTGCACCCTGGCTTAGGCTGAGTGTTTGCCCCCCAGACCTGGGTGGTGAGATGAAGGCACCAGCTCACCCACTTTGCTTCAGACTGGGTTGCCCTCAAGGTCCAGGGCATTGATCCTGCCCCTAAGGCTTGGCATGTGGCTTCAGCCTTGTCCCCAGGCCTCTTGAGGCTCTGCAGTCAGCCTCACACTTTCACGGGTTTATTCCTGGTGGCAACTGGTCTTACAAGGTAGGAAAGTATGAATTTGGAACTTTGTGGTCATTTTTATGTAACAATGTTTTAATACATAAGATGTTAGAGTCAAGCTTTCTATGCTTTCCAAATGGTGTCTGTATTTTGATTTTTAATGTGCTCCTGAACAAGGCTGTCTGCCAGCACAGGCCAAATCTGGTTAAGAAGGGCTCCTGTACCTGGAAAGGGTCCCTTGAGAAAGCACTTCAAGTCATTTATCCAGTGCTGGCTGGCTTTGCTCTTGGCTTGGAGACTGTCAACTTTCCACCAGACCTGCCGCATAGTAGAGCACATCCTCTCCGAGAGGGCAGGAGAGCCAAGGAGAGAGCAGGTTGCAGGAACGTCGGCTATAAAGCAGATGTTATTAGTGGGCCTTGGGTGAGGTTGGGAGGCTGAGTACAGTAAGTTTATTTCAGCCTCCAAGGTGGGCCACAAGACTGTGGTTGAGAAGGAAAGCTGCTCCCATTTGGCCAAGCTTGGCATCCTGAGAATCCCCAGACGAAGAAACACTTCTGCCCGGTTTTTAAATTCAGAGCTTGGGTCTGGAAGGAGTGATGTTGATGAAATGCAACATTTGGGCCACAGCCTTGAAAGCTGTCAAAAAGACACCAGTGGAGAACTAGGAGCAAGCCTTTCAAATGTCTCATGACCACCCAGTTTTCATTTTGCTTTGATGATTATTAAAGTAAGAAGGCTGATTTGCAACAATAACAAGAAAGAAAAGAAGAAAGAAAGAAAGAAAGAAAGGAAGAGAAAGAAAGAAAAGAAAGAAAGAGAAAGAAAGGAAGGAAGAAAAGAAACTAGAACTGGTGGAAACTGGTTTTCTGTCATACAGTGAGGGGGTCTTACTACATGAGTTACAACCATGTTGCTGGGACTGTAATTGAGGTTAGGATATATGCCCCACATTTGATATGTGGAACTCAAGGTCTTCCTCCTGTAACTCTGATAATTCTGATGTCTTTACTCTGAAAGGGAATGTGGGTAATTCAGTGTTTTCCCCTGCCCTTACCCATGGGGTCTAAAGAGACTCTTTGGTATATGGTAACATATACCCACTAGTACCCATGGGATAACCAAACAGTTGCCTAATACTTTGTGTTTGGTTCTCTTTCCTCCCAGAGAATTAAAATCCAGGGCAATTCTTTGGCCAGGAATTTGACTCAGCTTTAGATAAGATCATTCTACATCATCAGGGGTCTGCAGTTCTTCTGAGTACTTCCTGACCAACTCCCTGGTTAAACGTCTTCCTTGATACTTCACCTTGCCAAGCGTCTCCCTTCCACCCCTTTTATTCATGTATCCCCTTCAGAAGATTCTATTAAAATGCGCCAATGATCATTTCTAGAATTGGAACCACATGATGAAACAATGAAATTACCTCATTGAGCTGTGTTTATTGAAGACACAAGTCCTGTGATTGTATGTGTAATGGATGACAAACTTGAGGACACCTGGAGAGATTTATGCAGAGCAAGGCAGAGAATATACCAGGTGGAGTATATTCTCAGGTGGAGATGTTTCTTAGCGATTTGTCTGTTGTGCAAAATTTTCTTTTCAAAAGTGAATAATAATGTTTTGCCACCCTTTTAAAATTCATTTTTAAATGAAATATAATTAACATACAGTGTTATATTAGTTTCAGGTGTACAACATGGGTCAACAGTTCTGTACATTACTCAGTGCTCTTTAGAATGAGTGTACTCCGCAGTCCCCATGACCTATTTCATCCATCCTCCACCCACCCCTCTTCTGGCAACCACAAGTTTTTTCTTTATATGTAGGATTCTGTTTTTTGTGTCTTTTATGTTGTTGTTCATTTGTTTTCTTAAATTCTACATCTGCGTGAAGTCATATGGTTTTTGTCTTTTCTTTGGCTGACTTCACTTAGCATTTTATCTTCTGGGTCCATCTATGTTGCTGCAGATTTTTCTTTTGACCTTCTGGAAATCAGGACTGGTTTGTGAGGCTCCATTTTGTCTTTCAGGCCAGTCACCAGAAGTGAGCTCTGTGCAGTGGTACAGCTCCTTAGGCTGGATGGGGTGTTTAACCGAGAGAGGGTTGAAAGGACACATCTCCCACTTTCTGTACCTCCTTGACGAGAAGTCCAACTGTGGCGCTCCAAAGCCTACATGTATAAAACAGGAAAGACTGAGACAGACTGGAAGCCAGGACACATCCATGAGAAGTATTTTTAACCCTCAGACTTAAAGTGTGTGGCTATTGAACCCTGAACTCACTGCTCTGCACGTTCGTTCATTTTGTGGTCCTTTCCTTCTGTACTTGCGTGGTCAGTGCTAGTATTCAAAGTGGTTTCTCTTTCCTCTTGTGATCTGTGATCATTAACTGCAGGGCTTTGTTGGTTCAAAGTTAGGAGTGGGTAGTTAACACTTTCAGATATAACCAGAGTGGAGATTAACCTAGAATAAATAAGGCTGGGATTTAATGTAGAGAGCAGCATGGAACTAGGAAGTTAGGGATAAAGCTGGGCCCTGGGGAAAAATCTGAAAGCCAGATCTTTGGTCTGTTTTCTCCACCATTTTGCATTGTTCCTCTCACACAGAGTGTAGTTCTGTGTGCTGTCTTTGTCTTGCCATCATTTGAAACACAAGTCCACACTAAACTAACAGTGATGGAATGTGTCTTCCTTCCCAAGGGCTTCTGAGGTAGAAAGAGTCTTTCTTCCCAGGGGCTTCAGAGGTAGGAAGAGTACTGCGTGCAGAGGATATACTGCTTAACTCCAGCAGAAATTGTCTAATGATGAACTTTGATTCTTGTGGCATTTAGTTAACAAAGGTAGTTTGAAGGGCAGGTTTTTACAGTGAGCTCCAAAACCTAAAGTATTGTCCACTCAGATCATGTATACCATCCTACTAAGAGCTTCATATATTTTCTCTCAGTGTGACATAAAGGTGAACAATAAAGGAGCAATTTCCCCACTAATTCGCGCATAGGAAATTGAGGGAATTGAATTTAGAGACTAAGAAGAGACTAGAAATCATGACTGACTTTTCTTTGTTTGCTTTGAGGGTGGAGGTTTAAAACAACAGATATGTAAAAAACAAAACAAAACAGAAAAACAAAACAAAACCAAAACCAGATATGTATTCTCTCATGGTTTTGGAGGCTGTAAGTCCACTGGTGGGGTCATATTCTCTCTGAAGGTTTTAGGGGAGGACTCTTCCTTGCTTCTTCCAGTTTCTCACGGAAACAATCACTGTTCTGTTGTTGTTGTTGTTTTCTTTTAACTGAAGTGTAGTTGACACACCATTCAACTTTAGTTTCAGGTGTACAACATAGTGATTCAACAAGTCTGTACAGCTATGCTCACCCCAAGTGTGACTACTGTCTATCGCCATACGATGCTATTACAGTACTATTGACTATCTTCCCTATGCTGTACCTTTCACCCCCATAACTTATTCATTCCATAACCAGAAGCCTGTATCTCCCACCCTTTCATCGTTTCTCCCATCCCCCACCCCATTCCCTCTAGCAACCATCAGTTTCTCTGTATTTATGGGTCTGTTTCTGCTTATTTATTAATTTGCTTTACTTTTTAGATTCTATGTATAAGTGAAACCATATGGCATTTGTCTTCCTCTGTGTGAATTATTTCACTTAGCATAAACATAACACCTCTAGGTCAATCCATGTTCCTGAAAATGGCAAGATTTCATTCTTTTTTAATGGTTAATATTCCATTCTCTCTATATACTCAATCTTTTTTATCCTTTCATCTATTGATGAACACTTTGGTTCCTTCTATATCTTAGCTATTGTAAATAATGCTGCAATAAACATAGGGGTACATATAACTTCAAATTAGTGTTTTTGTTTTCTTTGGATAAATACCCAGTAGTGGAATTAATGGACCATGTGGTAGTTCTATTTTTAATTTTTTGAGGAAACTCCATACTGTTTTCCACAGTGGTTGCACCAATTTGTATTCCCATCAACAGTGTAGGAGTGTTCCTTTATTTCCACATCCTTGCAAACACTTGTTATTTTCTTTTTTTTTTATTTTAGCCATTCTGACAGGTGACATCTCATTGTGGTTTTGATTTATATTTCTCTGATGATTAGTGATGTTGAGCATATTTTCATGTGTCTGTTTGCCACCATCACAGGTTTTCAAGCTATTTTCTTTCTGCTCTGTGACATTAATACCTGCTTGGTGATTTCCAGAAAGTAGATCTCAGACTGTCTTAAATGAAAGCTTTTAGTGAGGTGTTGGCAAATTAATATTGAGTGATCGCCAGCAAAATCACCTCCCTGCACTTCCACTATGGTTACAAGAATTTGGAATTACTGCTTTCTCTAATTATGATCAGGTATTAAGCATACATTTTCCCCCTAACTTGTATATTCTGAGAATTTCTAACTACATTGGATATTTATATTGGCTATAAATGGACATTTATAAGTTCGCTGTTGAAAAATATTGTATTGACTCTTTTTAAAAAATATTTATTTATTTATTTGACAGACAGAGATCACAGTAGACAGAGAGGCAGGCAGAGAGAGAGTGAGGAGGAAGCAGGCTCTGCACTGAGCAGAGTCTGAAGCGGGGTTCGACCCCAGGACCCTGGGATAATGACCTGAGCCAAAGGCAGAGGCTTTAACCCACTGAGCCACACAGGTGCCCCGAAAATTGTTATATTATAGATGAAGATAAATGGCTCAAATATTGTTTTGATAAACTGAAAACCAATGTATAGAATTATTTGAACTTTCTACTAAGTATTGCATATCAGTTTTCAGTATTCAGTAGTCTATTGTGCTGTATGATTTTAAAGTACCAAATCATCATATTTTACTTAGAGTAGTATGTTATTATTTAAAATAGTTGAAATCTGAATCAATTCTGTCTCAAGATCAAGAGCAATGACTCACTTTTTCAATTGAAAGGAAAAGACCATCTGATGCACAGTCTACAAGTCTAGACAGATCTTTTTGGGCAAGATGCAATAAAGCAACTGTATTGTGTTGAAAAGTTCTGTTGCAAGAATATTTCTCATTCTTGTTGAAAGGTTTTCCAAACCAGTGGAATATGAACACAGCAGTACTGATTTCTAAACATGATGAAACAAAGAAGATGAAACAAGTCATAAATTCATTCTTTGAAACAAAAGCTATAGATTGGTGTCAACTAAACAATTTTTACAAAAAAAAAAAGTTCAAAAAAGAACTTGGAATTATTAAACAGGAGATAGTGTTTGAAGATGTAAAAGCCAAAGGAAAATATTTGAAGCTAGCTCATAATTACCTCCTCTCTTATCTTCAGACTATTAGAGCCAGAAAAAGCTTTTTGCAGAAGCTGGAAATTTTTGCATGAAAATGGTTGTGTGATTTAAAGATGACAAGCTGCTTTTTTAAAAAATTGCATTTAAAAATATTAAATAATAGCAATTTCTTAACTTTGTTCATTACATGTTTTCATTTTCATGTTAGTGACATTATTTTTGAACATGAATTTATTTGGAAGTACTTTATTTTAGAATGATAATGTGTACTTAATATTTACATTTATATAAATAAATTTTTATAGGAGATGATTTTAGTGACATTTAATAGGAGATATTTTAAGTACAATTTATGTCATTTTGTCCCAATACTGATTTCTGCTCAGAAATATGCTAATTTTGATTTTTAAAATAGTTTTGACTTCAAAAATTATTTCAGGCACAGCCCACTATTCAAATAATTTGCATTCAGAGTTTAAAAATATATCTGTTAGGGGTGCCTGGGTGGCTCAGTTGGGTAAGCATTCAACTTTTTTTTTTTTTTTAAGAGAGATTGACAAGGGGTGGTGAGAAGAGGCAGAGGGAAAGAAAGAATTTTTTAAAGATTTTATTTATTTATTTGGGAGAAAGCAAGAGAGAGAGAGAGAGCGCACAAGCGGTGGCATGGGAACAAAGGGAGAAATAGGTTCCCTGTAGAGCAGGGAGCCCCATGTGGGGGTCAATTCCAGGGCCCTGAGACCATGACCTGAGCCTACGTCAGATGCTTAACCAGCTGAGCCACCCAGGTACCCCATTTTGTTTTTGGCTCAGGTCATGATCTCAGTGTCATGAGATCCAATTCCCCAAATGGTTCCATGATGGCCATTGGAGCCTAATTAAGATCCCCTCTCCTCCTATCTCTCCCCTACTCATGTGTGCTCTCTCTCTCTGTCTCTCTTAAAAAGAAAAAAAAAAGTTATCTGTCATTACAATATGTGTTCAAAGAATTTTATCATCATCATATTACCAAGATGGAAACTGGGAACTGTGGGATACATCTGGGATACTAATGTCATGTTTATGTAGCTATTGGTATAATTAAATGATGTATAGTTGCTGTTTCATAAAAAAATCTAGTGCGCATGACCCTATTAATGTTCCAACTAATTCTAGTGGATTGAAAATTTTTTTCTTTCTTTCTTTTTTTTTTTAAATATTTTATTCATCTATTTGACAGAGATCACAAGCAGGCAGAGGGACAGGTAGAGAGAGAGAGGAGGAAGCAGGCCCCCCGCTGAGCAGGGAGCTCCATGTGGGGCTCAATCCCAGGACCCTGGAAACATGACCCAAGCCGAAGGCAGAGGCTTTAACCCACTGAGCCACCCAGGCACCCCTGGATTGAAAATTTTTTGTCAAAATATTACCTGCAGGTAGTTTTGAGAAGTCAAATAATGTTAACTGGCTTATTATGGGAAATAGTAGTTGCTTGTTTTTCCACCCTGACCCCTGTACTGATCCCCAGAAGCAATAATTTTGAACTCTTTTATATGTATTTTTTGGCATTATCTTAAATTTCAATGTCTTCTCAATTTTATTTATTATTTGACTTTCTTCAGTATACTCCTCAGTTTCTGCTCAAATATAACAGTCTTCCCATTGTTGTGACCATGTTAATATTTGCCCACTAAGCCTAATAGTATGCTATGGTTATTTTGCTTTGGAACAACTTTTCCTTCTACCTGGAGGTAATATTACCGTGATGATGTCATTTCATCTGTTTAGTTTTATAAGAAAACCTGACGAAGTCACCCTCTACCTCCCAATAGCTTCACAGAAAGCTTATCAGTACTTTTCCTGCCCAGCAACTCTGCCAGATACTTTTTAAACTGATTTTACTTATTTGAGAGAGAAAGAGAGAGAGAGAGAGAGAGCGAGCAAGTGCACAAGCAGGGGGAGGGGCAGGGGGAGAGAGAGAAGCAGACTCCCTGCTGAGCAAGGAGCCCAATGGGGGACTCCATCCCAGGACCCTGGGATCCTGACCTGAGCCCAAGGCAGACACTTAATCGACTGAGCCACCCAGGCACCCCTGCCAGATACTTTCTTACTTCCATTCTTCTCGTCTCCACTGAAGGGGGAGGGTTCTGAAGGCAGCATCTGTTTACTGTGTACATTACCCTCTGCTTCTCTGCGCCTCTTATCTGGAGTCTCCCTGGTTTGGTTTCTTCTGGGGAAAACATTGCCAGAGTACAATACACATCTTCTATGGCAGGGATTGGAGGGGAAGAGCGCCCTGGCAGCGTGGGGTGGGAGGGGGAGCACCAAGGCCTAAGTATTCCTTATGTAGACTTTTAGAGAGACCCTCTCTTTTCAGTCACTGGCCTCATCTCTAACAGGCACCTTGAATTCTGAAGTTTTCTGGAGATTTTTCTTAAAGCTGTATCTCCCCTTCATGCTACCTGCCTCACCATTTCAGGTTCTGAGTTTGATATTTCCCTGCTGTGAAGTCATTTGCAGTTCTCCTATTCACTATTGCTGTTTTAATTCAGGACTATAGGTGATTTTAGTTTCATCAAAAATACATAGTGATTTGCTTTTTATTTGCTTTGTTTTGAGATTATTTTTGAGAAAGGATTGGAATTTTATTATTCCAACTTGGAACTGGATGCCTTTTATAGATTTTTTTTAAAGGCTTTTTTTTTTTTAAGATTTTATTTATTTATTTGACAGAGAGATCACAAGTAGGCAGAGAGGCAGGCAGAGAGAGAGGGGGATGCAGGCTCCCTGCTGAGCAGAGAGCCTGATGTGGGGATCCATTCCAGGACCCTGAGATCATGACCTGAGCAGAAGGTAGTGACTTAACCTACTGAACCACCCAGGCGCCCCAGAAGGCTTTTTTTTTTTTTTTTAAAGTATGGTTGACACACAATGTTACATTAGTTTCAAATGCATAACGTAGTCATTCACCTTTTTTTTTTTTTAAAGATTTTATTTATTTATTTGACAGAGATCACAAGTAGGCAGAGAGGCAGGCAGAGAGAGGAGGAAGCAGGCTCCCCGCGGAGCAGAGAGCCCGACGCGGGGCTCGATCCCAGGCCCCTGAGATCATGACCTGAGCCGAAGGCAGAGGCTTTAACCCACTGAGCCACCCAGGCGCCCCTCGTTCACCTTTTCTATGTTATGCTAGGTTCACTACAAGTGTAGCTACCATCTGTCATCTAACAACACTATTACAGTACCATTGACTATATGCCTTTAAATACTTTGTTTCTATTTTCTGGCCTGCAGCCTATGGTGTGATGGTCCAAGTGGTCCTTCACCCACAGGGATTCATAGGATTTCTTTATATTCAGGACATGTTCTGGTTCAGGCTCTTTGGTTCGGTTCTCTTTTGCAGAGAACAGGTAAGTCAAGTTCACAAAATCTAAGTACGACCTGAGCGGCTGGGTCTTGGTTGTGGCTAAGACTAGAGAAGCTCTAAACATCTAAGTACCAGGAGCTCCTGGGCAGCTTTGAGAGGACTGCACCACAACCACCCCTGTTCTGTTGTCAGATTCTAAGTAGAAAAAATCTGATTGTCTAAACCAGGATCACAGGCCTGTTGCTTGAGCATTCTTAGCCAAAAAAAGAGGAAGGGTTGTTGGCAGGTAAAACAAAGCAAATAAATAAATAGATGTCCACCCAGGCGATAATTTTATAGGGTTGGAAAGGTTATTGGAAGCTGGCTTTGCTTTTTTGAGATCTTTCAGGCAAAATTCTCCTTGGCATGTCTTAGGGCTACTGGCCGGTCACTTTTATTACAATGTGCCTGCTTGTTACAAGCTGTGCCCTTAGAGACACTGCATTTGCCACCAAAAACTCATCTGAATTCACGGAGGAAGACTTCTTGAAATGGTTTCCATAGGCTGTTTTGGGCTAGAATTCTTTGGAGCAGAATTAAGAAATCCTTCTAAGAAGAACAGGATTTATTGATTTATTTGAATTAATTAGTTAATGATTTTTTTCACTGAAGTTTGAACAGTTCCTTTCTAGGAAGAGTCCCTGACATAATCTTACACTTTTAAGTGGGGACAAAGCACAGCTCTCTACTCCAGGGTCCTGTGAGGGCTCAGGGTCATGCATTTCAAGTTTGCAGGCAGTCAACAGAGCAATTTATGACCCAAAGCTTCAGAAGTCAGCTTGACTCAGGCCTTTGAGAGAGGGAAGAAGAACAATCAAGTGTGTTTTCCTAAGTCCTTCACTTTGCAGATGAAATGGTAATCTTTGTAGCCAGGCACCCATCTAAAATAACATCAATATTTCGGTCTCGAGGGGCAAACCAGTCTCAAACGTTTGTGAATTGTCAGCATAATTAAACCAAGAGTTTGGCATAGCCCAAAGACATTTCCCAGAAACTTTAGGCCCCAGAGAAGAGTTATGTCAAACAGATAGAACAGTTTCAGATTTCTTGAGAAAAGGAAAATTACAGTAATATTTATAAGGGGAATCTGTACAAATCCAGTGTTTTCCTAAAGTCATCAGTTCTCAGACTTCAGCATGAGAGTGCTTTTGAATAAATAATCTGGAGTTGGTGTGAATTTTTGGTGTTTGGAAAATTTATTAACAAAGTTAACCTCAGGAACATTGCCCTCTTCTGGAAGTACTATTAAATATCTTTTTAGCAAAAAGGCAGAATAATACAATATGAACTTACAGATACCAGTTCTTTTGTCTAAATGTCCCTCATCAAATGAACATGTTTCAGCCAACCAGCAGCTAAGACACAAATAGAAATGTCGCGTTTGAAATGCTGCCAATCTTAGGGCTTGAGAACAGTAATACACACTGACCAGTTTAGCTGTTTTCAAAAGACTTGGTTGTTGGCAGACTGCTGTAAAACATTGTTTATCTTAGATAGCCCAAGCAATCCATAGTATAATTCTCACTTTCTAAAAGAGGAAGCTGAGCAAGCAAAGGAAAATATGAGAGACAAGTATCAAATCTAAGGAAGGAATGAGGCAGGCTCCAAAATGATTTCAGTTTGTTATTGCCATTGGATGTGACATGGCCCCTGAGCCCCACGTGTAAGATAATGTGACCTGAAGATAGACTGAATTCAGCAAAGAAGAAACGTAGATTAATGGTTGGGGAGTTTCCCAGTCAGCACAACTGTACTGAAGATAGGAAGAGATTTTTTTTCTTGTTTGATTTTTTTTTTTTTTTTTTTTAAAGACAGTGACACTGAGATGGGGTTTGATCAGTCTTGTCAGCTAAGTGGACTGAAAGAGGTGGGATAATTACCCTGGGTTGCAACTGCCTAGAAGGAAGCACCTTGCTTTGCTGAGCCATAAGAAGTCCTGAGCAAGGAATTTGTCCTTTTCTGATGTTAGCATCAATAATTCCATCCATGATGACAGGGTGATGTCTGGTAATTTCTGGATAAAAACAAATTTAAATGAATTGTCATCTCAACAATATCATGTTGTTATGTTTTATGTGTCCCAACTCAGATCAGTGAATATTTTTGAGCACCTCCATTTTTTTTTTTTTTTTACTAACCCTAGTGTTAATATCAATGCTTCTAGAGTATTTATAATAATGAATTTCTTGTGAAATTTAGCATGCAGGTCATTAATCCCTTTAAAGTACAATTTAGTGCAATGATTCATGACAGGAAGTGAGCAGGATAATAAAAACCTTTACCACTTAAAACCACACTTAATATTTTTATGGCCTAGTTGGCCTGACAAAATATTCTCTGTGAGTCATCACTTCAAAGTGGGTCCTGGGGACTTATTTTAAACACATAACAGCAGGCCTCATGTCCATTGTATATGGTCCTGACAAACTTGAACTGCTCAGGCAAGATCTTTTAAGAGGAACACTGTAGAATGTCCTCATGTGTCCCATGGTCTAGGAAACCACGTGACGAGGTGCCTATATTTCAAGACTTTCAATCACATTTTTGACAGCTCAGCCCTGCATGGTTTTACATTTACTCATAACTGACCACATTCTACTGACCAAAGAAGTCATAAAGCCTTACATGATCCTATATAGCTTGTTACAGTTGAAATAATTCTGTGAAGTTCATTAACATAATGATTTAACTTGTGGCCCCTTGCAAAATATTGATTAAGAGAAGAACCAGTTTGCAATGAACCAGTCATTGCCCCAGTATTTGGACAATTGCCAAGACAGCCCTAGCACAACTTTTTTTTTTTTAATATTTTATTTATTTATTTGAGAGCGAGAGAGAATGAGAGGAGAGAGGTCAGCAGGAGAAGCAGACTTCGTGCCAAGCAAGGAGCCTGATGTGGGACTCGATCCCAGGACTCCAGGATCTGAGCTGAAAGCAGTCACTTAACCAACTGAGTCACCCAGGTGCACCCCCCTCTTTTTGAAAAAAGATTTTATTTATCTAGCACCACTTTTAAATCAAAATAAGCAAGGACAGGAATATAGAAGACTCTTTGGTTTGTGCATAGGACTTTCTAACCTTACTGCCACTATTGTTAATAGTAATATCTTAGTCTCTTTTCTTATAAAGCTCTAGGGATTAGAAATTTCATAGCTTACACTGATACTCTTGATAATGTAGCAAAGTGATCATAGTCAGAAATATGTTCTATTGACCTTATCTAAATCTTACAACTTGAAAGCTGTTTCCTCCTCTTTTTAGATTTCAAAGGAATGCATTCACTCATAATTTAAATATTATTGATTTTGTATGCTCCATGCACTAGACACTATTCTAGGCACAGGAGATTGAATGGGGACAAATGGAGTCCCTGTCTGATAGAACTTACATTCTGGTGAATGTTAACTTATGTAGTATATTCCTTTTTACCTGGGAATGTGACCAGTTTGACCAACCAGAAACCACGTCACCCATCTACAACCTTCCAAGTTCCTTAAAGCTAAATGATTATCTTCTGGCTTTCTTCTCTTTTCACAACTTTTCAACCTTTCCCTGCCCCCCACAACTTTGAGCTACCCCAAGTGTGTATGTTGCCTCTTGTTTTTTATTCTTCTAATATCCTTAAAAAGAAAAGAAAGTAGAAGGCAAACAAACACAAAAAGCCCATAGAAACAGATGCTCGGGGATGTTGTTATCCATCCTATATCTTTAAGGAATAGAAGCATTTTGAGAGCAGAAGCTAGGCCTATTTTTAAGTAGACCTACATGGGTTGGTTCATTCATTCATTCATACAGTAAGCATTCAAAATTATTTATAGGGATGTCTAAACTGTAGAAATGCACAAGGAGAAAGTAACAGAGTCCTACTGCACAGAATTAGCTCCATTTAACATCTTGGCATAATTGCTTCCGGTCCTGTAAACATTTAACATGGGGGATAAGAGCAAACATCATCCTAATAATAAATGCTAACCCTGTTCAACAGTATTTAACTCAGTCATGGTACCCATTAGATGCTTAGTTATATTAATTTACTAAGAAGCAGAATTTTCACAGAAGTTTCTAAAAACATTGTTTCTCTGAGATGCATCTGAATGACTTGCTGGAGCTCTTACTACAAAGGCCTCACATCCCGAGTCCCACTTCAGGGTCCTCACCACTCTGCCACAGAGCTTGTCTGTGTATATACGAGAATAACCCGGCAATGGCTCTTCTGTTATCTACAAAATATTTGGGTGTGGGTTTGGCGGTTGGACCCTACTGAATTCAAAGACTCTTGTGAACGGCAGACTTAACCACAAATGATTAAATACACATACACACACATACTCTCTCTCTCTCTGTGTACACACACACGCACACACACACACACACCCCACTGGCTAAAATAATTACAAAATGTTTAAAATAAATCATTTTTGACAGTGATTGCCCCTGGGGGAGGGGTAGTAAGTTACATTGGGAACTGCCCCAATTTCTTCTCAAGTCATGTATCCACTGGCTGGGAGGAATTTCCCAGCAAGCCTCTCCTGTGCATTTGATCCCCTGGCACTCTTATTTTAGGGATTGAGTGTGTCTGAGTTCAGCCCTGATAAGTGACACAGAGGGAGAGGATTTCAGTGCTGCTGATGTCTCTTGCAGGGAAAGGGATATTTTTCTGTCTGGGTTGGGGTTGTGGTGGGGTGTTAAGTAGGGCAGATTAGCTCCAGGTGCAGCTTGTTTCATTTCTTGCTTTCTCTCCTCCGTTCTGAACCAAATATAGGACCAGACATGTTTGGTATGCCCTTCCCCCTTGCCCAAGTGGCAGACCGGGCCAGTGGAGCTGATGGGGCTGAAGGCAGTGAGAATCCTGATCTGAAGCCCTTGTTTGACTGCAGGCCAAGCGTTTCAAACAGCAGGCCTTTCATAGCTTGGAAAACCCCTGCTAGACCTGCTGGACATGCCACACAACCACATATGGCTCAGCTCGTGTCAACAGAACTGATAACCAAATTGGGTTTCTTGGCTTCCTGTCCCAAGTAGCCTTGCCAACCCACTACCCTCTGAGTCCCAATTAACACGCGGCTATGCTAGAACCATGAGGTGGGAGCTGAGTGTTTGTTTACCACATAGTTAACAGGCAAATACAACTTAATCACAAGGAAAACAGCTTTTATGAGAATCATCTCGAAGTTCTTCTACAGCCCTAGTAAACCCTCCAGGAAGCCAAAATCTAAAATTTCCTCTCAATTTTGTTGCTGTTGGAGGGGAGGCCAGTAGGGATAGGTGGAGAAGTCAAGGGTCTTGCTTTTTGACCGCCTACAGCCATCAGGTTAAGCGAACGTCTCTCCTCATTCTGGAGGCCTAAGAGATCATCTTGTAGGAGTCTTCTGTGGTGGCCTACAGATGACTTTGGAAAGAAACACAAGTTATGGAGAAAAAAAAATTCTATCTTTTAATCAGACCCCACTGAGCACCAGGAAGTTTTCACATACTCTCTCGGTCCTTATTCTGTATATCTTGTTTATTCTTCTTTACAAAGGAGAAAAGCCTTGGTGAGGTGAGTCACTTCTAAAGATTGTACAGTTTAAGTGTAAACCTGCGATTTGAACCCAGGTCAGGCAAACTCCATTTATTTCCATTCCACTTCTTGTTCTATCAGAAGATCTGGTTTCTGGTTTTGGGCCCAAGAGTTACTAGTCATGGGACTATATCCCCTAATAGCTTAACATCAATTTCTTTATCAGTAAAGTGTGGTTGTGGAACAATCAGATTTGCTGATATAAAGTTGTCAAGCATTATGCCAAGCCCAGGGATATTACTCATATTAAAGAAAGGAGTACTCCAGGGCTGGGCAGTGGCCTCTCAGAGTCACAATTTATCATTGCAAGACTTGTGGGTTAAAAACAAAGAATGGATGTTTTATTTGAAATTCTGAATTTTTAAATTTGTAGACATTTTATTAAACATTAAGAATAAGTTTTAAGACCTGGAGTACTTATCTGTCTTTTGGGTTTATAATATAATCCTTGGGAACTCAAACTTAAGTGTTCAAAAAGAGTCGATCATGGTGAGAGGTGGTGGACTATAGACATTCTTAATTACTTGCCCAACACCATTTTCCTTTCTCTTTCCTAATAAGACCTTAATTTTATTCATTTATTCTCTTACCTGCATACTCACCCCATCCCTAGGTTCAGAGGACCAAACCTCAGGGGAGGTTTGCTGGGCTTTCTGGGAGAGTTGGAATTTCAGCCCATGTTGGAAGAAATGATCATTTTTCAGACTGTGTAAGCTATGCCTACTGAAGTTTTGCACGTGGGTTTAAATCATCTTCCCACGTAAAGAATTATTTTCTTTCCTCTTCAGGTATACAAATAAAATTATATCAATACCATCACTTATTAAAGTTAATTTTTAGCCTTATCAAAACGAGAATATACAGAAAGTCACAATCTTACAGTTAGATTTTCTGGTCTTAATGCAGTGGTGACATGCAAGCTGAATAACTTTACAGTGCTGAGGGTCTATGAGATTAAGTGCAAAAGGGGTGGCACTAGAGATTACTACTACAATTCTAAATGGGATGGGGTTGAAGGAGTTGAGGGACAAAGAGAATCTTAACTGGGGTCTGGAAAGATGATTCAAATTTGTGTAGTTGAAGAGCAACAAAGTCTTTTTAGAATGGGAAAATAGCTTAACAAAAATCACAGAGATAGAAACAAGAAAGGCATTTCTGAAAAAGGAAGTTGACTCCTCATTTTGGAAGATTAATGTGGTACTCAAGGGCCTACCTATCCAGTTAAAGAATACTGATTTTAATCTCTGCCAGTGGGGGCTGTTGAAAGTTTCTGAGTGAGGAGTTACATGAGGAAACCATTGTTTTAGGGAAATTCAATTGAAGATATTGGGCAAAAAAAGTCCCCCAAAGTATGTAGGGTGCTATGGGCTGTTATTAATTCCTTACATAATAATTTCTTTTAAGGTTGGGTACCTTTTTTCCAGGTCACTTGGGTTTTGGAGTTATGTTAATACATAGCATCATGGGTGAGTCTAGGGCTCATTTGCTTTTTCCAGTTTCTTACTTTCTCTTTGTCTTTGCCTCTCTCCATCTCTAACACACTCATCTGATGATACCTACATACACACACACAGACACACTTATCCCATTCCCCTTTTTCCTCCCTATCTCCATCAAACAGACTTGCTTTTCCTTATTACTGTCCACACCCTCCATCCTTGATTCCTTATTTCCCCAGTCAGTTCTTTTTCAAAAAGATAAAAAGAAAATCCTGGAATTAATTTCCCTTTTAAAATATTTCATTTATTGAGAGCCTATTGTGTGCCAGATACTGTGATTGCTTCTGGAGACACCAAGTTAAGACATGGTACCTATCTTTCAGTGTTAGTATAGTGTGGAAGATGAACAGATATAGTACAATGGGATAAGAACTGCATTTACAAGTATGACCAATAAGTATGAATCCATCACTGCATTGATCCAAAGAAGCCAACTCCTTTCTTGTTTTTTTCTTCCAGGAAACTGGGACACAGTAATGTCCTGATTTGGTTAGTCAAATGTCTCTCCTCAGGACTTGGGATCTTGATTTAGTAAAGCAAAGAAACTAGGAAAGAAATAATTCATTTTAGGTAGAATTATTGTGGTGCTAAGAATATCAGCGGCAACATAGACCAGCGCTGGTGCTGACTGCTGTACCATTATCTTTATTATCAGACTGGTCCTCTGGGGGTAATTGTAGCTGTGACTCTGGCTGCTTTGGCGCTCTTTGTCTTACTAGTTTACTGAGTTTGTTCTCAAGCCTCGTCAGCCATTCTGGGGGCAACCTCTTATCTCTTCATACATTTTTATTTTTGGCAGAGCTCAGAAGTGCTTTCTGTGACTTACAACCAAGCACCCCAGCTATTAGTACACAAGGAGTGGCTACAAACTGTCAAGGAGATTAGTGCAGGGGAATTTGAATCTTGTTGGACTAAAAGCAGTGAAAAATCCAGCAAAATTTAAGGGATGGCAAACTGTAGCACATGAAATACAATGAAGAAATAACTAAGTTATTGTTTATATTAATGGGTAATAAAGTGTGCATTAAAGGCCATAGACCAGGATGATGGGCATGAGAAATTCAATAGCCAAAAGGTTACTTTAGTGGCCCTGAATTGCTTCAAGAAAGGGAACATGAAATTCAAGCTCCTAAATTACTAGCTTAGAAGAGAGGAAAAAATAAAACAAGATGAAATCAGAGAGGGAGACAAACCATAAGAGACTTTTAATCTCAGGAAACAAACAGGGGTTGCTGGAGTGGAGGGGTGTGGGAGGGACAGGGTAGCTGGGTGATGGGCATTGGGGAGGGTATGTGCTGTGGTGAGGGTTGTGAATTGTGTAAGACTGATAAATCACAGACCTGGACCCCTAAAACAAATAATACATTATGTGTTAATAAAAAATGTTTTTTTAAAAAAGAATACCCTTTAAGGTGATGATATGGTAATTAGCTTGATAGTGGTGATTATTTCACAGTGTATACATATACCAAAATATTGAGTTGTATACCTTAAATATGTAATTTTTATTTGTCAATTACACCTCAATAAAGCTGGGAAAAAAGAATACCTTTTATACCCACCCTCCCCCAAAGAGCCTCAGCCTGAAAGTTAGGGAATTTCTTATGATTGTGCTAAAATAATTTATCTCCTTCAGCTATAGTACTGAGATTACTATAGACTAAACAGATTTGATCTGGGTTGTGCTAAATTACAACATCAGGTGAATCTGCAACCTTACCAGATCTTTTATTTAATAATGAAGATGAACATTGAGAAAGAATGGGATCCAGAGAATGGAAAAGAAAGGTCATCCAACCTCAAGTAAGTTTCATTTGCTAGTTGTGGTAGATAGAATAATACTCCCAGCCACGTCTTAATCCCGGAACCTACAAATATGTTACTTTACATAGCAAAATGGATTTTGCAGATTGGCTAAGGACCTTGAGATGCGGAGATTATCCAGAGAGGCTCAGTCTAATCACATGAATATTAAATGTGAAGAACCTTTCCCAGCTGTGGTCAGAGGGAGACAGGGTCATGGAAGAAGGATCAGAGAGTGATGCAGCACTGCTTACTTTGAATGTGGAGGATGGGGACCACAAGCTAAGAAATGGGGGCAGCCTCTAGAAACTGGAAAAGACAAGAAAATGGATTCTCTCCTAGAGTCACCAGAAGAGAATACAGACACCTTGATTTAAGCTCTGTGAAACTCATGTTGGACTTCTATCCTACAGAATTGTGAGATAATACATTTTGGTAATTTGTTACAGTGACAATAGAAAATATACCACCCAAAGAAGTTCCTTCTCCATTTTCTGATAAGGTTGTTCCTTCTTAGATCACATAACTCTCTCCCCTAAGGGATTAATTTACAAGGAGAAATCATTTATCCTTATGTCTGCCTCATCTACCACTTATTTTCTTTGGATCTATAAGCAAAGTTACATCCTAGTATAGCAAAATATAGGCTTACATTTGGGAGAAGAGTGTTACACACCAATAAGGTAAGATTAAAAATTTTATATCAGCAAAAGTCTGGAGAATATGTGTGGGCATGAATCCTGAAGGGACTAAACCATGTAGAGATGAGTATAATTTTAAGTCAGCCTAATTTCTTAAGGTGGTGCAATTCCCAGGGAGTTCAAATTCAGTTGAGTAGCTTGAACCACCGAGTGAATTATTATTGACTGCTCACTTGAGCAACTAAAACTCAGGTACAGTGATGTCCTATTTTGGATTAAATGTGGATGTCATAAATTCCTTGGTATAATATAGTGGAAGGAATCCAAAGTTTAAGAAGATAAGAAAAGTTGTATTGGATTCATAATAAATGACTTACCTTTCATAAGAGAGCCCAGAAAATATTTCCTTCTCTAAGACCTTAGGAAATATATCATTTTATTTACTTTGAATTGTGCCTTAGTAAAATGTTTTCTATAGTCCAGGAGTGCTGGTGGAGAGTCTGTATTTAAAAGGAGCTTCTGGGTTTCCATGAAAATGGCAGGATCTCAGGATGGCAGAAGCCAAGTAAAGTCATTTACCTCAGGGACATGGTCACCAAAATGTTCCTCAGGATAACTAATGAGCATATGGTCCCCACTTCTGAGATAGGTCAGCAGTCCAGTAATATTCTGCTTTATTTGCAAAATAGAAAAAAGAAATGAATAGAGATCTGATCTGACCAACCTGGCAAAGATCACTCCACTTCTTCCAACCCCACACCTGGGTAAATTTGTAGATGGAGAGCCCCTGAATAAAGAGGAGGCTAGTGGATTATTGAAGGTGGATATTAAAAACAACAATAAAAATGATATACTCTGAATCTTCCTACTATCTCTCCTTAAAGGGCACTGTTCCCATTTACTGGGTAATTGCGAATCAG
This sequence comes from Lontra canadensis, assembly GCF_010015895.1. Lineage (NCBI taxonomy): Eukaryota > Metazoa > Chordata > Mammalia > Carnivora > Mustelidae > Lontra > Lontra canadensis. The sequence continues at coordinate 30,344,039 of NW_022631003.1, read as the reverse complement.
GGAAAGGATTATATCAAGGCTGTTCACAATTCCTGGACACTGGCTTTGGGCTAACACCAACATGTGACTTATAACATAACTGTAGGCTACCAGCCAAAGTGGAATCTTATAAGCATCAGATGAAAATGGAGCTGGACCTGAAAATGTTCAATGTTAGGTCTAGCTGGACCCTGAATCACCCCCAGGTTGCCTTCTCAGATCATGAATAAATCACCAAAGCAAATACTCTTATCAGGTAGAGGTCTTACATGGGCTGTTTTGATAGGAAAGATCAGACAAATATCAAATGAAAAATAAAATAGCAGTAGTAAATAGTAAGTCAAAAGTAAAACTGTATCCTGGGGGAAATTTAACATGAACATATCCCTTCACTTTGCCTATCTGGCCTGCATAGAATATGGATGGGTTTTGAAGAAAAGCAGAGGGCATAGTGCAAGCTTATGTAGGTGTTGGCTTCAATTATGATTGCTGTTACTGGTGATGCCTCTTTTCTGGATAATGTAGTCCTTCACACCTGTTACACAGTTATTAAGCCATCTAATGCCTACCCCTGGATTCCAGCAAGCTGACAACGTCAGAAAGCATCAGCTTTTCTCTGGTTGCCTCAAGATTATAACTACTCTGACTCCATGGCACAATTTAGTCCCCAGGGATCTTGGTAGTCTCTCCATCCTTCAATATCTACTGGTCTGCTACATCAGTTATAACATCTGACTATCCCAGAGGGAAGGAGGAAACAAGGTATAATCTTATTGCAGGGTGAGAGAAAACTCCCATGAAAGCACAAAGACTGACATTCAGTGTCCTTTCTAAAGTCCAGTGGTCAGTGGGCATGTTAGACTAGCTCTTCCAGTGAAGCACAAGGAGATACCCATTAAATCAGAGGCATAATACTTGGTGGGGCCTCTTTGGGTTTTGGGAGAGAATATGCACCACATTTGGATGTGTGGCTTAAAACTATTTACCAAGAGACCCAAAAAGCTAACACCTTTGAGAGGAACCCAGAGCAGGAAGGCTCTCTAGCTAGCCTGTGGTGCAATATAAGCAGCTGTCACTTGGCCCTCCTTTCATTGGACATGTGAATACCAGGATGCTGGAATGGAACCTATGGGAAAACTTGACCTTTGTGTCACCACTGCAGGAACCCAAGAGACTTGGAATAAGTTATGCTTTCTTTAGCAGGTAACTTTTTCCTTTTGAGAAATAGCTTTAAGTTAGCTATAAGGTACTCTTATCCTTGAAACTAATGGTTTTGCTGCTGTAGAACTTTTTGTCACTCAAGGAAAGAATGTTTCCATCAGGTTGTGTAGGTTGAACATTGCACACTCCATGGACCATGTACTTTGGAGCTTGCTATATCAGTATTAGGTTCAGTGTTAATGTGGTTTTGGATTATCTCCCTTTGCAGAGTGCCTGAGTATATTTGTGGATATATGTAGGAACAGTTGAATTCTGTTAAAGAGAAAAATTATTTTTGTTCTTTGTAGTTTATAAATGGAAAGATCTATTTTCTTTTTTTTTTTTAATTAACATGTAATGTATTATTTGCCCCAGGGGCACAGGTCTGTGAATCATCAGGCTTACACACTTCACAGCACTCACCATAGCACATATCCTCCCCGGTGTCCATAACCCACCCACCCTCTCCATACCCCAGTACCCCCCAAAGCCCTCAGTTTGTTTTGTGAGATTAAGAGTCTCTTATGGTTTGTCTCCCTCCCAAGCCCATCTTGTTTCATTTTTTTCCTTCCCTACCCGCTAAACCCCCTGACTTTGACTCTCAAATTCCTCATCAGGGAAAGATCTATTTTCATTGACAGTTGTCATTTTTTAACAGCTGCCTATCCCATGAACTCATTTTTTGTGTTCTCATAAAGCTTGATGGGAAGCTGAGTCCGCCTCCCATTTCAAGGTTGAGAAAACCACCTACTTGTTCTCTGGCTTCTCTGGAAGTCATGGTCCTGTGATGTGACCTCACATGGCAGCTAATCAATCACATTCACAGGTTATTGAATCTGGACCAAGTGATGCGAATGAGAAATGTGGTGGAGATTTTATTCTGCAGAGAGTAGCAATGGCAGCAATATCTAGCTTGTGGGAGAGACAGTGACAGAGGAACCAGCAGCAGTCCCTAGGGCCCAAAGCTGTCTTGGGGGCCAGTACGGTGTCCAGTATTTGCTGAAAGAGGCAGCTGTTCTCCAGGGACTGGCTTGGTAGAATGGTTTTGGCTGTGGTTTTGGCTGCATGGTCTCCCTTTGTTCTTATCTATCTTCTGAGCCTGGTTTTCCAGCCTTCCCAGAGATCCCGTGGGCTTCCCAATAATCACTCAGTTAGTTATTTTACTTCTTAAGTCATCTAGAGTTGGTTTATGTTACTTGCAACTGAGAACCTTGACTTGGAGGAATGCAGAGAAACAAGATGAAGCTGGATAGGTAGATTAGAATTATGTAATCAGATGAAGGTTTTCAAATGATATTTTTGGTAGCAGTGTTAGGAATAGACTGAAGAGAGGGAGAAAATGAAGGTGGGGGAGCAATTAGGAGGATGTTGCAATAATTTAGGTGACAAATGATAATATCATAGAAAAATCACAGTGGTAGAGGAGCTGGAGAGGAGGGGTAGGTTAAAAAATATTTAGGAGATAGGACATCAGGAGTTGTCTGGATTTGTAGGGTACAAGAGAAGATTCTAGAGGACTTCAAAGTTTCTAACTGAACTTAATGAGATGGATAGTGGTGCCTTTGATTGAGTTAGGAAGGGCAGGAAAAGAAGTGGATTTTTGTGAGAAGAGAATTTAAGCTGTGTTAAGTTTGAGAGGCTCTTCTCCAGGTGGAGATGCTCTTTAAGCAGTTAGAAACATGGAACAAGGATTCAGCAGACACGAGTCACTGGGAGTCATTGTTGCTGTGTTAGTTGGAGCCAAGTAAGTAGAAGAGATTCTCATGGAGAGTGGAAAAAATATGAACTTGTTTATGAATTTGAATATCCTAAATTGATAAAAACCACTTATTTGTTATGTCTTTGTATATGACGCTCTAAGTGCCCACAGGGCCTTTTCATGACTTTCATGGGCCCTAGTTGCCTCTGGATGTCCACACACTGTTGCCCCCACCACATCTCCCTAGCACTTACCATTCCAGTACACAGCACCTGTGACTCTGCTTCTCAGTCTGCACCAAGGCATGCCAGAAGCAGCAGGGAGCAGCCCTCAGCCATGACGGATGAATATCAAAAGATAGATATCCCAGATTCCTCACTCCTTATATGGAATGACTTGGAAACATATTTATTCTACTGTATGTCCCAGAGTTACCCAGCAGGAGTTACCCTCAGTTGCCCACAGAGGTGAATTGTTTGATTATACACTATTGATTTTGGGCACTTCCTTGTCCTCTTTTCATTCCCCACTAGCACTTTTTGGGATCATCTCCCAAGTAAACTACTTGCAATCAAATCACTATCTCAGGATCTGCTTCTGGGGGAATCCAAACTAAGCCAGCTTTCCTATTCTTCCTTGTCTTCTGAGGGCGAACCATTTGAAATGTATAAACTGCTTATATCCTTTCTCATCTGCTGCCATATTTTCTGTCTTATCCTATGCCATTTTCTCTCAGTGCTACCCATCTATAATCTCTCCAAACAGACATGAAATTATAAATTAACCTTCTTGACCCAAAAGACACAAAGGGATAATAGACACCTGGATAAAAATTCCCTCATCTATTCTAGGAAACAGGTGTAATGATAATCATATTTTGTATTTACTAAATCTTTCCTTCCGAGGAGTTCAAAGTGTTCCTTATGAATCCCCTGTGGGTAAGAACAGTACTGGCTTTTAACACAACTGTAAATTATGTAAAGTGCAAATTATATGAAATTAGGCTTTAGAAAATGTTCTGTTTTCCCTTCAAGTGGCCCTCTCTCTGCTCCCTTGCACCATGCCACCTGGACCCCTTCCTGCAGCCTCATTTCTGTTATCACCCACCTTATTCCTTCCTACAGTAATTTTTCTTAATCATTTTGCCAACCTCAGCTTAAGGGGTGATTATTAATACTATTAATATGGTGTTATAGTCTTCAGGAGTTTTTGCATTTTAATAGGACACATTTACAAACCAAAAATCCAAAGAAATGAAATTGAGTAGCAGGGTCATAGACAGATAAGAACTTTTGATCAAAGATGGTATTAGGCCATTTGGTAATCTATATGATCTCAAGCTGACTGATGGGGGAACTTTCAAGAGAAAAAGCCTAGGTTCAAGTAGCTCTAGCTACTTCTGTTCAGAGACAATTTTAAAAAACAAAAATGGAACAAAAAATGATGGGGGAGATCACATGTGAAAAGTTCTGTACATTTCATTACCCAGAGTGAATTAAACTTGCATGTTTTAGGTTAAGCCTTATTGACTATTTCCTGTGTGCAAGTCACTCATGGGAGGCAGACAGAGAATGCCAGTGGATGACCACATTTCCTGTCTTGTTGGAGCTTACTTGTGATACCTTTTCTTTATCTTGGAGTTCTTTATCTTGGAGTTGAAAGAAGACTTCAGCTATCAAAATGTGCTCAAAAATTGGCAACACAGGAGAGAGGGGGGGGGACTTCAGATCTGATTGGAATTTAGAGTGTCTGCCTGAGTTAAAGAAAATGCTACATTTCCAAATAAGAGAGTTTTTAAAAAGCATCTCCTTTTCCTTAAGCCCTATACTTAGGAAGAAAGGGTATAGTGCTTAAAGAGCATAAAGCAGCCAGGTCCTTCCACAATCCTTTTTCAAAAATAATGAAGGTGAGAGGATAGAAAATTCTCCCCAAATATATCTCCCTTAAAATGTGCTCCAGAAAAGAAAGATATTGATTGAAAAATATCACAAACACATTGTTTTCCTCTCCCTTTCCCAAATATGAAACACCAACTTCAGGGGGAAAAATATTATGCCAGCAACTTAGCAACACAAACAACCAACTTTCAAATCTAAGAGGAATTTCCCTGCCTTGGGGAGGAGAGCTCCCTCTTTCCTGGGTATAGTCAGGTCTTCCTGTTATAGACAACTGTTCAGTGCTGCTTCTCAACACTGTGGAACAAATGCTTTGTTAGTCCAGTGCCCCAGAATGTAGTCAGCAGAAAGTTTATTTTCAAAATGTTTTAAGGCTGGAGAGGCAGCCACGCCATGTTGGGGCTTTCTACACCCCTAGGCCTTCTCTGACCAAATTGATCCAAAGTCTATGAAAAAAATATATAATTTTTTTTCCCAGTGACCATAACAACTATTTCCATAAAGAGGTCCAGATGTTTAATTTTTCCAAAAGAAATTTTAACAAAAACAAAATAAAAGTAACTGAGGAAGGATCATTTTTCCATTGACTTCTTACCCCAAATGGGACTGGTTACGCCAGTCAAAACCACAGATTCACTTCTCCCAAGTACTCATCTTTTGGTCTTTTCTGGTCTCTGCCTTGACACAGGTGTTTTCCCAGAATGCCTCTGCCCAGGCATTTGCAGCCGCTGTATTTAATTTTAAGAAGATGTTTTTCAAAGGTGAGCTGTGGACAGCTGTAGGTTGTCACACTTTCTCTCCAGCACTCTGGGCCTAATAATAAGTAGAACATAGTCTCATCAGCTTGAGCTACATTTTCCTAAGTCAGTTAGGAAATCCCCTCATCCAGTGCTCTGCAAAAACAAACAGTTTTAGAAAGAACTGGTATTCAAATAGGCATTGGCTCATTCATATCTCCCATAAGTAAGAAGGATTGGTTTGGGGAGATGAGAATAAATTGGGTTAAGGGACCAGAGTGGGAAACAGTCATTTAAAATAGCACCAACCCAGCCATAAAGTCATGCTTTGGAGTTTTTATTGCTCTCCTAGTTTTGATGTCTAAGCTTAGAAGGAGTTTCTCCTCCTGAAGACTCCAAAACTTCTTATGATTTTTGTTAAGATGAATTTCTGTGGGAATAATGAAGGCTGGAGGCCTGTCTGTGAACAGTAGGATACCTGGACACCTATCTGGACCTTCTTGCCATCCAGCACCATAAAAATAAGAGATGTCTGTGGGTGTCCCATAGCTTGTTTGGTTAATGCAATGGCTCATAACTAAAATGCCAGTTTAACCACCAGTTTGCTTTGCTGGTGTTTGGTTTATACATAAACATGAGTGGGAAGGGACCAACATTTTTTTTAAGCATGAATTTTATTTTTATTACTGCTGCTTTGTTTTTTGTTTCAAAGGGATGGCATGAACTCAGGGTACAACAGCTGTACTCAGCCCAGCTGGAAGGCCCTAGATTTTGAACTCCTATTTCTTAAAAGGAGGTTGTGTATTCAACATTCAAGTGCTATTACCCATTTCTATTTTATTTGCCCTACAGCTCCTTGTAGAGCAGAATCCAAGACCACCTCCAGCTCAGACAGATGGAAAGGGCTCAGAACTGGGACATGCAATTTAGACCATGACATCTCTTGAGGATTTGGGCTGCTACCCTCAAGGTTCTTCTCACATGCCCTTATTTTTCAGGGGTACATTTAAGTACTGTGTTTGCATCACTCCTGTCCTCTTCCTACCTCGTAGATTATATCCCTGAGGAATATAGTTTTGTTCCAGCTTGACACATCATCTTAATATGTTGTGTCCATTAGAGCTGTAAGTAGAGTAGGCTGGGACTATAATACACACAAAGTAGACACTTGATAAGTACTAGGTAACATACATGTTGGATCACAAAATTATTTGAATGATGAATGGGTAGTCCCAAGCAAAAAACCTAGTTTCTATGTTATTTCCTAAGGCCATTCAATATTTCTTAAAAGATCAGACACATAGGCCTAACCCTGATTAAATCTAATCCTGAGGTAGATCTAGAATATCAGGTAGGAGGTGGGAGTGGGTGGAGTACAGCATTGATTTATCTTTCTTGTTTTGTGTTCCCTTAAAAATTTTTAAAGTGCAAGTAATCTTTTACCAAAATAAAGTCCTGAGTATAGTGACTGGTAATTTGTGACAAAAATATGGTTTATGATGATGAATTTGAGCCCAGCTGGAATAATCTAGTGAAATTTTAAAGATTAATTTTTCCAAGTGATCTCATCAGTTCTCTCAGAAAAGAGGGAATCAAGGGTCCTGTGGTCCATAATGGGTTTCTGCTGGGGATTCTGGCCTGAGCCAAGCATATTTCTCAAGGGTAAGTTGTATGTGTGGAGTGGTTAATACAAGATGTAGCATTTAGAGGATGAAACTGAGGCTGATTTTCCGAATGAGCTGTCCATTTGAAAGGGCTAGGAAATCGTGGAAAAATATATATGTGTACATGCTAATGAGATGAAAACCAGGGAGATTAGACTAGAATGAAATTCCAAAACAGGGAACAAGTAGCAAAGTTGAGAAATAGCCTGAATGGTGAGAAAGTAATGGCAGCAAGTTTTTATGGGGTGATAGTGGTTTTGGGTGTGGCCCAGAAGAAAGCCATTAAATGCCCCAACTCGGTGTGAACACTTCTTAAATTTGCTTCTAGGAAAAATAGATTGGAAAATCAATTAACTAAGAATTATGGGAAGATGAAAACAATGAGTAGGATCAAAAAAGCTAGGGAAATAAAAGAGGATATAGTTAGAAAGTGGCTCATCCCACTGGAATAAAAATATAATATGCAAGTAGTTTCGTAGCAGTGCAATCAAGCTTCCAGAGTAAGCAGTTTCTATTCTACCAATGCAGACTGGTGTAAGGCACAATTGTGGGTTATCTGGAAGGAGTTGCAGTATTAGCAGCCTAAAGGTCAACTATTCATAATTGCCCTGGTGGGAAAAGACTTCAATATTTATTTTCTTTTATTTTTAGAGATTTTTCTCTAAGTTGTAGGAGCTCTATCCAAGATAGGGGACACATCAAGTATAGACCTAAAGACCAGTTGATCTAACTTACAGTGGCTGATGATGACTTACAGGTAGGGCCCAGGAATGTGTTACTTCATGGTTGCTATTAAAAGTTTTTATAGTTACAGGGGTGCTTGGGAGGCTCAGTGGGTTAAAACCTCTGCCTTCAGTTTGGGTCATGATCCCAGGGTCCTGGGATTGAGCCCCCAATTGGGCTCTCTGCTCGGCAGGGAGCCTGCTTCCTCCTCTTTCTCTGCCTGCCTCTCTGCCTACTTGTGATCTCTATCTGTCAGGTAAATGAATAAAAAATCTTTAAAAAAAAAAAAAGGTTTTTATAGTTACAGGGTGCCTGGGTGGTTCAGTTGGTTGAGCAACTGCTTTTGGCTCAGGTCATGATCCTGGAGTCCTGAGATCGAGTCCCACATCGGGCTCCCTGCTTGGCAGGGAATCTGCTTCTCCCGCTAACCTCTCTCCTCTCATGCTCTCCCTCTCTCTCAAATAAATAAATGGAATCTTAAAAAAAAAAGTTTTTATAGTTACAATATTTTATTCTTTTGGATCAAAACAGTTTATTAATTTCAAACAGTTTATTAAATTCAAGTTATTCATCAGTACTTTTTTTTTAAGAATTTTTTAAAGATTTTATTTATTAGTCAGAGAGAGAGCACAAGTACAGGGAGTAGTGGGTGGAGGGAGAAGCAGGCTCCCTACTGAGCAAGAAGCCTGATGCGGGACTCGATCCCAGGAACCTGGGATCATGATCCGAGCCGATGGCAGACACCTAGCTGACTGAGCCACCCTGGCATCCCATCAGTACTTTTAATATGAATCTAATTCTATGCTTTAAAATATATATTTTACTCTAATCTGTTTCCAGATATATTAATATAAATTTGAATTAAGGTCTCCTCTTTTCTGGTTAGAAAAATATACATGCTCATAAAAAAACCCCAAAATTCCATGTAATACAAAGGTGTATAAATTTAAAAGTCTTTACTAACAATTATTATGAATTAGGTCAGTAAATATCCATGGAACATCTATTACATGTTACACTCTGAACCAAGGTCTGGGATAAAACAACGAGTGGGAAATAGCTTCTGCCCTCAATAAGTTACCATTCAGAACAAACTTTCAACTGAGGATTCATATTGGAGTCGTTTAGGGGCTATTTAAAAATGTTAATATCTCTTGTCCCTCTATAGCTACTGAGAAAAATCCTCAGTGAGCACACCAAGTTAAAAATTACTCAGCTCGGGGCACCTGGGTGGCTCAGTGGGTTAAGCCTCTGCCTTCGGCTCAGGTCATGGTCTCAGGGTTCTGGGACCGAGCCCCCATTGGGTTCTCTGCTCAGGGGGAGCCTGCTTCCCTTCCTCTCTCTCTCTGCCTGCCTCTCTGCCTACTTGTGATCCCTGTCAAATAAATAAATAAAATCTTTAAAAAAAAAAGTTTAAAAAAAATTACTCAGCTCTCTGGTTCTTTGAAAAGATAAACAAAAATCAATAAACCCCTAGCTAGACTCAGCAAAGAAAAAGTAGAGGGGGTCTAAATAAATAAAATCAGAAATGAAAGAAGGGATGTTACACTTGACACCATGGAAATATAAAAGATCATAAGAGACTATGAACAACCGTATGCCAACAAATTGGAAAACCCAGAAGAAATGGATAAATTCCTAGAAACACAGAAGACTGAATCATGAAGAAATATAATATTTGAATAAATCAATTACAAACAGTAAAATTGAATCGGTAACTTAAAAACTCCCCAAAACAGGTCTGGGGCCAGATGGTTTCACAGGTGAATTATATCAGATATTTAAAGAAGTTAGCACCTATCTTCAAATTATTCTAAAAAATTAAAGGGGAAAAAGCACTTCCAAAATCATTTTATGAGGCCAGAGTTACTCTGATACCAAAACCAAAGACACCACAAAAAAGGAATATTACAAGACAAAATGTCTGATAAACATAGATGCAAAAATCCTCAACAAAATATTGCCAGACCAAATTCAACAACACCTTAAAAGGATCATATACCAAGATCAAGTGGGATTTATTTCAGGAATGCAAGGATGGCTCAACATCTACAAATCAACATGATATACCACATTAACAAAACAAAGAATTAAAATGATATAATCATCTCAGTAGATGCAAAAAAGCCCTTGACAAAATCCAACATCCATTTATGATAAAAACTCTCAACAAAGTGGGTATAGTAGGAATGTATGTCAACATAATAAAGGTCGTATATGACAACTCATAGCTAACATCATAATAGTGAAAAGCTGCAACCTTTTCCATGTGACCAGGGAGCTGACAAAGATGCCACCCTCTCCACTTTTTCTTTCTCTGAACTGCGTAATAACAACTTTACTCAAGATATTGGTCACATTAGGTATAGAACATAATATTAGAAGTCCATGCCATAGTAATTAGGCAAGGAAGAAGAAAATGCATACAAATTGGAAAGGTAGAAGTAAAGAACTGTCACTATTTGCAGATGACATGATAGTATATAGAGAAAACCTAAAAGACCACCAAAAAACTATTAGAACTAATAAATGAATTAAGTGAAGTCATAGGATATAAAATTGACAGATATTAATTGTATTTCTCTACATTAATATTGAGTTATCAGAAAGAAAATTCACAAAACCATCAATTGCAATTTCATCAAAAAGAATAAAATACCTAGGAATAAACTTAACCAAGATCTGTACTCTGAAAACTCTAAGACATTGATGAGAGATACTGAAGATTGCACAAATGGAAAGACATAATTGTGTTCATGGATTGGAAGAATAAATATTGTTAAAATATGTATACTACCCCCCAAAATCTACAGATCCAATGCAATCCCCATCAAAATACCAATGGCACTTTTCATAGAACTAGAACAGAGGATCTTAAAATATGTATGGACCCACAAAAGACCCCAAATAGCCAAAGCTGGAGGTATCCTGCTCCCTGATTTCAAAGTATACTACAAATCTATAGTAATCAAAACACTGTGGTCCTGGCACAATAACAAGCACATAGATCAATGGATTGAGTAGAGAGCCCAGAAATAAACCCACATATAGTCAATCTATGACAAAGGAGGCAAGAATGTACAGTGGGGAAAAGACAGTCTCTTCAATAAATGGTGTTAGTAAAATTGGATAGCGACATGTAAAAGAATGGACCTGGACTACTTTTTTACACCATATACAAAAATAAATAAAAAATGGATTAGATTTGAATGTAAGACTTGAAATCATAAAACTCCTAGAAGAAAACATAGACAGTAAACTCTTTGACATTGATTTTAGCAGTATTTTTTTCGACCAGTCTTCTCTGACGAGGGCAACAAAGGCTAAAATAAACAAATGGGACTACATCATACTAAAAAAACTTTTATACAGCAAAAAAATTAAATAATTTAAAAAACCAGCAAAACCAAAATACAACCTACCAAATGGGAGAGGATACTTGTGAATCATATATTTGATAATGGATTAATGTCCAAGATATATAAAGAACTTATACAACTTCTCAATAAACAAAACAATTCAATTAAAAAAATGGGTAGAAGACAGACATTTTTTCCAAAGGAGACAAGAGGGCCAGCAAGCATATCAAAAGATGCTTAGCATCACTACTCATCAGAAAAGTGCAAATCAAAGCCACAGGGAGCTATCACTTCATGTATGTCAAAAGGATAAATGTTACCAAAAAGACAGAAAAAACAAGTGTTGGCAAGGATGTGGAGAAAAGGGAACTCTTTTGCCCTGTTGGTGTGGATGTAAACTGGTGTAGCTACTCTGGAAAACAGTATGGAGTTTCCTCCAAAAAATTAAAAATAGAACTAGTATACGATCCAGCAATTCCTCTGCTGGGTATGCACCCAAAGAAAACAAAAACACCAACTTGAAGAGATATATGCACACCTATGCTCATGGCAGCATTATTTACAATAGCCAAGATATGGAAGCAAACTAAGTGTCCATCGATAGATGAATAGATAAAGAAGAAGGGATATCTATTTTTATCTCTAGCTACTTGGCTGTCTGCTGCCTATCTATCTATCTGTCTATCTATCTATCTATTTATCTATCTGAAATAGAAAATTACTCAGCCATAGAAAAGAATGAAATCTTGCCATTTGAGACAATACAGATGGACTTCAAGGGTATTATCTAAGTGAAATAAGTCAGACAGAGAAAGACAAATATTGTATGATTTCACTTGTATGTGGAATCTAAAGAACAAACCAACCAACCAAAACCAGACTAATGATATAAGAAACAAGTTGTTGGTTACCAGAGAGGGAAGCGGTTGAGAGGTGGGTAGCTTAAGAGGTATGAACCTCCAGTTATAAAATAAGTCATGGGAATGTCATCTACAGCATAGGGCACATGGTCAATAATACAACTTTGTATGGTAACAGGTGGTAACTAGATTTATCATGGGGATCATTTTGTAATGTCTAAAAATACCAAATAACTATGATATACACCTAAAACTAATAGGATATTGTAGTATTATATTTCAGTTATACTTCAGTAAAAAAAAATTATGCAGATTTAGAGTGCCAAGAACCATTAGTAAGTGTTCACTATTCCTTCTCACAAATTTTACTTATATGAGTGGTTTTTAGAACCCTTAAAAGTTTTGCAACTCTTCTATCTGTGGTTGTTAAAAAGGCATGGAGTGACGTTATTTTGCCTCTACAAATGAGAAGGAGTCAAAAGATAGTAACATCATTATTATAATGAAGTTGTCATGTTTCTATGTCTTACTATACACATTTAAGGACAGTGATCAGCAAGAGTGTTACCTATAGGAGGAGAAGGTAATAAAGACTATACCTGCATATGCATTGAAGTACTTAATTTTAATTAACTACTATGAATATTTAACCAATTCATTGAGTTATATAATGAACTCATCTCTTTAAAGACTATAATATTATTCTATACTGGGGAACATTTTTCTTTTTTGATGCCTGTTGAGCTTTTATGGTCCTTATAGTAATTAAGTATAATATTACAGAACTATTTGGAACATTTTACTGTACTTTCAATTCTGGTTCACTTATTTACTCATTCAATAAACATTCTTTTGCATGCATCACATGCCAGGTACTCTACTAGTTGCTGAAGAAACAGTTACATAAAAGACAGACATGCTTCCTTCCTCCCAAACTTACATTCTAGAAGCAAACATGACTAATATTCAAATATGATGAAAACTCAAGGTGCTAAGAAGATTTAGCAGGAGTCCCTGTCTGACTTAGTAGGTCTAGTATGATGGGCAGGGAACATTCAAGAGGGAATGACTTGTAAGAGGATATCTAAATGATAAAGGGCATAGGGGGAGGGACACTGGAGACAGTGTTCTTCTCAGCCTTTGTGAAGGCCCAGAGACAACAGGTAGCTTGATGTATATTATGAAGAATGGAAACAAGTGCAGAAGTGCAGTATGACTGGATCATAGAGTGTGAAGAAATAGACAGTGGCCTATCCTGGAGTACTTAAAGGGCCATCATAAAGATTTTCACTTTTATCTTAAGGGAACTAGGAAACTAGTGAACCTTTTCATCCATGGAGGGTCTTGCTCATGTTTTTGAAAGATCTTTGATGGCAAAGTAGAGAATGGGTTAGTGAAGAGCCAGTCTGGACATAGGAGACCAGTTAAAAGTGTGGCAGAAATGTGAATGAGAGATGCTCATAGCCTGTAGCAGCCATTAGCAGACAGCAGCCAGATTCCACCTGCTGCCTGCTTATTTGCTCACATATTTCTATGGCTGCTTTTGTACTACAACAGTGGAGTTGAGTTGTCCCCTGGTGTGGGACTATTGTTATGTGCCTGAATACGTGGAGGTCATTTTTTAATACTTCTTTATAGCTTCAGAAAGTACAAGAGTTGTATTTATTTTCCATATTTGTTAAATAAGGTGCATACAGTGAAGAGGACTTTGAGTCACGGTATATATGCTCAGTCTGAATATTTGATCTGTCTAGCACACTTTGTATTTAATCCCAGAGGACTTGTTAAGGGAACAGGACATTTTGGTGAATCTAAAGTTCTGTTCCTTTATCTCCTTTCCTAAAGCCAACTGAGAGGTGGTTTCCTGTATTGGGAAGAATCTTACCCTCCGACTTGGTGATTTATGATTCTGTTAGTTGCATCTGTTTATTTTGCTTCCAGCCAATTCATGTTGGTTTTAAAGAAATATAAGTACAGCAAGAGGAAACATTGAAAAGACAGAGGAAGGAAGACTTTGGGATATGGTAAGGGTGAGAAGAATTTAGGAAAACAGAAGCTCATCTGGGTCAGAGGGGTGAGGGAGGTGCTCAAAATAGGAAGCCCAGAAGATAAAGAAATAAGAGGAGAGGGAAATGGGGGAACAAGCCGTGCAAAGCCTTGTTGAACCAGGCCTGAATCCAGTCCAGATTGACCCTTGATCTCATCCAAGTACTGTTCGGCCCCTTTACAGTTCATAAGATGTGATGGAACCGCAGGCCAGAGTGGTGTGGCCACAGGCCATGGACCTTGGGGAAGCATCTTGCCAGTGGGGCAATGTGGGAAGACAGATTGCCAAGCTGGCCAGACGCTGGTCTCTAATGCTGTGTAATGAAGGCTAAGTGACAGACGGATATCCACTTAACTGCTGATTCCATCTCTCCACACCCTGTTATCATCCTTCAGCTGCTTTGTAGAAGGCAAATTTTGCCAGAAAATATGTTTTAGGTTACTTGATTTTTTTCATTCCCAGTCATTAAATAACTTTCTCTTTTCCTTCGGTCGATGTCCAGGTAAAAAACTTGAGAGGGTGCCATTTTGGAGCTGTCCATCTAGTCATTCCTCAGAGATTTCAGATGGTGTTTTTGGAAACTACCAACAGGAAGTAGTAATTCTAAAGACCTTAGGCCATTTTCACACAAGGAACCCTCTGAAGCTCGAGAGGCTTTTGTGGAGTGTGTGTGTGTGTGTGTGTGTGTATGTGTGCGTGTGTGTGACCTTGCAGAGGGACTGGACTCAAATGGCTTATCTGTATGATCACTCGTCTCTACTTTTGAGTAAGCCAACATTACACTTGTTCCAATCATTTTGGCGTCTATATTTTTTGCTTGTGTGAGCTCAATAAATTTTCTGCCATTGGGTTTGAGATTAGAGGGTTTCAAGACATACAGAAGCTAAAGATGCTGAAAATTAGAAATAAATCTCTCCTCAGGAACTCTCGCTCTCTTTTATTTATTTATTTTTTTTTAAGAAGTAAAAATCTCTCTTTGCTGAAAACCAAACAGAAAACAACACGCACACACTTTTGGTGACTTATGTCTTGTTTATGACCTTTTAAACATTAACAACTTTGTCTAACCCATATAAATGTAATAAAAATTAGAGGGGACTCTGGAAATCAAGAACCAGGATATTCATATGCAGTCTTTAGGCAATTGCAAATAATTGTATAGTGACTTGATGCTCTGTAGGAAGAAACAGAAAATGCTCTGAGAATCTGGGTGGTAGGTTCTTCCAAGAGCCCACAGGCTTATTTGCCATCACAGTGAAAAACAACTCCCACTTCCATGAGGAGAGTGCAACTCCTTCTTTAGGTAAATGCAAATGACTGAGATGGTTTCCTAATAAATTAGCTTCATTTACCCCATGTTGAGCTCAGCTACCTTGCACACTTTGTTCTTTTCTTGTCCGTACCTCTCCCCCATGTCTCCTACTCTTTCTTCTTTTCCCTAATGTTTATTGAGTTTCTTTATAAATTCTACATGAGTAGGTCCAGGGATTATAGCTATGAATCAGGCAGACATGCCTTCATGGAACTCACAATCTACACTTCTGGGAAAATTTTCTGACGTTCTTTCTCCTTAAAAGTGCCCTGGGTGTGGTGCATAAACAATGAATTCTGGAACACTGAAAAGAAATAAAAAAAAATATAAAAATTTGAAAAGACCTATAAAAGGGAATAAGAGGAAAATTAATGCCAGAAAAAAATGCCCTATACATAATGTCTCATAATTAGATTACTTGTTTCTAGATTATTGTTCTTTTTTTGGGCAGAGTGTATCCACTGTGTGTAAATGTCACACACAAAAAATATCTGCCATAATAATGTTGATACTTCTTATAATATGCAAATTTAAGCTCTGCGGAAAATTCATTATAAGTGTGATTTACTATAATGTCAAGTCAAAAAAGAAATGTTTATTTAGTGATATACTCTAAAATGCTTTTCATTTCAGTGGACGCACACTGAATAGTTTCCAAAATCCTTTGAGGACTATCCAAGGAGTTTTGCATGTGAGAGTTTGTTTTTTTAGGGGTTCTTGCAACAAAGGTTGCTGTCCCCAGGAGAAACGTTGTAAGAAGAGTCCTCCATCTTGGAGAAGGGAAAGCATGATTTTTGGGCGACACCCTGTCTATTTTAAATCATCGGAGAGGGTAAAAATATTTGTCTCTAAGACTGTAATTTTCCAGATGACGCCATATTGTTGCACAGTTGCCATATCATGAGAAAGAGCATTCTTGTGGTTTCTGTACTGGAAATCCTGTAGGAATGCTATTTCTGGCATCTTTCATAATGAAGCCAGGCGAGTATGGGGAACAGACAGGCCAACCAGATATAGTTTGCGGTCTCTTGGCATTTTAGAAAAGTCCCTTCAACACGGCATTTAAAAAAAAAAAAAAGATTTCTCAGTGTATGAGGTGTTGAGTGGGATGGATGATGAGGAGAAGGGGGTGGAAATATTAGTTCAGGTCAAATCCCAAAGCAATGGTTTGGTCAGACATCCAGAGTTTCATGCGAATTATTTTCTCATAAAATAATTTTAGACCTTCAATTTTGTCTTTTTAGTACAGAGTATAAATATCTCTTTCCAAATTAAATTTTGATAGCCAGAGATCATAGCTTAGTATTTATTATGATAAAAATAAAAGTGACTAAATGGGTAGATGGATATTCAATTGTAGTTTTTCAGATGGAGTTTGGTTCCTGTGAAAACCTACTTTCTTAATCTGAGCTGAGTGTCATGTTTAAGGAATTAATGACCAGGTTTAAAAAAATTATACAGAATTCATTTTTGAAATAGGAAAAGCATAATGATTTTTAAACTCTGGCGACATTTTGTCCAGGTGACATTTTGTCCAGGTAACATTTTTCTCTTCAACTTAGAGAGTTACCTTACCGTGCCATATTTGAATAGCAGCTTCAAGAAGTGCCTCCAGATTGTATGCAGTCTTTCTCCTCTGAGGTGAAGATATTATTAAAGAAAGCACAATACTCTTAAAATGCTGTTTAATGCCAGTATATAAATTATTTTGAGGACAACATTATTAGAATTAGAAGACATTTCCTAGGCATTTCTGACATCAGAGTGTAGAACTAAATGGTACTAAACCAACAACTGAATTACAGATGAGCTAAGCTTCTTTCATAGCAAGCGTTTTTTTTTTTTCTTTTTTGCCAAGTAGTCTCTCCTTCCTTCCTCCCTCCTTCCCTCTCTCCTTTCATTCCTTTCTCTCTCTCTCTCCCCTCCTTTTTCTCTTTCCATCCCATGTCCCACACTACCTCTCCCTATGGTGATTCAATAGCAGAAAAATAAGAACAGCCCATGTTCAGGCCCCAAGTTTGCTCTTTCTT
This sequence comes from Lontra canadensis, assembly GCF_010015895.1. Taxonomy (NCBI): domain Eukaryota; kingdom Metazoa; phylum Chordata; class Mammalia; order Carnivora; family Mustelidae; genus Lontra; species Lontra canadensis. Next base: position 30,326,534 of record NW_022631003.1, on the reverse strand, counting down.
TTCTTTCCGGCTCCGTGCTGCTGTGGGTAGGTTGGGGAGATAATAAGCTTGGCCCCAAGGGGAGGGTGTGGAAAGACCATATGGTTTCTCTGGCAGTTATTGGGAGTAGCGTTGACAGGCTTGGGGGAAAGCCGAGGTCTGAGTCTCCTGTGCCAGCAGGAGGACCGCAGTGACTTACGCAAAGCCCTGGACAGCAGGAGTAAAGGAGGGAACCACTGGAGGCCAAGACTCCGGAAGGTTTGGGTTTAATGCCTAGTTAAACTATTCAAGAAAATAACCTTTAAATGGAAAAATCCCTTTCTTTTTATTGGGGAGGGTGGTCCCTCTCTTTTAGGCTATTATTAGTGAATAAGAAGCCTGTTTTTTTGCATTTATTGGTATAATTAATGTAACTAAGGAATTTTAAATGCTAGCTAGGAAGAGCTCCTTTGTTGAATCATAACTTCATTAGACTGGTGAAAGAGAGAGGTTGTGTACAGCTAGATCCTGGTCATCATTTGAAAAATTGGCACTTTTAACAGAGAGATGGAAAATGTTTCTGAAAATTTCTATAGCTACAGAGAGAAAGATGGTAAATTAAGAAGTGAGGGTGTTAAGAGAGGTGGGGAAATGGTGATCGGGCCCCAGCTTTCCATTTTTCATAAGTAAATTAAGAAAGCAACAACTGTTTTTGAGAAATGACTTAGTGACTGCAAGAAGTGGGATCCTCCAATACATTTCTACTCTGAGGCTCTTGGGCACGTTCCTGGTCTGCTGCACAGCTATTGGAGAAGGGTCTGTCAGCTGCTGAGTTTCCTTCAGGAGGAAGGTGTGTCCCTAAGCAAAAGTAAGTTAGAAGACTGCCCCTTGTCCTGGCTCCCGGCTGTTCAGAGAGCCAGTGGAAAGAAGAAGTAGACCTAAGGGGACTTCATATGGGAAAATTTTGGTCCCCTCAAGGGCCAATCAGGGTCACACATCATAGCCAATCTGTGGACCACCAAAGATAATGTGCTTCCTCCTATTTTCATTGCACCACTTATTCTGTCTGTTCTGCTTCTCTCTTGGGTTATTATAAACCTAGAAGACAGATTCTCACAGAAACCTGAGAGAAAGATGGCAAGGGGGGAGGCAGAGGTTATTGTGTTTAGAGTCCTGGTAAGATTCCTTCAAGTCACTGCCTGATTTCCTTTTGGGTTGGCCTGTTTCCTTTAATATCCTGGACAGTATAATTATTTGCATGGCTGGTCAGAAAAAAATGGCAGACTTCAATAAAAGTACCATTTCAGTTAAAGTCGCAAAAAGAAATAAGAGGCTATCACAATTATAAGTCATCTATCTGCCAGCTGGACAAGTATATTCTCTCTTGATTGGCCATCCAGAGAGTTTTCAAGGATTAACAAGAAGAGTTAGTGAGGAGATCTGTGGTCACATAGGAATTTGCTACATATCTTGTGGGCTTTTCTGGAACTAGATTTGTTTCAGCGGAAAATGTGAGACTGGATTAATGCCATTTGCGGAATCTTGATACCTTGATCTCAGCTAAATCTACAGGCCTGAATTTAAACTTATGTAGGATTGGACAGTGCTTCTGATGACAGCTAGACCAAAATATTATGAAATAATGGAAGAAAAAGTACAACTTAATGGTAGAGAATTAGCCTCTGAATTTCTGGTTCACCCCTCAAAATGGAAAAACTAAGTGCAATAGCTAATGATCTTTTTGTAGCTCATGGGAAAAAAATTGTGAATGCATTTTTGTTCATTGCTCTTCTTGATGTAAAGATTTAAAGTTATAATCAGGAAACAACAAAACTTATGTATCACAGATAGTCTTTGATTCCTAGAAGTATTGATGTGGTCTTGGAGTGTATAACATTTTCTTGAAACTGCCTACTAACCTTCCAGGAAGAGTCCTCTTTTTCTGGGAAGGCCTGTTCTGCATAATGTGGGTTTTGACAAGGGTAGATCAATCTGTTAAGATTTAATAATTTTTGATCACTTAACAAGTTTGGGCAAGCAAAAACATGGCAAATGATGTAGAGTTTTCATTATGAAAATTATGAGAGGTATACAGTCCCCTTTTGTACTCATGCACCGATTTTTCTCTTTGGGGGGCTGATATGTTTGTTTCCAAGCAAAGCAATTTGATTCATTTTCTTTATTAAATTGAAAAAGAAGAAAAAACCCTACAACACTTACAAATTCAGCTTCCTCATGTGACCTTTCAGAAGCTGAAGAATATGCAAGGATTTAATTATAATGGTCTAGCGGGGAAATCAAACCCTCTTTATGTTATGATGCAATTAAGTACCTGTCAAACTCAGGCAACCCTTAATTTTCCTTGAGTGAAAGCAGTTGATGAACTTAAAACTAATCTTACCCTTAAGGCTTTCTTTATGAAAACCCTGTAATTAGAAATAGAGGTTCATCCAAACTTAAAAAGGTTCCCCCCCCCTCCCTCTGGAAACTACTTTTTTTTTTTTTTTTTTTTTTTTTGACAAATGCTGTAAGATTTTGTACTTTGTGTCAGGGAGAACAACCCCAGTTTTAACCAGCACCAAGGAGCAGCCATGTGTGGAACTGTGATTGCTGTGATGGGAGGGTATGTATATTATCTGATGCTGTTATCTATGACCTGGCTGCTCCAAGTATAGTCAGGGGACTAGCGGTATCTGCCTCACCTGGGAGCTTATTAGGAAAGCAGAACAGGACCTGCCCCAGACCCACTGAATTAACAACTGCAAGTTAAGAACTCCAGATGCGTCTCTGGATGGCTTAATCCTTAAGCTTCTGCCTTTGGCTCAGGTCATGATCCCAGGGTTCTGGGATTGAGCTCTGCGTTGTCAGGCTCCCTGCTTAGCAGGAAGCCTGCTTCTCCCTCTCTCACTCCCCCTGCTTGTGTTCTCTCTCTCTGTCAAATAAATAAGTAAAATCTTAAAAAACAAAAGAACCCTAGATGCCTTGAATGTACATTAATGCTAAGATGCACTGGCTTATAATACTGAGTGGCTTGTTGTTGAAAAGGTGAACTTTAACTAAGTTGATTGTTCTTAGTGGAGGGAAAATTTGTAAATCAAAGAGCAGTTTTATTTCTTGGATCTTGGATCTAAAATCTAGGCAATGATTATTGCCAAAAGAATTTTTCAAAGCATGGTCCTACTTCCAGGGGGTCGCATGAGAAATGGCTTTGGGTTAGATTCCAGAATATCTTCTGTTTTTTCCCCAGTGTGGACAGGGAGTCTATCTAGATCTCTGCTCCACAGGGCAAATGTGGCTCTTCTTTATTTTTTCTCACAGGAAGTGTAATTTCCATGAGTGTCTGACTGAAAGTGGTTGTTCAGTAAGTCTTTTTTGAACAACGAATCATTAGATATATTCAGGACATAGCTAGTTCTATAAAATGAAACATAAGGTACTCTATCCTTGATTCGGTTTCTCTTTCTTGGGCTACCAAAGTGTGAATAACTCCATTATAGTGACTGTTATTTTGTGAAAATTTATTTTTCTCTTTCTTCCCTACTATACTGTTAGTTATCTGAGTCTTATACAGAGCTAGTAACATTTGCTTACTAAAAAAATGCATTTTTCAAAAAAAGATTGTGGCAAAATATACATAACATAAAATTGACCATTGTAACCATTGTCAAGTATATAGTTCAGTGGCATTAAGTACATTCACATTGTTCTACAATCATCACCACTGTCCATCCTTGGAACTTTTCAACTTATAAAATTAAAATTTCACACCCAGGGCGCCTGGGTGGCTCAGTAGGTTAAAGCCTCTGCCTTCGGCTCAGGTCATGATCCCAGGGTCCCGGGATTGAGCCCCACATCGGGCTCTCTGCTCAGCGGGGATCCTGCCTTCCCCTCTCTCTCTCTGACTGCCTCTCTGCCTACTTGTGATCTCTGTCTATCAAATAAATAAATAAAATATTAAAAAAAAAATTCACACCCATTAAACAACAACTCCCCATTCTCCCTCCCCTTAGCCCTGGCAACCACCACTCTACTTTCTGTCTCTGTCACTTTGACTACTTTAGGTAACTCCTATAAGTGGAGTCATACAGTAATTATTGTTGTTGTTGTTTTCATGACTGGCATATTTCCCTTAACGTAATGTCCTCAAGATTTGTCCATGTTGTAGCATGTATTAGAAATTCCTTTCTTTTAAATTAAAGGCATCTGAATCAGCAAAGAAGTAGTCAAACTCTAGCTCCTTGCCAATGATATGATACTTTATGTGGAAAACCCAAAAGACTCCACTCCAAAACTGCTAGAACTCATATGGGAATTCAGTAAAGTGTTAGGATATAAAAATCAATGCACAGAAATCAATTGCATTTCTATACACCAACAACAAGACAGAAGAAAGAGAAATTAAGGAGTCAATCCCATTTACAATTGCACCCAAAATGATAAGATACCTAGGAATAAACCTAATGAAAGAGGCAAAGAATCTGTACTCAGAAAACTGTAAAGTACTCATGAAAGAAATTGAGGAAGACACAAAGAAATGGAAAAACATTCCATGCTCATGGATTGGAGGAATAAATATTGCGAAAATGTCTATGCTACCTAAAGCAATCTATACATTTAATGCAATCCCCTATCAAAAATTTTTTAAAGAAATGGAACAAATAATCTTAAAATTTGTATGGAACTACAAAAGACCCTGAATAGCTAGAAGAATGTTGAAAAGGTAAGCCAAAGTTGGTGGCATCACAATTCCAGACTTCAAGCTCTATTATGAAGCTGTCATCATCAAGACAGTATGTTACTGGCACAAAAACAGACACAGAGATCAATGGAATAGAATAGAGAGCCTAGAAATAGACCGTCAGCTCTATGGTCAACTAATCTTCGACAAAGCAGAAAAGAATGTTGAATGGAAAAAAGACAGTCTCTTCAACAAATGGTGTTGGGAATATTGGACAGCCACATGAAGAAGAATGAAACTGGATCATTTCCTTATACCATACACAAAAATAGACTCAAAATGGATGAAAGACCTCAATTTGAGAAAGGAATCCATCAGAATCCTTGAGGAGAACACAGGCAGCAACCTCTTTGACCTCACTGCAGCAACTTCTTCTAGAAATACCACCAAAGGCAAGGGAAGCAAGGGCAAAAATGAATTATTGGGATGTCATCAGGATCAAAAGCTTTTGCATGGCAAAGGAAACAGTTAACCAAAACAAAAGACAACGAACAGAATGGGAGAAGATATTCACAAATGACATATCAGATAAAGGGCTAGTATCCAAAGTCTATGGAGAACTCATCAAACTCAGCACCCAAAGAACAAACAAATCAAGAAATGGGCAGAGGACATGAACAGACATTTCTGCAAAGAAGACATCCAGATGGCCAACAGACACAGGAAAAAGTGCTCCACATCACTCAGCATCAGGGAAATGCAAATTAAAACCACATGAGATAGCACCTCACACCACTCAGAATGGCTAAAATTAACAAGTCAGGAAATGACAGATGTTGGCAAGGATGTGGAGAGTGGGGAATCCTCCTACACTGTTGGTGGGAATGCAAGCTGGTGCAGCCACTCTGGAAAACAGTACGGAGGTTCCTCAAAAAGTTGAAAATAGAGCTACCTTATGACTCAGCAATTGCACTACTGGGGATTTACCCTAAAGAAAGAAATGTAGTGATCTGAAGGGGCACGTGCACCCAAATGTTTATAGCAGCAATGTCCACAGTAGCCAAACTATGGAAAGAACCTAAATGTCCATCAATAGATGAATGGATAAAGATGTGGGGTGTGTGTGTGTGTGTGTGTGTGTACACACACACACACACACACACACACAATGGAATACTATGCAGCCATCAAAAGAAATGAAATCTTGCCATTTGCAATGATGTGGATGGAACTAGAGGGTATTATGCTGAGAGAAATAAGTCACTGAGAGAAAGACAATTATCATATGATCTCTCTGATATGAGGAATTTGAGAGGCAGGGCGGGAGTTTGTAGAGGGTAGAGAAGGAAAAAATGAAGCAAGTTGGGATCCGGAGGGAGACAAACTATAAGAGACTCTTAATATCACAAAACAAACTGAGGGTTGCTGGGGGGTGGGGAGGTAGGGATAGGGTGGCTGGGTTATGTACACTGGGAAGGTTTGTGCTATGTTGAGTGCTGTGAAATGTGTAAGCCTGATGATTCACAGACCTGTACCCCTGGGGCAAATAAAATATTATATGTTAATTTTTTAAAAAGAATTAAAAAAAGAATAAAAGAAAAGAAATTCCTTTCTTTTAAAAGCTGAATGGTATTCCCTGGCATTTATATGCCATATTTTTCTCATCCATTCTTCAGTCAGTGGATACTTGGGTTGTTTCCACCTTTTGGCCATTGTGAATATGCTGTTATGAATCAAGTGGACAGTTACCTATTTGAATCTGTGCTTTCAATTCTATATACCTAGAGTGAATTGCTGGATCATATGGGAATTTTAATTTTGGAGGTAATCTCCATAGTGTTTTCCATAGCTGCTTAACCATTTTTACGTTTCCACCAGCAGTGTACAAAGGTTTTAATTTTTCTATATCCTTGCCAACATTTGCTATTTTTTTGTTTTGATAATAGTCATTTATTGGATATGAGATGGTATCTCACTATGGTTTTGATTTGCATTTTCCTAATGGTTAGCAATGATGAGTATTTTTTCATGTGCTTCTTGGCCATTCATAGACTCTTCGGAGACATGTCTATTCAAATCCTTTACCCTTTTTAAAATAGGGTTTTTATTTTGTCCTTGAGTTGTAGTATTTTATATATTTTTAAATATATATTTATATATTCTGAATATTAAGCCTTTTTTAGATATGTGATTTATAAATATTTTCTCCAATTCCATGGGTTGCATTTTTATTCTGTTGATAGTGTTCTTTGATACACAAAATTTTTATTTTGATGTAGTCCAATTTATCTATTTTTGTTATTGTTGCTGCCTATACATTTGGAGTCATTTCCAAGAAATTATTGCCAAATTCAGTGCCCTGAATCTTTCTACTATGTTTTATTCTCAGAATTTTATGTCTTACATTTAAGTCTTTGATCCATTTTGATTTACTTTTTGGTGTATATATTTTGACTTAATTTGGCCTATGGCAAAATTGGTCCAATTTCATTTTTTGCATGTGGATATCCAGATTTCCCAGCACCTCTTGTTGAAAAAACTATCCTTTCCCCATTGAACAGTCTTTGCACCCTTGTCAAAAATCATTTGGCTATATATGTGAAGATTTATTTTGGGGCTTTCTGTTCTCTTCATTTATATATCTGTTTTTAATACTAATACTGCACTTTGATTACTGTAGCTTTGTAGTAAGGTTTGAAATCAGGAATTATGAGACCTCTAACTTTGTTCTTCTTTTTCAAGATTGTTTTGGATATTGAGGGTTCTTTGAGATTCCATATGGATTTTGGGATGGGTTTTCCCATTTCTTTAAAAAACTTCAAGATTTTGACAGTTCAACAATGTTTTTTTGAGTATATACATGAATGAATCAATGAATTTTTAAAGCTATCTTATGCCTAGAGTTATGGAAAACATGTCAGCTACAAAAATCTTTAGCAACAATTTTTTTAAAAATTTAATTCCATTATAGCTAACATACTATAGCTCAAACCATACTATGATAACTACTAAAACAGTGTTATAGTCACTTCAGGTGTACAATATAGTGATTCAATGATTATTTACATTACTGAGTACTTATCAAGATAAGTGTACTCTTAATCCCCTTCACCTATTTCATCCCCCATCCACTTCCAGTTTGGTAACCACCAGTTTGTTCTCTATAGTTAAGAGTCTTTTTTTAATTTCTCCTTTTTTCTTTGTTTTGTTTCTTAAATTTCATGTATGAGTGAAATCATATAGTATTTTCTTTCTCTGACTTATTTTGCTAACCATTATACTCTATAGATCCATCCATGTATTGCAAATGGCAAAATTTCATTCTTTTTATGGCTGAGTAATATTCCATTGTGTATATATATGACATCTTCCTCTTTCATCATTCATCTATGGATGGACACTTGGCCTGCTTCCATAACTTGGCTATTTTAAATAATGCTGTAATATATAGGGGTGCGTATATCTTTTTGAATCAGTGCTTTCATATTCTTTGTGTAAATACCCAGCAGTGGAATTGCTGGATCATATGGCAATTCTATTTTTAATTTTTTGAGGAACTTCCGTATTGTTTTCCAGAGTGACTGCACCAGTTTACACCCCACCAACAGTGCAGGAAGTTTCCTTTTTTCTCCACATTCTCACCAACAGTTATTATGTCTTGTGTTTTTGATTTCAGCCTTTTTGACAGGTATGAGGTGATATCGCAACAATATTTTAAGTAGGCAAGCTTTCTCCATGAAAGAGATTATTTTTTCATTACAAGTAAAATTTTATTTGAGTTTCTTTGTCTCCTTATTTCTATTTTTCAAAAGGATTTGACACAAGTCACAAATGAATGATACAGGGATAAAATTGAAGCAGTTAGAAAGGTGGTAGATAAGAGAATAAGAAGTTGCAAGGGAGGAAGGGACAGCCTATTTTGTGCATTAAGCTTGGTTTTATGTTTCCAGGCGACTGAGCAAAAGGTGAAACAGCAAGGCAGTGCAGCATCTCAGTATGGAATAAGAGGAAATGTTTCTTTTGTTTGTCAAGAGAGAGATTTTGAATACCAGCCTTTTACTTCTGTCTCTTCCTGTGCTAGCCCTGATGGCTAGGGCTGTTGGGCTCCTCACCTGGGCTTGAACTTTTATCAAGGCTGAAAAAGCTCCATTATTAACATAACAATAAGGATTTCAGAATGGGAACACTTGGATAATCTCAAACCAGACTATGATAACTACCACTGTTTAAAAGTTACATTTTTTTCAGTGTTTACCGTGGCTCACACATTGACATTTACTCCTAACACCACCCTATCGAATAGGTATAGATTCTTGCTTTTTATGTTTCCAACCAAGGACATGGTGCCCCAGTGTTAAGCAAGGGGCTTCTAAGTCCCAGCTTTTATCTGCTTGATGGTGGCCTTACTCAGTACCTGAGCTGATATATCAGATCCCCATTATCAGTATTACAATTGGCCTTCTGCCTTGTCTCCCTTTTCTGGGGTGCCTTTTTGGCACCCTAGCTATTCTTCCAAATTCAAATCAATCTTAAGACCAGTTCCTACCTTATTTTTGTTCTTCCTTAGTTTGAACTTTAGCTCCATTCCAGAATTCCAGCTCTTTGTTAATACTATTATTTTGGGCTGATACTCCCCACCATGGATTTCTGCTCCATTTTCATCATCACTGTGGCATATGACTTATTGGACATGTTTCTATTCTTGGTCCTTTATGTTGACTTTGCCTGAATCATGATGGGTACTAGGTCTCTTTACAGAAGGTCTCCCACCAGGGTTTGTTCTCTGTCTTCCCTTGAGGGAACTACAATGGTTCATTAATGAATTTAAAAAAATAATGAACATTCTTGACCCTTTCTTATACTGGGCATGGATGAAAATCAATGGGATGATGTTGAATTGATTCCAGGAGACACAATTTAAGTTGTCCAGGAAGCTGACCCTGAGGACAGTCTATAGTGTTGAGAATGTTTATTGAGTATGTCCTTGGATAATCATCTATAGATGGGAGTGGTTGAACACAGGATGGGGCTAGAAGAGTAAGTTTAACTGAGATGCAGTCCCTTCAGCCTCAGACCACCCCTTGCCGAGTTTTAGAATGAAAATAGCTTATCAAGAATGCCTAGGACTTTCTCTCTTTGCCTCAATCAGTCATTGGTTGTGAGCTGCTCATGAAAGGGTATGACATTGGGCCAATCTGGAGCTCAGGTGGTCCCTGAAACATCTGACAGCTGGAAGCTGACTGCTGATGATAACTCCCAGCAGCTGGGCAACAAGACCTTCCTTGAAGGAGGATCTGGTAGAGCATTTCTGTATGTATCATGCTCTCGTAGTAACTGAGACCATATTTTCCAGGTAAGATATGTGATCGGACATGTCTTAGAGAAATGTCCTTTAATCCTCTAGAATATAGACTATTTCATAGAAGCTCTTGACTGGGGTTAGACAACAAAAAATTAGAGATGAACTTGTTGTACAGTGCCAAAATGGAGATATTCATGGTGAAAGGAGCAAAGGTGCTCCTCATACACTTAGCTATCAGGCATGTAGGTAAAGGAGTTACGGTTAGCTATAAAAATCTGAGTTTTGATTATATACAGAATATTTTTTGCCCAGGTTTGGAAACATTCAACCTTTGCAAAGAATAACTGTATTTGAGGTGAAAAAGGCATTTGTTGTTGTTGTTTAAATTAGGAAATATATATTTACATTTGGATAAATACTACATTAAATCTTGGAGTGCTAGACTGTTAAGCAATGAAAATTGGGTGTTGATCAGAAAAATAGTGAATATAAGGGTTATTTATCATCAGCTTTCCTGTAAATTAGCCTAAGATGGGTCATATGGAATTTTTGCATCTCAGTGGACCTGCCAAGATGATTTAGTAGCAAAATACACCATTAAATAGGGCGCCTGGGTCGCTTAGTCAGTTAAGTGGTTGCCTTCGGCTCAGGTCATGAACCCAGGGTCCTGGGATTGAGCCCCATATCAGGCTCCTTGCTCAGTGGGGAGCCTGCATCTCCCCTGCCTGCTGTTCCCCCTGCTTGTGCTTACTCCCTGTCTATCTCACTCGCTCTTCCTGTGTCAAATAAAGAAACAAAATCTTTAAAATATATATATACCATTAAATAAGTTAATCCATTTGGTGGAATTTTTGGTATTATTTATCTTTTATTTCTCAGCTTTTAAGCTGAGATATGTCTGGAAACAATGATTATTTGTGACATAGAGGACATTAAATTGTTCTTTTGTTGCAAAGCTAGGTCCTGAAAAAATGTAAAATCTTCCCCTCCTTTTCTTCTTCATAGATTTAACATTAGATGTACAAAATACAAATGGTAGAAAAGTCAAGCAGTGCAGAGATGTAAAAAATTAAAAGTAAATCTCTTGCCTTTCCCTCTTGATTGACAATTTCACATTCTAGAAGTGGTCATTCTTAACAGTTTTTGATGCATCTTTCCAGAGATTTTTGTGCATTTAAAATCATATGTATATATATATATATATATATATATATATATATACACACACACACACACACACACTTTTATTTTTTTAATTTATTTTTTATTTTTTAAAAAGATTTTATTTATTTATTTAACAGAGAGAGAGAGATCACAAGTAGGCAGAAAGGCAGGCAGAGAGGGAGGGGGAAGCAGGCTCCCTGCTGAGCAGAGAACCCGATGCGGGGCTTGACCCCAGGACCCTGAGATCATGACCTGAGCCGAAGGCAAAGACTTAACCCACTGGGCCACCCAGGCACCCTTATATACACACTTTTAAATATATCTACAGGTGACCCTTGAGTAGCATGGGGTTTTAAGTGTGCAGATCCCCCACACAGTTGAAAATCTATGTACAACTTTTGACTCCTCTAAAACTTAACTATTAATACCCTACTCTTGACTGGAAAACTTTTGTTAACAATCAATTAGCACATATTTTGTATGTTTTATGTATTATATACTGTATTCTTACAATAAAGCAAGCTAGAGAAAAGAAAATGTTATTAAGAAAATCATAAGAAACAAATACATTTATAGTACTGTACTGTATTTTTTACAAAATCCCTGTATAAGTGGATCCGTTCAGTTCAAACTGTATTGTTCCAACTGTGTGTGTGTTGGTGGGGGTGGGGAGGCACAATACTACATGCACTGTTCTAGAACTTGTTTTATTCAGTTAATATGTAACTTGGACATCTTTGGATAGTCATATATATGGATATACTTACAGTTTTAGAGGGTACAAAATATTTCATTGTATGGATATTGCAAAATGTATTTACCTAGTAGCATTCATGCTATTTTGAGTCTTCGTTCCTACAGTTTTTCTATGAACATATATTTTTAAGCCTTTGTGTGATAGCTGCCTTTGGATAAATGCCTAGAAGTAACATTGCTAAGACATAGAGTATATACATATAAGACTTTTATATATATTGACAAACCACTCTCCAAAACCCTACACCAATTTATACCCAATCAGTAGAGTATGGCAATTTCTCCAACATGCCAACACTGGGTGTCTTTAAATGTTTAATCTTCACTAGCCTGTTGGATGAAAAATAACGTTTCCTTAATTTGATTTGTATCCTGTAATTATGATTATGGTTGGACATTTTTTTGTTAATGTTTGTTCGTCCTTTTATTTCTTCTTCACTGAATTATCTGGCCTTTCCTTTGCCCATTTTTTCTATTGGGTTATTATGTTTTGTTTGTTGATTTATAAGAGCCATATATGTGTGTGTGTGTGTGTGTATAAATCCTTTCATAAATAAATGTAAAGGATTTCATTATAACATTTTCTGAAAATTTAATACATGTCTATGGTATACAAAAACAAAAGGGTAAATCATAAAAAATAACCCTCGTACCTCTTTCCCTCGTCTACCTAGTTGTCCTCTTGGAGGGAGCCATTGTTAGAGACAGCTTTTTTTTTATATTGTCCCAGAGGCATACTAAGACATTTATAAGTAAGTATATAGAGTAAAGTTCTGTTCTTTTAGATCTGTTCATTCTGCATTGCAGTCTATAGAGACCATAAGGCATTTGCCGAGATTAAAAGAGAAGAAATTACCTAAAAAATTCCTATGTCATATGCTGTTAGATTCTTTTTTTTTAACAGAATTTTAAGATTTATAATAATATTTGTAAATGATATGGTCCTAAAATTATTTTTAATGAAGATTACTTTCTTAGGATTTGGTATCATTTTATTCTTGTTTTAATTTCATTTTTAAGTAATCAAAAATATAATAAATATCTAGTCTAGTATCAACATGAAATAAAAAATATTAAGAATAATTTACATCTTCCTATGAAGTAATAATCTACCTGTTCTGATGCCCTATCTCTAGACTTGTTAATAACCATCTGAGTTTTGTTTTTATCATCTTGTGTGTGCTTGTAGGCACACACATACATGTATATTTTTATCACATACATATATTTTAGTTTTAGTTGTTTTTAAGTCTATAAAGTGATATATTTGGGGATTTGCTTTTTTAAATATTATTTTGCTATGATTCATCCATATTCATTCAATATTCAGCAAATATTTATTGAGGACCTCATATGAACTAGGAATTTTCTAGCTAGGCAAAACACAAACACTTCTTTCCTACATGTTAGTTGGGGAGACAGACCATAAAGAAGATTAATAAGTATAAACAATATTCCATAGTGATAAATGCTAAGGAAAAAAAATGAACAGGGAAGATATGAAATGTTGAGAACGGAGGGTTTAATTTTTAAGTGGGGAGATGAGGAAGAGTTCCTTGAGATGGTGACTTTGAGAAAAGTCCTTGAAGCAGTGAGGGAAGTAGCTATGCAGGTGTCCAGGCAAGAGGATTTCCGAAATCGGCAGGTAGAATAGCCAGTGTTAAAGCACGGAGTTGGCCTGTTTGAGGAATAGCAAGGAGCCTGGGGTGGTTGGAGCAAAATGAAACAACATTGTCAATAATTGTTTATAATTGACTATAATTATTTTTTATAGTTTGCTTATTGACATGAGGCTTGAAGTAGGGTTCATACCATGTAATTAGTTGATATGATCTTAAGACTCTTTAAATAAAAAGATTTTCTTTCTGTCTTTTTTCTTGAAATTTATTTTCCAAAAAGAAAACGAAGTTTCATCCATCCAGTATAATTTTTCATATCCTTTGGTGAAATATTATTTAACACATATATAACACACAAATATTTTGGTGAGATATTATTTAACACATTCCTATGTTTTCTATATTTCTTATAAATTGATAGTTGTATCTAGAGGCTTTACCAAAGTCGGGATCAATATTATTGGCAAGAATACTTCATAGGTAACTATGTCTTATGTTCATTGGGAGGTACATAGCATCTGATCATCACTCTTTACTTGAAATTTTCAGCTTTGATGCTGAATACCAAGCTCCATTAGTTTACTAGGTGTTATGAAATGGTGATACTAATTTTTTTCATTTCTCTTCATTTATTAGCTAGAGTATTTTAAAGAGAATCTTACTTGCATCAACATTTGATTTTCCAGTACAATTCTTTTTTTTTTTTTTTAAAGATTTTATTTATTTGTTTGAAAGAGAGAGAGAGGGAGAGATTGTGAGAGAGAGCATGAGCTGGGGAGGAGAGGGAGAAGCAGGTTCCCCACAGGCAGGGAGCCCAACATGGGGCTGGATCCCACGACTCCACGACCATGTCCTGAGCCGAAGGCTGACACTTAACGGACTGAGCCGTCCAGATGCCCCTTCTGGTACAATTCTAATAGGAAAAGCAGAATAAATGCTTAGCTCCTTTGCCTTTACTTAGCAGTTTTCAAAATAATAGTGTGGGTTTCCTAGCATTTTTCAAAGGTGCCTACTAAGAATGTAGTGGATCTTGTTGATCTCTTCCCTGAGCTAGCGCACCCAACTCTAGCTCTGCTGACAGAACACATCTTTTTTTCTGGAGAATTGCTCTTGGGCAATTTCCTGGCCTGGGAGGTGATACTTCTCCCACATAAGAGGCAACCACCAGACAATGACTATGCATGTTACAGATCATATGTTTTCATCCTCCCAAAATTCATGGTAAATCCCAAAGTCCAATGTGATCCTATTTGGAAGGGGAGCCTTTGAGAGGTGATTAGATCATAAAGTTGGAGCCCTTGTGAATGGGAGTCATGCCCTTATGAAAGAGACCCCAGAGAGCTCCTTCATTCTCTTCTGTCACATGGAAACATGGTAAAGAGATGGCTGGGAGTAGGCTCTCATTAGAACCTGACCATACTGGCATCTTGCTCTTGAACTTCCCAGCCTGTATAACTGTGAGGAATAAATTTCTGTTGTTTATAAACCACCCAGTCTATAGTGTTCTCTTGTAGCAGCTTGAATAGGTTAAGACTGACAAGTGGCATTTCATAAAGCTTTTGACCCCTGCCTCTGGGTTGCAGAGAGAAGGGTGGCACTCTCTGTTACTGGTGCTCCTCCAAGGGACAATGCTGAAGCCAATCTGTACCTGAGGGTCATTAGCATTGTTGAGAAGTTAGTGGTCACTGTCCTCTACTGACTGTGGCTGATGATAGGAGATGCTGCTCCTTGGTAACAAGGGGGATAATCGTTTCAAAGTAACAGAAGACATAGGGCTATACTTAACTTTCAGAAGGAAATGGGAGTAATTGCTATAATGCGCAGCAAGGATGGAACAGCAGCCAGGAGGACTGATTGACTGATCTACGGAGATAAGTAATAAAATAGGGTCTTGAGAGCACTACAATATGACATTTTTTATTACACAGCCAAGAAGGATATTGGTTAAAAATGTAAGCCAAAAAATCAAGAAAGGATGAACAGAAAGCTAAAGTCTGCCTCTGTAATGGAAAGCCATGAGTCTTTGCCCAATTTCTATAACTAGTCAGTAGGCAAACCCCAAATCCATTGATTAAAGGGAAACTGGGTTAATATGAAGAAGGCCCTTCCAGTCACTTCAGTGACACACAGCACTGATTTGGACCTACACTGGGAAAGAATACACAGATCTTTCAAGGTCTATAGATACACAGTCTTAAGTTGACACTGATAACGTGGGCCCCAGATCCTGCATGGTTGACCTCCTCCCCCATCTTATGTTAGCACAGAGGTAATAATACTGGGTTACAAAGGCAGGCATGGCCCAATGGGAAGATAGGTCCATCAGTCGGAGGACCACAGCTGTGTCCAACACTAACCTCCTGGTGGTGTGATACTGAGAAGTGACCTCCCTTGGCCTCTATTTCTTTAACTGTAAAATAAAGACAATGATTTCCGCCTGGACTATCTTAAAGAATTTTTGAGACATCGGACTACATAATGAAAGTGAAAGTATTTTGTAACTGCCAAGTGCAGTCCAAATGCAAATCGTTATAATCTGTACCTCCCATTATATTACCTGTCTTGGGAATAAAACTGAAGGCTATATGTTGTTGTTGTATCTATTTAATGCTATTTAATGTAAATTGATTTTTGCAGTGAGCAAGAAATAGGTAAGTCAAACCAGTTGTATTACCCTATCAAACCTTATACTCCATTCTCTATCTTAAGACCCTAACAACCTAATGCCCTTTTTTCCTTTTTTTTTTTAAATGTGAGTAAAGCGATAGAAGTTTGTTAAGTGAAGATACAGAAAAAGCTTACAAGAGTGAGAGGGGTCCCAAGGGTTGCCAAAGAGGTCCTTTTGGTTGGTCCTTTTATAGAAAGTGAACCAGGGAACTTACTTTTTTTTTTTTTTTTTTGGAACTTAAATTTTTTTAACATCTCTATTGATAACACCTTCAATGGTTTACTTCCATTTTTAGGGGCTGGTTATTCTTTTGTCATTCACAGGTGATTATCATAAAGATACACACACCTAGGGCAGGGTGGCCCTCCACCCCACATGCCTTTTTTATCATTTTTATTTATTTATTTATTTTTAAGATTTTATTTCTTTATTTGACAGAGAGAGAGAGAGAGCATGCACAGATAGAGCGGCAGGCAGAGGGAGAGGGAGAAACAGGCTCTGCGCTGAGCAGGGAGCCCCACACTATCTGGGAGCTCTATCCCAGGACCCTGGGATCATGACCTGAGCCGAAGGCAGCTGCTTAACCAACTGAGCCACCTAGACGCCCCCACACACTTTTTATAAAAAGACTTGTGTGGCTGTTGGTTGAAATCTTCTAACAGTACCCTTCAGAAATATGTACCAAGATATAAAATGTAAGATCCGATGTAAAATGTAAAAAATTCCTATCTTCTAGGAAATTATATGCTAAAAGATGTCCATGTAAAGATATTAACTGCAGCATTATTTTTTAAAGGATTTTGTTTATTTATTAGAGAGAGAGAGAGAGAGAGAGGTACAAGGGGGGGGTAAAGGCAGAAGCAGAGGGAGAAGCAGATTCCCTGCTGAGCAGGGAGCCCAAAGCAAGCTGATTCTAGGACTCTTGAGATCACAACCTAAGCCAAAGGCAGACACTTAACTGACTGAGTCACACAGGTGCCCCTGCAGCATTACTTTAATAGCAAAATAAAAGCGGGGGGGGGGATAAAAACTACAAAAAAGAACTGGTTACATAAGTTATGTTAAATAGCTAACAAGAAAGTACTATGCAATGTTAAAAAGTTGCTAAAGATCTACAATTATTTACTTTGAAAAATGACCCAAACATGTTAAGTGGAAATTGTAAGTTATAATATGAATAGTAGATCTCATTAACATATTTAGAGAGACTTGTCTAGAAAAGACCCTTACCAAAATGTTAATAGCATTTAGCTCTGGGTATTAATGTTTCAGATCTGTTGATACTTTTCATATTTTTCTGTATGGTTTAATTTTGTTTTTAAATGAGAAACATTTTAAAAACCTTTTCTTATTTACTGTTTAGGTAGTTTACTTTTTTCCCTTTCTTTGACCGTTTTGAAACTTCTTACCCCTTTAAAAAATGTGCTATTCTCATCAGTTATTTCTGTTACTTTATTTAAAAAGTTTATTTCGGGAGATTTTACCAAAGAAAAAACTTTAGAATGTTTGTAGTTTCTGATTTTTCATGTTATCGCAGTCTTTATTATGAAAAATTGGTTGTTTGAATTCTTGTTCTTAAAGTTAATTTTTAAACCTCAGGAACTTAGGTATAGTGTTTCAAAGTTATAACTAATTTAATTCCACATGGAACTCACTACTTTGCAATTGTTTATTTTCCACTTCTATTGTACAAGTTAAAAATGACTTAATGATTATAAATAACATATTTCTAGAGGAAGAACTTTTTAAAAAAGTAAGTCTTGGTGCTATGTTGAGATATAGTTGTGAAGTCTTTATTTTTCCTCTAAGAGTTTTCTATGGAGCACTCCTAGATAAATATGAAGTTAAGTAGCAGTGAAGAGGGGGATAGTAAGTAGACACACCATGATGCCTGCAAGCTATTCAGCCCAGTCTTTGCTGGTTTTTGCATCACAAATTAAATGATGAATATGAAAGCTGGTAAAAGGAAAGAAAACACAGAGGACCAACTTTGGGTTGTACACTCTACCACGGATTTTACATGATTGTATTTAGCTTTTACAACAGATCCCTAAGGGATTTATTGTCCCCACTTTCTGGACGAAATCCAATATCCAATATCGGACATGTAGTAAATAATAGGGCCTAGATCTGATTCCAAAATATGGTCCTCTCCAGTTGCTAAGGCTGTGAAATATTTATTTATTTATTTAATTTATAAAGTATAATTAGCATACATTGCTATATTAGTTTCACGTGTACAACATAGTGATTCGACAGTTCTATACATTACTCCGTCTTTGTCACGATAAACGTGGTCACCATCTGTCACCAACATTACAGTGTTATTGATTATATACCCTATGCTATATTTTTCTTTTCTGTGATTTATTGTATAACTGGAAGTTTATACTTCTTAATCCCCTTATCTATTTTATCCATTCCCCCCACTGACCTCCCCTCTGGCAACCACTAGTTTGTTTTCTGTATTTAAGAGTCTGTTTTTTGTTTGTTTGTTTGTTTTGTTTTTAGATTCCATGTATAAGTGAGATCCTTTGGTATTTGTCTTTCTCTGTCTGGTTTATTTCCCTTAGCATAATACCCTTTAGGTCCAAATTGTCACAAATGGCAAGACTTCAATTTTTTTAATTCAGCTGCATAGTATTCCGTTGCATAAAATACCACTTCTTCTCCATACATTCACATTAAGTCCACATTAAGTGGACACTTAAGTTGCTTTTATACCTTAACTATTATGAATAAAGCTGCAATAAACATAGGGGTACACATACCTTTTTGAAATAGGGTTTTCATTTTCTTTGGGTGAATACCCAATAGTGGAATTACTGGATCATTTGGTAATTCTAATTTTAATTTTTTGAAGACCCTCCATACTATTTTCCACAATGGGTGCACCAGTTTGCATTCCTACCAACAGTACACATGGGTTCCTCTTTCTCCACATCCTCACCAACACATATTATTTCTTGCCTTTCTGAAACTATCCATTGTGACAGGATTGAAGTATTATCTCATTGAGGTTTGGATTTGCTTTTCGCTGATGATCAGTGATATTGAGCATCTTTTAATATGCGTATTGGCCATTCATATGTCTTCTTTGGAAAAATGTCTGTCTAGGTTCTATGCCCATTTTAAAACCAGGTTATTTGTTTTTCTGGTATGAGTTATGTGAGTTCTTTATATATTTTGGATATTAATTCCCTATTAGATATACTGTCTGCAAATATCCTCTTCCATTCAGTAGGTTGTGTTTTGTTTTGCTGTGTAGAAGTTTTTATTTTGGGGGCAGTAGTTTCTTATTGCTTTTGTTTCCCTTGTCTGAGGAGACATATCTAGACGAATGTTGCTTAGGCTGATGTCAGATTACTACCTGTGTTTTCTTCTAGGGGTTTTATGGTTTCAGGTCTTACATTTAGGTCTTTAATCCATTTTGAATTTATTTTTGTGTATGGTATAAGGAAGTAGTTCAGTTCCATTCTTTTACATGTAGCTGTCCAGTTAAATACAAATAAATAAATAAATTCATATATTTATTTGCGAGAAAGAGAGAGAGAGAGCGAGCAGGGGGAGGGGCAGAAAGAGAGGCAGAGAGTCCCAATTGGACTGTGTTGAGTGGGGAGCTTGACTGGGGCTCAGTCTCACGACCCTGATATCATGACCTTAGCCAAACCTGGAGTGGGACTCTTAACCAATTGAGCCATCCAGGTGCCCCAATTTTTTTTTTTTTTCTTTTTTTGAGGAGAAGGATGCTTCAGGAACTCACTCAAAGAAAAAGTGTTTTCAGGGCACCTGGGTGGCTCAGTGGGTTAAAGCCTCTGCCTTCGGCTCAGGTCATGATCTCAGGGTCCTGGGATCAAGCCCTGCATCGGGCTCTCGGCTCAGCAGGGAGCCTGCTTCCTCCTCTCTCTCTGCCTGCCTCTCTGCCTGCTTGTGATCTCTCTCTGTGTCAAATAAATAAAAATTTAAAAAAAAAAAGAAGAAAAAGAAAAACCGTTTTCATTTCCACAGCTAGTGAATACCACTTTAAAATTTGCAAATGCATAATTCCCCTTTGGGGCATAAGAGAAGCCTTGAAAGAGCTAGGGATTTTCCCTTTCAACTGTCACAAACTCCTTTTTCTCGGATTGGATCATGAAATTATTTTTTTGTATAACCCCTACTTCATAAATATGCTCATTTGGTTTTTTATAAAAACAGAATATATCTTTCCTTCCTTCAAATTAGTGAAAATATCATTTCACCTCTTTTGCCCCTGAGTTTTTTAGTTTTGGGATGATTTAATCTTATGGCTTTTTTTTTTTTTAAATACATGCTGAATGTTCCTTGCCTTTGTAACTGTCCTTCAATCTTGAATCAGTAAGATGATATTTTGTCTGTAGTCATTAAATTCTTGATATTTCCTATTGTAAGTATAATTCTGGTGTCATATTTCAGCATTATTTCATCAATACTAACTGTTTACTGGAATTTGCATCTATGTTCCTATTTTAAAGAAAAAGAACAGTAGATCCCTTTCTGGGTTAGTTATGAAAAGGAATGAAATGACATGAAAATGCTTCTGTAGAGCTTCCTAAGAGAATCAGCTAATGTTCAAGTCAATACTGAATGAGAATCCCAGGTGTTCTATGCTCTAAAGGAGAAATTTTATAAACTTTAGTAAATTTTAGCTACATTCTTTAAATGAAAGTATTTATGCACATGAAGCTTCTTAACATACCTGTTGGTCTCTGGGCAAATTTGGAAATTGAGAAATACAAAAGCTAGTTTAAAAGTTGACAACACCACAGTCACAATTCTCCAGCCCTAATTCTTTACCTTTGCTATGACAATATTAACATGTTTTCAGATGTTCCAGAACCATAGAATTTCAAGGTGGAAGGAGTTTCAGATATCATCAGTTCAATTCCTTCATTTTGTAAGAAATAGAATTTAGGTTAGAAGGAAGCTTAAGTGGTTTTCCTAGAGCAAAACAGAGTTAAGGCTGAAACACATTTCTCTGTGAACACATTTCTCCAGAGGGGTATTCTGTTGTCTGATCCATTGTCCCTGGGATGTTCTGAATCAGCAGTAAAAATGCATCAGATAAAATGAACAGTTGAGGGGAGCCTGGCTGGTTCTGTCAGTGGAGCATGCAACTCTTGGTTTTGGAGCTGTGAGTTCAAGCCCCATGTTGGATATAGAGGTTACTTAAAAATAAAATCTTCAAAAAAAAGTCTTTAAAAAATGAACAGTGGAGGTCGAAAATTCATTCATATTAGTGTGAAATATTACCCCCCCAGAGGTATAATACCTTATATTCAGTAGACAAAGTTCTTTAGAAAAGTAAGTCTTAAAATCCAAACAAAACATGGTCTTTAGTTAATAATAATATATCAACATTGACTCATTAGTTGTGACAAATGTTATCATAGGTAAGATCTTAACAGCAATACTGGTCATAGGGTCTAAGGAAACCCTCTCTACTATCTGTAACTTTTCTGTAAATCTGAAGCTATTCTAAAATTTCAAATTCATTTAAAAAATAAATTTTGACACTTTATTGAAATATTGCTATGAAATCTTTTTCTTTAGGAGTTTCCCGAGAAAGCACTTTAGATAAATGTGAAGATGAGAAGTAAAGGGAGGCTATATAGGCAAATATTGAAAATGTTCATTTTCTCCTTTCTTCTCTTAAAGGCTATGCAGTCACGATATATGGGCAATAGCATTGGAAATGATTTAAAAATACCAGAGTAAGAGAGTCTTTAAAACATAAATCAAGTAAGTTTTGTGCCATAAAATAGCAAAATATTGACAATTTTTTAATGTTTTAAAAACTGAGATATAATTGATATATAACATATTAGTTTCAGGTGTACAACATAATGACAGTAGTTGGATATATGAAGAATGATTACCACAGTATGCCCAGTACACATCTACTACCACATAGTTACAATTATTTTCTTATGATGAGAACTTTTAAAATATATCCACTTAACCACTTTCAAATATATAATACAGTATTGATAACTATAGAAATTATACTGTACATTATATCCGCAGGACTGGTTTTATAACCAGAAGTTTGTGCCTTTTGACCTCTTTCACACATTTTGCCCACTCCCACCCCGTGTCTCTGGCTATCACCAATCTGTTCACCGTAACTATGAGTTCATTAGTTTGTTTTGTTTGGGTTTTTTATTTTGTTTTTTAGATTACACATATAAATGAGATCTTGTGGTATTTGTCTTTCTTTGACTTATTTCTCTTAGCCTAAGCCTCCAAAAGTCTCTCTGTGTTGTTGCAAGTGGCAAAATACCCTTTTATATATGCAGCTGAATAATATTCCATCGTGTGTGTGGTGTGTGTATTTATTTACCCACTGATGGACAGTTAGGGTCCGTCATAGGGCTTGAACTTATAACACTGAGATCACGACCTGAGCTGAGATCAAGAGGTGGATGCTTAACCAACTGAGCCACCCAGGTGTCCCAGTGTTTTCATTTCTTTGGATAAATACTCAGAAGTGGGATTGCTGGATCATATAATATTTCTATTTTTAATTTTTTGAGGAACTTCCATACTGTTTTCCATAGTGGCCACACTAATTTATGTTTCCACAAACAGTGCAAAAGTTTTCCTTTTTAACACATCCTCACCAACATTTGTTCTCTTTTCTTTTTGATAATAGTCATTCTAACAAGTGTGAAGTGATATCTTATCACAGTGTTGCTTTGTATTTCTCTGATGACTGGTAATGTTGAGCACCTCTTCATGTACTATTGGTCATTTGCATGTCTTCTTTGGAAAAATGTCTACTCAAATCCTCTGTTGATTTTTTAATTGGATTGTTTTGTTTTGATATTGAGTTGTAGGAGTTATTTATATATTTTGGATGTTAAACTCTTATCAGGTATATGGCTTACAAATATTTTCTCCTATTTGGTATGTTCCCTTCTCAGTTTGTTGTTGGTTTCCTTTGCTTTGTAGAAACTTTTTAGTGTGATGTAGTCTCTCTTGTTTATTATTTGCTTTTGATGTCAAATCCGAAATATATCAGCAAGACTGTTGTGAAGGAGGACACTGCCTATGTTTTCTTCTTGGAGTTTTATGGTTTCAGGTATAATTATGTTCAAGTCTTTAATCCATTTTGAGTTAATTTTTGTGTATGGTGTCAGAGAGTGGTCCAGTTTCATTCTTTTGCATGTAGCTGTCCAGTTTTCCCAATGCCATTTTTTAAAGAGACTGTCCTTGACCCCATTGTATCATTTTTTTTTTTTTTTGTCTCGAAAGCATGGAGGTTGGGGATATTTAAAGATAGGATTCCTCCTATGACAATCATTTACTTGTAGAGATTATATCTATGTAGACTATGGTATTTGGGTTATAGATGATATGATCCCCAGGTATGTTTCTTTTCAGTTCCCCCAACCCCTACAATTTAGAAGGACTCCTTCATGTAGTTTGAGACTTTCAGATGGCTCTGGTCATGTGAGAAGGTGGTTAGAGGGATAGGGACACTCCTTGAGCTGCAGGGTTTTGGACTACAAATGTTACCAGGAAACATGGTCCACTTATAAGCCTAGTTGTTGTGCTCTTCATATTCATCTCCACTCCCAGCCCTTCGCAAAGTTATACTCTGAGTAACAACTTGAAAAACATTTTAAATCATAGATTAATGTACATGTAGAATTCAAGTACATCTCAAAGTGAGTATGGGTTTCTTTGTGTACTGCTTTATTACTTTTTGCCAACTAGTATGACTCTCCTGTCTGTGCCAAGTAGTACAACTAGCCCTGTTTGTATATCTTCTCAGACTGATATTTTTTTACTCCCTCATCCCCCAAAGCAAGCTATAGCATTACATGGGTGTTATTTTTTTCATGCAAAATTGTCTGTCAGCATTGACTCCGAAGTCAGCAGCAACTTTTCTCTTCATGTTCTAGCAAAGGAAAATGTGAGCTGAGTAGGTTTGAATTTTCAGTCGCTTGCTCAGAAGCTGTAACTATGATGACTCTTCATCCACACATGTTAGGGCTTGAGAGGCTGAGAACACAACCCAGGCTTTGTCAACATTGTCAGCCAAGTGTGTGTGTATAGCATTCATCATCCACCTCTCTGTACAGCTCTGGACCCACATACCTTTCTTTCTAATTCCAGGTACCCTACCTACTTCCAGACTTACAGAACCATCGGGGATAGGCCTTATTTTCAGACTAAAGTTTACACTTAACTTTAAAGTAGGAGACAAATGATAAATGATTTACCAGTCATACATATGGAAAAGGTAGGATATACATAAAGGAACCAGAATATGATTCACGGGATAATTTATTCCACTATTTAAAAATATTTCTTGAGTACCTGCCGTGTGCTAGACACTGCCCTAAGCACTCAGTAAATGACCAAGTTTGGTTATTTCACATCGGACCTCACAAATACGTATTTGTTCTGATACTTCTATTTGCCCCTCATCCTTCTTTATCCTTGTCTAAGCATCGGGGGCTGAAATGTGCTGACTACATCCGAAGGATGTTTTCATCCTCTGGCCTTCCACTGTGTGGGCCGACGAAATACGTCATTGGGAGATTGGAGGGCGGGAAGAGAGAGGTTGGGTATTTATTCCCAAGCTTCTTCCATAGGGGGAATCGCAATTCCTGTTAGGTCCTTCCACAGTCTTCCCTTCATGCTTTCCTTCAGAATTAGGGGTGGCTTAGGGGTAACAAGTGCAGCCCTTATCCTAGCCCTGCACTCTCTGCCATGCCTTCCCCACTCCCTTCCCTATTGCCTTTAGGAAAAGTCCCTTTATTGGATTCTCAAGTTGAGCCTCTGCTTCCTTCCAGAACACTGGCAAGAGTCTGATGCTGATGATGATTACTGACATAGTAATAATAACTAATACTGAGCATATACCACGGCCCAGGAACTACGACTTTCATGTAGATTACTTGATTATTTCTAAGACCCCAATAAAGTAAATATTATTACCTTAACATTGGCAAGTAAAGAGATTTGGTAATTTCCCCAAGTCTGCACAGTGAATAAAATGTAGAAGCAAGCCCTATGACTTCCAAGTTCATGCTGTGAACGGTCCTAGCTGTCTTTTGTACCCCTTTCTGTGTGCTCCCGCTCTCCACAGACGCTGGCTCTCTGCACGTTGCAGTCCTGTCACCAGCATGCAGCCAGAGCAGGGAAGCTCATTATCCTCTGTTACATCTCCTGTCTAGCAACAGGAACTCTGTGATGTTCCATTCCATCTTGAGATGTGGAAGTGAGAACATACGATTGCTTTTGTTAATTATTGTTTCTGGATTTGAAACACTGGGACACAGAAAACCCTTTAGATCTTTATGACAAATTTAGTTACATGGCAAATCAATAGAGAGAAGGGCTTTTCCCTCTACTAAAATCAGCAAAGTTAGAAGAAGAAATGACCTAATTATAATCCTAAATACAGATTTAGATGGAAAATTGGTACATACTGACTTGCATTTCACAGCCTCAGGTGGCTTTGGTAATTAGCCTGGGGGTGCTAAGTAAGCATAGCCTCCAGGGACAATCTGCTACCAGAGCATACAACATAGTTACCTTCCTCAGTAGAGAATCATCCAAGGTGTCAGTTTCACATATGTTCTTTTCCATCTGACTTCTTGAAAGATATTATAAGTGCTTGTAGGATAGACACACAAAAAAATTGAGCTCCTTATAGGAACACAAGTATACTGGGGAAGAACAGAAGGTGCATTTGCTACATGTTGGTGAAGCTTTGTCTCTTAGACAATTCATAGTTAAGAAAATAATCCAATCTTTAATATAGATTTAATAATAGATTTGGATTCACGTAAGTATATGTGTGTAATTTTTATCCTTGTGAATGTGTCATCACAAGGCACATCTTTTATTTTCTTCTCTCTCTGTTGCTCCCTGTGTGTGTTTGTGTGTGTGTGTGTGTGTGTGTGTGTGTATGTGTGTATTCGTCTAGGTTGAAGCTTCCTGGGAATTCTCTTCATCATATTTCAGGAATCTGGGAGTGTAAGCTCAGATATGTGGCTTTCAGCATCTCTCAAATGGTTCTCTTCATGTTTAATGTGATTCACCAATCATCCCCTGAGTCCCTACAGCAGGCATAGGTGGACATGGAAAGCAAAAGGATAAAGATGTCAGAACCTTAACACTAAAAACTGATTTCACCTATACAATTGTGGGTGATATTTATTGAAAATGAATGCTCTATGGTTAGCTGGGGAATCTCTTGACCCTGCATATTTTCTTAACTTAGTTAAAATGCTGATATCTTCTATGAGATTGATTTTTTTTTTAATTGGAAATTTTAGACAGTGAGTGTTTGGTTAAGGTGGGCCATTCACAGACAAGGTGGTAAAAGCTCTTTAACCCTTTACAGTATCCACGTTAGTCTTTCCTCTCTAAAAGGTAATGGTAACCAGCAAAGCAACTTTCTCCCTCTGGTTAAAACCCCTTCTATGGGATCTTGTCTTCTCCAGGTACCACCTTTTCACTTCTATCCATTATGTTTCTCCACGTGTCTGATGGATAGCTAGGCTTTCCCTCTTCATGTCTTAATTAGAGATGAATGAATGAAAAATACTATAGGGACTGGCAAGCCTTGACTTCTTTTTCTCTTCTTTTTTTCTTATTTTCGCTGTTTGCTGCTTTTGAGGGCCACAGTCTCCAAGTTTACACACCCAAGTTGCAGTAGGAGGTAATTTCTAAATAAAATCAACATTAGACCTTTGACTTTCCAGTAAGTTATTTTCCATGTTTGCTGGTGCTTTTCCCTTTGGCTGCCTTGTCTTCATGTACAGTGTAGGTTTGATTTCTAAGGTTCGTATTGGAAGTTACTCCTTTGGGTTTTTTCCTTGGCATTTTCAAAGGCAGGAAAGAATTTCTCACCTCTGGAGTTCTACTCTGCTGCAGGTAAAGAATTTAACAGCTATGGGGGTGATAATTAGAGCCAGTAATAACTTGACTGACCTACTCTAGGTACTAACTTGTACAGTAGATTTCTCTTTCATGTTGTAAGATGGTTACTTAACTCTACACATGTGTTACAGCCCCCAGTGTTATAGGAGGAGTTGGGGATCTTTGGGCTTAGAGATGTGAAGCAGCAGAATTCATAGAGAAGACACCAGGGAGTACCTTGGAACTAGGTTCCACCAGCCCAGGCCAGAAGCCTCAGGACCTTCCTCAGTTTCTCTCTTTCTCTTACTCTGAGATTCAATGTCACCTCTGAAGTGACCGTGGAATGTGACTTCCTTTTCCATCCCTACATTTACCATTAATACAGGTCTTATCTTTTCCCACTTAGTTTAATTATTGCACAGGCTGATCAGCCTACCACTTTCTGTCCCAAAGAGCAGAGACGTTTTCTAAAATACAAATATCGCCATGTATCCAACTGTGGCCCAAGTTGCACCCATGCTAGGATACCCAGACACATATCTTAAAGTTCTTCTGTTGCTTCCCATATTCTAATAAAGCATAGACCCTCTATGGCAGTATCTCTTCACCTGTTTTTTTACCCAGACACACCTGAGGGAAGTGGCATATTCACAGTACTGATGGCTGAGGGGAAAAGAGGGAGAAGAAGCATGAGGTAAAACTAGGATATGTGTGTAAAAATCCACAGTGTAATTTTGATATAACTCCTAATGGAGAGGGAGGGAGATGACATGCGTAAGGCACCAGAAAGAGAGAGACACTCAAGTTGGTTCATTAAAGCTCTAATCACACCAGACAAAAATCTCCTTTTTCAAAAATATCTTCCTAAGTACTAAAAAGAAATTAAAACTCATTAACCTTTTGTAGGCCTTTTGCGAGCTTGTCCTGGCTTACCATTCAAGCTTCACACTTGGGTTCCCTTCTCCAACTATGTGAAACTCACAGAGGTATCTCAAGCACCACCTTCTCTTCTCTGCTCATGCTCCTAGCATTCACACTTACTTTTCTTGGCACCTATAGTGCTCATCCCTTTTTCTGGTTAATTTTTCTGGTTAATTCTCATCTATCCTTTTGGTTTGCTTGGAGTATTCCTGTTATAAACTGGTACTTCCCCATACCTTAGCACTTACCACACTACAGTAATTGCCCTGCAATTTGATGGTCTCAGCCTCCACACTCCAAGTAACGTATCTCTCTTGCTTATTGTGGATTCCTGGGCATTCAGCCCACCACCTAGTTCATAATGGGTGCTTTATACCTGCTTCTTATATGAGATAATGGGGAGAACAGCAGAGCAATAAGGAGGATACAAGAAGCCCAGCGTTATCTACAGGACATGTTTCTGATCCTGTCCTAGCTTCTTTTCTCACAGGAGTCCTGGGCTCTGACTCAGTCTGCATCTTGTCTTTGCCATGTTGCATCTCTGAGGGCTGGTTTGATTCTGAAGGCAGTTTGTGTTTGCTCTCTAGTTCTTTTACTTCTATGTGAGAAGCACTGTTTTACTTCTCTGACATTCAGGAATGAATCTACTAGGTATTTTGCTTCTTGTTTTTCTCATGAGGTTTGGCTTTCCGGCATGCACTCCTACAATCTGTCATGGGAAGAGCATGCTCCTTGTATTATTGCCCTTTCAGCCTGTGCCTCAAGATGGAGACTTATGGAATAGATCAAACCCCAACTGTAGCCTCAATCAGAACCACCCAAATGAGCTGCAGACCTGAGAGTCAGCAAAGAGATGTCTGTTGTTGTTGGCCACTGAGATATTTGTTGTTTATTACTTGACATAGTTGTAAGCAATAGATGACTAACGTGCCATCTGAATGTAGGGTGTGATGGGCTGTCATTGACACGAAAGTAAAACACCTCCTTAGGCATATAAAAACTGTGGATTGTCTCACTCATCACCCATTCCAACCTCATTTTAGTATTATAGAGTCTGGGAGATCTAAAAATTACATTTTCCAGATTCTCTCTCTCTTTTTTAAAAAAAGATTTTATTTATTATCTGACAGAGAGACAGTGAGAGAGGGAACACAAGAAGGGGGAGTGGGATAGGGAGAAACAGGCTCCCCGCTGAGCAGGGAGCCCAACATGGGGCTCAATCCCAGGACCCTGGGATCATGACCTGAGCCAAAGGCGGATGCTTAATGACTGAACCACCCAGGCACCCCACATTTTCCAGATTCTGGAAATCACAGCTAAGGTTTAAAATATAATTTAGGTTCCATCAATCAGGTGAAGCTGTGTGAAACTTGAACTTAGAACTAAGATGAGGCAAGGCATCCATTTTTGTTGGTGCAGTTCCTAGTAGATCATGGTGGAAATGTCCAAACTGGTGACTGTTTGCATAGGAGATGGCAGAGTTGCTTACTGTGGTTGGGGGCCTGGGTGTTTTAGTTGGATCCTCTGTCTACTCTGCTTCTCCAATCTCTCAGTGTTTTTGTGAACCACCTGAAATTGTAGTATAAATTCCTTTCTGCTTAAGTTAGAGTGGTTTCTGTTTCAGCTACAAAAATCTAATAAAATCATACAGTAGGAATTTCAAACTATAAGCTCATAAAAATCATACAGTAAGAATTTCAAACTAAAAATTGAGGCTGATTCATCACAGGCTCTCAGTCACCTATGGGATAAAGGCCAACCTTGGCCTGATACAGAAGCTCCCTCACAACCTGGCCTCAACCTACTTTTCCAAACTCTTTTCTTACATCCTTTCTCATCTGTCATAAGCACCAGCTGTACTGAGTTGTTAGACATGCCCAGAGCACAACATGCCTTTTCTGAGCCTTTGACGTACTCTTGTCTCTACCTGCAATTTATTTTTCATTCTTTGGTTCATTTATTCAGCAAATGTTTATTGACAATCCACACTACACCAGGCCCTGTGCAAGGCACTGGAAGTACAAAGATGAGTAAACAAGGCTCCTGTATGCAAGGAACTCATAGTCTAGAGTGAGAGACCAACATATAAATAAATAACTATAATGATTCCTATTAAGTGTTAGAATGTGAGTTTGAAAAGGGCTCTGGGGCAGTGGAAGAAAAGAGGGACTCTTCCTGAAGACTTGATATAAGTGTCCCAGAGAAGGCAATCTGGAGCTACATATTATAATGTGAGTAGTATGGGAAATTGAGCACAACACATTCTAGAAAATGATAAGGATCAACTCAGACATCTACAGTAGGGGAATGAAACAAAATGAAGTTGGATTCTAATTGCAAGTCACTTAAAAAAAAAAAGATTTATTTATTTATTTGGCTAAGGGAGACACTGTGAGAGAGGGAACACAGGCAGGGGGAGTGAGAGAGGAGAAGCAGGTTTCCACCGAGCAGGGAGCCCAATGTGGGGCTCCATCCCAGGACCCTGGGATCTTGACCTGAGCCGAAGGCACAGGCTTAACGACTGAGCCACTCAGGGGCTCCTGCAAGTCACTTTTAAAGCAATACTGTAGGTTCTGGTAAGCAATGGAGAGTCCATAGAGGTTTTTCTATAAGGGAGTAATCTGGTTAAATTACACTGGCAGGCTACCTCTGGTGGCCATATGGAAGGACCAGAGGGGAGGAGACAGATAACTAAGATGGAATTCAGGAGGTGCTTACAACACAGTGAGACTTGGATTTAATGCAGGAGCAGTCAGAGGTAGAGAGAAAGGGGTCAGCTGTCACAAATGTGTTCTTGGGAGAGAATGTAGAGGGCCTGATGAACAGTTAGATCTGGGCAATAAGAAGAGAGAGAAGCTGGAGTACCTGAATTTCCAGCTTTGATTATTGGCTAGATGCATACAAGTATTGGTAGCACTCAATAGATATAGATAAAATGTCTGCAATTGGTTTCACACACCAACACAGAAGATATAAAGAAAGAATCAAGGAGGATTTTGCATGCACACACATGTATGTGTTGGAGTTGGGGGCAGAAAAGATGATGCTCTAAAGTGTTTCCAGTAGATAGGAAGAGCTCTGGGGAGAGTTCAGAACAGAAGTTATTTGTTGTATTTGGGTATTGTCCTCATACAGGAGGATGAGAGTGGGTAAGATTGTCCAGGCATAGTGTGTAGAGTGAGAAGAAAGGTGGTCTGGGATAAATGTTTGGAAATACCAACAGATTACAAAAGAGTGGAAAGAGGGCTCAGAGGAAATGGAAAGAATCCAAGGGGGAAAGACATTTTAAGGGGGAAGAATCTAGGAAGATTGCAGAGTTGGTGGATCTTAAGCTCTCCTTATTCCCATGAACACACCTATGTAACAGCCAAATCAGTGCAGCTAACTCAGAAAATGACCAAAGATGGGGAGAACAAACTTTCCATAGTTAATTGTAGAGAAGAGACCACATTGCAAAGGTTAAGAGGGGTGGAGATGTTGTCAGGAACCAACTTCCTGGTGAGACAAGCACAGAGAAGGGAGAGGAGCAGACCCCACACCAGGCACCAGGAATCTGCATTGGGAAAACAAGTCCCTATAGCCTCTGGCTTTGAAAACCACCAGGCTTAACTCCCCAAGTTGTTAAATTAGTGGTGCTTAACTCCTGGTACTTTAAAAATTAGCAGGCTTATCTCTGAAAGAGCCAAAGGGTGATACAACTGAGACCCTGACCTTAAAGGGACAGCATAATAAACAACTTCACAGAGATAAGGCGTAGAATCAGCAATTTGAACAACTGCCTGGGCTATATGTGAAAGAGATTTGTTTACCATCTCAAAACATGTGCAAGAGGAGCAGGGATCTTTAGGAGACATCTCCAAGAAAAAAAGACATGGCAGGTGCCATTTATTTCCTGTCCCACCCCCACCCCAGACTAAATGGCTGGACACTTTCAGGAATCAGTGTGAACACTTTCCACCTATCTTGCTAACACCACACGACCTGCCCACCCTGGTTTCCTGCAGATCCATCCACCAACTCACCCAACTTGGCAGACATCCCTACAAAGCGGTTTCTGTTGCCCACACATCCTGTAAGCAACCCCAGCTGAGACTGGGGCCAGGCATCTGATCTGGTTGCCAGTCCTGCCTAACACTGAATGCCTCTTAGGGGACAATGCAAGGAGAGTGTCCTGCAGGTGGGTGTGACCACAGCCCCAGCAGATGGACTGAGGGCAGTTATCTGGTCTGTGTGCACTACCCAACTATTAGCCCATGGGAGCCCCAGACCAGATCCTTAACTGCACAGGGAACACGCCTTGCCCCACCCATGTGTCCACATAGGCAAAGTGGGTCATTGCAGCCAACTGGATGGAAAGCATACAGGGCTCAGTCATAACAGTAGGGTGCACACAAGCCACATAGAAAATATCCCTGAAGCACCTGGTTCTGGTGAATAGGGCACATTACACCACAGGACCTCCTCTTTATTAGACCATTATTTCAAGATCAAGAGATGTAGCTGACTTTTGCAGTACACAGAAACAGTCATAGAGAGTTAGACAAAATGAAGAGACAGAGAAATATGTCCCAAATGAAAGAACAAGACAAAACCACAGCAAAATAAATGAAATGGAGATAAACAATATGCATGATAAAGAATTCAAAGTAATACACTTGAGAAAGGAGCAGAGGACCTCAGTGAAAGAGAAGACATAAGCCAATTAGGAATGTGGAATTCAACAACAAATTAAAAATACATTAGAGGGAATAAATAGCAATTATAGGCGGCAGAAAAATGGAACAGCAACCTGGAAGACAGCATGATGGAGAGCAACCAAGCTGAACAGCAAAAAGGAAAAAGAATAATAAAAAGTTGAGGGAAATTGGAAGGGGAGGTGAACCATGAGAAACTATGGACTCTGAAAAACAATCTGAGGGTTTTGAAGGGGGGCGGTGGGAGGTTGGGGGAACCAGGTGGTGAGTATTAGAGAGGGCATGGATTGCATGGAGCACTGG
Organism: Lontra canadensis; assembly: GCF_010015895.1. Lineage (NCBI taxonomy): Eukaryota > Metazoa > Chordata > Mammalia > Carnivora > Mustelidae > Lontra > Lontra canadensis. The sequence continues at coordinate 30,293,569 of NW_022631003.1, read as the reverse complement.
GTGTAGTGCAAAAACAATGAATACTGTTATGCTGAAAAGAAATGAAAACATTAAAAAAAATTAGACTAGATTAAGGGAACTAGAAACATCATTAAGTGTAAAAACATTCATGCTACAGGGATCCCAGAAGAGGAAGAGAGAGAAAAGGGGACAGAACATTTATTTGAAGAAATAATAACTTAAAACTTACCCAATCTGGAGAAGGAAACTAATGTCCAGATCTAGGATGCACAGAGAGCCCTCAACAAAATCAGCCACAGCAAGACACAGAGCAATTAAAATGTTGAAAAGTGGTGATAAAGAGGCAATTTTAAAAGCAGGGAGAGAAAATAAAATAGTTACAAGGGAAATCCCATAAATCTATCAGTTGAGTTTTTAGTAGAAAATTTGCAGGCCAGGAGGGTCCTGATATATTCGAAGTACTGAAAGGGAAAAAAAAGCCTGCAACCAAGAATACTCTACCCAGCAAGGGTATCATTCAGAATAGAAGGAGAGATAGAGAATTTCCCAAACAAAAGTTAAAGGACTACATGACCACTAAGCTAGCCCTACAAGAAATGTTGAAGGGGATTCTTTAAATGGAGAGGAAAGACCATAAGGAGGAGCAAGAAAAGTGAGAAGCGCAAAAGCAGTAAAATTAATTGTGTCTATAAAAATCAGTTGGTGGGGGCACCTGGGTGGCTCAGCGGGTTAAAGCCTCTGCTTTTGGCTCAGGTCATGATCTCAGGGTCCTGAGATCAAGCCCTGCATCAGGCTCTCTGCTTGGCGGTGAGTCTGCTTCCCCCTCTCCCCCTCTCTGCCTGCCTCTCTGCCTGCTTGTGATCTATGTCTGTCAAATAAATAAATAAAATCCTTAAAAAAATCAGTTAGGGGATTAAAAAATAAAAGGATGTAAAAATGATACCATACATCTAAAACATGGGGGAAGAGAGGAGTAAAGAGTGGGTTCAAACTAAGCAACCATCAACTTAATATAGACTGCTATATGCATAAGATCTTATATATGGACCTAGTGGGAACCACAAATCAAAACACCTGTGGCAGAAGAGAAAAGAAGCCAAGTATATCACTAAAGAAAGACATCAAACCATAAGGGAAGAGAGCAAGAGAAGAAGAGAAGAACTATAAAAACAATAGTAAAGCAAGTAGCAAAATGGCAATAAATACATATCTATCAATAATTACTTTGAATGTAAGTGGACTAAAGGCTCCAGTCAAAAGATGTAGTGTGACTAAATGGATAAAAAAGCAAGACTCGTGTATATACTGCCTAGAAGAGACTCATTTCAGATCTAAAGACACATGCAGATTGAAAGCAAAGGAATAGAAAAATATTTGCCATGCAAGTGGAAGAGAAAAGAAAGCTGGGGTGGCAATACTTATATCAGACAAAATAGACTGTAAAACAAAGACTAACAACACACAAAGACATTACATTATGATATAAGGAACAGTCCAATAAGAAGATATAACAATTATGAATATCTATGCACCTAAGATACAGCACCCAAATATATAAAGCAGCTATTAACAGACATAAAGGAATTGATAGTAATACAATAATAGTGGGGGACTTTAAAATCCCACTTACATCAATAAATAGATTATCCAAACAGAAAAGGCAACAGTGACTTTGAATGACACATTGGACTAGATGGACTTAACAGATACATTCAGAAGATTCCATCCAAAAACAGTGGAATACACATTCTTTTCAAGTGCACATGGAACATTCTCCATAACGTCACATGTTAAGTTATAAAACAAGTCTCAGTAAATTTTAAAAGATTGAAATCTTATCATGCATATTTTCTGACAGTAACAGTATGAAACTAGAAATCAATCACAAGAAAAAATCTGGAAAGAACATAAATACATGGAAGTTAAAAAATATGCTATCAAACAATGAGTGGGTAATCAAGAAATACAAGAGGAAATTTAAAAAATACACGGATGAATGGATGAAAATAAAATCAAAACTGTCCAAAATCTTTGAGATGCAGCAAAAACTGTTCTAAGAAGGAAGATTATAGTAATATAGGCCATCTCAAGAGACAAGGAAAATCTCAAGCAACCTAACTTAACACATAAAGAAGACCAAACAAAGCCCCAAGCCAGTAGGAGAAAGGAAATAATAGAGATTCAAGCAGAAATAAATGAAATAGAGACTAAGAAACAAACAGATCAGTGAAACCAGGAGCTGATTTTTTGGAAGGATGAACAAAATTGATACACATTTAGCCAGATTCATTTTTTAAAAAGACTCAACATCAGAAATGATAGAGCAAGGTATAATAGCCATCACCACAGAAACACAAAGTATTTTAAGAGAACTAAGAACAACCAAGAAGAAATGTATAAACTCCTGGAAACATATACCCCTCCCAAAACGAATCATGAAGAAATAGAAAATGTGAAAGGACTGATTACTAGTCATAAAATGAATGAGTAATCAAAAACTCCCATGGGGCGCCTGGGTGGCTCAGTCGTTAAGCAGCTGCCTTTGGCTCAGGTCATGATCCCAGGGTATTGGGATCCAGTCCTGCATCAGGCTCCCTGCTAAGCAGGGAGCCTGCTTCTCCCTCTCCCACTTCCACTGCTTGTGTTCCCTCTCTCACTGTGTTTCTCTCTGTCAAATAAATAAAATTAAAAGACAACCCAAAAACTCCCAACAAACAGAAGTCCAGGACCAGATGGCTTCACAGGTGAATTCTACCCAAAATTTAAAGAAGAGTTCATACTGATTCTTAAACTATTTGAAAAAACAGAATAGGAAGGAAAACTTCCAAACTCATTCTATGAAGCCAGCAGTACATTGTTACCAAACCCAGATAAAGACACTACAAAAAAAGAAAATTATAGGACAATGTCTTTGATGAACATGGATGCAAAAATCCTCAACAAAATGTTAGCAAGCCAAATCCAACAACATGTTAAAAATCATTCACTGTGATCAAGTGAGACTTATTCCAGGATACACTGGTGGTTCAGTATTTGCAAATCAATCAACATGATACATCACATCAACAGGAAAAAGGATAAAAAAAATTTTCAAAAGATGCAGAAGAAGCATTTGATAAAGTACAACATCCTTTCATGAGAAAAACTCTCAACAAAGTAAGTTAAGAGGGAACATACCTCAACAAAATAAAGGCCATATATAAAGAACCCACATCTAATATTCTCAATGGTGAAAAGCTAAGAGCATTTCCTCTAAGATCAGAAACAAGACCAGGAAGTCCAATCTTGCCACTTTCATTCAACATAGTACTGGAAGTCCTAGCCACAGCAATCAGATGAGAAAAATAAATAAAAGTCATCGAAATTGGAAAGGAAAAACAAAACTGTCACTATTTGTAGATGACATGGTACTATATATAGAAAACTCAAAAGACTCCACCAAAAATTAGTAGAACTGATAAGTGAATTAAGTTGCAGGATACAAAATCAATATACAGAAATCTGTTGTATTCCTATACACTAATAATGAAATACCAGAAAGAGAATTAAGAAAACAATCCCGTTTATAGTTGCACTGAAAATAATTAAATACCTGTGAATAAACTTAACCATGGAGGTGAGAGACCTGTACTCTGAAAACTATAAAGCATTGATGAAATACATACATTCAGTTAAAGATGACACAAATGGAAATATTGTCCATGCTCATTGGATTGGAAGAATTAATATTGTTAAAATGGTCATACTATCCAAAGCAATGTACAGATTTAAAGCAATCCTTATAAAAATACAAACAACATATTTCACAGAACTAGAACACACAATCCTAAAATTTGCCTGGAACCACAAAAGACCCCTACTAACCAAAGAAACCTTGAAAGAGAACAGAACTGGAGGTATGTATCATAGTCTTAGATTTAAACATATACTGCAAAGTTGTAGCAATCAAGAATATGGTACTGGCACAAAAATAAACACATAGATCAGGAGAACAGAATAGGCAGCCCAGAAACAACCCCATTGGCTAATATTAAAAAAGAATAGAGTACATTAACATAGTATTACCATATGATCCAGGAATTCCATTATTTCATATTTATTCAAAAGAAATGAAAACAGTAATTTGAAAAGATATATATGCCCTTATGTTTATTGCAACATTCTTTATAAAAGCCAAGATATGGAAGCAACCCAAGTGTCTATCCATAAATGAATAGATTAAGAAGATGTGGTGGATTTATACAATGAAATATTACTTGGCCATAAAAAAGAATGAGATCTTCCCATTTACAACAATATAGATGGATAAAGTTAGTTATCCTTCCTCTTTTCTGTATTGGTAACTTCTCCCATTCTAAATAAGACACACAATGGTGTTTAGAAAGAACATGGGTTTTGGAGTCATTGTTAGTTTGACTTGGGAGTCAGTTGGCCCAGGTTTCAAACTTTAGATCTATTACCTACATCCTGAGTGACTTCTAGGCAACAGTGTCTTTCTATTGAAAAAAGGAAATAGATATGCCCAATTTACGTAGTTGTGAAACAGAAAGCCTTCTAGCACAATGCTAGTTATATAAAACTCTGGCCAAGTGCTCTACAAACAGTGTGTCTATACTGAGTGATGGTGCTAACAGAGGTGGTGGTGATGGGAACAGCTTTTCTGTTACTTCCTTTCTCTCCATTCTCTCCTAAAAAAAAAAAACTTCCTTTTATCCCTAGGCTCCCTAGAAGAACTACCCCAACTCTCCTATTCTCACCTGGACCCCAAAGTATTAAATATTAATGTATTATAACCCTCTTCTCTCCAACTCTCAGATCCTACTCATTCCTCTAACATAAAACTAGAATGAAGTTGCTCTTGCCAAGGGGGCAAGGATCTCCAGATTTTCAAGCCACTGAACAATTTATAGTTCTTACTCTGCAGCAGTAAGAACTTCTTGGCCCTATAGATGCCTCCTTCCCCCCACCCCAAATGCTAATCTGGTCTCACTGTATCCTTCCTTAAATCCCCTCAGTGGTTCATCACTGCCTTCACCCCACATGAGGGTCCTGCATAGCCTCTCAGTCATGACTCATACCCTTACTTTCTCCATGCCAACCACACTGATTTTTCTTTTAAATTTTATTTATTTACTTATTTATTTATTTATTTATTTATTTATTTATTTATTTATTTATTTGACAAAGAGAGAGAGCACAAGCAGGGGAAGCTTCAGAGGGAGAGGGAGAAGCAGGCTCCCATTGAGCAGGGACCCAGACGGGCCCAATCCTAGGACCCTGGAATCGTTACCTGAGCTGAAGGCAGACTGACTGAGCTACCTAGGCACCCCTGATTTTTTTCTTTTAAAAAGATAAACAAATAAATAAACTTGCCACAGGACCTTTGCACATTTGATTTTCTCTACTTGGAAGACCTTTCCTTTTCCTCTTCACCATAAAAAGCTTCTGGCCTTTCAAATTTCATCTCTCACATTATTTTTTTTTTCAGAGAAGCCCTCTTCAGCCATCTTATTGGGTCAAATATCCCCATGCTAGGTTTTCACATTATCAAGTACCTTTCCTTTATAGCTCTTACCATAGGCAATTTTTGCCCCTGTCTCCCACTAGACTGTCATCTCTGGAAAGAGAAGGACCAAGACTATTTCTGTTCATTGTTATCTTACCCCCAGCAACTAGCATGTTGCTTAGCACATGGTAGGTGATCAATAAATATTTGTTTAATAAATGAATGGTTTCATAAATGAACAAGGCTTTATTAGTTGCCAACCATATTATATGCCAGATTCTTTAATTAAATAGGAATAATATCAGATGATTTATAATGTCCCTTCAAACTTTTTGTCTATTTTTTGCATGAGGAAAAATTCATTTTAGACTGTCACTTCTTCATGCCAATAGGGCTTCTTGTGCCAAGAGAGTATGCCATTTATTTTAGCCCTTGAATGTTAACTCATACTATTAACCTAGTTATGCAATTCTAGGCAACAAAGATAGGGTTTGACTTAGACAGACAAAGAAAAAGGATCCTTAAGTTAAATTCAGAAAAAAATAAGCCACTGGGTAGTCAGTTAAGTGTCTGCCTTCAGCTCAGATCATGCTTTCCAGGTCCTGGGATTGAGCCCCATGTTGGGCTCCCTGCTCAGTGGGGAGTCTGCTTCTCTTTTTCTCTCTCCCTCTGCCCCTCACCCCTGTTCGTTCTTTCTCTTTCTTGCAAATAAATAAAATCTTAAAAAAAAAAAAAGAAAAAAATGTAAAAGAATAGTTTATAAAAGTAGATAATTAGTTTCTTTGAAGAGGCACTCCAGCGACTTGGAATACTTTAACAATAAGAAATACATGGCATGATATGAATTTAACTGTCATGAAACAAAATAGAATACATTATAGCAAGTACACCATGACCAACAACAGCAGATTTGTTTTCACTGTTGGAAACCTTGAAATCATGAATGGATCTATGAATCAATAGCCCCACTTTTTCTTAAAGGCACAAGAGAATATTTTTAGAATATGTCTTGATAGGACAATTTTTTAGGGGGGAAGGGCAGTGGGAGAGGAAGAGAGAGAATCCTAAATAGGCTCCATGCCCAGCACGGGGCCTGATGGAGGGCTCCATCTCACAACCCTTAGATCATGAACTGAACCAAAGTCAAGAGATGCTTAACCGACTGAGCCACACAGGCGCCCCTTGATAGGCCATTTCTGAAAATTACAGATACACATATTAACAACTCCCTTAGTCTGTGAAGAAGTGTCTCTTTTATTCTTTATAGGATCCCGAAAACATATAGTACAGTGGAAATGTGTATGTGGGGGCTTAATAAACCTCATCATCTTTTGAGCTTCCTGCAGCCCATTCTGCTTTTAAAGGGATGGATCAGTATCCCTTTAGGTATTCGGTACTTAAAGGTATTGTTACTGAACCTAACATAAAGTAATATGTGACCTTGAATTCCTTATTACATGTCTCTGTGTCTTTCCACTTCATCCCAGAATTTTGTATGCTGCCCAGACCCTATTTCTCTTGATTGATGAGTTTGCAGCTTTTCACAATAGTATTTTGGAGTAAATCAGTTGTAGCTCCCAGTTATGAAAATTAATACTGGCCTCTCTTTTTCTTTAAGTAACAAAAATTTTTCATCTTAGGTGTTATAATTTTAAAGATAATTATAGTTTTAATCCTCGATTTTTAAAAAACCATATACGGTCTTTTTCACTTTCTACTTTTCTTATAATCTTAATGTTTTTAGTCTCTGCTGGAGCTACCTTCTTATAATATCCATATAAAATGTCCCATGGGAAGATGTGTCTTTCTTAAGGATCCTGAGGATGCCCAAGGTGAGAGTTAGAGAATGGGGTAGGTGTTTCCAGCAAGGGAATGAGAGGTTCCCAGTCCCCACACCATGTGAACATACAATCCTCCTCATGACTTTAGCTCTGACTGCTTCTCTCTGTGCATACAGCTCTGCCCTGTCATTTTCCGAAGCCCAGTACAGCAAAGTTGCCCTTGGGAATCTAGAGTGGGGATAACAGCAGGGCATCGGGGGGATGACTTTTCCTTAGGCCCCACTACCTCCATTCAGTCAGACACCCTTGTTCTACCAAGATAATTTCTACAACCTCCTTATCTGCTGTGAGGTCTTCAGGTCTCTGATCCAGTCTCTCAAAAGGTAACATCTGAAAACTCTAAGTCCCTGTTACCACACAAAAGGGAGAGGTTCAACTCTGGCCTTCTTCCTCAGTTCTGGGCCAAACTTGACATATCTAAGGAGGCCGGTTAACAAGCTCCTCCAAAGGCAAACACAGAATTGATAGGTTTGGAAAAATTGGGGGCAGTATTCCTCTGTGTAGGCCAAATCTGATTTGTAAACAGGCGCCCATATCTGCCACACATGCTCTCCTGTTCCTGCCAAGAATTCCTCAAGGAAGGAATCCTGGTTTCTTTTTTCTTTTACATTAAAATGGCACTGATGGTATTATTATCATGTTGCTATCAATAACCTAAAAATACAAAATCTTGTGGAATACTGATTTGACATGTTAAAATTAAAAATAGAAATTTTCTTACAACGAAATTTCTTTTCCATCTTGAGTCTGAACGCTTCTGCTAAAGTATATGGTACTCCTGATGCTTGCCAGCAGGGCTTTTCAATCTTTTTGGTATTACATCTCTGTTTTTTATTTATAAATAGAAATATCTGAAATATGTGAAACTATATACCAGGCACATGGAAATAGAAATGAAATGCATTATCTCATGGGACCCTCGGAATGGTGGAGGAGAGAGAATAAATGTTAAACCACATTCTTTAGCCTTAAGAAGAGAAATCTAGGTCAGAAATATAAAAAAAATATATTGACAGACCATGCCTTTGGAGTGAGAAAGATCTGGGGTCCAGTATCTGTTCTGTCTGTAATTAGCTGGGCAAGTCACCTTGGACAAACCTCTCTGTACCTACCTGTTTCCTCATTTATAAAAAAGGGATTTTAATACTGCTGAGAGTTATAATGAGGATTAAATATACTAGGAATGTGTCTGGTATGTGACAAGTGTTTCATAAATGCCATGATCCTTCCGTTCTCCCTTTCTCTCTTCTTCCTTCCAAGGTGGGGTGTGATAGCAGTTCCAAAACACAGAATTCTATAACTTAGAATCTCTTATAATTAAGATGAGTAAAATTTTTTTATAGAAAGGGGTATATACACACATATACATATATATGATTTTTTAATAGAGGATAAAGTAATTTAAAATGTTTTCTGTTTAAGGAGTGGGAAAGAATATAGTGAAAAAGAAAGAGAAACCAGGCTTTGAATATCCTCGTTTTATTTATTTGACTTTGAAACTGTGAAAATATTTTATATACTTATAAAACAAGATTAAGTTTAAAAATTGCATAGAATCCTAGCCTTTTTTTAGCATGTCATTTACAGCTAGAAATAAATCGTGGTAGCACAGATCAAAGCTGAATCTATGCAAAGGAGAGAATATGCTGCTATTGTCTGAGTTTTTTTGTTTTTTCATTCACATTTTCTTTGCTTTGCTGGGTAGTGTTTGGTTTATTTAGTTGTACTTCATAAGTGAATTTACTCACTTGTTTCCTTCTTTTAGATCACCCTGTATCATATAAATCTAAAAAGAAAAATAATTTAAAAAATGAAAAACAATCCTTAACCGGGAAGAGGAAATGAAACAAAATTAACCTTACTGTGTTATCAGTTGTTGGCAGAAAGGAACTATAGTAAGTGAATTTAAACCTGGTAATTGGACAATACATCCATAGTGGGATATAGCCTAAGCAGAGGAGAGAACAACATTTTTTGTAAATAGTTTGCAAAGAGTCATTCACCTGAGACTATTGTGTGTGTATTGTGGGACAAAGCAAATGAATAATTGTATGACATTCTGAATAAAATTCCAGGATTCTCAGCTTCAGAGATATAAGAGATTAAGTAAAAATACTTACAAATTTAAATTAGAAATATCAGTTGAATTCATGAGGAATTTTATCTTCAAAGATTTTTTCCAACTTTGTCCACTTACGAGGCCTAGAAACAGTAGCTAACCTATTAGCAATGGACACCTTTAGTGCCCAGATTGTTGTTTTTAAATATCATTTCCCACTAAAAGGAACATTGGCCCTTTGTAGAAATGTCTGAATTCAAGTCTGGGGTGGGTGATGTATAAGACAAGCCTAGAATATCTTGTTATATCAGAAAGAAAGGAAGTAAGTCATGGGACAAAAAATATATACAAAGATTTGGTCATTGTATCTGGTTCCTGGCACAAACCTAAAACCTTTGCAATTTCTTGATAGGAGTGTTTTTTGTTATTTGTAGTAAGTTCCTTTCAACCACAGCAGAGTTTATGCTAATGAGTTTATGCTAATGACTCTTTATGGCTCCTTAATAGAACTGGGATGGTGGCTGATTGCCAGAGGAACAGAGCACAAGACTAGACGGTTGGCACTTTCAACCCCACTTCCTTCTGACCTCCAAGGAGAGGAAAGTGGCTGGAGGTTGTGCTTTCTTCAAGGGCTAATGATTTAATCAGAGTTGCCCACGTAATGAAACATAGATGGAAACGGAAAGAATGAGGATGAAGGAGCTACTGGCTTGGGAGGATGGCGTGCTCATGGAGGGCTTGGAAGCTCTGTGCCCTTCCCCCGTGCCCTATTCATCTCTTTATTTGGTCATTCATTTGTATCTGGCTGATAATAAGTTATTATTGTACATACAGTGCTTTCCTTGTTCTGTGAGTCATTCTAGCAAATTTTTGAACCTGATGGTGTAGAGGGGGAGGTCATAGGAACCCCTGAATAAATAGTCAGCTGGACAGAAATTTTGACAGTCTGGGCACCCCATTTGTAGCTGGCATTTGAAATGGGAGCAATCTTCTGGGATTGAGCTCTTAACCTGTGGTGTCTGTACTAGCTGTGGGTAGTGTCAGAATTGATTAGAATTATAGGACACTCAGTTGGTGCCAGATAGTTGGAGAATAGTTGCTTGGAAAAGCAAAGAGAAGCTGTCAACTCAGGGGCTACATTGAAGAGATTGCTACTAGATAGATTTGGTAATTTAAGTATTAATGAGAATAATGACTGCAAGTATGCTGAACTCTTAGTTCATAATCATCATAGAAAAAAATTACTCCTCATTGGAGGATGCTAGAAAACCACCCCATTATTTTAAAAACTATTTAAAAACTATTTTAAAAATCGAGCATTTATCTGGACTTCCCTATGTAAATTGTATTACTATATAACCAAATAGAAGCATTGGAATTAATAAATGAAGAAGTGATAGAATTAGAGTATCCCTACAATGTAACTTCCAATGAATTAGTAGATCTAAGCATTCATTCCACATCACAGGAGGCTAACATCACAAAAAGAGAGACACTCAGAAATTATATAATTCTTAGGGGAAGAACTTAGCACCACTTACAAAATATTCTTGCCCAAAGACTTAAAGACCTGATCAGGTCTTTAGATCCAACTAGAATATATAGGAAGTACAGGTAATAGTTTGTTAAGGCACACCATGGGGATGCAATCAACAAGATCCCGACTTCAGGAAACTAGAATTATGACTCTATTTCTCCCACAAATAAATTGGAAGGGGAGAAAAAAGAAAGAGGGAAAAACCTACACACTGAAAGAGACCTAAAAGATATATACTAATCAATTGCATTGTGGAACTTATTTGGATCTTAATCCAAAAGAACAATCTATTAAAACCAAATGAACATAAAAGTCATTTGTGACATTATGACACAGAAATCTTGAGTGTAGCTTCATTTTCTGGAAAGTACACTCTGTAAAACATCTGTAGGGGAAGGGAAAACCTCAGGATTGGATGGAGGAAGAAGCTGGGCTGTGTTGTAGTTATGGCAAGGCCTCTGCCAAGCCCGCAAGAAGCACTGAGCCGGGATGGCTCCTCAAAGTAGTGCCAGTTGGGGTATTTGTCTTTCTCTGACTTATTTCACTTAAACTTATACCCTGTAGATCCATTCATGTTGTTGCAAATGGCAAAAGCTCATTCTTTTTTATGGCTGAGTAATATTCCATTGTGTAGATATACACAACATCTTTATCCATTTATCTATTGATGGATACTTGGGTTGCTTCCATATCTTGGCTATTGCAAATAATGTTGCAGTAAATATAGGGTTACATGTATCTTTTCAAATTAGTTTTTTGTTTGTTTTCTTTGGCTAAATAACCGGTAGTGGAAAGACTGGATTGTATGATAATTACATTTTTAATTTTTTTAAAAAGATTTTATTTATTCGACAGAGATCACAAGCCGGCAGAGAGTCAGGCAGAGATAGAGTGGGGGGAAGCAGGCTCCCTGCTGAGCAGAGAGCTCGATGCAGGGTTTGATCCCAGGACCCCGGACCATGACCTGAGCTGAAGGAAGAGGCTTTAACCCACTAAGCCACCCAGGCACCCCATCATTTTTAATTTTTTGAGGAAACTCCATACTGTTTTCCACAGTGGCTGTACCAGTTTGCATTTCCAACAACAGTGCACAGGGTTCCTGTTTCTCCACATCCTAACTACACTTGTAATTTCTCGTGTTTTTTATTTTAGCCATTCTGACAGATGTAAGGTGATATCTCACTGTGGTTTTGATTTGCATTTCCCCAATGACTGTTGATGTAGAGCATCTTTTCATATGCCTGTTGGCCATCTGTATGTCTTCATGGAAAAATATCTATTCAGTCTCTCTGTTCATTTTTTAATTGGGCTATTTGTTCTTTTTGGTGTTGAGTTGTGTAAGTTCTTTATATATTTTGGGTATTAATCCTTTTTTGGATATATCATTTGCAAATATCTTTTTCCATTCAGTAGGTTGCTTTTTCATTTTATTCATGGTTTTCTTCACAGTGCAAAAGCTTTTAATTTTGGTGTAATCCTAATAGTTTATTTTCTGCTTTTGTTTCCCATGCCTCGGGAGACATATCTAGAAACATGTTGCTAAGGCTGATACCCAAGATACTACTGCCTATGTTTTCTTCTTGGAGTTTTATGGCTTTAGGTATTACATTTTGAGTTTTTTTGTGTTTATAGTGTAAAAAAGTGGTCCATTTTCATTCATTTCTTCATTTCACTCATTCATTCATTTATTTTGCATGTAGCTGTCCAGTTTTCCCAGCACCTTTTATTGAAGAGACTGTCTTTCCCCCATTCTATATTTGTGCCTCCTCTGTCATAGATTAATTGGTCATATAAGTGTGGGTTTATTTCTGGACTCTTTATTCTGTTCTATAGATCTATGTGTCTATTTTTGTGCCAGGACCATATTGTTTTGATCACTACAGCCTTGTAATACGTCATAAAATCTAGGATTCTGATACTGCTAGATTTGTTCTTCTTTCTCAAGACTGCTTTAGCTACTTGGGATCTTCTCTGGTTCAAATTTTAGGATTATTTTCTAGATCAGTGAAAAATATTGTTTGTATTTTGAGAGGGATTACCTTAAATTTGTAGATTGCCTTGGATAGTATGGACATTTTAACAATATTGATTCTCCCAGTTCATAAGTGTGGGATATCTTTTATCTGTTTGTGTCATCTGCAATTTTTTCATTAGTGTTTTATAGTTTTCAGAATATAGTTCTCTCACCTTCTTGGTTAAGTTTATTCCTAGGTATTTTCTTTTTTGTGGTAGAATTTTAAGTGGGATTGATATCTTGATTTCTTTTAGAAATTACTTTTAATTTTCCTTTAGAAAATGATTTCATTATGGCTATGTTTTAAAAATGAGTCCTTATCTTTTAGAAATAGAGACTAACATATTTACTAATGAAATTATATTATGGATGGGATTTACTCCAAAATAGTATCAGTACAGGGAGAATGGGTGTGGGAACATAAATGAAACATGAGTTGACAATTGTTGATGTTGGGTGTGGGTATTTGAGCTTTGCTACACATTTTCTCAACTTTTGTGTATTTTTACTTTTTTCATTAATAAAAAAATAGAAAAGGGTGATGGAAGCAATTAGTTATAAAACAAATATGTCAGTTAATATGACATAACATGACATTTTTATGAATAGGATTAATGGTTGTCTTAACATAATTATTCCTTTCTATGTAAAATGCTAATAATTAGAGATCCATATTATATTTTAATTTTACAAAGAAATAGTAAAAAAAAAAATAACAGAAGAGGGATGAATTTAGGTTTGAATGAGGGACAAATGCCCTAGGAAATAAAAGGTTATTAAGTATCAGATTACCAGAAAAGACTATTGTGGGCATCTTAAAAATGGAACAGACATGCATCCTTCTAAGAAGCCTCAAGTGAAATCTGATGGGAGGCAATTAGGGGAATTGTAACCCTCTGATTGTCTTTCATGTTGTAGAATGTAGCTGGGTTTTTTTTTCTTCCTTTCAACACAGGGTAATTATTTTTTCTCTTCAAAGGGAAAAGTGGCTTTTATGTGTCCCATGAACAAAAGACAATTTTTGTTCTTGGTAATGAAATACTTGTACATCTAGTTTAAAAACCTGTGATAAATAAAGCCAGGTTAAAAATAGCAGAGCATTAATGTCCAAATGTCTTTTTAAAGTGAAAATTCTTACATATAGCATATTTCCTGACTGTGCTGTTTCTAATTTCTGTTTTAGTTTCTGCTCTTATTGTTAGGAGAAAGGGATCATAATAGCTACAGATAATGTTACCCCAAGCTCTACTCTATTATTCTGATTCAGCAGGAAGAGTGTGTGTGTGTGTGTGTGTGTGTGTGTGTGAGAGAGAGAGAGAGAGAGAGAGAAAGAGAGAGAGAAAGACTGAAAAACATTTGGGAGGAAAAAAGCTTAAATTAAGTTTATAATCCACATAGCTGTTTCAATGGCACGATAAGGTAGATTTGTGGATATTGTGTGCATCATTAATAATTGGAAAATAAGCCACATTGCCCATGCTTCATGCCATTCTCTGTGGGGGACTTGTCTTCACACTAAAAGGATAAAAGAACATCTGTTCCCTGGCAGCTTTGGCCTCCCGGGGGCCTAATTTGGCCCTCTCTATTTGGACCAGATTCCTTCCCAAATGGGATGTGGGCCCTGCATCCTCTAATTAATCTTGCTATATTTCTTGCTCTTTGCATGGCTACTTTTCTTCTAACCTTCACTTTGGGTCCTTGTCTCAGATGTTATGCCAAGATAAGTTGAGAGAACCTATTGGTAGACCAGGAGAAAATCCAAAGGTCTCATGGGCTTTCCGAAACATTAAGGTTTTAGACAGTGCTAAGTAGAGTAAAAGCAGAATATTAATGCTAATGCTCTAGAAATCTCCACTGAACCAAAAATTTCTAATATTTCACTGCCATTATTATGAACACCTTGGTCACTCATTAATGGGGAGGTTTGTTCTCCTCCCAGCACGGATGTGGGAAACACCCTACTACTGAAAGAGGCTCCTCACCCAGAACTGGGAAAAAAGTACTGTGTTGGCAGCATTGTCTCCTTCTTGGTGGTGCTCATGCCACTCTGCTACTTCTTTTCCTACTTCAATTCTTTGCTCTCCTCTCTTCCATTTTCCCCATTTCCCCATTGCTGCCTTTACCCACTTTCTTCTGTCACATCGTTCTTTCCCTCCCATGCTTCACTCACCTATGAGGGGGCCCAAAGCCCAAGTGTGAAGTTAAAGGATTCCTCTTGGGCCCCATTTCTCTCCCCTTTATTTCATCCCCCTCCTTACTGTCAAATGTGCTTTCTTACCCTCCCCCATCACAGCTTCCTGGGAGCAGAGGGGCTGCTGAACTCAAGGAGACCCTGAGATAGAAATAACAAGACTGAGCTCTCCCTCTGTAGTATCCATGTTTTAATAATTGTCCCATTGCTCCCATTTTCACTCTGCAGCCTCCTCTTCATTATCCATCCTTCTTACTTTTCCTTCTTCCTGTTCCCTTCTGATTGCTTTGGTATCGCCAGCTTCCCCATCTTTGTACCAAGTACCTGCAATATACTTTATTCTCACTTTTGCTCACTATGTGCTCCTAGTACTTCTTTGCTGATGACTCCATGACTGCTAGAGTTCAGGGTAGCCCATCACCTCTCAAACATGGCTTTCTTGGCATTCTAATGCTGGTCAGCTTTTAAAAATTTGTGTCTGAATAAAAGGAATAAGAGTATTTATTTCCTTGTGACTTGTTTTCTAGCTACATAGGACTCCCAGACTAATAATGAACTAATGAGCTTGCAGTAGAATTAGATGAGTAGAGGCAATTATAGGCCACAGCGATCTAAAGGGAACAAGAGATGCATCACTTACGATCTTTGGTTGTGAGAGGAAAGAGATACTTTCTAGCTAACATAGGGGAAAGGAATTTATTGAAAGGATCTGGAGTAACTCAAAGGAAAAGCTAAACAAAGAGTCATCACCACAGGGTTAAGCACAGGGGAAGTTCTGGGGGCCTGGGCAGCAGGAACTATGGTACAGACTCATTGAGGCACTGTGGCCTGATAAAATACTGCCACCATTTTCCCCAGTCTCTGATTTACTCTGCTCAAGATACAAATGCCAAAGTGAGAGAATATGATGAGACAAGCTCGGATCATAAGCTCACTCTTTCACTGGTGAGAGGTGAGGCACTGTCAGGACAGGAGTGTTTAGGTCCCTTGATGGAAGTGCAAGCAGTAGGGATCCAGAAGGTGAGGGGAGTTCTCCAAAGTAAAATCATGATGCTATGATCAAAAGAAGAAGTGTTGGATGCTAAGTGGGCAAAATGCCCAGTGACCCTGAGTTGAGAAATAAGTAGATTCAAATGAGGATATTCATTCTTTTTTTTTTTTTAAGATTTATTTATTTATTTTAGAGAAAGAGCATGTGTGCACCTACAGGGGGAGGGGGAGAGGGAGAGAATCTTCAAGCAGACTCCCACTGAGCACAGAGCCCAGTGCGGGGAAAGGGCTGATCTCATGACCCATGAAATCATGAGCTGAGCCAAAAACCAAGAGTCAGAGGCTCAACCGACTGAGCCAACCAAGCGTTTCTATCCAGTGAGAGTAGTGCCCTCCCCCCACTCCTTTTTTAAACACAGCAAGCCAAGAATTAGGGTTCACATTCAAGGTGAGGCAGTCAAGAAAATTCACTGATTAGGAACAGCAAACATGATGTAACCCGATGAGTCAGTATATGCTAAATGCTTTCCGTAAACTAATTCACTCCCCCAAAACAACCCAGAGAGGTAGGCATTATCATTAATCTCATTTTACAGAGGAGGAAACTGAGGCCCAGAGAAGTTAAGTAGCTTACCCAGGACTACACAGCTGGGGCCATATGTAACGAAGTATGAACTCTAACCCAGGCAGTGTGAGTCAGGCTGCACTCTTTTACACCATGCCATCTATCTCTGAAACTTCAGGTAACAAAATACACTTCTGTAACAAAATATTTAAAGAAAATGTAGGGCTCTGAAAATCTCTCCTGTTTGGGAGAGGGAGCAATGGACACAGAGACGTTTTAAGTGATAGTTAATCATTTCTCCCACGTGGACCCAACTTGAGGATTTTATCAATAAACACCTGTTCCCATCAAAACAGAACACACCAAGACTGAAATCATTGGCATGCGAAGACACATCCTTACGTCCTGGGAAACCAGCTTCATGGTTTTATTTCCTAAGGGCAGTTATTCGAAAGTACGGTCATTTTATTTTTAGTTTCCTTCAGATTATACCCAGAGCACATCTCTTCACTGTCTCTCCCAGACACTCCTCTGCTTTTGAAAAAGAGAAACACTGAACCTTCTCTCCTCCACACTAAAAGGCCTTTGTCCGAAACCACACATGTCGATTTTAAACAGAAAATAATATTAAAGCACAGAGCTTCCTTTATGTGCTCCATGCAGCTCTCTGAGTGCCTGTGTCTCTGGATTTATGATGTGCTCTACACTTTCCACATGCTCAGTGCTGTTTTCCCACATTTGAAGGAGAAATGATCAAGAGATTTGTGCTAGAGTAAATTTATTCTGTCTTGAGCTGGGTGAAGGTTCCAAATTCACCACAGCATGGAAAATATAAATGCTGTAAGCATCGTGCTTCCTTCCCAGACACTGCAGACAGGCAAACAGTGGGCCCACGGCAGACATGAACATTGCATTCTTGTAATCACTCCCCTGCTCAGAGCTGCTTTGGCTTTTCTGAATCAAGAGACAGAAATCTGAACAGATTTCATGACCCTAGCACTGGGTTTCATATTGGGGAAAAACATCTTCTGTGCCCTTTATAACTCCTCGCTTTCCTGGGGAATGAGAGAACCATGAGCTTCGGGAAGTCCGAACGCTGAGCTGGGGACTTGCCCTGGGTCTTGGGACGGGATGCTGGAGTGAGCCATCGAGGAGTATGTGAAGTAGATGTTCACTTCACATACTCTTCAAGAAGTTAAACTATTTGGAAATGAAAGGCACAGCTTGGGGAATATAGTCAATGATGTCATAATAGTATTGTGTAGTGACAGATGGTAGTGACACTTGTGGTGAGCATAACATATAGAGATGGGGAATCACTCTGTTGTATACCTGAGACTAATGTCACATTGTGTCAACGATACTCAAATAAAAAAATTAAAAAAAAATTAAACCAATGACTCTCAGTCATAATCCTAGAGGTATATGGCAATATTTAAAAATGAGAAGCTTCAGCAAGGGGGCAGAAGCTTGGAAATCCTAAGATTTCTTCCCAGGGTGTCAGGGTGCCTCAGTCTTCCTGCTGACCTCCACATGTCAAGTAACTGTTCATCTGCTCCTATCATGTCAGAAGCCTTCCTTATCTATTGGACTTGGTCCAGAGGAAGTCAGTCATGGCCCAAACCATTTGGGCCAGGGTATTAGCCACCTCATTTTTGTTTGAGTCAGGCCCCTGCCCATTACAAAGCATCTGTATTATATGAATTTGGTTAGGTCAGATTGTCCCAGTTTTTAAGCTCCTCATATTTTGCTGCTTTCCTCCTGCCCATTTACTATAAAAACCACACATTTCATAGTTTGTTTCAGTGTCCTAACTGGTAGGACAACTGGGCAAGGGCAGACAATATTCTGCCTTTCGGTGATATGCTGGGCAAGACCAAGAATACATTTCATCTAAAAGGAGGGACAAATGACAGGGTTGCATTAAAAAATCAATGGAGGAAGATATGGACTATCAAGAAGAGATGCCAAAACTATTGATTATCTTTGTGGAAAAAAGAATGTAGGACCTTTGCTTACTAAATTCCAGGCTTACTAAAAACCTAAATGGGAAAAATAAAAACTTTGAAGCTTCTAAATAAAATATAATGTTTCATTCAGAAGACTTTCTTTATAGAGGACACAAAACACTGCACAACAAAATTAGAAAGTTAGTAAGTTTGACTATATTAAACTTAAAATTTCTGTAAGGCAAAGCAAAGATATATAACTTAATTGAGAAGATGTGCTATAGCCCAGGGAAGATATTTGCCACACACTTACACACATACATATATAAATAAAAGCAGAGACCTTTCATACCTTCCTGACCTGAATCCTATACCTCCCTCCTCACTTTCTTTTCTCCAGCCAGACTAGCATCCTTGGTGTTTCTACAACCGAAGAAGCACTTTCCTACCTCAGGGCATTTGCTCTAGCTGTTTCCACTGCCTAGAATGCCCTTACCCCAGATAACCACTTGGCTAATATCCTCACTCTTTTTAAAAAGTCTTTGCTCACTTTCTCAGCGAGGCCTATCCTGAACATCCTGTTTATTAGCTCAGCAAACTGCCCTGTTCTCCTAATCCCAATCTTTTCACTCTGCTTCTTTATTCCATAGCACTCATCTCTTCTCACAACTATGGCCCCTATTTATGTATTATGTTTAATACAGGTTTTCCACGTTTCCTTCCATTAGCGTCAAAGCTTGTGGGGGCAGGGATCATTCTCTATTTTGTTTACTGATGTATCCCAAGTTCTTTGAATAGCCACTAGCATAACCACTCAAAATATTTATAGGAACCCAGAAATATTGGAATGAATGAATGGATGGCCACTATTGGAAGTCAGAGCTTACCCATCATTGTGTCACAGTACTCTGATGGGCTACCAATGGGTTAGAGATGTGCTGAGATGTTGACACACTCAGCCCTTGAGGCAGGGTCTATGGCAGGAGATCTGGACAGCTGTGTCTTATTGTATGTGGCCTCCTCTGTTTATCTCAATGTTCCTCATAATATTGCTGACTTCCCATGTGCCAGGACATTTAAAAGTTCAAGAAGCACTGCAATGGCTAAGCTGTGCCTTGCCTTGTGAAAACAGACACATTGTCCACTTTCACCCTGTTACGTGGAATGCTTGGGTTACTCCCTGGAAGTGCCTCTGTATTTCCATGTCCATATTCCCCCAGCTCAATCAAGCATCAGTTCAATGACGATGTGTGTTGTTGATCAAAGAAATGTTTTTTTTTTTTAAACAGATGATTTTATGCTATTAACTGCATATTTTAGAACATAAAGAATGTATGTTAAGTGGATAAAAGAATTAATATGTAATAAAGGAGTGGGGGAAATATTTAAAATGTTAAAATTATTGGTGTTGTGAAATGCAGTGGTGAGAAAATTAGGTCTGAAAGGTGGTGTGAATGTTTATGCCTGGTTGCTCTGATGGAGGTTCCTTAAGAGGGAAGAAGTGTGGTCAGGGAAGAAGGGCAGATAATGGAAGATCTTCCATACAAAGACATCAAAGTCTAGGGATCTGATTCCCAAAATAATTCTCCTGGCCCCCTTATTTATTACAAAGAGAACTCTTAGCATCCCTTCTAGGTTTATCCTAACCTGAGTATAAGGAGAGTCATAATACTAGATTTTTCTGTACTAGGTTTCTAAAAAAAACAGTATCATGGGGCAATAGGTAAGGTGTTGGCTGCAGGGTGAGTGGGTATTCAACCAGAACTGTAAAGGGCTGACAGGCGATGAGCCAGAGATGGAGAATCAAAACCAAAAGAGCCAGGGGAAGCCTGGGAGGTTGGCTGGATTTGGGAGCACCCGGAATCTGGCAAGCACAAGAGATCTTGTGGCCAAGAGTTAGGCGGAAGCCAGGAAACTCTGGGTTCATGAGGTGAAGGCTAAATGGGGTGGGGAGCAAGAGTTAGGAACAAGGCAGCAGGAACCAGCAGCAGGGATGTCTTGAAACCAAGACAGCTACTTCTGCCAAGAAGCCTCAGGTATGCCTCTTGCCAAGGCAAAATGCAGCATCTGGAACTGTGCTCCCAGGCCCTGCAGGTGGGAGCAGCGTGAAGAAGCTAGCATGGCTCAATGGCCAGGATGGAACTACATCCAAGGGAAGGTTCTGGCATTCAGACTCTCTCTCTGAGAAGTCATCTCCCTTTTCCTTTTTCTAGATTTTATGCAGCATGGAAGGATGAAAGTTATATGTACTGTGACAACCTGTTTGGAATTTTGGGGGCAGTCATTAATTTCAAGCATTCCATCCCCTAATGGAGGTGGCCGCATAATCCTTCCTCTTTTGGCATCTCTCATGTTACCCTGATCCCTTTGAACCTCACTTTGATTTAGAAACTTTGGGACACACACGCCAGTAAGCCAGACATAATGCACAATCTCTAATGTCCCTTCAATAGTAGGGTATGGCTAGGGGAGTCATGACTGTCAACTCTGAGGACTCAAGGCAAGGTTGGTAATGTGTGAGTGCGGGGAGTTCAGGATGGGACACACCCAGGATCTGACTGTCATGCAAAGCACCTAGGTTCTCTATTTGTGGTTTTAAGAATTAGTGCTCATCTGTTGATGTAATAAACATGGTTTCTTCCACCATCTATCCAATTAATATTTACTGAATGCCAGGTCTGTGCTTCTTCCTAACAGTGTTAACCTGACTCTTGGATAAGCCTGGATTTTTTAATTGTGCCATTGAACTCCCTTTCCCTTTAGCTGACACTTAGCTCTCTGAATGGAGTTTGCTATAGCTTTATGTTATTCTTACCTCCTGCAGGTTTTTCTGGTATCTTCATTTCTAATCACTAGGCAGGCATCTAGAAGTTGGCTGCTAGCCTTCTGCGTTTTTTTTTTTTTGGGGGGGGTGGTTTCTATTACATATTCCAAAGCAAGAAGGCATTTGCAAGGAAGATGAAAACTCAAGGAATGGACAAAGTAAGCCTGTTCTCCAGCTCCAAAGGCATAAGGACTTGGTATTATAGGCCCTGTGAGCCATGAAGGCATATGCTACTTAGGTGACATAATTAGACCCTGGGGACAGATGTGTCAGATCAAGTAGATCTGATTGGCAAAAGATAACTAGAAGAGACAATAATAAAGATGGTGATAATTTGGGAGTCACTGTAGCATAGTTATCAGGGAGAATGCAGACTTAAAAGTCAAGAAGACAGAAGTTCAAATAACAGTGGAGACACTATCTGTAATCCTGACCAAGTTCACTTAACGTTTTGGTCTTAATTTCTTCATCTCTAATATGAAAATAAGGACACCTACCTCAGAGTGAGCGTTGCTTTGAAGATTAAATAAACAAGGTCATGTATTTGAAGTGCCTGGAGGATGAGTCGTGTGGTCACAACACAAAGTTGGTGCTTACTGAAGGGCAGGTTGTAATCGGCATAACTGTCTGTATTGAGCAACTATGATGCTCTAGACTGTCGCTGCACGGCAATGTTTACTGTCAACCAGGGGTAAGATTTACTCCATTTACTCCATAGAATTGAGGACCCTGTTACTTAGGGAAATGACATGAATTACGCAGGGTCACACAATTAATAAGAGATAACTGGGCCAGGCAGGTGAATAAAGGAAAAGCAAATGAACATTTATGGAACATGGTACCAAATACTGTACCAGATGCACTACAAGCATTAATTCATTGAATTATCATAATAATCCTAGGAGATAAGCATTACAATCCCATTTTATATGAGGAAATCGCAATTTTATAGAGGCCTAGATGTACAGAGTTAGGATTCTAGCCCAAATCCAGCTGTTCCCAAAGATTATGATCTTTTCATCTTGAAAGGAGGGAGGGAAGTTAAGGCTCTGACTTTGTCCACCATGAAATTAAGTTTGTCCATATCTCCTCTGATGGTTTGCTTTGCTTCCATTCTCAGACACCCCATTTGTACCCCAGTAAAAATGAGACCTGGTCTCCCAGGGGGATTAAAGTCTGTGGGCATTCCTGATGCCTGGTCACTGAGAGAAGTAGTATCCTTGCTTTGTGGGATCCAGGCAAATGTGTCATATCATTTAGAGCAGATGGTGTCCAGACTTGGGCACAACACCAAGCTTTAAGAATGACAAAGAAAACCCCCTATTTTGGGTGCCTGGGTGGCTCAGTGGGTTAAGCCTGTGCCTTCAGCTCAGGTCATGATCTCAGGGTCCTGGGATCGAGTCCCGCATCGGGCTCTCTGCTCAGCAGGGAGCCTGCTTCCTCCTCTCTCTCTCTCTGCCTGCCTCTTTGCCTACTTGTGATCTCTGTCAAATAAATAAATAAAATCTTTAAAAAAAAAAAAAAGAAAACCCCCTATTTTATCTTGAGAAACTGAGAATATTGCTTTTCAGAAAAAAGTGAAAATAAATAAAAAGGGAAGAGAGGGAAATTCAGGTCAGATGGGGCTACTTGGTCTGGCAAGTTGCCACTTTAGCTCGCTCTCTTCCCAGGATGGTTCCGTCCTGATTCAAAATCTTCTAGGGCTTCCATAGACACTGGCAATGTGACTGCTAAAGGAAGCAGGAAGAGAAAGCAGAGCTCTTCACCAGGTGTGCTGTGACAAAAAGCAGGAGGGTGAGGAGGCCAGAAGAAAAACCAAGTACTCTTGGAAAGTCTCCATCTGATTTCTGTTTATGGCCCTCACAATGACAGGAGTGGGTTTGTTGGTGTGCTCAGAGGAAGGGGGTCTTATGCCCCAGCCCTGTTCTGGGAATTTATTTTCATTTATTGAGCATTCAGTACATAGTTATCAAGTACCTACTGTGTGCTGGATAGAATACGGATGTGAGGAATCAAAGTCACCGCCCTCCTGGGCATTCTAACGGGAGGGAGCGTCCTTAGACAATTAACGAAGTAAATAACAAAGAGTATGTTATAAGACGATAACTGTCATGAAGAAAAACAAAGTTAAAAAAAAGTGGGGATTGGTACAGGTACAGGCTTCCAGGGGGAAAAAAGTGGGGATTGGGAGTGCCAATTCAATCACTCTGAGAGAAAGGTATTCTTATTAAGTTCTCAGGCAAGGAACCGGAGGCAAGGAGTTCAGTTCTTGAGGCCACATAGCCGAGTAGTGGAGTTTCAGCTGTAAACTCCACTACTCGTCTCTGTTTGAATGAAGCTTATAATCTTTCTTTTTAATTTTTGAAGTGCCAACTTTTTATTTTAAAGGACATTAAAAAAATCCTACCATCTGTTATCACCATCATTCTATAAAATAAATGATTAGAATCTTTAGCTTTTTGTTGCTCATTTTCTTCTTTATACTTCTTTGCTGTAGCTGTGTGTTGAAACAAAGGAAGATTGGAAAGGGCAAGACAATTTCTTCTTCAGAAGTCTTTTCTAATGGCCTGGTGGGCAGTGACAGAATTCCTTAGCATATGCCACTATATGGGTCAGTTAAGAAATGCTCTTTCTCCTGCTAGAAGCAAAGACGTTTTTGAGGTCTGCATTTCAGCCTCAGGGCCGAAGATGAGCTAGAACAAAAATTCAAAAAAATTCTATTTAAGATAACTTGTATTTCCATTGTGTGCAAACGCATGGGAGAGTTTGCCTTAAAGTTCTGAACTTTGCTGTTGACAAGCATTGTTACCAATCAGCAGCCCATATCCAGCATTGTGGTGATCATTTGATCTTTTATTAAAGAAAATTCTTCCAAAAATATTAATTTAAAAATTAATGTCAACACTTTCTGACATTCCATCCCTGAATGCTGAAGAAGAAAAAAGTTTTAGAGTTTTTTAATAATCTTGGTAAATATTATTTGAACTTTACTTCAAGCCAAAACAAGTTTCATGGGGGAAAAAAAATCCTTTCTTTGGCCATGGGTAATAAATTTGGCCAGGAGAGCCTGGAAGCAAGAAATTGAACATGCTAAATACTAAGTGGGCATTCATACCCACGGACATCAGGATTTTCAGAGACATTTATTCCATTCCCCTAAAATGAGACATGTTTTCAAGAAAATCCTCAATTCTTGTCCACCATCTTTTTGTCTCCTCAGTAGGTGTGTGGATATAATACATGGGATTTTTTTTTTTTTTAAAACATTTGGTGGTTAATAAAAAAAGCCACTGACTGGACACATTATCCAGTGTTCTTCATGTTTGGTGGAAAGAAGAAAGAAATGGGAGGCTAATGATTCACTCTAAATCCAAACATCTCTCTCCAAAATCAAGCTTTTTTAAGGATTAATGAGCATGTGTGCATGTGGGGGGTAGACATGTGCGTGCATGCGTGTGGGCACATACGTGTATGTGTAGCAAGTAATGTGTCAACTAAGCTTTCCATCTTGTCCTGTAAATGGAGCTTTTCTTTTTTCTTTTCTTTTCTTTTTTTCTTTTTTCTTCACTGTGGCTTATGAGGAAAAGATCTCAAGAGTTTGAAGTACCAGATAGGATTCCACAAAAAGAGGGTGTTTACTTTCTTTTATCTGCTTGAGTAAGTAGAGCACAAAGGAAGACAGAGAAAAAAAAAAAAAAAAAGCAAGGGAGGAGGAAGAATAGGGTGGAAGGACAAAAAGAAAAGTGGTTGGGGGTTATGGGGGTTCTGGATTGGCTCAGAGGTGGAGAAGAATGAAAACCCCTAAAGAACTGGCCACTAATTCTTTCAACCCCAGGTGCTTGCTAAACCCAATCCAAGAAAATGAGTATAGATAGTGAAATGGATTTAGTCTAGCAACATTACTTGGTAAAAGAAGAAAACAAGCAAATTTGTTTCCTCCCATGATAGAAGTTAGATCTATTCCCTGTGAAGCATGGGAGGAGAAGCCACTTAACCTGGGCTTACAGTCTGACTCTGCTCTCTCCAGCTGGTTGGCCCTGGACAAGCCATTTGGAATTCTTCACCTACAACACGTTGGCAGTAATATTACTTTTCATTCCTAATTCATACAGTTGCCTTGAGGACCAAATGAAATAATTTATTGTATGTTCTTTCAGCAAGATTTATCAGGTACCTGCTGTAAGAAGATGGACAGACTCCTGCCTCATGAACCATACTTTCTAGGTATATTCTAAGTATATTTCAGTATATGTTGCAATGTATGAAATATGTATATATGTATGTATATGCACATATATAAATGCACACATATATATATATACACATATATACATGCTATTCAGTATAGTAATATACAGAAACATACTTCATTTTGTGAAGATAGTTATTGTGTTACTATCACATGTAGTAGAAGTTAATAAGACCATCTTCTTGTGGACCACACAAGATGTGTATTTGTGTGTAGATATGTAAATGATAAATTTAATTTAACAGCATATGTGGTTGGTTGGCATGTTACCTCCCTGACAGTTGGCTACATCCAGCTTATCTCTATTCATTTAAGTTTCCCAGCAGATAACTGGTCCTACCAGAAAAAGAACACCTCAGGAAGAGGAGCAGGAACATTTGTAGGTAACCCAACTGAAGATTGCTATTAATTGCTTCAGTCTGTTTCAATAGAACATTCATATCCAGACAGGGTCATTGCTCTCAGACTCACTGAGTCAGATGCTCTAGATTGCCTTTCTTTAGCTGGGGCATTGCCTTTCTCAAAGGCAGTAAAATCACTGCTATAGTTGTTAATATCTGAATAAAATACACTCAGAATTTGCTCTTGCCAGAAACTGCAAGAGCAGTTTCTGGAAAAGGATCAAGAGTCTCTTAGCTTTCTTGCCCTCATCCATTCCTATTCCAGTTTTGTTCAGATAGTTTACCACAAGGTGGAGGTAGCCAAAGTCAGGGGCAATGGAGGTTCATTAACTCCCAGAACAATCACCCTGGACCTGACCCCAGCTGTTGGGACTGATGAGAAAGAGGAGAGGAGAGATGATCGTGTCAGGGATGGAGATTTGTCAAGTGAAAAATAGTTCTGTAAATTATTTTTATTTCCATTTTGTAGAAATGAGAGTGAAAGTTCTGGTTAAAGATCTTATAGAGGTGATTGTGAAGACATACACTCTTAGAATTACTTTTCTTTTGCAACGTTCTATTCCCGAAAGTTGTGATGTTGCCCTATGGTGCCTGTTGCAGGATATTTTAAGTTTGCTCTCTGAAAGCACTTTCCTTACCTATCCAATTTCCACAACCAGATCTCTCCCTGGACACCAAAAAGAAAAAAAATCAATGTGAAAAATGGGAGGAATGGAATGAGTAAAGTATAGCATTGATTTTATTTCATTCTCTTTAATCCCATCTGTACTACTACTACTACTAATTGTGCTTATAATCCATAGCACTTAGTGACCGCTGCGTGCCAGACATTTGGTAATTGCTTTACATGCTTTATTTTAATTAGTTCACTCAACCTCCTGAAGTAGATTTGAGTAGTATTCCCATTTCACAGTTGAGGGAACAAGCTTAAAGAATGGAATAGCTTGCCCAAGCCACCCAGCTGGAGAGTGTGAAAGCCAGGATTTGAAGCTATGACTTAATTCCATGGTGTTAATCACTTAACTATTCTGCCTTGCCTTAAATTCCCTCTTTAACCTCTTCGTCCTTTCATTCTTTCCACCCCACTCCTCACCTGCAGTCCTTCACTCCCATCAGATAACTAAAGAACCAAATGGTAATGTTAACTAAAAACAACAATCTAAAAAAGTAAAATCTAAAACACACAGAACATCAATACTTTTTCTTACTCTTCTAAGTTTGCAGAGACATATGTATCATTTCATGATGGCTCAAGAGCAGAGCCATTCTTTCAGGTAGACTGTAGCAACCCTACAGTGGGCTTAAATGATAACACTTCTTGCACATCCTCAAAGCAGATTTCAGGCATGAAAAAGAACTTGCACTTATTAGAGGACTGGTTTCTAAAGGCTTTGCTCTTGCCAAGAACAGCACTGAGATGATTACAGGCCATTGGTGGTCTATGGCAACCAAAGTGATAGGGCTTTTCATTGCTTTCCAAGAAGAAAGACAGCAAATACCTGAAGACTTAAATGAAAAAAATTCCAACTTGATTAAATGAAGTAGAAAACAAAGAGTTGAGTGATGCTTCCAGAAAGATTTGCAAAAGTGAAAAAAGCAAATATAAGTGACTCTGAAAAAAAAAAACACCCAAAGAAACGTCTCCATACTTATAATGAGTAATGTCTTGAGTGTTTTTTAAAGCAGTAGTTCCATTGGCTGAGAGTGGTTCAGCTTGTTCCATTGGGATTGGGGTGGTCTAAGAAAGGGAAGGGCTTCCATGTTTCAAAGTTGGATGGGGTTGTAAAGAGCATGGCTCCAGGTGAGGGAATGAGCAAAAACAACATGAATTTACAATGCGCTAATCCTACATACAGCCTCTACCAGATGCCAGGCTTGAATTAAATCAGCATGGAAAATTTTGGTTTGCCCAGTTCACTGCATCTCAACTGTGTGGGGCTTTTAAAGTATATGTCTTGCAGATGTATTTGAGCTATTATTAAGTTATTTGGTGAATATATAAAATCTATTTTTTAAAAATTGGTACTTAATATTTTTGCCAGCAATTCACATATTATCCACTAAACTGGAGTGGAGACATGGTATTATGCCCTTTACAAGCTCTTTCTTCTCATAGGCTCAGCCAGAGGTCTCTCCACAAGTATAACAATGGCCTCCAGGCTCGGAAGTAGAAGCCTGCTCCAAGAATTCCCTTACTACTAAAATCACAGAGTTTTCTTTTCTTTCTCCTTCATTCCCCTTTTCATTCCAATTGCACTGCAAATTCCATTGGCCTAGATCTCCTCTAAGGGGATGTCTGGTATTGTGTCTTGGTGTCTTGGAAAGAAAAAAGGTACGAGAAAGAGTTTCTCTCAAAGGCAGCCCTCTCAGTGATTTATGTTCCAGGCCAGAGGCAGATATGTCTCCATACTATGAGCATGTGAACCAGAATAATATCTTCCTATGACTGAGTGTTAATGTACTTTTCTAACTTACTGAGTCATCACCAGTAATAATAGTTTGCTATCAATGTGACTTTTTTACTTACAGAGGATGCTAAAGATTATTTCTAAGTAGCTTCTGAGCACTTCCCATTATACTTAACTGCTGGCACACTGCAAATGTTCAGAAAATGTTCATTCCCTTTCTCTCCTTTCATTTATCTTTTTCTTATTTTCTCATTCATTTCTCTTCCTCTCCTTCCATTTTTCTTCATTTTGCCAATTTTTATCTTTTCTCCTTTCCTTCCCATGCATTCCTTCTACTGGTGGCCCTCTGACTTGGAGAAGTTCCTGAGGTCTTCTGTCTAGACCTGTGCTGTTCAATACGGCAGCCACCAGCCCCATGTGGCTATGGAGTACTGGACATATGGCTAGTCTGAATTGAGATGAGCTTTGAGTGTGAAATGCACCCTAGATTTCAAAGACTCAGTGTGAATAAAGGATGGAAAACATCTCAGCAATAATTTTCATAATAATTATGTGTTAAAATGATATTTTAGATATGTTAGGTTAAATAATATATATTAAAAGTAATTTTGACTTTTTCTGATTACTGATTTGTGACTACCAGAAAATTCAAAAATTTAATTTAAAAAATTTAAAAATTTCTCTATGTGACTCACACTTTATTTCTATTATAAAGTGCTGACCTAGACTATTTGTGGGGAGGTTTTTTTGGTACTAAGAGAATGAGGTGTATATTTGAAAGGCAGCAGATTGCATTGCCCAATCATTGGCAAATTGCATAAATTTACATAACTTTCTTTGGCTTATACAGACCTGGAGATGGAAGAAGATGCAATATTATTCTCCAAAATAGTGTCTTATCTTTTATTTTTTTGAGAGTGGTAGATATATGTCCACTACAGCATTTTCTCATTCAAGGTTGGGTATATTCTCCCAGCCCTGAAGATTTTATTGAGATTTACTAACTGTAGTATGCATTAAAAGAACAATATAAAAACTACTTATCCTAAGCTACATATGTCTTCCCATCACCATAGAGAATCATACTGTGCTTCCCTTGGGAATACTTCTAAGTTAAAACTGAGAAAACAGTTGGACACAACCAAGAGCTAGTGGCTTTATCCAAGTTGCAGATGCTTTGATAGGTCAGAGATTATCAAATTATAAATCCTTTTGGTGATATACAACAATAAACCAGTAAGGAGCAAAAAGTACAATTAGACTGACTGACATACATTTAAATTTTTCTTGAAAATCCAGATTAGTAGATCAAAAACAGTAAGATTTAAGTGGAAACATTCTCAGAAATATATAGCAATTGAGATAGTCAAATGTTTTTGCCAATGTCTAGTTGGGTGAACTAGGTCAAGTCACAGAATTTAACTCTGTGCTGTGTATCTATTTTTAAATATTTTTTTACTTTTTAAAATGGAGGTAATACCTGTTCAATGAGAACAATAGATTGAGAAAAATACATAAGCCATTAACAACAACAATTCAAGAGGAAGGAAATGATCACTAAGTAGAAATGCAAGCAGTGAACCATAAACTTTGAATTTGTTGTCTGGAAGAGCAAAGTTTGTAAACTACTGATCTAGGATAATAAGTGGATGAGAATCAAAAAGAATATTCTGAGTATGTGGGTTGGGGAGGAGGGTGGGTGATGGAGGCAGTTAATAAGGGAAGGGTAACTTCTCCAGGTGTAAAATTGATTGCAAAGCAAACAATTAAGGCATAGTAGACCTTCAAGAACATGGAAATCGCTGGAACAAATAAATGGTCCAAAAATTTGTCGAAGACAGGGAACAAATGATCTTTTTAGCCTGTGGTGCTTAAACAATTGGATATCAATATGCAAAAGAATGAAGTTGGACCTCACATCATATGCAAAAACTAAAAATGGAACTTATACCTAAATGAAAGAACTGGGACTATAGAACTCTTAAAAGAAAACATAGGCATAATCTTTGTCACCATGGATTAGGCAATAGTTTTTTAGAAATAACACTAAAAGCATAAGCAACTAAAGAAAAACATAGGTAAATTGATCTTCATTAAAAAAACAACATCACTTTTGCACTTTAAAGGACATCATCAAGAACATGAAAAGACAACCCACCAAGTGGTAGAAAATAAAGGACTTGTATCCAGAATATATAAATAAATTTTTTAACTCAAATACAAAAGGACAAATAGTCTAATTAAAAAATGGGCAGAAAATTTGCATAGGCATTTCTACAAAGAAGGTAGGCAAATGGCCAATAAGCACATAAAAATGTATTCAACATCATTAGTCATTAGAGAAATACAAATTAAAACCACAATGAAATACAACTTCATATCCACGTGCATGGCTATAATAAAAAAGATAATAAGTGTTGATGAGGATGTGGAGTAATTGGAACTCTTATACATTGCTAATGAGATTGTAAAATGATACAGTTGCTTTGTACACAGTACAGCAGTTCCTTAAAGTTAAGCCATATGATCCAGACATTCTACTCCTTGGTATATACCCAAGAGAAAAAATATCTATATATCTACATATCTATATATACACACACGGAAACCTCTACACAAATGTTTATAGTTATATTATTTATGATAGCCAAAAAAGTAGAAGTCAAATGTCCATCCACTAATAAATGGATAAGCAAAATGTGTATACATATAATAGAATCTTTTTTTTTAATAGAATGTTTTTTTAAAAGTATTTTTTAAAGGATTGTATTTCTTTGACAGTACAAGTAGGCAGAGCAGCAGGTAGAAGGAGAGGGAGAAGGAGACTCCCTGCTGAACAGAGAACCTGATGTGAGGCTTCATGTGAGGCTTGATGCAGGGCTCAATCCTGGGACCCTGAGAACATGACCTGAACTGAAGGCAGATGCTTAACAAATTGAGCCACCCAGGCAAGGTGCCCCTACGTATATTAGAATCTTATTTGGCCATAAAGTGGAATGTAGTACTGACACATGCACCAACATGGATGAATACAGGAAACAAGTGAAATAAATCAGTCATAAAAAGGCCAGATTTTGTATAATTCCATTTACATGAAATGTCCAGAAGAGGCAAATTCATGGAGACAGAAAGTAGATGAGTGGTTGCCTAAGGCTAGGGAAGGGGAGGATGGTGAGTAACTGCTGACAGTGGGTGGTTTCCTTTTGGGGTGATGAAAATGTTCTGAAATTAGGTTGTGATGATGGTTGTGCAATTCTGAATGTACATAGCTCACTGAGTTGTGCCCTTTAGTGTGAATTATGTTTCAATAAACTTGCTATTAAAATTAGTTAATATAAATGGCTTTAATATATAATTGAGGCATTAAGAATAGTAAGGAAAGATTATTTAATAAATGGTATGGGGACCATCTACTTTACAATTTTGAGAAGGTAATAAATTTGTATCTACACTGTGCTTCAAAATAAATTTCAGTGGGGTTAAAGATTTAAGCATCAAAATTGAATCATAGAAAAAGCAAAACAAAAATAGAAATAAATATTTATATGGCACTTATATATGAAGATAAAATAAATTTCTACACTTAGAAACAATAGAAGAAACCACAAATTAAATGATCAATATAAAAATGACCACGTTAAAAACAAATATATAAAATTAAGGAGTATATGCTATATATAGAAAAAACACTAACAAGAAGGGAAAATAGATTGGCATTGCATATGCACAAGTATGACTGACAAGGGTTAATATCTTTATTATAGAAAAAATAATTTGATAAGATGTAAAAATAGGGCTGAGGATATAAACAGTTAACTCACTAAAGAGAAACTCCTACAACTCAAGGCAGGACAAAAGTTGCATAATAACATTTGTTATAAAAGGCTATGTGCTGTGGTTGTGCAGAAAAAAGAAATATCTATTCAGTCTAGGGAAGGGAAATAGTAAAGGGCAGTGTAAATTAAATGTGGAAAATTATTCATCCATGCATGTAATCAAAGGTATGTGTCTTAATAATTACCCATTCTTCATCTATTAAATTAGCAGACATTATAAGTCTTAAAGAGGATGTGAAGGAATGGTGAAAGTGGTATATTTGCAAGCAGAGACAATCAATGTAAGGCAGATTAACATTAAATGATAATTCTGTCACTTATAAGCTATGCAATCTTGGGTAACTAACACAATTCTGAATTTGTATTATTAACTATAAAATGGTGATGATTCCTACCTTGTAGCATTGATATGAGGACTGGTATTAAGTTCAAAGAATCTAGCTGAGTGCTTGGCATGTAATAACTGTTCAACAAAGTAACTAATATAATATTACTGTTGGTCTTAGAAGGAAAGAAAGAAAAGCAAAGAAAGAGAAAGAAAGAAAAGAGAGAAAGAAATTAATTTAGCAATCAGTAATAAGACCATAAGCAATTAACAATAAAATGTTTATATTAATTGATTCAGTAATTCTATTTCTGGCAACATAAATCCTAAGGAAATAATCACTAATACTATTTTTATGGCATTATTTAGAATAGGAAATAATGTCCCATTGGAAGAATGGTTAAGTAAATTATGATTCCACTTGCTGGGTGGAAGGATGTGACTGCCCCATGAAGAATGATAATTATGAAGACTGTGGAGCTTCCTTTTATAAAAAATTGACACTTCTGTGCACAAAGAACACAATCTGCAGAGTGAAAAGGTAACCTGTAGAATGGGAGAAAATATTTTCAAATCATATATCTGATAAAGGATTAATATCCAGAAAATATTAATAGTTCCTATAAACTCAACAACAATACGAAAACAACCTGATTAAAAAATGGACAAAGGTCTTGAATAGATTTTCCGAAGAGAAGAAAATGGACAAAAGTACTTTCACCGCAGAATCTTGAAGAGATATTTACATCCCCCTCCATATTTGTTGCAGTATGATTCACAATAACCATGACATGAGAACAACCTAAGTGTTCACCAACTGATGAATGGCTAAAGAAAATATGATATATTATACACAAACACACACACATATATACATGTATATATATACATTTTCTTTATGTGACACATATATGACATACTATATATACGATTATATATATTCCTTTGCATATATATGTGCAGTGAAATATATATATATATATATATATATATATGCAATGAAATATTACTCAGCTTTAAAAAGGAAGAAAATCCTGCTCCATGCTACAACCTGGATGAACCACGAAGATATTATATTATGTGAAATAAGCCAGTCACAAAAAGGCATGTGCTGTATGATTCTACTTCTATGAGGTATCTAAGGTAGTCAAATTCATAGAAACTGAAAGTAAAATGGTGGCTGTTAGGGGTGGGGAAGTTGTTGAAGGGCTGTAGAGTTTCAGTTTGGCAAGATGACAAAGTTCTGTCACAACAGTGTGAATATAACAACACTACTCAATTATACACTTAAAAATGGTTAAAATGGGGACACCTGGGTGGCTCAGTGGTTTAAGCCGCTGCCTTCGGCTCAAGTCATGATCTCAGGGTCCTGGGATCAAGTCATGATCTCAGAGTCCTGGGATCAAGTCCTGCATCGGGCTCTCTGCTCGGCAGGGAGCCTGCTTCCCTCTCACTCTCTCTGCCTGCCTCTCTGCCTACTTGTGATCTCTCTCTGTCAAATAAATAAAAAAAAATCTTAAAAAAATGGTTAAAATGGTAAATTTTATATTATGTGGTTTTTTCCACAATTTAAACAATTTTGTACAATAGTAGATATGAATTCAGTGTTTGTCACTGTGCTGGGTGCTACAGCAGGAGGAAAGGTGACTTTGGGGAGGTAAAGGCCACATGATCCATACAGGGCCATTTGGAAGGAGCAAGGAGAAGGCATCGAAATTTTTTTTAAAAGATTTTATTTATTTATTTGATAGAGAGATAGAGAGCAGAAGTAGGCAGAGCAGCAGGCAGAGGCAGAGGGAGAAGCAGCTCTCCACTGAGCAGGGAGCCCCATGCGGGTCTCCATCCCAGAACCCCGGGATCATGACTTGAGCCAAAGGCAGACACTTAAGGACAGAGGCACTCAGGCGCCCCCATCGAAAATTTTAAAGCATGGATAGAGGATGATTCCATTTACATTTAGAAAATATGGGTCTGACTACAGTGAGGAAAATGGATTCGATGAATATAAAATTGTTCACTACAACTATGTAAAAATATACATGTGAAGGAAAAACTAAGGGAATTAGCTTATGTTTCCCTTAATTAAAAGGAAATTATTGTTCTTGTCTTCTCTAATCCATAAAGGGTGTAGCCAGCAAAGCCACACAATTTGAAATTTGTAACAGAATTCTATACCTTTCTCTGGCTTGGTTTACCCCTCCAGTCATGCCAATTGAAGTCCAGTTCAGAGGCTGAGTGTCTCCTGTGCTGCCACCTAGTGGTATCTTCCAAGCTGTCAACAGGAATTAAGATTCTGCCCATGACATTTTGTTTCATGTCAAATAATCACAGCCCAATCTAAGAATATGGTTGACATTATTCTAGTACATAACCTTAAAGTATGTCTCTGTATACTAGTCTTGATTGCAAGTGGTTGGAAGATGAACCTCGTGATCTCCTTAAATCCCTTCCAGCTTTCTTTCATGTGGCTTAAATTGGAAATAAGGTGGGTTTTTTTTTTTTTTTTAATCTGGAAATTTTATATTATTATGGCATAATTCACAATAATAAATTCTGTTGTTTAGGGTTTTTAAAATGTCAATATTTAATAATTGAAAGACACAAGGGATTTTATAAAACAAACGATTTTTTAGATCTAGCTATAATGGCTAAATTTTTTAAATTGGCAAATTCTATATTTTCTGTGCCAACTTGCTATTTTGCAGTTAGAAACTTGCTAAAGTGTATGATCAGATAATCCTCAAGGACCAAAAATGGTATGCTTTGAGATTCAAAAAAATATATTTTAATATAAGAAAGTCTGTGGCACTAATTAATAATTTTTAAATATGAAATAAGGTAAGGATTTTATCCCATAATTCAAAACTATGTTGTAATTAATAGGAAGTGTTAATTTTTTTTTTCAGAAGAAAAAGTAGACCATACACATCAAGTTGATATATTTCAAAATCTTACTTATGCATCTGGGATTTTTCCCCCTTTCCTTTTCCTTTTATCAGTTGTAAAAACTATGTAGCAAACTATTCTACTTTTTAAATTCCCAAAGGATGTCTCAATTTATGAATGAATTCGTATTTTACAAAAAACAAAAACAAAAACAGAGGATTTGGATTCTGATTGTTGGCTTCCAATTCTGACTGTGACCTTTGTGGACACCTGTTGCTTGGACAATGAGTTTAATGATTCTCATCTGCAACATGGGTTAAAAACCCTACTGACTTGTAGGGATTTTGAAGGATTAAATGAAATAATGCATACAAGGCTTTTACAGTGCCTGATTTGTAAGAAATGCTCAAGCAATCTTAGCTAACATTATTACAAATGAAGAGAATCTGAACGTTGGTAATATATAGCTATGGATATTAAGCCTTCTATAAAGACTTACTATTGAGGTGAATTCCTATTAAAATGTAGTTATCTACAATAAAAAAAAGAGAATCTATGCTAATGAAATAGGTCAATAATTATCAAAGCAGCATTATTAAAAAATCTTCAACCACATCAGTGGTATGATTTCTTTAAAGCTTTGTATGTCTGTGTGTTGGATAATTGACATTTACTTCCAGTAACTTCTATTTAGGAGTAGTTATTTGGAAGAAATGATGATCACATATGGATACCAGAGTCTCTTCATCCTTAGATATCCATCCTGTACAGAGTGTTCAGAATAGAGACAAGAAAATGACTCAGAATAAGACCTGTTATAGAGTTTTAGTTAAAAGGCTATAATAATTCAAATATTACATGAAGTTTATTCCTACTCCAAAATATTTAAAATAACCTCTTGTACACCAGTAAAGCTTTAATAACTCTTGAATTAAATGATATTTAGTTAAAATTTAAAAGTCATTTTGGGGCGCCTGGGTGGCTCAGTGGGTTAAATCCTCTGCCTTCAGCTCAGGTCATGATCCCAGGACCCTGGGTGGAGCCCCACATCGGGCTCTCTGCTCGGCGGAGAGTGTGCTTCCCCTCTTTCTCTCTCTGCCTGCCTCTCTACGTGCTTGTGATCTCTGTCTGTCAAATAAATAAATAAAAATATTTAATTTTAAAAAGTCATTTTAATAAACAAGCCTTCCAAATGTCATTTGAGGTTTTTTAAAGCCTTGATTGTTGCTTGCCCTGTTGCTTAACAGGGGAAACAGAACAACTGAAGAATCTTTCATGATGCAATGTAACAGAACTAAAAATATGTACAGAATAATTTAAGCACAGAAATCAGACGGATGCAGAGAACAGCTTAGAGTTAGGAATGGAGTAAGGAAGTCGTCTGAGAGATGTTCTGGAAGGTGCTATGTTGGCAAAGTTCTGGATTGTTGGAGACACTGTCATGGACTGTCATGGACTGAGTGAGACTCTGACAAGGGTCAGGCTGGTCCGAGGAGGCTTGGTGGACGGAAAAGTTGCCATCTCCGTTGGACCCTGAGAAACAAGGGACGATGGTCAAAGTGGCCAAGCAGGGGAGACGGAGTGGGCAGAAATGCAGAATTTGAAATATACAGGGTGTGGTTTGGCCAAAGAAAGTATGCCTGGATGGTGCCTCTGCTAAACATTAGAATTAAATCTCAGATCCCAGTGTGCTGACCTAGACTCTGAGCTCCTGAAGACAAGAATGCACTGCTTATGAAGAGAGCTGCTCTATTCCACTTATTTAGTCCTGTTTACTTAATTTACTATGTAGCAGAAACCATTCCACACACTAAAGAACATGACATAATCCTCGCCTCAAGGAGCTTGGTGGTGATAGCTATGTGAACTTGCAGTTACAGAGCAGTGTGATAAGTGCTCAATACGCTTTATAGCAGAATGCTTAGAACAAGGGTTTTGGCCTTATCTGGATCCGTGTTGTCTTGTGACGTTGGGTAAGTTGCTTTTTAAGCCTCATGTTCCTCACCCATAAAATGAGGACACTAACAAATCCTCTTATTTAGGCTATCATGAAATTTATGTGATATGATGCCAGACAAGTTCTTAGTATAAGAATCATGGGGATCTTATGGATCTTAGCATGGATCATGGGGAGTACCTAATACACGTTATCTATACATGGAGGTATGAGATATACAGGAAACAGTCTACTTATGGGAAAGTCAAAGATATAATAGAAGATGCAACATAAGACCCAAAGAAGTTAGCTAGACAAAGATAGGGACATAGGGACCGGGAGAGAGGAATAGTTCTAGAGGAGAAAAATTCTAGAGGCAAAAGAGAGAATAAAAGCTTCATTGAGGGAGCTAGAATTAATGAATAAATGAACATGTCTTCAGAGGTTCACAGGTCTTTGATTACATGGGGTCGTATATTGTTAATAGAGTTGTTCAAACTCGCCAAGCACACCTGCCCCATGGGCAATTGGCATTCCCTTTGCTTGGAATGCTGTTCCTCCAGATACCCACACACCTCTCTCCCTTAATTCCTTCAGGCCTTTGCTCAAGTGTCTCCATATGTGGGAAGACCCCCTTGACCACCCTGGATAACATAAGGTTTATACAGGATGGGGTGCTAGTAAAATATGTAATTCAGGAGTCAAACATTAAACCATCTTTATGGTTTAATTTCCTCATGTGCAAATAATGGTTAATAATACTGATGCAAGGGGTGTCATAAAGATTAAATGAATTCATAGCCCTGAAAGAATGATTGACACATAGTAGGTACTCGGTAAGTATTGCTGTTATTATGGTTATTGTTGATTTATTGTTGTTCCAAATAATGTTGGAGCCATGCAGTTGGGCCCATTCTGCAGGTGAAGTCACCAGCCCTTTTGCTATGCACTGCCTGGGGGAAGTTGCCAGAACCTAGAGTCTATGACAGGGATTTTTTTTTTTAATTTAGTTTTTGCAATTAGGAAGTGTATCAAGCACATCAAAAAGAATGTACAATTATATAATGAATACCTGTATACCCACTACCTGGCTTAAGAACTAAAACATTACAAATACACCTGAAGCATCTTAAGATGTGGTGGTTCTGATTTCTTTGGTGTTGTCCTATGCCAGCTTTTTCCAAGTGAGCCATTTGGAAGCTATTTCTGTGGGATGTTGTATGGGAAAAGGTATTATGTGAAGAAAAGGTTGGGGAATTGTGTTCTATTTCATTTGGGAAGTACTGGATTTTAACAAAATAAAATAGGATTATTTTCTGCAGGATGACTCAAAGCTTTCCAAACTGAACACAGGACCCCCCTTTTTATGCCATGTTTATGCCATGTCTTTTGGGACTGTGTTTCAGGCAAAACAGTTTGAGAAACACTAATTTATGCTACAGCTATCAACTCTGAAAAGTACTAGTAACCTGACTATTTTCACAGCATTCAAAGAGGATGGATTAATTTTAACTATTAAGGAAGAAATAGGACTTAATGATTAATCATCTAATGCCAAGATCATAGCTAAATGAGCAGCTCAACCTTAATAACCATGAAAGAGTCTATGGCCTGATTATTTACATTTCAGTTTTCCCCATAATCTTGGTATTTTACTCCATCCACATTTTCCCTGCTCTTGATACTACTTTTAATTGTCATTATATGCTCTGTGTTACTGTAATCTCAAATTCCCGTGGAACGAGGCAGGAATAAATTCATGAAACTCAAATGAAGTACACCTAATTGTATTCACCCCAAAATGCTAAATTTTACAGTGCTGATTTAATGACTATTGAACATTTCTTTTGGTTCTTTCTAAATCTAACATTGATTAATAGTGAGATTAGGCCATTAGTATTGACGTAAGCCAGAAGTTGGACTGCAGCCACACCATACTTATAAATTCAGTCATTTCAAGGTTATGTTGTGGGAGAAGTCAGGGTCAGTGATGATCTGATGGATTGGAAGATGGGTGGGGAAAAAACTTCTTGGAGCAGTTGGTCCTTGAGCTGTGATTTAAAGAGGAGAAACTTGTGGTTTAGTTGTTGTTCCATAGATATGGAAAAAATTGAGCAAAGGCGCATGGCCAGCAGAGGAAGAACCAGTGGAAGGAGGACATGACAATAAATTTAGTTGATCTTGAAGTGAAGGCTAGGTTAGAGTAGGAGATGAAAATACTTAGAAAGGGTGGGTCTACCTGGGAGGAGCCTTTGAAAGAAATACTCAGAAATTTGTGTTTTGGCTTACAGTGTAACAGGAAATCCATGTAAGGCTACAATTCATTAGAGGGTATGGCCAAAGTGATGAACAAGAGAAAAAAAAGAGAAAAGAAATGACTTTAGAAATTGTAGCCTGTGAACATAATGTACCAGAAAATATTCATTATGCAATCTATTTGAAAATATTAAGCTGTATTTGTCGAATGGTGGATTAACAATTGGTTATGCCAATGGGGGGTGGGCAAAGTTTATAAAACCAAAGTAATAAGGTAAGTGCCCACAGTCAGGAGGGTGGTTTGTTAGAGATTTCCTATGGAAAAGTCAGGAGGAATAATAACATATACCATATATATATATATATATATATATATATATATATATATATATATAAAAATATGTGTATATAGTGTCTGCGTATGTGTGTTGGGGGGGCACTGCTCTGACAAATCTCCAGTGAAAAGGGTGGGGCAGATAAGATCCTTGCCTTTAGGGAGTTTAAAAGTTATAAGTAACACATTTGTACCCATTCAACAAATTCTTACTGAACACCTGATATGGACTGGCCATACCGTATTCTAGTGGGGCTAGTTCTCATGGTGTATACAGTCTATCAGGATACAGAGAAGTAGGTGGGCAATTACAACGCAGCATAAGAGGAATGCCTGTAGGAACAATACAGAGGGTCAGGGATGGAATCACAGAGTAGTATAGCTGTGCACGGTGTTAAACGTCAGTGAACATGTGCAAGATGGAACAAATTGTGTTTTTAAAACTCAGGGGAGTATGATTGTGATTGTAGGACTATTTTCATAGACATCTTGAAGTGGGGTAAGTGAGACACCTCAGGACTCTGCTTGAATACTAATAATGAATCACTAAATTGCATTCTTAGGAGGTGAGGCTGGTTGTCTTCAGGGCTTTCCTTCAGATGGACTGAGATTGCAAATCTGATACTGGGGAAACGTTCACAGGCAATGGAAGAGAAGCTAATTTTTGGCTACCTCAAGCAGTTTTCCCTCTCTACTCTCCCCCCACAATAGCATATGGCTTCTTTTCTATTTAATAATTATTGATTTGAAGAGGCACTCACTGTTGGTTCATTTTTCTTGGTCTTGATTCCATTCTGCAGTGTGCTATAGGAGTGCGTGAGTGGGGCACTGTGATGGTTAATTTTCTGTGTCAACTTGACTGGGCTACAGGGCACCCAGATATTGGTTAAACGTTTCTCCTCCTCTACCTCCTCCTCTTTTTTTATTGTAGTCACCATCTGGCACCACACAGAGTCATTAAAGAATTATTAGCTATATTCCCTCTGCTGTACTTTTCATCCCTGTGACTTATTTATTTTATAACTGGAAGCTTGTACCTCTTAATCCCCTTCACCTCTGGTAACCATCAGTTTGTGCTTTGTATGTATTTTTGAGTCTGTTCTTGGTTTGTTTATTTGCTCATTGGTTTTGTTTTTTAGATTCCACATATAAATGAAATCATATGGTATTTATCTTTCTCTGTTTGACTTATTTCACTTAACATAATACCCTCTAGGTCCATAGTGTTATTATGAATGGAAAAATTATATTGTTTTTCTTGTCTGGGTCATATTTCATTGTATTTATATATCCCATCTTTATCCATTCATCTATTGATGGGCATTTAAGTGGCTTCCATATCTTGGCTATTGCAAATAATGCTGTAATAAACCTAAGGGTACGTGTATCTTTTGGAATTAGTGGTTTCATTTTCTTTGGGTAAATATCCAGTGGAGTTACTGGATCATTTGGTATTATGATTTGTAATTTTTTGAGAAAATTCTATACTGTTTTCCACAATGGCTGTACTAATTTACATTCCTACCTCAGTGCATGAAGGTTCCATTTTCTCCACATCCTTGCCAACACTTGTTATTTTTTGTCTTTTTGATGCTAGACATTCTGATAGGTATAAGGTGATATTTCATTGTGGTTTTAATTTGCATTTCCCTGCTGATTAGTGATGTTGAGAATCTTTTCATGTGTCTGTTGGCCATCTGGATGGCTTCTTTGGAAAAATGTCTATTCAGGTCCTCTGTCTGTTTTTAATCAGATTATTTACTTTTTTTTGGCATTGAGTTATAGAAGTTCTTTATATACTTTGGGTATTAGCTTCTAATCATCAGATATATTATTTACAAATTGATAGTTTGCCTTTTCATTTTGTCGATGGCTTCCTTTGCTTTTATTTTGGTAACATTTTTGCCAGGTTCTTTTGCATGTTGCTATCCAGTTTTCTCAACACCATTTATTGAAGAGACTGTTTTTCTCTTTTGCATATTCTTGCCTCCTTTGTCACAGATTAACTAACCATATAAGTGTGGGCTTATGTCTGGGCTCTCTATTCTATTTCATTGGTCTATAGGTCAGGTTTTTTGCCAGATTTACACTGTTTGGATTACTATAACTTTGCAGTATGTCTTGAAATCTGGGATTGTGATACTTCCACACTTTGTTTTTCTTTCTCAAAATTGCTTTGACTGTTCAAGGTCTTTTGTGTTTCCATACTAATTTTAGGATTATTTGCTCTAGTTCTGTGGGAAAATACTATTGGTATTTTGATAGAGATTGCATTGAATCTGTAGCTTGCTTTGGGTAGTATGGATATTTTAACAACATGAATTCTTCCAATCCATGAGAATGGGTTTTTTTTCCCCATTTGTGTCATTTTGAATTTCTTTCATCAATGTCTTATAGTTTTCAGAGTACAGGTCTTTTAGCTCCTTGGTTAAATTTACTCTTGGGTATTTTATTCTTTTTGATATAATTGTAAAAGGAATTATTTTCTAAGTTGCTCTTTCTGCTACTTCATTATTAGTATATAAAAACACAACAGATTTCTGTATATTAATTTTGTATCCTACAACTTTACTGAATTCATTTATTTGTTTCAGTAGTTTCTGGTGGAGTCTATGCACTAATTAATGAGGCAACTGATGGATGTTATAACGTGTTCAAAAAAGATTGAAATGAATATGCAAATGGAGGCAAAACTTTTTTCCACGTGTGGGGAAAGAAGTCAGTACATCCTCTACCAGACATGACAAAATTGTAGACAAGAATTATTTCACATTGCTGTCAGTTACCTACAATTCACGGCATTATAAAATACTTTCCACAGAATCAGAATCTGATAACCTACAGGAGTTTCCTTTAGAATCTAGTTGCATAGTTTTCAATTGGAAACACAAATATTTTCCCTACACTGGGAAGACAAACAACATGTATTCCTGAAATAAGGGATGCAGTATTTGAAGGATAAATATTTCTCCTAATGCCAGGTGGTACCAGCAGAAAGTTAGGTAAAACTTGGATTGCAATAGGTAATCTATTGGTTCTTTGAAATAGTGTGCCTCAGTTGTCTCTGTGTCTTGTGTTCCTAACACATGAGATGCTTATTAAGTGTGTGCAGTGAGTGTTAAATAGGGCACCTGCTATGTGGATTTCCTCTGGAATAATAGAAAAGTTTCCCTACCTTTTATGTAACCTAGACCCTTTCTGGAGCTCTTAGCTCTTGGCTAGCAGAAAAGCCCTGTAATTTTTATTACTACAAAATTCTTTGCATTTACTTAAAACATTAGAAGTTTTAGTTTGTATTATGGATTACTCAAGGTAGACTTATTCTATGGAGATATTGTTTCTGTGATAGTTACATTAACACTAAACAAGCACGAGGAGTTA
This sequence comes from Lontra canadensis, assembly GCF_010015895.1. Lineage (NCBI taxonomy): Eukaryota > Metazoa > Chordata > Mammalia > Carnivora > Mustelidae > Lontra > Lontra canadensis. The sequence goes on along the minus strand of NW_022631003.1, from coordinate 30,250,120 downwards.
TTATTATTGTTACCATTTAACTAACATAAAAGGTGATAGAAACTGTCTGGAACTTGCATTGAGGTATAGTCTATGTCAAATACAAGAAATGCAACTTCCACCTCCAGTGAATAAGGATGTTTCCAGATGACCCAGTCACTTTCAACCAAGTTACGTATTTACTGGCCAGTTGGCTGCTGCCAATTCTCAAAGAAAAACACAAGCTCAGTAGGAAATAATGGCCAAATATCTATATCTATATCTATATCTATATCTATCTATATCTATAGTATAAGAAAAGGTAAAACAGTTGTAGATTCAGCATGGCATCCAGAGAGAGTAAGTATATGAACTGCAAGCCCAACAAACCAATCGGTTTAACATAGTAGACTGGCATTTACTTTTCAAGCTAATCACCTCTTAATTGTGACACCATAGGAGAAGGTGATATAAGGACAGCATTAGACAACCAGGATAATAGTCCTCCACAGGAGAAGATAGAATTTGATCTGCCTTTAGGTTAGAGTAGCCTTCATTGCTTGGGCATACGAATCTATGTGATTCTTGGAAAAGAATCTCCTTGTCTCCTTGGGACAAGGAGAACTGTAATGAGAACGATAGCCAATTGGAGCGACATGGTCAAACAGTCTAACATAGTAAAAGGTAAAGATATCATCTCCCCTGTTCAGTGCATCAGTAAAGTATGTGCAGCCATTACCCTAAAACTTGTGTATTCTTTTGAGCAATAAAATGTATATTTAATTGCATATCTCTTTAAAAGACTAATTTAGTACGAAATGAATGAGAGCTTTGAGCAAGCAGGATTCTTCACAATTAGACTGAGAGCTATGAAGATGGAAGAATATGTAATTGATGAGAAAGGGTAGGCAGTTTCAGACTGAGGGAAGTGGGAGAGGCTGCAGCAGCCAATGCTTTCAAAACCAAGTCAAGCCAGCACCTTCAGGAGCTGGTATGTTATCTTCACCTTTGCCCCCAGCGGGTTTCCAAATCCAGTCCGGCCCTGTTCATTCTCTCCACAGCGCCCTCCTGTGACGAAGGCATTCTTCTTTCCTAAATCAAGTTGATCTCAATGGAAACATTTTCTTGTTCTCTTTCTGTGTAATTTCAAAATAAATAAATCACTAACCAAATGAAATGAAAGCCCACTGAAAAGAAACCATGAGGGCACACTCATTGTTTGCCCTGTGTGGGCAGTGGATAGAGGAGCATGCAGAGCCGGGCCCACTCCTCTGTTGGCCAGGGAAATAATTAACTGCTGAGATTATTTCTGCTTGTGAAATGAAGGAGGAGAACCGCTCTGTGATGTGCCAAGTGTTCCCATAGAAAATCAGCATTCTCTAGGGAAGTAGGGGGAGGGAGAGTAAGGCTTGGAAAAACTGAATATTGGAGTCTTGGAGCAGGTTGAGAGGTAGCAGGAGGGGAAAGATTTCATCTCTGAGGTGGTCCCATTTTAAATATGTTTTAGCCTTCTTACAGAAAGTGGTTCTCTGTATACGTTTACACACCCGCCTGCCAGCCAGCGCTCCCTCACCCTCCTCTGCCTCCCTCCTTTTAAAGCAACAGCTGCTCATTCATGGGACTATGCAAACACCTGGGCTTCTTGGCTGCAGGCGTGTGTGTGTGTGTGTGTGTGTGTGTGTGTGTGTGTGTGTGTTTGATTGAGAGAAAGAGGGCACACTTAAAAATGAGTTTTGTGGAATATAGCTAATAGCTTTACAAGATGCCATGAAGGATAGAAGCTGGTAAAATGATACCCTCAGAGGAGGTAGAGAATGGAACAAAATAGGATTGTGTCAGACCTGTGATTTAACTGAACTCACTGAAAGTAAGACAGACATAGTTTTGTCTAAAAGAAGGTGATTCTGAAGCAAGCTTTACTGCAAAATTTGTATCTGGCCCATGGAGTACAGACTTGGGAGGGCAGGTGAGGCCCGCTTGGAGTCCTGTTTGCTATGTGAGCTGCTGGGTGATCTTGGGCAAGACTTCTAATGCAAAGCTGTATCATCTGTAAAATGGAGACATAGTATCAGGGATGCTTGGAAGGATTAATTAAGAGAGTGTCAGTTTGATTAGTGCAAGCTCATAAAAGAACAATATGAGCTCTGTTATATGTTGGCTTGGTGTTAGGCTAATTTATTCTTTCTACCATTCTGGTTGGTATAATGTCATAAAATGTTGTTACGGTATAAAATTTCCAATTCTTGAGGAACAGGGCAATTAGAATCTCTTACTGTGTCATCTGAAGAGAAACACATCCTTCTTAAGAAAACATTCCTGCTTTCTAGTTTCTTTTACCTGTAGGTATCTATGATGCAACTCTGCAGTATATTGTTTTATAGTATGCGTTGATTCAAGGGTCCTACTAAAACTCATGATAAATGAAAAAAAGAGTAATGTAAATATAGAATTACTAGATCCAAAATGGCATGGTTTCTTATTGTTTTGCATATACTTTGTAGAACATGAGACTCAATGTAGCCACTTCCCATCAGTCTTTCAATGGCAACCCAGGAAGCTGTAACCACAATTACCTTGCTCTAATGGAAGATGGATGAATGATCTTTCAGACCCCAAAGCAATGCAGATTTGGCAAGGAGTAGGAGTCACCATTAACAATCCAGTTTTTCAGGCGTGACACATTTTATATTCCAATTTTTAAATGTCTTCCAGGTTGTAGGAAAATGTAATGACATTTTCTGGAAGACATTTTGAAGTTTAATTAAAATGCAGTTTTGAAACATATCCCTTGGGCTTTGCAGTTGTAAATATGAGCATATCAGGAACTTACACAGAGATGTGAATGTTCTCATCCTGATGTTGGGTAGCTCTGGTTGGGAACTGTGTACATTAATCTTTTGACAAAATAGCAGTGTGCCTCTTTTGCACAACTGGGCCCTGTGGGTAACTTCTGTGCAGTGTATTCATAGGAAGAAAACCTGATATTTTAAATTCTCCTCCCTTCCTCTGGGAGGTCGCTGTGTACTCAACAAAAAACCCTTGCTTCTTGTACTTACAGAGCTGAAAAAGTTCCTATTAAACCAGAGGCTGAAAAACAAAGGGCACTCTGGTGAGCAGTTGACAACTTAGAGCAGTTATTCTCCAAGCTTCTTGTTACTGGAATAAGAAAATGGCATGACCTGGGAATCTGAACTACTCAAAACGCTGATCCATCTCCTACTGGCAGACATTTTCCTCAGCTCTGCTTTTCAGTTGATTCATTTGGAAGCTGAAAGAACTTTTAAATTTTGTTCAAAGATTATTTATTGAACACCCGCTATATACTAATCCTATTATTTGGTATTGAGTAGTATGTGTTGAATGATAAGGCTCCTGTCCTTAAGAAGTCCACAAAGTAATTAGGGAAGTCACATTGGCAACTTGGAAGGAATAGCATTTCTCTTTAGGAGTTAACCCCAGGACCCATGATATATAATTCACTGAAGTAATACCTTTAGTCTTTGGAATCTTTGTAGCTACCAGTGTTTAATACCTCCTCTGGCATGTTCAGTCCTTGGACTAGCTTACCAGTAGCAGGATTTTGCTAACTATATAGTAGACTCTTTAGTAATAGTCTTGTTCTTAACACCTGCTGGGTTACTAAATAAAGGGAAGTGGCAAACATTTGTGATTGGAATGTCTCTGACCCTTTGTTTGAGGAAGGAATGGTGGCTCTGCTGGGAACACTTAGAACTCTCAAAAGTGCATACTGTTTACAGAAGATGAATCCTCTCAGCTTCAACACATTATTTCTGCCCAGAGCTGATTGTATTTTTCTGTGGACTTTGTGGTCAAAGGGAAAAATAATAATTAAACTGTATCTTACAGTTTGAGAATTAAGCTCTAGAATTAAACTCAAGATTATCCTAAAGGTAACACCCTGTGATGGTGTACATATTTTCTAATTTCTTACAAAAGGCATTAACTTGTGTTCTTGAACCACTAATGAGCATCTATTAAACCATATTTCAGTATTTAATGAATGGACTATAAGATACACTTGAAGTTCTACTTGACTTTGTTCTTGTTGGGTCCATTAGTATATGACTAGAAGGAACTTTTTGAATTTTAAGAAGATTGACTCCCTTTGTTCTTGCTTGGTAAATACAGAAAAATTCTCAATGCTTTAAATATTTAAATTTAATAAAATTTAGTATTATATTAGTTATTAATATATTTTATGAATATAGTATAAATAAAATAAATTTAATGAATTTAAATTAAAATGCTTTAAGTGCTTGATTTGCTCAACTGATACTCAGAATAGGTAATAGAAAATTAAAACCAAATTCATAACCATCAAAATGTATGATTATGCTGTCTCCGAAGGTGTCTGTTTCACCATTATTTCTAGAATTGATGCTACCTGCATTCCAAACTAATTTTTGTAACAAGGAAGGGAGATGCCAGTATTCACTTTAAATTTTTCAGGACCAGTAGCACCTGGGTGGCTCAGTTGGTTAAGCATCGGGCTCTTAGTCTCAGCTAAGGTCTTGATCCCAAGGTTGTGAGTTCAAACCCCACACTGGGCTCTGAATTGGGTGTGGAGTTTACTTAAAAAAAAAAAAAAGAGAGAGAGAGAGAGAGAGAGAGAGAAAGAGAAGTATTTCAGCACCAATAATGTCAACATGGACTTTGGTTCATAACTTAACGTAGCCCTGAATATATTCATTGTGTTGTAGGCGCAAACCTTTAGAATGTACCTGTTTTACAACAATGGCTAAGGAAATACAGAGGAAAGGAATAGGGGCTTCGCACTTAACTATCATGTCTTGTCTTTTGCTTGGAGTTGGACTCCCCAATATCCATGACTATATCTTAGATGTCTAATTAAGTACCAGATTTCTGTCTGAATGAAATTGGAGGAAGTTAATAGTGAATTAGTGGATTAGGTTTTCTTAATTCTAGAATATTTAGTCCAACTCACTCTTATTTAAATTGTTATTGCTTTATAAACGTTACTTATCTCAAGGCTGAACAATATTCATTTAGACTGTAATTTGCTAAGAGTTTATTTATATTTAAACACTTATCTTAAATTATATATTTCAGTTTTTCCTCCACAGAAAATGACAATGTCATAAGAAAAATCACCATTTGTTCTTAAAAGGCTTTTTTGCTTCCTTCATCTTACCACCCCATGCCTTATCCTATGATTTTAGTCTTTACCATTGCTAGAAGACCTTTGTATGATTCTAAAGACACTAATTGTATTAATAATGCTTTGGTGAGACTTCTAACCATAAATTCCCATGTTCCCTCTTCCCCTTTTTCTTTTAAGGGATGGGCTATTTGTGAGGGAAACCTTAAAGATGACCTGAATCTGATACTTCCTTACCTTAATGTTCAAGTAGTTACCAAGGCAGTGTTAAAAAACATATTTTTCATGGGAACAACTTAGATGGATTTGGTGCAATCTTAAGATTTAGAGTTTTAGATGGAGTTTTGTAAAATTGGTCATATCTGTTGTTATAGCACTCCAAACTAGGTGCCTTATACAGGCTTAATGAATTGGCCTTCAATTTTTGAATAAAAACTCTATCCAACAAATTCATATGTGAAACTAAGCACAAATTCTAGATTTTGCTTATTAACATAGGTTTACATTTCTTACGAAAAAAATACAAAGATGGGTTCTGTTTTGAAGGCTATGGGACTCAAATGAAAACATGAATAAATTCAGTCTGAATATTTGAATATCTCAGAAACATTATTCCAATCACATAGAGCTCAGACCAATCTCTCCCTTTGTGTGTATTTCCTTTTTAAAATGTTCATAGAATTTTGGATCATGTATCCAGCATTTAGTTGTTTCTTATAAATGTATGTATAATCTACCGACTAGGATGAGAGAGTCTCGGGGGCAGTTACGGTATTTTACTTCTTGTGCATCTTCCAAACATGTAATAGATATCTAACAGGATTGGGAGCATAAACAGAATACTTCCTAAATATGTGCTTGCTTGATTCACAGACTTTCTGTTTTGTTGTATTGTTTTACTGATGGGTGGGTCCTGAGCTGTGGACAGTTAAAGAAAAAATTCTGTAGAAGAAAGTCTGGTCTCATCTAAACACAGAGGTGGAATAAGTAGGATGATACTCATAGTGGAAAGGTGATTACATATGGTGTCACACCATGCTACTTAGCAACCCAAGTCCCTGGAACCCTGAGTGATACAACAGGAAAGTAGTCTTCTTCAGGGAAGGTTTTTTTTGAGCTGATATATATTTCCCACTCGATCCCTTTCCCTGGTAAAATTCTCAGTAGCTCTTTTATGCTTCTTGTTGTTACCAGTAAGAGCAAGATCTTTCAAATTAAACTTTACATTGGTGAAAATTACCCCTGGCCTTAGGGTTCCTGATCTGCCTCTCTTCATTTTCTCAGATCTGGCTAACTCTCTGGACTGAGTTTCTTTAATCTTTTCTCCTGACTTCTCTGCCTTTTTTCTGCTCTCTCCCGTCTTCACTTCAAATTGGACATACTTCATAAAAGGATGTCTAAGTAGTTCAGCCATTCTATTGAATTGAACTTAAATATTGGACAAAATACATTTTAAGTGGTTTTTAACTAAAAGCTAATATGAAAATGTTGGAATATGTACCAATATAAACATATTATACTTACGGTTATATTCAAATACAGTTAAAAATATTACATCATGTTCCTTCTAGTAGAAATTTTAAAGGGTATACAGACTCACCTTCTGAGTCATGATGTAATTTAGATTATATTTTATTAGACATTCTTTACAAATTTAAAATACTGCTATTTTTACATGCACAGAGGAAAATCAGTTTGGATAATTATATTTAGGCATTATTAAAATCAACCACAAAATAGAGACACTTTATTGTGTCATTTATCAACATACTTGATATGTATATCTAAAGTGCATTATGTTACAAAAAATAGAGAAATTCAGCAGCACCAAGATACATTTACAAAATAAATACATCAGTTGACAAAATAAATTATGGTAAATGTGATAATAATAATTGGATTAGCCTTGGCAAAAAAAAAATATTCACAATGACCAATGTGCAGTTTCATAGAGCAATGGGGAAGACAGTTTTATTCCAATGCATTTACAGTATTTACAGACAATAAATATTTCTAATACTTTCCATATGTTCACTATTACAGAATCCTGTAATACGTCCTCTGAAGGTCCTTGCTAAAAATTTCAATGCCTCCTGAAAAGAGAAGGAAGGGAGAGAAGAGGAGAAAGAAAATAGGTTAATTCTCCTTAACAAGTGAAAAGGCATAAAAAATAAAGGAATACAGAATTACAATGGAAAAGATTCCAGGGATTTCTTGTAAATATTCCCGATAGGTGGTATCAGTGGGATCTGCCTGATTCTCCAGAACCTTTGCTGCGGGCAGGGTCTTCAGCATGATCTAATGATCAGTGTAGCACAAGAAGAGCAAGGGCTTGGTTTCTAATTCTATATACTGTCTGAAAAAGGAGACCCTGGGGGAATTTTTCAAAGCTGCCAACTGGCAAGTCTGGGAAGAGAAGGGACACATTTGAGAGTCTGGAAATAAGACAAGGTTGTGCAATCCATCATCAAATACACCTTGCTAAAAGCTTATTCCCCAGGGATGCCTGACATGGGTAATCCAAAGGTTGCTTATTCTGTTCAGGTTTCCATTTGGCCAATCTCTCACTAAGATAATGGTTGTTAGGAGAGTAGAGTGTGTGATTGGAGTAAATGTTGGAAGGATGTGTAATTGAGCAGTATGTTTGGTTGGTTATTTGATATCAGTCATCACTTTAGCTATCCTTAAACACTAATGAATGAAACTATTTTTGGATTTTAGATTCTGAAGTCAAAACTAAGAACTATTTGTCTCTCACTCTGCTGGTTTTTGGAATTGATCTGGAATTAGAAACTGGGAAAACCCATTAAATTAGAGAAAAAAAATCAATTAACTTAAAAGTATAAAATAGCAGTATTTCACTGTGTTTATTACACAGAATAAATTACCACCTGGGATTAATATCTCTTCCAACCCTTTCTAAAACATTGTAGTGACAGTATTTTAAGATGGGCTGGCAGCATTTTCTCTGCTTTTCTCTCTCCCTTTCTCTTCTCTTTGTGTGTCTATTTCAGTGGTGTCTAAAAGAAGCACCTATGGAATGGAACTCAACTGGCTGTGCCATTGCATTAATAGCCAGAGTGTGGGCAGAGTTTTACATGGCAGACCCATATGGTGGTGAAAACCACAGAAGAGCCAACTTTTGACAAGTTAGGAACTTCACGTGCAGCTTGAAGAAAGATAAGCAAGTTGAACATTTAGGATGCTTTCTTGTCTTAAGAAATTGACATCTTCACCAATCATTTTAATTAGAATGGCAAAATAGCTCCTAACTGCAGAGAAAATAATTTAAGATTAACATTTTTAATGATGGATGGATGTATGTTATGAAGAAAACATAAAAGGTAAGTAAAATTTGATAATTTGTGTGCTATATCAATTTTAAAAATGTTTTCATGTCGAGTAGTATGTAGTGAATTGTACTTAAGAATAATGCAAACAGGAGGGAATGATGAGTATTTTGAACAATTATTTCCTCAGAAGGAAGAAAAGAAAAAAGAAATAAAGGACCAAGGAAAAGATCTTTTAATTATATTTCCTCTTGTCCAGCCAGTTTGCTTGTTATAATGGCACGTTTTAGAATAGCCAAGTAAAACATATAACATGGCCTGAAAGTATATGTGTGTGTGTGTGTGTGTGTGTGTGTGTGCATGTGTGTGACAGCACTTTAGAGTCTCTTTTGAATGTTGAAAACTTTTGTATTATTTCTTTTTCTTTTTTTTTTTTTGAAATTTTATAAACATATATTTTTTTCCCCAGGGGTACAGGTCTGTGAATCGCCAGGTTTACACACTTCACTGCACTCACCATAGCACATACCCTCCCCAATGTCCATAATAACCCCAGCCCCCCGAACCCCCCTCCCCCCAGCAACCCTCAGTTTGTTTTGTGAGATTAAGAGTCACTTATGGTTTATCTCCCTCCCAATCCCATCTTGCTTCATTTAAAACTTTTGTATTATTTCTAAGTCAATATTTACCAGGACAAAATATATGTTCTCAATTAAATGAGTCCTACTGTATCTGGACATCTCATTTATAGCATCAAAAATTCCAAAATGTGATTTCCAACATTTGAACTATATACTTCCCACTGGTTCATGTGAGAGGAACCAGACAGTTTTAGCTCAGTAGTTTCTCTTAAGAAATACTACATATATTTTACTAAAATTTGTGCTTGCCATATCATCAGATCACTGTATAATAATGCAAAGAGACTAAAGAGAGGACATTAATAAAAGGTCGTTTGCATACAAAACTGTAAAATAGTTACTCCGAAAAGATTCTGTTTGGATTAGAACATTTGCATGGCCCCATCGAGTCTCATCAGTACATTCTTGAATTTCCCCCATCTTCCCTGCACCTCTGTTGGGTTGTACTGGGAGAGGGCCAATATCCGGCTGCCAGACAAACAGTGCTTTCCATGAACATCCCTCACAACCAGGGAACAGAAAGGAGAAAGCAGAAACATTCTATTTCTTTTAGTCCTAGGTCTGGATTTGATTAGGCCACTGCCTAATTTTTACTAGATCTCCCTTAACATAGGGGTAGCTTTGGGCATAAGAATTGATGAGTGCTGAATTTCATTAAATTCCCAGATACTTCAGAGCATTGCAAATCCTAAATAAATGAAATCCATAAAAAAGTATACTTTCGTTTTCAGAATTCTAATAAATGTATGTATACACACACACACACACACACACACACACACACACACACAGTACAACAATGGATAAAAATGGGTCCTGGGGGCGCCTGGGTGGCTCAGTGGGTTAAAGCCTCTGTCTTTGGCTCAGGTCATGATCCCAGGGTCCTGGGATCGAGCCCCACATTGGGCTCTCTGCTCAGCGGGGAGCCTGCTTCCCCCTCTCTCTGCCTGCCTCTCTGCTTACTTGTGATTTCTGTCTGTCAAATAAATAAATAAAAATCTTTAAAAAAATGGGTTCTGGCAATAAAGCTCTTGCATTAGTTATAAATATGTAGTTAGGATCCTATCTTAAAATACATTGAATATGTGCTCTGGGCCAAGATTTGCAGGGTTTGTTACCCATTATAGATCCATTAGATATTTCCAGAATAGGTCATTCACTCCGGTAAAAGTTTCTCTAGTGTCATTACTCCTTAATTCCTGAAGTGGAAATATTTATCCAATATAATTATCATTTTATAAGCTATTTAATGATGAGTTTTGTCAACCTAACTCAAAGAGAGAAGTGATGCTAAGTAGGTCCGTACTCCCCCTTGAAACATCACCCTGTAATCCTATCTCTACTAGTCAGGAGAAAGGCCTGGAGAGGTAACAAGGGATTGTAATTAATGAGATCCTTAGTTGCATATGACACGTCCTTGTGTGGTTTCCTTTTTCTTTCAAACCCCACAGAAGAGCTAAACTGAAAAGTAAAAAACAGAAAAGATTGTGTTGGTGGAAATGTCTGAATTAAGAGGCAGCACTAAACACAGTGCTAGACCAAATATCCAGAGATGGGGAAACAAATCCAGTTCTGAGGACTACCTATCCCAGTTCCCAGGGCTGTTCAGGTCCTTTAGTCATGGAGTACCTTGGTTTTCTGGTTTATAAAATGAGGTTAATATTTGCTGCTTTTTTGCCTCATGGAGACACACATATCCAGATAGATAGAACAATCAGTACTAGATCTAAAAGTACCCAAACAACAAGTTACACTTTATTGTTTACTATGACAAGCATTTAACCCATGTCATCTTGTTTAATCTTCGCCCAGCCCTAGGAGGTTGTTACAATTATTATCTTCACTTCAAGGAAAAGGAAAGTGAGTCTTAGATAGACTATGTAACTCGCCCAAGGTTGTGAACTTTAATAAGTTCAGACCAGACTTGAACCTTAAGGTATCTGACCCCAAAGTCAGTGAATGCCATTACCACCTGCATCTGTGAACCAAGAATGAACAAGCCATGTAAATGTGAAGTCTTATTATTCCTACTGCAATACCCTGGAAAATTATTTCAACTTCCCAGTGGATAAATAGATATATGAGAAAAACTATGTCCTTCCCAAGTCAAAACTTAAAAATTTTCCGAATTCATGACTTTTTTTTTCATGGGTTGGTAGAAACCAGAGTTAAATTAAATTAAATAAATTGAGAGTGTGTGTTTAAATGTTTAACATTTATTTAACTGAAAATAAATTTAAGGTTTAATTAAATATAATTAAATGGAAAATGTGACTGGCTCAGAATTGTCTACCATAGGGCATTGTTTTGTAGTGTTTGTAGATCATATCAATGCCTTCTGTGTTCACCCCTGAAGTGAAAAAAAGTAAGAAATGACAAAATGATCAACAAAGTTTGCCAAGGTGCGAGAGTAGGGAAATAAATAAACTTCTGCAGCAAATGATGAAGGTGGACCTGGGTTTCTGAAGCCAGACTTAGAAGAGAAGTTCTTTGGTACAGTAGTAAAGGATTGATGTTGGGGTTGTGATGGTGGAGGAAGAGAAACAGGTTATCCAAGCCCCGTTTGTGCTTAGGTGGTGGGAGGACACTACTTGAGGGCAGATAATATGCTGAGCTGTCTTGCTTTTGTAAGCTTTTAAATTGTGGAGCAATGGATAGAGGGACAGAAAGGGAGGACATTCTAGATTTGTTTAAGCCACGGTGGGTGGAAGGAAGGGACACTACACAGCTTAGAGCAGCACCAAAGAGAGGCTATGGGGCACAGAAGCCAGTTACCGTAAATTGAGCTCCAGCGATGTCGCGGAGATGTCATATGCATGGTCCCCTTCTGGCCCGCTCCCAGCCATGCCAGAGTTTAGCCAGGCAGACCGAGTTCTCCGTTTCTTTTTTTCCTGCTCCTTGCGTTTTCCAGGTTTGCCTTTCTTTTTCTTGCCAGGTGTCTTCAGTGGCTGCTCTTTGTATGTCTCCACCTTGTTGGTTTCCTGAGTTAGGTATCTGCCCTCATCATCAGACCCAAATCGGACAGGGTGGTTCTTTGTGTTGGGAGCAGGCTTGGAGTTCGGGGATACCTCCGAGGTAGCTCTGATTTCAGCTGTGTGGATTTCTGCGATCAGGTGGTGAAGGAAGAATCGTCGCCGTAAGTCTTGGATAGATTTCCCCTTGTCATGAAGGAGCTGATGTTCAGACACAGCTCTTTTGCTTTAAGAAAAAAAACAGTAGGAGAGGAAGAAAAGGAGAATATTTTAGTTGTTGGTATAGACCTCAAAGACAAGAGGAAGGGTCTTTGATTAAGCAAAGCATAAGCTGGAAGGGCAGCAAGCTTGTGGAGCAGGGAAAGAGCAGAGAGGGAAGGGACGTGTGGGCAGTTCAGAGTCTATAGCCCCAAATCCCATTTATGCGGCTCCCTAGGTCTGTGGCTTTGGTGAGAACATGCCCCTCTCCATTTAAAAGGCAGGGGTCAGATTCGGAGATTTCTGTGCTCTCTTCTCAACTTAAAACATTATGATTCTGTAATTCTCAGCAATGGACAGAAAAAAACGAGCTTTTTTTCATGTTTTTCAGACTTATGTTGGGAAAATAAATCCAGATGTCCTAGCCGTGAAATTAAAAGGAGGCTGAATTTACTTGAGTACTCACCCGAGTGCACAGCCACGTACACGCGCGCGCACACACACACACACACTAATCCCCTATTAAGAAAATAATAATACTGAATCTCCGAGAACAGCAAGCTTTAAGAGAAAAGGCAAACAGAAGCTGAAGATGAAGTGAGCAGTAGAGGCTGTCTAGGGAACTACCTAACAGACTGAATTTTAATACGAGGAGTAGAGTACAGGCTACCAAGAGCCTAGATTTGAAAGTCAAGTGTCAGAGAGAGAGTATGTGTATTTTTCTGAAAAGTAGTGGGTGGTCCCTTTAAAATGGGTTTCTTTGTGTTTAAATTGAGATCATCCTATTTTTCCGTGCATCAAGTAATTTTTTTTTAATTTAGAATTTTAGAGGGCATTATCCTTAGTATTAAATTGAGATATTCACTTTTCTACTTGTTCTCTTTGTCTTAAAAAATGTCTCTAGGAGCAAGTATGAAGTAGCTTTTCTGTTTAAACAACACTCTAATGAAGTGTAGTGGAAGAGAATGTAGTGCAAGAGAATCAACTGATTTCCCATCAATCCTTTTAGATGGCACCCTGACTCTTGTTTAAATGTCCATCCACATACGCTTGGATTATTCTCGTGTATATTATTAACCATATGCAGGGATCGCATACATGAATCAGTCATATCATGCCTGCTTCAGCTGTGCCTTACTTTACTCCAATTTCTGCCACTCTGTAACTCTTCAAAATGGTTCACTGTCAAGCATCTGAGGGTGTTTCACAGGGCTATCTCCCATGTTGTCTTACCTCTCTCACACAGTATCTGGGTCCCTTATTTGTTTATATTAGTACAACTTCTTTAACTCCTCAGAGAAATATGAAAATAAAAATAGCATTAACTTCATTTTATAGATAGGGAAGTTGAGGTTCAGAGAGATTCAATGACCTGCCTTTGTCCACAAAATGAAAACAGACAGAACCAGGGATCCAAAAATCAGGTCCTCTGATTCTGAGACCAAAGATTGCCTTTCAGTGACCTCAATCCTTTCTTCTGTGGAAGCAGAAGTGTATGCTGAGGAAACAAGAAGTGAAGGGCATAGAGTAAAAAGCTTGCAGTGGGAACCATGAAGGACAGTGGGCAAATGGATAGCAATTTATCGGTTTACTTGAAGATCAAGCTTACTTCTCCAACAAGGCCATTTTCATCCCGCCAAAAAAGGAACTAGGATTTCTAGAGTTTGGATTATCACTGGGGGAAATTGAGAGATTTCCTAGTCATATTGTGAATCAAAGTAGAATAAGACATGAAAATACAGGCATTATTTCTCTAGACCTTATACCCAGAATACCAGCTTCCCTTTAGTGTTTTAGTGTGTGGACTGACTTTAAGCCATGCAGCTTGTTCAAAAAAGACATGACTTAATGGAAAGGAATTTAACAGGAGCCTGGTTTAAATGAGGCATGAAGGAGTCTCTCTTCCTTTTTGAAGGTGCCACATGTGACTAGATTGAAATTCACTTACTTTATAGCAATAGTTAGTATTCTGGAAACTTTTAATAATATACAAATTTGAGGTTTTGGTACAAATATATTTATACTCTCTAATAACATTCTTGAAGAATAAGTGGGAATTAATCGCATATTTCATAAGTGTTGCAGTTTCATAAGATGTATCCTTTAGCAAAATGTCCCATTAAAGTTGTTCTTAACCAGTGATCATTTATAGGACCTGGGGCTTTTCTTTCTTTCTCAGTTCCTGGAAGATAACCACCCGATCTGTATTCCTCTCCAAATGTATAATACAGCCCATCCTAGCTTAACTCGAAGCCAAAACTTTTAATGGTTGGTCTGTTCTAATCAGGCCACCACTGCTTATGCCCCCTCTGGCTGGCATATATGCCTGTCATCTTGGCCAGCCTGTCAACTGTGAGTCACAGTGCCTTCTTAACCCAAGCACTGCACTTTCCCAGGATGGTTCTCATGAGAAAAGGAGGGGTCAGTCTATCCTTCTGTTTTATAAAAAGTTTACAAAGATGGCACAAGTCCGTTCAGTTTAAAATAGTGTCTCTCTTGTGAGGTACCAAGCTTCTTCCTGCCTTTAGGGGCAATTGTTAACATAATATTAGAAAACCCAGATTTTCTTAAGTGCTAAATCTCACAGATTTTCTTAAATGCTAAATCTCAAACACAAGGAACAGCTCAAAGACTTCTGCATTTAAAATATTTTGAAGAATGAATTTCTGATTGGGCAACTGCACTGGAAGATCAGGGATTTAATACTATCTTTATCGTCAACAAGGAGTAAGATCCCTGGAGCATTTTACTTATTTTCAAAACAAGACATGAACTGACACAAGGGTAAATAACTAGCATGTACAAACTAGATATACACAGGTGGGGAGCAATGAATCCAAAGTAAGGAGGCTTTCCATTTAGATAATTCTGAAATATTTATGTGATAAATATGGCCTCAATATTAGTCTATTAATCTATACATCTGCAAACATCCCCTAGCCCAGTGGTTTGCACGGCGTTTGTTACAATCCTAATATGGTATGTTTATGGTCTCCTTTGATTACTGTGAAAAAATTTTCAGAAATATGGGAGAAATGCTTAAGATAGGTAACTATAAATTCAGTCAAAACATAGCTCTTCTGCTCTAAAGAAAAATCACTCTCCAGGGAGTTTTCAGGGAAGAAGAGAAAATTGAAGGAGCTATCAAGGAACGCAGGGAGCAAAGGGAGTGATGGGACTGCCTCTTCCAGCACAGAAAGGAGCAGCAGGCTTGTGTTGAGGCTCAGCTATTTACGAAGGAGTCTGGGTTTGAGGAGAAAAGTTCTGTGGTACATGCACGAGTCAGGGTTCGGGTGTTAGAGTGAAGATGACTCACCACAAGTCCCTTCCAACCCAAATGACTCAGTCAAAAGTTATGCTTTTCATTAAATGGAACAGACCCAGTCTGGCTCCCAAGCAAATCAGCCAATTATGTTTTAGGTTCTGAATCTACTGGAATTCCCTCTTTAACTTAAACACAAAGGTTGCTACCTGCCGAAAGTCATATTCATTGGGACAAACATGTCTATAGGCCTCACTTTCCAACCTCCAATTTATTCATGCTCTAGCCCCATTAGCTAAAATCTTTTGGACTATCACAACTTATAACTGCCTCCTCTGCATGGCTTAGGAAGTGTTATTGTTGTAGTAGTCCCCCCACCACCCCTCAAAGTCAGTCCCTAGTTAGAAAAAATATCTAAAGCAATTTCTCTAATACTTGGTGTGAAAAGTAATTGGGGAGTAATATGATTTGATTATATGTTAACATTTCTTTCAAGAAATTAGGCTGATTTAGTGTAACAGTAGACTAATGTTTTGTCTAGCACGCAAAATTTACTGTTACTTGGCAGCAATGCAAAAATAATGACTTGTTTTTTTAAACTCCATTTGGCTGTAATAATTTGATGAAACATCTTCATCTACTGATGATTTCAGCCTTCAGGAAAAACCATGGCTGTAATATGATGATCTATTAGCCATTAACTATAAGAATGTTTTGTGGTAGTTTTATAACCATCTGCTGAGTGTGAGTGTTTAACTACAATATTATATTTCACCCACAAACAAAACTATAACAGAGTCGCTGGCTGTTAAATGGTTTCTGATGTGTATTTTGCAAGGTGCAACAAAGAAAGAGTTAAAAATAGCCTTACTTAGGACTATTAGGACTACTTAGCACTATTTTTATGTCATAACTGTGGATTTAATCATGGTCCATTTACTGTTTCTCAAAAGAGAAAACAGGTATTTCTCAAGCAACTGTAAAGAAAAATCTGGCTCTGTTTCAAGACAGTATTTCTTGGCCAGTATTTAAGCGTGCTTTTAAAAATTCACTCTTCATCTATATCTATATCTATATCTATATCTACATCTATATATGGACTTTAAATAATTTAACACAAGTCTTAAAAAGAGGAAAACGTCTGAAGACAATTTTCAGAAATACATCAGTAAAATGTTGATTTGAAGAATACAATGCAGCTTTATCTTCAGTACAATGTTCTACACAATTTGCCTTAGGAGATTCGTAATAGATTTTCATTTTGGTGCCAAGGTTCAGACATGTCTAAAGTAATTTCATTTAAGGATTTTCTGCTCTAATAATAATAGACCAAGGGCACATATAAAACAGTTGCCTTTTTTACACCCTCGGGAATTTACAAGGAAGCATCATGAACTCCATTGTAAATACTGGATATTGCTATTTTTATTGTTAGTGTAAAAGCCCCTTAATTCCTTCTCCAGAGGGAAACTCAGTTCTCAATCTTTATGGTTTTCCCATCCTGAACAGAGTCTGCAGCTTAAAGATCACCCAAAGATGGCATTACACACATTAAGGTACTTCTAGGTCCAACAGATTATTAAGATAGTGTTACTCAGCTGCTCTTCCAACTTGCAGTCATACAACATGGTAATATTTCTCTGGTGTGCTTGGATGTATGATTATGTTAAAGTCAAAATTATCCTTAAAAGAACCACCAAATGAGAATGCCAAAATACAAGTTTTCGGTCTACAATACAAACATTTGACTCCAGATTAAAGAACTGTTAGCAGTAAGTCCAAGAAAAAACAATTTTCCTCACCTAATATTCATTTTGGAGTCAGGCACTCTAGCGTTCCTGAACTGTATCAATACTAACGTTGGAGTTGTGCCATTGCAAAGTTGTTACTACTTTATTATATAATATGCTTTCATTATGTAATGTGGTTCATTTCATATGCTTAAAATTATGTCATTCATAATAAAGTTAGATGTAAGGCTTCTGCTTTTCACACACAAACTGCCACCCACATTCAGTCTGTAAATCAATCGCACACAGACCTGTGTCCCCTGGCTCCCACAGCTTCTGAGTTATCCGTCTCCTGTAATCCTCAGCGTTTCAAAACCTTCCCAGGTCCTGGAAGTATAACCTTTTCCTTTCACTACAGACAGATGATCTTTGTCCAGAGGAGATTCTGCGCTCCCTCTTACGGAAACTCATGGAAAATTTGTCTCTTGCCTGTCTCCCCTTGAGGTTCAACCAGTGCTCCCGCCGGGGTTGAAGGCACTGTCTCAGCCCCCGGCAGGTAGTCGGCTCTCCCTGCTTTTTAACTCGGGCAAGGAGCATCAGTGACCGCGGCGAGCCCTCGGCAGCGCCCCAGCCTGGCGGCCTCTCCCACTGGCCCTCCCAGCCCTCACCCGGCGCCCCGAGGAGGATGGGGCACTTACAGCCGGCGGCCGAGCTCCTCTACCGAGCGCCCGCAGGAGGGCACCGAGTAGCTCAGGAGGAACACCGCGACGCTCCACTGCTGAACCAGCCTCCGCAGCATCGTATCCTCTCGCTCTCGGGACCTGCAAGAGTGGAAAGGGGCCCGAAGTGTCAGTCCGGAATCTCCATCTCCCGGGACTACCACGCTCCCCGTTTTAGCTGGCTCTCACTTAGCCTCTTCGACACCAAGGGCATCTCCCAAGTTGCAAAGAAAAGAAAGAAAGAAAGAAAGAAAAAAACTTTCTCTGAAGCCTCTCAGCACTTACTTATTTAGGAATCAGCTACTGCAACTGTGCTTTTCCCAAAACCACACAGGCAAAAAGGGACCAAAAGGAAAACAAAACAAAACAAAAATCAGAGACGTTCCTCTGCAATGATAACCACAATGAAATGCTTTTATATATGCATCAATGATGAGCAGAGTGTTTACACGTCTTCCCTATCAATGTCTAATTAAATCTAGCCGGCAGTTCTCCCAGGTTCGTGGAGCAGAGCTAAGCCCTTCCTAAAAAGAGAAGAAAGTTTCCCTCCTCTGAAGTCAGCTTCTTTGCGAACTAGGCCGTCTTGTTCAGAGCCACTTGTAGAGACCCACATATATATACATAGCTGTCTGTCTACCTCCTCTGGTGGGCTGGTTGCTTCCGGAAAGTTGATTCCACACACCCTGAGAACAAGTTTCAAGTGCGTGTGTCGTCGATCAGGAGGGCCAGGTGGCAACGAGGGCGGGTTAATAGCGGCGCGGAGGGGAGGCGGCGGCCCGAGCGGCAGGGCAGCGGCGGCCCCGCTTCACGGGCGGGGAGGCATGCTGGCCCGGCGGCGCAGGTTGGAGGCGAGTTGAAAGCCTAGCAGAGGAATGTTCACACGCTCCCAGGCAAACCTGCCGGAGAAGTGAGCTAGTCGCAAAGAGGTGGCGCCCTTGGAACGCGCGCGGGGCGAGCAAGGGCGCGGGCGCGCGGGGGGCGGGGGCGGCGACGGGCGGCCCGAGCGGGCCCCGGGCGGCCCGAGCTAGCAGAGGGGAGCTCTGAGCTGGGAGTGTACTGCGAGCGGCTGAGTTCCCAGCGCCTCCTGTTCGGCGGCCCCCGGCGCTGCCCGGAGGCCCCAGAGCGCCGGTCGCGCGCGCCATCCCGGGGGCCGGGGGCGTGGGCGGATCTGCCAGTTCCCGCTGGGTCTGACCGGCCCCAGACTGCACGGCGGAGAAGCGCGCTGAGGTCCCCGAGGGCGTGCGGGCGACCCGAAACAGTCACCGCTCCCGGCGCGTCGCGCCAGCCGCGCCCCACTGGACGCGCGGCCGCCGAGGCCGCTGGGGGCGAATCGGCAAGGCGGAGGCCGAGGAGTAAGGGGCTGGAGAGCGTGGGCGCCCGGAATCCTCCGCGGGGAGGTCGCGGGAGGTTGGCCCTTGGCTTTAAGGAACCCTAAGGCCGCCCGGGAGCGTGGGGAGCGACACGGGAACCCTCCTCCATGGCCCTTTCCGGGGACCCGCTGAGTGGGGAGCATCGCCTAAGGCGGGGGTGGGGGGAGCGTTCGCTTAGAAGAGTAAAAAAGGTTCCAGACTTCAGGTCGAGATTGCATTTCTTGCTGTCTTAGAATAACTGAGGACATCTGGAGCTGGTCCAAGAAAACCCGCATACGTGATGGAGACCCTCTTTTTAATTGCCGAGGTGGACCGACACTCCTGGGGAGCGCACGCGGCCCCTTCGCCCACCGACTAGACTCTAACCCACCCTTTCCCGACAACCTACTCTCTCACCCCCACCCCACCCCATCCCCCGCCCAGTCCCCTGTTACATATTCTGGGATGACTCTATCCGTGTCGCTTCAGCCCGCAGATGAAGCGGAACTATCGCTGTACGCGGCTCTGCCTCGGAGAAGCGAAGGGAAAGCAGGGGGTTCTTCCCAAAAGTACTGGGCGGGGAAGAAGACTGCTCTGAATTACTGGGCAGTATCATCTAGGAAAGGATTGCAGCGGATGTGAACGCCCGCCTCACGGATTCCTCTATCTTTCTGAAATGAACGCGGGTAGTTGGGGACCATTCAAGGGATGTTTGTCTTCTAGACAGACAACCCCACCGGTACGTTTCAATGCGCTGTGTGATTTGAAGATGTGAGGTGATTTAGGGAGCCTGACCTTTTATCAAGTCTGGCTTCCTGTCTGATGCGCCGCGGATTTTACCGAGGGTGGGTGAAATAGCGCCCTCTCCCTCGCTGATCTTGGTTCCCTCTCCCCCTCGTTAAGTGCAGATAGCTAGCAGTTAATATTAGCTCTTTAGTTTGGGTGACAGTCACCCCTTCTCACAAGTTTCTTTCTCCCTCATTTGATTACTCTAAACTCCATACTTAAAAAACTTGGCTTCCTCCCACTGGAAAAAAAATCTGGGAATTTCCACAATTTCCCTCGTTCAAGAATTTCTAAATGTTAGATCTGTTTGCATGGCATGAAAAGACAAAGTATCAGCACTCAGAAATGTCAATCTTTGAACCTCTGACACTTTCTGATTTATAATAAATTCTTTCCAAGAAGAAGCCGGAGCCTTAAAGCAAGCGTTAGATCTGAAGGGGGGAAATCTGTAAACAAAACAAAACAAAGAAAGTAAATCACAAATGATCTATTTAACACTTGCAAGTTGTTTAATACTAAAATGATAATATTTGCTTCCACAATAAAAAGCCCAAAAGTACTTAGCCAAATTTCAAACTACTCAGGCTTTAAAAAGTCAACCCTCTCCCAATAAAAGTTTAAGACATAGTCAGGTTGAAAATATCAAATCACTTATGCTGTAAATAAATTCATTATTCTCTCAGAACATTATAAATTAGAGGCTGCCATCAATAGACTACTTTGATTTATGTTGCTTTTTCTACTAATGAAACAAAATGGACCCCCTCCCTTCCTTTTCCCCACACACTTTTCTGATGTTAATGGCAAAAAATCTATCCAATATTTTTAGAATTTCCTTTCCTCCACAAAAAGAGAAAATATGGACACAGGAAAAATAAATAGTCTTTATATACTTGGACTCCTGAAGCTTCCTAATAATGTATTACTTCACCTTTTCCTTGATTTACAGTCTTCTCTGCTCTTCTGGCCAAATGAAGGGAATCTTCTCAGCTGTCTCTTCCAGAAATAATTTTTGTTGATGTTCCTCAGAAAACTAAAATTAAGTCTTAAATGAATTAAAAACTTCCTAAGAAGGCTCTTCTGTTCTCACTAAAGGCAATTATTAGAAAGCAGTTATATGTGCTAAGCTGCCCTGTTTATTACCTTGAGTAGAAATTCTCCTCAATATATACTCAGGACCCTGACTTTTAGCCTTTGTGAAAAGGATATTTTCTGACATCATAATCTAGTTCCCAGTATAAGTGAATAACCTCCAGGATAATGCTGAGAACACACAAATGAGATGACTTCATACTAGCAGGGTTTCGGGTTTTTTTTGGGGGAGTGGTTGCTTAGGCATGGGGTGAGTGCCAATAGAGGCTGAATGCTTGCTTAGGCCTTGCTATCACTTAAATGCACCTTAGCAAATAGGAGGATCTAAAGGCCTGTCCTTAATCTGAAGTATTTCCATGTGAAGACAGGTTAGCATTGTGAGATCTACACCTACACGAATGCCTAACCCATGAGCAAGCTCCAAACTCCCATCTTCCGGTCCCCAATCGCAGCATTATATGCCAATTTTAAGAAGAGATTTTCTAAACTTTTAAGTACACTTTTACTCCTAAATTCATGTTAAAATAACCAATTGATGGATATCTCCAGGGATATTTCCTATTGCAATTAAGTAAAAAACCCTAACATTTATGTTTAGCTTTTTAATCTCTCTTTTTCCTCCTCAGCCCAAACAAGCAAGCAAACAAACATACAAACCAAAAAGGTACCTATAGCTCTTTAAACTATGCACCTGGGCTCAGAAATTCCCTTATAACCAATCAGCATCCCTTATCTTATTACCAATAACATTTGTCAGTCTGTAGCTCCAAGCTATTTTTCTAAAATCCTATGAAACCAAACAACTGAACTCATCCCTTCTCCTAACTTTTTCTTTGTTTACATAGAGAAGTTTGCAAAATTACCTCAAGTAAAATTATTTGATTCTATTAGAATGTGGTCTGAGACTTGAGAGGAGGCCATTGCCAGCTGATATCAAGGTAGCAAAAAAGAGGGTGTAATGCATTTAAATTCAAAGTAGGTTTAGGAAAGTGTGTATGATTATTATTAAATCTGTTCCTAGTTAGGTGATAAGACCCAAACAGAGGCTATCTTCTTCAGGAACAGGGCTGGCTGCTGACATCTGCAGGAACTGCCTCAGGGAGAAATGCCTAGACATGCAACTGGGCTGATGGGATTCTCTTATTGGAAAAGTGGCTTTCACTTGATCCTCACCCTTCCCTATGTTCTGGGCCATGTTCAGCTTTCCCCAAACATGACCAGAAAGTTCAGTAATGAAGCACTTTCCCCCCCAAGACCACAAGCCCATGTGAGCTGAGAAGGTCTTTAGGAAATGGAGGTCTCTAGGGGCCAGTTCTCCAAGGTCAAGTACTTGTGTACCTTCTAAAAGTATGACCTTCATAACACCTCTGAGGAGTCTTCTGACCAGGGATGGTGCTCCTGTGTGTGTGTGTGTGTGTGTGTGTGTGTGTGTGTGTTGGGCGAGGGGGTGAGATGGGAAGGTGGGGAAGGGGTGTTAGGAACTGGAGTGCTGATGTCCTGGACTGATGCCTGACAGATGCCCTTGGCTGGGCCGAGCTCTTGGCTCCTCAAAGTAGGCAACTCTGAACTTGTGCGAGACCACAGGGAGAGTCCCACCTGGCTCAGACGACAACCCCTCAACCCGCAACTGATCTCGGGTGGGGCGGTGCCACACAGCCTTCCTGGCCAGTTCCCAGCTCCTCTGTGAGTAGAAGAATCATGCTTTCTTAAAGTTTGAGTCCTGCTGTTTGCAAGGCGCTGCCGTCGGGAGTCACTTGGGACCTCCAAAACTGTTTACTTCCCTAACGCCATTCTCTACCCCTGCAAAACACGGCAGCTCTCAGTCTCTTCCCAACGCAGCACCCGAAGTAGGGTGCCCATCCCCTCTGGCATACAGACATCGGGCACCTCAGATGGGCGTTGTGTCTCTTTCGCTTTCAGCTTGTGGTGACGGTGTCTTCGGGTTCTGCCTGCTCTTCCTGGGACTCTTGTCAGAATTAAGGCCTCTGGAAAGCGAGCATGAAAGCTGTAAGCTCTCTCTCTGGGGTCTCCCGGCTCGGTGGTTGCGCGCGGGACTCAGCGAGGCGAGATGTGTGTCTCCCAGGGAAGCAGTCCCGGGCTTGGCTCCCGGGGATACTAGGCTTGCTGGAAAGTTCAGAGGCCTGAGAGCCCCCTTGGAAGTCTAGCTATGTTTCCTGGGTTTGGGGGTTTCCTTCCCTGAGAATTTGGATTCCGGATTGTCGCGCAGAATCCGTTTTGTCCCAAGCGGTAGAAATGAGGCCTTCGCGCCCCGCCCCATCCCGCTGGGTTTTCGTGTGGTTTCGCTCCCGGGTATACTTCAGAGTCGCGGGCCTAGCCCTCCAGCCCCTCGCAGGAGGGCCCCGCTCCTGGCTGCAGGCGAAGGGAAACTTCGGGAACAGTATGACCCGACGACAGGGTCCGAAGGCGCGAGCGAACTTCCTCCAAGCGGTGCTCACCCCTCCCTTCTCCCTCCCGGTCAATCTATGACTCAAACTTGACATAAGCCCCTGGCAGACGGTGACGATAAATTACCAGTGGGGGTGGGGGAAGAGAAGGGTGGGGGCAGATGTACCCCACCCTTCCACCACCACCCCCTCCTGGGCCCTGTCCCGGTCCAGGTCCGGGGCCCCATGCGGGTGTTCAGGGACGACTCCCTCTTCCCCCAGCCCTGGGAATAGCCCTCTGCCAGCCCGCCTCTCCCGTCCGTACAGCTCCAAGAGCCCCGGGGTCCGTCTGTTTTATTTCATTTAACACGATCCGCAAAGCCAAGGCGGGGTGAGGGGCCGCACCGGCGAGGAGAGGAAATGAAGGGACGTGGAACAAAGTTCTCTCTGCCAACTCTCACCATCTGATTCTTAGAATCCGGTGGTACCTTAAAGGACTGATGTGAGGGCAAGGAGGGTTATTCTCGAAGCCCGCTCTATCTATATTTAGCTGTTCAGTGGTTGCAGTTGGCGATCGCGGGATGTGTGTGTGTGGGGGGGGGGGTGTAGACGGTGGAACACATGGCATCTCTCCAGGGCATAAAAGTCAACCTCGCTGGTGGCTCCTGTGGAGTTTGTGAACAGCGCGGAGCTGGCTAGGGGAAGCCAGTGAGCTGTCCATGGTGGTTAAGAGTTCTTGACTTGCGTGTTCGGGCTGTCCTGGTGAGGCCCGGACCCTCCCCCCGCCGCGCGTCCTCCCGCCGCAAACCACCCCCTCCCCACCAGCCGGGGCCGCGACACCCTCCGGCCCGAGGCTGCGGGCGACAGAGCCGGTGCGCGCGGGGCACGAGGCTGGATGTGTTCGTTTGCACAACTCCGGGACGCGCTGTCGCAGAGGCAGATTTCCAGAGACAGAGGAAAACAAACTCTAGAGTCCAAATTGTGGGTTTCCTTTTAGTTCCTTCCGGAAGGTGTCTTCCCCCACCTCAGGCAATATTTAGCCTGATTTGAGAAACGTTGATCCATCGGGCAGCCTCCTTCCCTTCCCTGTTCTAAGGTTCTATTCTCAAAGGAACGAGCGCAATGGTCTTGTTGATGCTTCCCCTATCTGTTAAAAGCATCCAAGAGAATGCCGGAGAGTATACTTATGGGAATGTCCACAAAACCGCTTTATTGACTGGGGACACTGCTGCTGGAGATTGTCAGGTGTCTCAGGGCTTTTCTAGGCATGGTTGGGGCTCTTTGTAAAATATTACTGCTCAGAGGGGTGAGTTCTTTATTATTCACCAGAGCCCTGAACCGTGTGATTTCCATTTCTTAACAAAGGAGGAAACAAAGAAATTCCCATGTAATCTGCAATATTGTAGGTCCATTTTGCCCAGTTCTTGTGATATATTCTTATGAAGAACGGTTTATGAACTTAAGCTCTTGTATGTATTTAAGGCAAAAAAATGTTTTGCTTTCTTAACTGTCACCACATTTTACATTTTTGTCTTTAATTTCTCTTGGCAATTCCCCCCACTTACCTCTATTGGCCATCTCTCTCCAACTGAATAACAAATTCCCTTAAATACCTTGAAAATCTACAAAATATTATAAACAGTTATAGCTTTTATTTGAATTTTGTGTCTTTATTTATGAGGAGGGCATATCTAACATCCAGTACCTAACAGATATATATATTTACATATTTCTGTATAAATCAGAAGACATCATATTGAAACACATTGCTTGTTGCTTTTACCATTCTTTCTTATGGTGGTGCTGTACTTAAAAAAAAGAGATAGAGTGTATGTGTTTATAAACAACCTTGAGAATGCCTGATGTAAAATAGAAAGTGTGATGATTCAATAATTTTTCATAGCTTTTCTCTCAGTATCTGGATCTACAGAATTAAAATAGTGAAGAAAAATGGAATCTTTCTATAAGTTCTTCTAAACATTTTCCTGAGTCAGTAAAATTGATACAAAACCTTTACTTTCTCTTTCTTTGACTATTTATAAAAATAAATGAAATAAGACTTAAATGTGTACCCAGTTCCTTGAAAATTATGAAACTGTCATAATAATATTTTAGTATGATTATTTTGTAACTCAGAAGATTAGTTTTGTTCTATTAATTCTTTATAGTGAAGTTTCTCCTATATATCTCTTTCTCTCCTTTCATAGAAAGGAGAAAAAAATAAAATGATATAAATAAATTTCATTTTTTTTATCCCTTCTCTGCTCATAACTTGAGGTGCTTTTTCCTCCTACCTCCCCTCTCTTGGTGCCTTAGTATTTTCCTCTGTCCCATGGTGATACCAATTGAGAAGTCTCCTTTCAAAGTTTATCTAATTCCCCCCAGTTTCTTTATTTTTTAAAAAAATTAGTTTTCCCCAACTGCTCATTTATTAGATTTTTAAGATCTCATTCTTTAATCTGCTAAACTTGATACATTTTTTAGAGAGGGTTTTAATCGTCCTCACCAGCAGCTCTGTTAAAGCTGCTGGACTTTTTTTCCCCCCCTGCTTTCAACAGTTAAACATTCAATTGATATAATTGTCTATGAGCTAAAAAAGAAAAAAAAAAATCTATCAGTCTCTCCTTTGTGTGCTTACCTTCCCAATGTGCCCAACACTGTTATATGCCCAGAGCTGGTCTTCTGAAGATATCTGTGGAATTGAGTTGTAGCTCTTCCTACCTGCACTTTTGAGAAATGAAAGCATAGTTTTAATTATCTTAGATCTGTTTTTCAAAATTCATTTATGACGCACTTTGATCTGCTATCGGGAGCCTTTCATAAAGCATATTCTTTTTAAAATCATGGTGGATTGGGGGGCATCCTGTGTCTCATTCAGTCTCAAAAATTTCTGTGCTTAAGTTTCAAAAGCTTAGTGCTTGTATTTCATGATTTTCCTGAAGATATTTCCCCCTTCATGTCATTTGTGCTTCACTACCCAGAGAGTGTAAATGAGGGGGGAAGTGTGGACTTTTGATGTATCATAATATACTGAAGTCAATTACTATGTGAGAGTACTTATGTTAAGAAAACTGACCTTAGCAGAATTTTGTTGCACTTTGTTCCTTTAATTCTCATCCTGCTAAACTGTAATTATACATAAAACTGCCAAGGTATTTTTAATGGTTAAAAAAATAAGCCGCTTTTTGTGGAAAGGATTAAAAAAATTTTTTTGTCCTATAAACACAGGTCATATTCTTTGTAAAGCTGTTCTTAATAGGCAAAAATGTACATGTCTATAGCAGTTAAATTACTCCTCAAAAGACCTATGATGGCCTTAAATGGAGCAGGAACTCAAGTGTGGTTGATATGGTTCCAAAAACCCTCATTTTAAAAGAGTTTCATTGTCGAGGTGCACCAGGATGTTCTTTTAGTTCTATAATACACAGTCTGGGCATCATAGCCACATATTTCCCTCATCTCATTCCAACCCCGGTGTGGTAAAACCAAAGAGACACAGGATCAAGGAGAGTCTGAGGATTTTGCAGGGAAAGGGCTGTGTAAGTACAGTGAGTACAGATCTTTAAGATCTTCCCCAGACTTCTAAACAGTTGAGAAGGTAGCTTGTTTGCTAAGTAGTGCAAAGTGTCTCCAGGTCTATCGCTGGAGCTGCTGACATAATTAATGATTTCATTCAGAGCCTGAAAGAAGGTACTTGTATTCCCTCTGGCATGGGCAGGCCAAGTTCATGTCCAAACTCTAATACCTTGGGTTGATTTTAGCCAACAAGACTGTTGGTCCTCTTGTTGCACACCCAAAACTTGAAAGCCAAATATTATATTAGGCTATGATACTTCCCAGCCTTGAGGAGGTTGACACATCCTAAATATATAAACAGCCACTATTATTGAAAGACGAATTACATTCTGGTGAGAGATTCATTACTCCTAGGTCAAACTGGGAAAAACGAAAAACCATTGAATACCCCCAACAACCACCAAACACACAGCAAACTACTTTAAAAATCAATATTTTCCACTAAACTTTACATGCAAAAAAAAAATTTCTTGTCCCATTTTACACTATGAGGTTAATGGCAATCCTTGAAAATTAATTATGGTACTGAAAAGACTTTAATAACATTTCTGCTAAAAATAAATTGGAGGCAGAGCATTGCCCTGGATTCATGATTGCTTACATCTGGTTTCTATTTCTGTGATTTTCATTTGGTTCTCAGAGAGTTCATTCACAGTCATCACAAGTTTTGTTTCCTGTTCTCCAATGGGAGAACTTGTCTTGATGACCCATGTATTTTTCATCTGAATGCTGCACTTTTCTACATTAGGAGATGTAGAAAGGAAGAATGAAAAATACATCAGGTCTAATCCAAGCAAACCAAAACCTGAAAGCATCTTTCAGCACCCGACTTATCCAGAATCCAGTGGCAAATAACAATGAGGAAATCACTCCATTGCAGACCCTTGTTGAATGGGCTAGGGGAAAAAAAGAGAAAATGGAAGGAAGGAAGAGGAAGAGAAGATGGAAGGAATAGAAGGGAAGGGAAGAATGAAATAAAGAAGGAATTAAAGGAAGGGCTTCTTTATCAGTAAGAATCCCCATGCCCACCCCATCATTCTTCCCATTGCCCATATGACATGGGAAGGTATTTTTCTTTCTTACCATGTTAACTTTCAGACCTTTTTCAAAGAAGGGGATGAGCTATCCTGGCTGCTGGTTGAAAAATCTCTTAACTCCTTCACACACTTAGGGAGGGGCAGGATATTATAGGAGCCTTCATAGTTGCTGATCTGGACTTGTGTAGACCAGTTCAACTCTAGCTTAATTATAAGCTAGAGTAGCTAATATCTTTTTGCACCATCCAGAATATCTCAATTGTTCTCCTCTATGTAAGCAACATCTGCCCCTTTCTTGAGATGATTATGTAATTCCTACTCCAAAATCTCAGGAAACCTTCTCTTTTTACCATGCCATATGATTTTCCTAAATTTCTTTCTTGTTGATGTTCCAGAAATTTAGTCTCCAAAATATCTCAGATGTTATCTACATTCAATAATAATTACAAATATTATTGAGCTCCTATACTTAGGATGGCAAACACTTCATTTCATTTATAATAGATTTCTGTCCCAACTATGGTGGATAATTACTAGAACTAAGGCTTGAATTCAGTTTTGTCTGACACTACATTGCCTCTGGTATGATGTTGGCTCTGGCTGCTACATCTCATATCCACAAATCTGTTAGCGTTGATTTGGCTGATATGACTGGTTATATCAGCTTTTTTTTTTTTTAATGCTGATTGCCTGATCTTATTACCACGCTGTACAGATAGTCCAAGAATCAATTTTATCTGATGGTCTTATGTCAGCATTTAATGAGATTCTACTTTATGCTAAGTTCTACTCTTGGAAATTCATTTTTTTTTTTAAGATTTATTTATTTATTTGAGAGAGAGAGAAAGAGAATGTGTAAGCGGTGGGTGGGTGGGAGGGTGCTACGGGGAGAGGACCAGAAGGAGAGGGAGCAGGAGGAAGGAGACTCTGCACTGAGCCTGAGGTGGGGCTCAGGCTCCATCTCAGGATCCTGAGATCATGACCTGAGCTGAAATCAAGAGTCAGACCCTTAACTGACTGAGTCACGAAGGCACCCCTACTCTTGGAATTTTAAAGAAAGCCACATGCATTTGGATTATTGCCCTAATGCCAATGGAAATGCCTTGTCAAGATTTACTTTCAAAATCACACTTGGACCTGCCCCCTCTCAGTTTTTGATAAGGGATATAGTGTATTTTGGAAACACACTATATTTTTGACAAAGTCATGTGAAAAATATGTATGCATCTTTGGGGAAATTGCTATCAAATATACTTTCACTTAAGTTATTGATCACCCACTGTGTCTAAGCCCTGTATTTTAAAAAAGCCATACCTCAGAATTCTATTTCTTTCTTTATTGCTTAAGCTACATTCTTTTTACCTTTTTGTTATAAGTTACTTCCAACCTTGTTTGGAAGTAAGCAGATAAAAAAGGAAAATCTAGTATGAGTTTGAGATATAGTATCAGGGCTATTTTCAGAGAACATAAAGTGTTCATTTGTTCATTCAGACCTTCACAAATATTTCTTGAATATCTACTAGGCCAAACATTGTGGTAGGTTCTGGGGTTACACTAATGACATGGGACTTACAGTTTCTGTGGAACTCCGAATCTCTTAATTCTTATTTACTAAGTATTTGACTAATATTTTTATCATAAATCTTTAAATTCTGACATATTAAATATTTTACTCACATTATTTATTGTCTATCTCCTCCCACTGGAATAAATACAAACTCTGTAAAGGCCAACATTTTGTAAATTTTTTTTTATTTTTTAAAGATTTTATTTATTTGTTTGACAGAGAGAGAAACAGCGAGAGAGGGAACACAAGCAGGGGGAGTGAGAGAAGAAGAAGCAGGCATCCTGCGGAGCAGGGAGCCCCATGAGGGGCTCGATCCCAGGACGCTGGGATCCTGCCTTGAGCGGAAGGCAGATGCTTAAGACTGAGCCTCCCACCAGCCCCAGAGGCCAACATTTTTGTCTGTTTTTCTTGTACCTCCCAAGCCTAGAGCAGCACTTGGCATCTGTTTGGAAGTCAATAAAAAAAATTTTTTTTAAACATACATTCAATTTAGTTAATATGTAGTGTTGGTTTCAGGAATAGAATTTAGTGATTCATCACTGACATATAACACCCAGTGCTTATCACAACTAGTGCCCTCCTTAATATCCACCACCCTTTATCCTATCCCTGCCTCACACCTCCAGAAGTCAATAGATGTTTCAAAGGAGAGGATTAATGAACATTAAAAAGTAGTTTTCCTTGCAATATTCATTGTGGTACATTTGCATTTTTGCATTTTTTTAATAAAACAGATTTCTACTCTGAGTTGGCAATTTTCCTCATGAGTGTCACTCACTTATATCAATAAATTAAAAGATTATCAATAAATGAAAATAATGTCTGGTTAAACATAACAATGTCTTAATATATCCTATGTAATAATAAGTTAGAATTGCCCAGAAATTAATTATTTTTACCATCAAAGGCAGGTCCTATTTTCATTCCTGCATGTATTCATTTTACCTCCCAAACTACGATACAATTAGATTAGTCTCTTTAATCAGATGACATAGCCAGAATGGAGAATATTATTTTGCCACACCCCAGTAAGGATCCTTGCTAGTGGGAAAGGCTGGCTATTGTCCTTTAAGTGATTCCATCGTAGCTGAATCATTAATCAACCAAACTTTTATGTATGTTGATTTGTCTTTTTTTCCTACAGTAAAGAAATACACTTTACTGTCATGGCAGATGAGTTGGACAGAAGAGTATCATACCTGAGTCAGTGACCCACTCCTTTTCAATTGCCACTGCCACATTCAATTGTATAATAATGCCTATGAATGCATTTTTCAGTTATTTTTTGAAAGTATGTTTTCCCCTCAAGTGACCTGTTATAGCTGTGGTTTAAGTGTTACATTCCCCATACAATAGCTCTGAGCAATAGCTTTCTACTTCACCATGGAGTTATGAGCTTAATATATTTGCCATGTTGATTCAAAAGAATGCAGGATTATATTAAAAACCTAAAATAAATCTGATCTATAAAATCCTATCTCATATAAAAGTATATATTGCCTTTCATTGGAGTTTCAGATATCTGTGAATGCATGAAACCTTATTTTTTTCCAATCCTGACAAGAGAGGCTATTGCCTAGCATCATAGGTTAAGACCTAAAATGCAAGCAACATTACCTTGCCTGTCAAAAGCATATCATTAGATAGAACTTGAAAATCATAGTTGCTGTCCTGTTCAGTCAGCATAGATCTTGGCCTACAGTTCTTGGCAAGAATAGTGTTTGAATGGAACCTATCTCAAGCTCTAATGGATGCTTTTAGAAGAATAAAAGTTGGCAATATTTTTCTACAGAGAGCCAAGGGTCATGGAAACTCATTTTCCTATTATAAACTGGAGATAATAAAGCAACATGTACTTAAGTGTTAGTTTTAAAAGGTACATTAGACAATCCTCTGTTTTTTTTTTTTAAGGTTTTATTTACTTATTTGACAGACAGAGATCACAAGTAGGCAGAGAGGCAGGCAGAGAGAAAGAGGGGGAAGCAGGCTCCCTGCTGGCAGAGGGCTTGATGCAGGGCTTGATCCCAGGACCCTGGGATCATGACCTGAGCTGAAGGCAGAGGCTTTAACTCGCTGATCCACCCAGGCATCCCTAGACAATCCTATGTTTAACAAGGCATCATTCTCTTGATTTAAAGGATGGAACTCAAACACTGAGAGCATCAGTGAATGCATAAATAGTGACAAGTGGAGGGAAACTGAGTGCTCAGCCATTTCAATGGTAGAATATTCCCTGGTGTCACTTAGCCAGCCTTTAAGCATATTGTCCTTTCCAATTCTCCATGGGAATATCGCTCATTCATTAGGTACTCTCAAATGTCCCTTAAAGAAACATTATTGTGATCTTACATTAAACGAAAGAGAAATAGACAGGAAGGCAAAGCCATAGTCCCCACATAAAGGAAGGGGCACCTGAATTACAACCTGTTGACTTTTAATTTTTGGTACAATTGTTTAGACAATGAGGACTATAGTTTATCATGAATGTATATTGGCAATGTCAACAATGGAAAGAGTGAGTGAAAGACCTAGATTTTAGTCCTGTCTCTTCTTTTTAATCAGCTAGTTTTAGGGATTTTAAAAAGTCACAGAATCTCTCAGAGTTAAAATTTATTCACTGGTGGAATGGGGATAGTATTAGCACATACTTCACGGTGATGTCACAATGATCAAATGAAATAGTACATGTCAAGTTACTTTATAGGCTGTAAAGCCTAATTGAAATATTTAATTAAATGCATATGTTACATTTGGCCATCATTCTATATAGAAATACATAGATATTAACCGAAATTATTCACTCCTCAGGCATGCAGATGAGCATTTGATAGCACACTGGGACAATTAGACAATGAAAATGACCTTAAGATTGAGATTTTTTTGTTTGGCTTTTTACTCTATTGATATTTTCCTTCATTTGCTTGACAAATATCAGCACTGTGTGAATCAGTTCAGGGAATGCCATTCTCCCTGATTCGCAGTATGAATACCATACTGAATGTCTTTCAAATTAGGGGTAGCTAATTGATTTTAACAGGGGTTGGTCATTTTTAATAGCTGCTCTTACCTAAGCATCATTGTTTGGGTAGCTATTTCAGCTGTGGCTATGACAGTCCCTGAGGCATTCCATGAATCAGCAACGTTCAGTTTAGGGGAGAGACAGTTTGACCCTTTGGGTTACCATGGTATTTAAGGACTTCTCAGACATAACAACAAACTTCGAGTCTGGGGACAGAATAGAGAGATAAGAATTGCAAGTCAAAGAATAAGAACCAAAGGGCATGAATCCGTATATTTAGCAAATATCCTGTGCCACAAGGGAAGGGGAAAGAACCCGAATCTTTTAACTAGGGGAATTAAATAAGAGAAGAGATAGTAAGGAGAAAAAGGGAGAAATCTGAAATCACTTAGAGAATTTCATTTAAACATACTATGTGTGTGTGTATCTGTCTGAACATGTTGCAGTTCTGATATTCTCTCCTAGAGGATTTTCAACCCTCTAATTCTTTTTTTTTTTTTTTTAAACCCACTAATTCTTAAGAATGAGGAACTATCTGATGGGTAAAGCTGAAAGGAAATGGATTGGCAAGGTCTTATCAAAGTCTGAATTTCTGTAGGTAGTGCTTGTCTGATTTAGGGAATGCATTCCACCACCCACCCCCCCAACCTAAGCTTGTACCGTCCACTGTAAGGAGCATTAGAATTCCAGCTTGTAAGTCCCTGCTTCTGGGCAATACTTGTGGTTGGAGACACAGGGAGGAAAGTATACTAAAATCAAAGGATCTCTGGTGATGCACACACGTTGGATATGGACCACACCTAGCTTGGAGCCTTAATTAGCTGTCATAAAGGTTAATCCTGGAAAGAATGAATGAGATTAACAAGTCATCATTTCTTTATTAGATGGAGTTTCTATTATATAAGGCTAACTTCGTAGGATATGTAAATATGAAAAAGACACCATTTATTCCCTGGAGGGATTTACAGATTTTTGTGTTGTTGGGGGAGGATTAGGCCTATATAAAGCAATTAAGCTTTCCATTTTTACTCCTTTTCTATCAGAGGGATAATGTGAATAAAAATAATCCAATCCAATGCAGTGTCATTTTCCAGTAAGGAAGAAAGGACATTTAGAGGCCTGTACGTTTTTTGAGGTCACCAGACTTGTGATGGAACCGAAAGAACTCAATGTGCCAAAGCATACAAATACCTATTCCTAGAGAGCAGGGCCGAGCTCTGACATCAACAAGTATTTCATCAGTAGTGATTAGAGTGTACCATCTCTAGGAAAAATTTATAATTTAGAGGGATTATTTGTTTAGGAGATACCATTTGTTACCTAACTTCTTTTTTGTTTGGTTTGGTTTTGGTTTTGGTTTTTCATTAATTTTTTTTTTTTAAATTCCAGCATAGTTAACATACTAACATCTTTTTTTCACACATACTACCTCCTTTCTAATAGGACGCTGATTTTATTCAGGCATCTACTACTCTGTGTGACTTCATTCTTCATGGTGGGTAGGCCCCAGTCCTTACCTCAGCCCTGGGGGTAGATCCTGGCTGGTCCAAACCGATCATAGTGGTCCTAACCCTTTACCAGCGATTGGTTCAGGATAGGCTTGTGATCCAATTCTGTTCAATAAAGTCTTAAGTGGAGGAAAACTGAGAGATTCTGGGAAGTCTATTTGTTCCTAAGAGAAGCAGAGAGAGTCATCATTAACTTCTGTAAACACTGTTGTATCTGGATATGATGCCTAGATCTATGATAGCTATCTAGTTCTCAGTCTGAGGATGAAAATAACCTACAGAGGCAGACCTAAGAGGGTCTTAGAGAAGCAAAGTCAAGGTCACTATGTGACACCTGAAGACTGACCTGAGATTTTGATAGGAGAGATAATGTTATAAATATAAGACCATGTTGGGTTAAATTTTCTATTATTTGCAGCTGAGAAATTTCTAACAGATACAGTTACTTTGTTAGGGAACCAGTGTATTCATGATGCTTATTGGTGTTTGTGGTCCAGAAGAACCCACTTCTGAAGTGGGTTCTGAAGCCCATATTTTTAATCCAGGCACCATGAGAAGCCCATTTTTTATCCAGGCACCATGAGATTCAGCAGATGTGGATGTCAGTGCTCATCTAATTGAAGCCCAGGATACACCTTGAGATGGAGAACTCAGAAAGCAATTAAATGTCAGACTTACTCCTGTGAAAGTAGTAAGTTTTGCTGAAGGAGGAGTTGAAGTCAGTTGGTCTGGGAGACTTTTGGGGCATGACATACATGTAAATCTAAGTTATAAAACGTCCATCCTAGGGGTCCCTTGGGTGGCTCATTTGGTTAAGCTTCCAACTCTTGATTTTGGCTCAGGTCATGATCTCAGGGTGGTGAACTTGAGCCCAGTGTCAGGCTCCTCACTGCCTGTGGATCCTGCTTAAGATTCTCTCTCTCCTTCTCCCTCTGCCCACCCGCCTTCCACCCCCCGCCCCATGATGTGAACTCTCTCTCTCTCACTCTCTCTCAAATAAACAGATAGATAGATAAATAAATAAATGAATGAAGTGTCTTTCCTAGTGTGATACATTGAAAGTCCAAATTAGCTAAAATTATATCTTTTGTTCCTCCATTCTGAGACTGCTTATTATAATCCCTCAGTAAATTACTTTGAATATGTGTCATAGTCTTATGTGTTAGGCTGGTGGAAACTATAAGACAGTTAGCCAGATGTAGAGGTATTTGTTCCATTTTATGATCTTTTAGGCACCACTAACCAGTTTTTCATTAGATGAACTATAACATCATAACACTGGAAAGTGACTCCTATTCTTGGAATCACCAATGGAGGTAGAACATACTTCATCTTTTTCTAAAATTCTTTTTTTTTCCTAATGTATTTACCTCTCTAAATTTGGACTTCTGTTCATAATTGCTGTTGGCAAAGTGGCAGTTATGATGTAGCTGTCATTGCCTGTTCACATGAACCAACACTCATAGAATTAGCACTGGCAGTTTAGAAGAAATTCCTAGGGACAATAGTGGAGCATTCTTTTAAGAAATGCTACATCATTAACAGTCCCAATGATACAAACAATGATATTGTGTGCCAAAACATAGACATGGTTGATTCTGAGTCCATGATCTCAGTTCTGAGTTCATGATCTCAGAGTCCTGGGATCCAGCTACACATTAGGCTCCACCCTCAGCACAGAATCTACTTGAGGTTTTCTCCCTCTGTCTCTTCCCCAACTTGAGCTCTCGTTCTCAAATAAACAAAATCTTAAAAAAAAAAAGTCAGACTTTGAATGTGAAAAACTTACCCAATATATTTTATGAAAAACATCTATGTCTATGTGTCTAACATGTTTTTCAATAAGTTTGAAATAAACATTCTAAGTTATAAGAACATATCATATCATAGCTTTATTGGAAGAACTAAAAATTATTTTAAAGTTATGTGAAATAATGGTGCCTCTTTAAGTTGATAACATCTTAGATCCAAAGAAAGTTGGTAACTAGAAGCTCAGATCTCATTGTTACTGAAGAACTGCATGTGATCTTATCCAAAATGCTGAGAAGCGATGTTATTGAAGAACTAGATGCTTCGTCTACTACACTTACAAGAAGGTTCCTTCCTCTGAGCACAGTCACCTCTCATGTTGCTCTTTTTGAGTCAGTCTATCAAGGGGGTCAAGGGAGTACTCCTAATGGGCGGGACTCAGTCACATGACTTCTTCCTAACTATAAAGGAGTCTGGGGATGTGATTTCCAATTTCTGAGGTAGAAGGATGAGACTCAGGACATGAGTATATCCCAAATTGTAGAAAAGTAGCCATGCTTCAATAAAGAAATGACTTTTGAGTGGACTTCAAAGTTCAGATGCTGTTTTTAAAAAGTAGAGATGAGTACAGCAGATGTTAGTATGGAGACAGGAAAGCATTGCCTACGTTTGGTTAAGAGGGAAAATTATTGTACATTTTTGGGGATTATCAGAAAGGTACACTACACTGTAGCTAGATAGTGACAAGTCTTGGATTTCAGTTTTAAGAGTTTGTATCTATTTCAGGGACCATATGGAACCACTAGCTTGGGAAAGTAGAAGATGCTATGGTTGCTTTAATACATGGACTCCAGAATAATCCCAGAAGGACAAGATTGTTTTCAAGGATACATCTGGGAATTTAGAGGTAGTCTGCCTTCAAACATAATTTTCTTTGCAAATAGATTTTCTGGGGTATGAAAAAATATATACTTAATTAGGTACCTCAGCTCCTAAGCAACTTTCTCTATGAAGTGCTCACATTGTATGATTATTTTCTAAAAACAGTCACTGTGGGATTTGGTATGGATATGGATTCTGTCCCTTATATAATTCCCTATCCTTTCTTCTACTCTCTAGCAGGATAATTTGAGTTGGTTTGAGGTTTGGAAGAAATGTTGGAATATATCATGATTCAGCAAGCCATCTTCAATATTGAATGAATGTTGACATAATAATTTCTTCCTCTTCTTTTTGTTCTTTTCTCCTTTTGGCCTTCAAACCATAGTTCTTATTTCATATCTTAAAACTTATAAGTAACAATCCATTGTTGAGTCTATTGTTGGAAGAGCTGAATCTGATCATTTCAAGAAGTGCTATCTCATATATTCCCAACTTAGCTCTCTATGAAGGGTGCACTGAGAAAAGTAGTGAATCACATGGTTTTTGTTATCAATAAATCAAATGGTTGAAGCATCTGTAGCTATTGGTGATTTTTCTATTACTTTAAAAAATAACCCACTATATGCAAAATTTATTAGGTGTCTTTTCTTTTCTCTAAATATGCCGCTAATGGCAACTACTAATTCTGACACTATGACATGAAAAGCTGATGTGATTAGTAATGTCTATACCATGCACTGTCTTTTTGTTCTTTAGCCTTGCTGCTGCTGACAATGGCTGTTGCTATTTGCAGATGTCATCTCAGTTTCACAATCTGCCTGATTCTTTTGTTTCCAGGGTCACTCATTTTATCAGTTTCTAAATAAACACTCTAAAACATAGTGGCTTAAAACAACAACCATTTTTGTTATTCATGAGCTGTGAGTCAATTGGGTTCTTCTGCTAATCTGAGGCAGACATGTGAGCAGCTAGGCTCACTCCTGTCTGGGGTCAGCTGGTGACTTGGCTGGGGACCATGTGTGAATGCAGGTGGCCACATTCATTTGTCTAGTGGTTGTCTCACTGTGGGGAAGTTGGGGATGACTGGGCCACATGCCTCTCATTAGCAGTCTCCAAGCTGCCAGGCTTGTGGAGGCCCAGGTGTAGAACTCTTATGTTGCAACTTCTTCCATATTCTATCCATCTCAGTTACAAGGGCACCCTAAATTCAGTGGGTGAAGAAATAGACTCCACCTTTTGATGGAGGAGATACAAAGTACGGTGGCCATTTTTGCAACCTACTGGAATCATTTTCTCTCAAGGTAGAGTACCTGCCTGGGATGTCTTTCCCTAGAGTTTTCCAATTGCAAAATCTATGCTATGCAAAGTTGTTTTTCCTCTCTTCATGTTGTTTATGGCTGATTTTCTCTGGCTATAGGTTGGAAATTTTGTTCTCTTGCCTTCTTACACACTCAAACAAATATACCCTGGTCTGACCAGTGTGGGTAGTGTAAAGAACATTAAGCCTTTGGTTTTATTTTGATATGTCAAGACGCAATGGGAAAGTTTTTGCAAGTAAAGCCTCTGCCACCGTTTTAGAAGTTATGCTCTATAGAAGGTCACCTAGTTGAGGTGCAGTGGTATTCCACTTGCCAGATTGGCATCCTCACTTCTTTCCTATGAAGGAAGGATCATCTTTTCCTAATTCATACGTGGGCAACATATAGGCCAGTGGCATCCTGATTAAGAGTTCTCTGAGCCCCAATTTCATCAACCTCAAAAGGGGGGGGAATCTTAACTAAGCACACTTTCTTGATAAAAACTTTCAATAAGCTAGATATAAAAGGAATTTACCTCAATATAATAGAAGACTTATGTGAAAATCCCATAGCTAATATCATACTCAATAATGAAAAGCTGAAAGCTTTTCCTCTAAAATCAGGAATAAGGCAAGGATAGCCACTCTTGCTAATTCTATTCAGCATAGTCCTAGAAGTCTTAGCCAAGCAGTCAGGCAAGAGAAAGAAATAAAAGGCACCCAAAGTGGAAAGGAAGAAGTAAAATAATCTTTGCTTGCTGATGACATGATCTTATAGGTTGAAAACCCCTAAAGACTACAAACAAAACCATTAGAACTAATAAATGAATTCAATAAAGTTGTAGGATAGGAAATAAACATACAAAAGTCATTTCTATACACTAACAACAAATTACCTGGAAAGAAAATTAAGCCACATGTCTGATATGGTGTTAATATCCAAAATATATAAGGAACTCCTAAACTCAATCACTAAATAGCTAAATAAATAATTAGCTGGATAAATAAATAAACAAAACCATTTAAAAATGGGCAACGGACTTCAGTAGGCATTTCTCCAAAGACATACAAGTGGCCGACAGATATATGACAAGATGCTCAACATCACTAATCATCAGGGAAATGTAAATAAAAACCACAGTGACATATCACCTCACACCTGTTAAGATGACTGTTACCAAATAAACAAAAGATAAATGTTGGTGAGGATGTGAAGAAATTGAAACTCTTGTACGCTATTGATGGGAATGTAAAATGGAGTGCAGCTAGTATGGAAAGCAATAATGGGGTTCTTTTAAAAATGAAAAATGAAATTACCACAGAATCCAGTGATCCCACTTCTGGGTATATATCCAAAAGAATTGAAATTGGTATTTTGAAGAGATAGATGCATTCACATGTTCATTGCAGCATTATCTACAATAACCAAGATACAGAAATAACCTAAATTGCATCTACATATGAATGGGTAAATAAAATATGGTATATGTATTCAATGGAAGAGTATTCAAACTTAAAAAAGAAGGAAATCCTGCCATATGTGACAACATGGATGAACCCAGAGGACATTATGCTAAGTGAAATGTTGGATTGTTAGAATGGCAGTTGTCAGGCACTGGGGGTTTTGGAGAAATGGGGAGTTGCTGTTTAATAGCTATATAGTTTTAGTTAAGCAAAATGAATACATTCTAGAGATCTGTTGTACAATTTGGTTCCAATAGTTAGCAATTGCATTGTGCACTTAAAAATTTGTCAAAAAGGTGGATCTCATATTAGGTGTTCTCACCACAATAATTAAAAAAATTCTTGTGTGGTGCATAAACAATGAATTTTGGAACACTGAAAAAAATGGAAAAAAATAATTTAAAAAATTATTTTCAACAGTTGTCAAAGGTTGTCATGGGAATTCAATGATACAATTCCCATAAATCTTTGAAAAAAACTAAAGTGCAACAAAACTACTTGGTTGCTATTCTTACTGCTGTTTTAATACTGACAGATGGCTTATATTTTAGAATCTCCCAGTAATGAGTGTGCTTTTCCTATTTTAAGGATCACTCATCATGTCCAATGAAACCATTCAGGAAGACAGTATAAAGTATTTATTGCCATTATTCAAGCAAACAGCAATTGCTAAGCTTCTTTTGTGTAGTCAGCAATGTCCAGGCACTGTGTGAAATAAAAGTATGAGATGGACATCATCCTTGTCTTTAAGCAGTTTAACAATCTTGTTAAGAAAATGAAGCTGTCACATACAAGACAATTAACAAGGAATGAAATAGAAATGAATCAAGTAATACTCAGTCTGAGGGCCTGACTGAAGTTCAGACAAGAAGAATCCTGGAGGTGTGAGTGTTGCACAAAATCTTGGAAAAGGTGGGACCTCAGAGAGTTTGGAAGAGCTGGCTTACTGCAGAGCAGTAGCTATGGCCCCTCTATTCATACCATCCTGCTTTTTAAGCTCTCCGAAACTATAAGGAACTTCTTGATTTAGTTGTCAGTCATTATACAGTATGTGGTTTAAAATCAAAATTCCTTCTATAGCCTGCAAAGAAATTTCTCCCTACATGGAAGGTTTCCTTAGTACAGGCTGGTGCATGACCTTGGCCCTTTTTTAGATTACAGAATGTTTTATAAAATCTTTACAGCCAGTATAACTTCTGACAGGAGGATATCTCTGATCTTTGGATGATAATCATCAGACATCTATATTATTTTATTATGCTTTCAGAAGATGAGCAGTTATTAAGTAGATTTACCCACAGATATACATTAATCAGCAACCGAATTAATTGGCATCCTCATTTCATAGTATTTCTTTTTCCTTCAATGGTTTCCTTTTTTTTTTTTTTAAGATTTTATTTATTTATTTGTCAGAGAGACAGAGAGAGAGCGCAAGTGTATGCACAAGCAGAGAGAGAAGCAGACTCCCCGCTGAACAAGGATTCCCAATGTGGGACTCAATCCTGGGACCTTGGGATCAGGACCTGAGCTAAAGGTATACACTTAACCTACTGACCCACCCAGGTGTCCCACTTTCAACAGTTTCTTACTGCAGTGTTTCTCAAATTGTGTCGTATTGGTTAAAAAACGCAAGTTCCTGAAACCTGTCCCAGGCCTTCTGAATTAGATCTTTGGAGAAGGCGTAAGAATCCACATTTGTTTGAACGTCTCATACAACCTTTTGCATATCAATCATACTTTAGTGTTTGCTGTGCTTATAAATATCCTGATGTCCCCTCCATCTCCTACCTCTGTCTCTCCTTCAAATAAGATCTCTGAAATTTGACTGAGGCATCAGTGTTTTTAAACCTCTGAGGTGATTCCAATATACAGACAAGGTTAATGGCTTAATAGCAGTAACTTTCAAACATGAAGGTGCACATGAACCTGAAAATCTTCTTAAAATACAGTTCTGATTTTCCAAAGTGTGGCGTAAGGCCGTAAATTCTGCATTTCTAGTAAGTTCTCACATGATGCAGCTGCTGCTGGTTGATGGACCACAATTTGAGTAACAAAAGCTTAGAAAAATACTTCTGCCAAATTGCTCCATTCTTCACCGGCACAATCATCTGTATGGCTTCTATGTGATTGGACCTAATTCCTTGTCAACTAATTTATGACATAGCAAGAACTGTTCAAAAGGATCCTTTTGCTAGCTTCCCATAAAAATTGTATTTTTCTCAAACCTCTTACACTGGCCCAACAACCTTATGTCTCTACTCTGACCTCCTCTCTTACCACTCCCTCTAAACTGGCCTTCTTTCTGTTCCTCACATATGCCAGCTAATTCTTGCTCTAGGCCTCTGCCTTACTGTTTCCTGGAAAGCTCTTCTCCCTGTTATTCACTGCAAGTTTGGCCCTTTCTGTCCTTTCAGACCTAAGGTTCAATGTTGTTTTTGTAGTGGGCCCTTCCCTGACACCTTCCTCCACGCCATTGCAAGCATACATTGTCTGTTCCATCATCATGGTGGGTTGTTGTTTTTTCCTTTTTTTTAATAGAACTTACTATCTGAAATTCTGTTGATTTATTTCTTTACTTCTTAATTTGCCTATGTCCCTACTTCACCCACACCATCATGCAGGCCATCCAGGATGCAGGCCTAGTTTTTCTTTTTCACAGACACCCAGGGCCTGGAAAAATGCCTGCTATATGGTGACCGATGAATAAATATTGTTGAAGGAGTGAGTGGTAGTCTATAACCACCTAGAGGAGAGAATCAGAACCTGTCCGGTGTTTGTTTAAAATGCCAGTTTCTGGGTGTCAATCTCAGAATATTTCAGTACTTTTGGGATGGGCTTCCAAGACTCAAGACTGAGAACCAAAGTGCTGAAGTGTGTGTGTTTCATTCTTGAATGACTGAATTTTCTTGGATGATAGCTATGGATTAGCCTTAGCTATTAGAATTTCTTAGTTCTTTTAGAAAGGGACTACCTCACAAAAACTAGAATATTTTCACTTGGCTTATGAGCTAGAATGGATCTTGATGTGGTTCCTAAACCATGAACCCCATGTCAGAATGTACCTCTGATCTACTGAGGCAATATTTCTGGGTATCATTTCCACTGGTCTTTATTTCTTAAAAGATATTCAGGTGATTCTGATGAGCATTCAATTTGTGCAGCTGCAGAGGGTGAGGAACTTGTTATAAGAACTGATGGGACATGAAGCACTGATGTTAATTCTCCACATGCATATACGTAAAGACTGAATAACACGCTGTATCTGATAGAAATGCTTTCTGGGCAAGCAACAACAACAAAATCTGATTAATGGTAGATTAAACAATAGGTGCTTTTTCCCTCTCTCCTAACAAGAAATCTGAAGTTAGGTGTTTGCTGGCATTGGTTCAGTAGCTCTTCATGCCACCAAGCATTCAGAATGTTCCTACCTTTATCTTCCACCATCCTCACATGCTTGTTTTCTTCCTCGTATTTCTAACTTTGTTTGAATAAAGCCAACATGGCTTCAGGCTTCACATTCACGTTTAAGGCAAGATGAAGTATGAAGGGTTCTTTTTTTTTTTTTTTTTTTTTTCTTTTAAATCTGGAAAGAAAATCTCTCCCAGGAGCCCCCTCCAAAGATTTCTTGCTTTTCTTTGTCCCCAGCTGTAAGGAAGTCTGGGAATGGGAGTAGATAGCTCTCCAGACCATAGTGGGAGGTGGCTAGTGAGAAGGGGACCTTGAAGGGTCTTTAAATAGCCAAGAAACAGCACCTACTACACAAGACTGTTGTAGGAACACTGCCCAGTCCAAGATGATGTTCAAGGGACCCTCTCTTGCTCCGTTCAATCAGTGCCTTTCTAGGATTATTTTTCTCTTTACCTAAAGGATTTTACCCAAATAATGGATTCTCACTTCCAAACTTTCTAAAAATTAAGATATAATGATATTTTTAACATTATATTAGTTTCAGGTATACAACATAATGATCTGATATTTGAATGCACAGTGAAATGATCATCACAGTAAATC
This sequence comes from Lontra canadensis, assembly GCF_010015895.1. Lineage (NCBI taxonomy): Eukaryota > Metazoa > Chordata > Mammalia > Carnivora > Mustelidae > Lontra > Lontra canadensis. The sequence continues at coordinate 30,206,489 of NW_022631003.1, read as the reverse complement.
TACTTAACATCCATCACCTCACATTATACATTTTTTTCTTGTGATGAGATTTTTAAGATCTACTCTTTCGAGAACTTTCAAGTATATAACATACTATTATTAACTATAGTCCCCATGCTATACATAGTATCTCCAGAAATTATTTGTTTTATAACTGGAAGTTTGCACCTTTTGAGCACTTTTACCCATATTCTACAACCTCCAGCCCCACCTCTGACAACCACTAAGCTGTTCTTTCTAAGTTCTGGGTCTTTTTGTTTGTTTGCTTGCTTTCTTTAAGATTCCACATTTAAGTGTAATCATATTTGTCCTTCTCTTTTTGACTTATTTCACTTAGCCTAATGCCCTCAAGATTCATTCATGTTCTTGCAAATGGCAAGATCTTCTTTTTTATGGCTAAATAATATATATATTGTGTGTATATATATGAATATATATACGTATATATATATATATACATCACATTTTCTTTATTCATTTATCCATCTTTACCCATGTATTTATTATTCATGGATACTTAGCTTACTTCCATGTCTTGGCTATTATAAATAATGCTACAGTGCACATGGGGGTACATGTCTTTTCAATATATCATTTTCATCTCCTTTGGATACCCAGAAGTGGAATCGTTGGATCATATAGTAGTAGTTCTTTTTAAAAATTTTTAGGAAACTCCACACTGTTTTCAATAATGGCTGCACCAGTTTACATTCCCACCAACAGTGCAGGGTTCCCTTTTCTCCACATCTTCACCAACACTTGTTATTTCTTATCTTTCTGGGAACAGCCATTCTAACAGTTGTGAGGTGGTATCTCATTGTGGTTTTGATTTGCATTTCCCCAGTGATTACTAAACCCTTGATTTACCTCTGGTGGTAACAGCAACAACTTACTATGCCAGGCATTATTTATAAGCACTTTACATATATATTAACTCATTTAATCTTCACAACAAATTTCTGTAGTAGATCGAATTATTATCTCCAGTTAACAGATGAAGAGACTGAGGTACAGAGAGGTAAGTTCTCAGCTACTGAGTAGTAGGATGGGATTCAAACCCAGACAATTTGGTTCTAGAGTTCACGCCTTTAAGCATAATACTGTAGTGCACTCCCATCCTTGTGTACTTAGGAAAAGGTCCACAGACTTAAGACGCATAACTGTTGAACAAAGTTAGGCTTCATTTGTTGCGGAAGGAAGGGAAATGCACATCAGGGGAACAGTGAGGCATCTCAAAAGGGTAAACTAAGGAAGGGTACTTGAAGGGTTTTGAGGGCACAAGTCAGTCATAGGAAGGCCTTAGCAGGGTTAGCTCAAGAATTTGTAAGCTAGGTGAGTTATTAGACTACTCCGTGGCCTTACCTTTAGAACATGTGAATCTGTCTGGAGTTACTATTAGAGCAATAAGGTCTGAATGACCTAAAGTTAAAAGAGTTTGAGCTTAGATATTTTGTCTTCATCATATTTTTCTGTTTTGTGAGTTGTGCAGATTTGCAAGTTGTGATTTATGTCTCGTTAAATTCTTAGTACCTTCCTCACTAACTAACTGCCAGCAGAGCCAGTTTTCATCTGTCTGTCTCTCCTTCCGGTTATTCCTCTACCTAAGTGGAAGGAAACACCATTCTCCTTCTGGAAAATGAGGAATCCAAATCTGTACTACTGCTCAGTTGGCTGTGCTCTTGTACTGAGTGTTGCTGTCTTAACTGACAGTCCTTCTGATTCTTCTTGTTGGGTAATTATTTATAGCATCTTCTGGACGGAAAGTGGCTCTAGAGTTATTCACACTTAGTAACTGCAACACAGAAACACTGAGACAAAAAGTATGTAAGCAAACATGATCCATATGTTTCTTAAGCTACTTTAATCTTTTTTTCAATAGCCACGTGGCCTTTTCCTTTGCTTTGCTAGAGGTAGTTCAACTTTGTCCCTGTCTGGAGGTTGAAGCCTATTTCTACTAATTGTTGGGAGTAAGGATATTGGGTGTACCATGGTTAAGAATAAGAGTGTCTACTAATTATTTAAATTCCTGAACCAGTACATAAGGCAGAAAATAACCAAAAGGATAAAGAACAAAAACTTGCAGAGAACTATGTGGCAATCCATGCCGTTGGGCATCTGGGGTCTTGGACGTAAGCCATCTACTTCACATTGTCTTCGGCTTTGGGGCCAGAACAGCCCTGTGAATCTTGTCTTCATCATATATAAATTCCCAAAGTGATATGGCAATAGTATCTATGAGTTTATTCTCTCTAGTAGCAATGGTCCTTCACAGAGATTCTTTAGATGCTTTCCCCCACCCCAGAAAACTAAATTTCTTCAGTACTTTAGTCAGTACTCTTAAAGATACATGTTTTGCACAAGAGAAAGGGGAACTCCATCATAAGTACCAAGAGAAGGCTCTGAGTTCATGTTTTGTGTACTTAAGGTCAGAACTACATTAGTGCAAACACATAACCGCCTATTTGAATATACAACATAAAAGGGCAATCCATCATTAATTTCCCCTAAAACACACTTGCACCTGCAGACTTCCTGGAGGTTTTTCTTCTTCTTCTTTTTTTTTTTCTTTAGGGGGAGTGTCTTGAAGTACAGGGACTCTCAAGCACCTGGAGGCCAACAACTGCAGATGTCTGCCTGAAGGCAGAGATTTGATCGGGTTGATGAAACCAGCATGGTATGTCCTAACAAAACAATGATCTACAGAGATTATAAAGCTTGAAGTGGTTTTAATTCTGAAGATATGCAAACCCTATGCTTGAAAAAGAGATGGGAGATTCCATAACAAAAGTATGAAATGATTTCCAAATGTGTACCATCAAGAACTAGGATTTGGTTGACATTAAGGATTTTGTTTTACACACATTAATTCTGTGTTGCTTGAATATAATAAGAGAATCTGTGATGGTCTCAAATATGGCTTAAGTAAAGAAGAAAAGAAAGTTATTTACTGCTATGCAGTTAGGATCTCTGCTATTGTTAACACTCCAGTTTAGGAATCTGAAATTTCCCCAGAATTTAAACCAAGTATTTCAAGTTTTTTAAAAATTTTTTAAAAAAAGATTTTACTTATTTATTTGACAGAGAGAGATCACAAGAGAGGGAGGGGGTTGCAGGCTCCCCACTAAGCAGAGAGCCCGATGTGGGGCTCAATCCCAGGACCCTGGGATCATGACCTGAGCCAAAGGCAGAGGCTTTAACCCACTGAGCCACACAGGCACCCCCAAGTATTTCAGTTTTTAAAATTAAAAAAAAAAAATCAATATTTACTTTTTAAAAATTTCTGAAAACTTTTTGGCTACCTAAGATATATCAAAGAACAATATTTGAAATAAGTCAGAACAATGAAGTAATTTCATTTGCTTAATAAATTATTTTCTGTTTAAAACAGAAGAAGACAGTTTAGAGTTAAAGCAGCCAAGATGCTTATTTTATTTTTCTAGATTTATTTTTTTATTTATTTGAAAACAAGAGAGCACATGCAGGGGGAAGTGGTAGAGGGAGAGGAAGAAGCCGACTCCCCGCTGAGCAGAGAGCCCAATGTGGCACTCTATCACAGGATATCCCAGGACCCTGGGATCATGACCTGAGCCAAAGGCAGATGTTTAACCAACTGAGCCACCCAGGTGCCCCCAAGATGCTTATTTTAAAAGCTGTTCAGTGGTGCCTGGGTGGCTCAGTGGGTTAAGCCTCTGCCTTTGGCTCAGGTCACGATCTCAGGGTTCTGGGATCAAGTCCCGCATTGGGCTCTCTCAGGGTTCTGGGATAGAGTCCCGCATTGGGCTCTCTGCTCAGCAGGGAGCCTGCTTCCTCCTCTCTCTCTCTCTGCTTGCCTCTCTGCTTACTTGTGATCTCTCTGTCAAATAAATAAAATCTTTAAAAAAATAAAATTAAAAAAAAAATCTGTTCAGTTTATCTATCCTTGATTGTCCTTTTCTGATTCCCTTGTAGCCCTCTCCTTTTGTTAACAAACCTGACCATTGTGCTAAATTACTATAGTTCAGGGCTCTTAAGTGAGATTCTTCATGGTACTATGTAAAAATTAAGCATTTAGCAGGCTTAGTCATACCATATAATTGCAAAAGTTTTTAAGTCTGGGTCAACTTGAGCAAGTTTATTCTTGATATATGTGCTACCTCCCAAAATATGTCAAGGTATTATTTGCTTTCAGAATAGCTTACATGTCCCTTTGCAGAGGAGTAGTGAGGCAAACATAGTGATTGTGCACTCACCTGGGACCATAAGAGCTGCATTTTGGATTTTGGTCACACCAATTTAAAGAATTTAACTCTTAGGGTCACATATTATTTACTGATACTGACTTCTCAGATTTGTTCTGAATTATTTTCTTTCTTTTTTTGAACCCAAGAACCTGAAGGCCAAAACCTTTTATGCCTCTGACCAGCTAAATGCAGACAATTATGTGAAAATGCCCCTTTAAACACAGGGTTGAGCGTACCAGTTGTTATTCTCAGATTTACCTAGACCCAAGGGTTATCCTCAAGAATGTCCTAACTCATGCTATAAAATCTTCAATAATATTTACTGGAAAAAATATTTAAATTCTGAGTCAGCTGTCATATAATCTCTCCCATTATTTAAATTGTATACTTGGAGGCCGTGATGCTATTCATAGTAGTAGGGTGATACAATATAGGACTGATATGTGATTACTTACGTTATTTCGCTGCAGGAGAACTAAGAGGCATCTCACATTGGAAGAGTCAAATGTTCTTTTGCTGATTTTTAAACATTCTTTCAGATGGACTTATTCTACTACTATCAATAATGCTTTCAGCTAACTCCACAGAGAATGAATAAATATCTACCCAGCCAACAAATCAGCATATTCAAAAAGGATCCATTTATTTATTTATTTATTTATTTATTTATTTATTTATTTATTTTAAAGAGCTCGATGTGTTCTCCTACATTCATCCCCTAACCAAGGCAGAGATGCAAATTGAGATTATTAAATAATGGTTCCAGGCTGTCTTTTCTTCTCTAGCTGAGTTGATCAGCTGTTGTTTCTCTATGGGGTGGAGTGGGGCTGATAATTGCCCCTTTCTTGTGCCTTATGATTGAGAAAAAACTAATTTTAGGAGGTGGTAGGATGAGCTGATTGGATCACTTTGAGACCAGTTAAGAGAGAACACACATCCTGCTCAATATGCAGACTTTTTCATACATGCCTCACATTTACTCATTGCTCTTTTGTATCAACACTGAAAATGGAACTAAGAAAATTCAAGAGTTAACTGCATATAACTAATTGAAGCCATTAGTGGACTGAGTGCTATCTAGGAAGAGACAAAGCTTTTTTCCTGAACATTTGATTACTGAGCAACCAGAAATAGAATGTTCCTAAGCTAGCTTTGAATAGAAGATTAGAGAAGTTCTGTTTTAACTAGGATTTTGAAAAAAGTGGCATTTTTTAAAACCTTTATTTTCAAGAATGAGCAATGATAAGAAATGGACCTGCTGTGGAATCAGTCTATCCCAAAGTCACAGGAAAATGTAGTGATAAGAACCTAAACCATCCCCCCACTAGCCTCTTGTCTCTCCCCATTTTTGTTTACACTCCACTTATATGCCAAGTTATCTTTCCAAAATTCCAATCTAACCATGCTCTTTTTCTGCTTAAAAGTCTTTGACGGGTCCCCATTCCCTTAGAAGATGAGGTCCAATCCCCTCAGCTTGACATCTGAGATCTTTCATAATCTGATCCCAATCAGAGTTTCCAGATTCTTCCTTTCTGACCCAGATTGTCTGCAACCACATGATGCTTTTCCTTATCTCCTGAACACACTGAGTCCTCTGTGCAATTCTCTGTATTTGGAATGCCCTCTCCACACCAAGGTCTATGCATCCCAGATAGCAACTCCTCTGAGGAGTCTGTCTCTCATCTTACTTTTCCCCATTCTGCCCAGAAAGAAGAAATAATACCCCCACTCTGAACTTGTCACATGGCATTTTTGGTTATTAGTTACATAGTCATGAGTCTGTCCTACAAAACTGAATTCCCTGATGGAAAGGATAATATAATATTCATCTTTATTACCCAGCTTATTGTGCAGATGTGGTACATAACACATACTCAATCATTGCTAAATTTCAAAGTGTTTTTTAAACAGCAAATTTGGGCAGGATATGCTGCAGATGTGTGATAGTAGTTTTAAAATATTGACTTATTTATTTTTGGTTCACATTACTTATTCTGTTAGAGCAGTGCTGTTCAGTATAAATATAATGTAAGCCACAGATGCAAGCCACATATATAATTTAAAATTTTCTAGTAGCCACATTAAAAAAGTAAAAAGAAACAGGTAAAATTAATTTTAATAGTAATTTTATTTAACTAAATATATCCAAAATCATTTCAACATGGTATCAACACAAAAAGATTAACAAGATGTGTTGTTGTTGTTGTTGTTGTTGTTGTTGTTGTTGTTTTGTCTTTGAAATTCAGTATGTACTTTTCACATCTCAATCTGGGTTAACCACATTCCAAGAACGCAATAGGCCCATGTGGCCTATAGCTACCATACTGGACAGCACAGCTCTTGAGATTTCTACTTTCATTCGGGAAGTCGCTGGTACTCTATAGTAACCGCTTTAATAGTGGGATGACAAACCTGAAAGAGAAGAGCAAGAACTTTTTCCCCCTGACTTTTGAGTTTCAAAATTTAGGTCCTTGAGGGGAAAGAAAAGCTGCTTACAGAGGAAATGAAATAGATTTGGGGAAAAGATCATGACACATCAAGGAGGGTTCCTGTGGCATTCTCCTACAAGTACACACAAGAGCAAAGTGTCCCTATGCTTGGTGTGTGGGGGGGGGATTTAAGAGGAAGCAGAAAGTGAACTGACCCTTCACTTCAAGGCATGAGTCCTTGAGAAAGAAAGCCTCCTGCTTCACTCTCTCAGGTTCAAAGGAGGAGGCCAACTAAAATTCAATTTGGTTTTGGGGGTCTGAGAGTAGTGGAAGCCTGGCTTCTCTTTCCCCAGAAGACCTGAGGAAGGTGGCAAGGAGAAAGTCTGCTATGTATTGTGTTCAGGCTGATGGAACTGGGATGGACTCACAGAATTTCCACATGTTCTGGAGCTACCAGAGAGCAGTGCTGACATGGAGATAGCCTATTCACAGTCCTTCAGGTTTTCTGTAGCCTTTCGTAAGAGAAACAGAAGGATCCCATTCCCCAAAAAGGGAAAAGCATGGATATTAGCAGAGAGTGACTTAGACAGACAGGTATAAAGGTATAAAGATAGACAGACAGACAAGCAGATTAAACACCCAGACGTGGAGGAGCCTTGTAAGTAGGAAGACAAGCAGTGGAGCCTTGTAAGTTGTAAGACAAGCAGTGACTTGTATGAATGGAATCAAAGATCAGATAGAAACAGGACAACAGGACAAATGTCTTCGTGGATAGGTGATGATGCTTATAAAATGGTACTCCCCCCACCCCAGGCTTTGGTACCATATAAAAGTTTCTAGAAATTAGACGCAACTCCAGAGGGAGAATGGCAGACCTATACTGACTGGACTTAAGCTTCTCCTAACAGAAGCATGAGAGTTTATAATGAAAATTAGGTTCAGTTATAGAAAAATATAGGAAGTTACATCTCTTTCACAGATGGGCTTCTGGACAAAGATTCATGATCACCATGGATATTCTGGACACCTGACAAGTTGGCTGTATTTTTTTTAACATTATTTAGAATATAGTCTTATTCTTACCCTTAAATATTTTTATTCAGGGAGGCCTTAAAGTCACAAGAAGTATCTGGAAATATTTTCAAGTATACATTATAATTAACCATAATTGAAAGTGTCGTTGGGTTGAGAGCAACTAAAAATAGGAAGACAGGTAGAAAAAAGGAGAGAAATTAAAATATAGATGATGTTGAGTGTTGAGAAATATAGGTTCAATGAAATTAACAATTGTCTCTAGTGCTCTAGAGAAGTACTAATCAGAGACAGTTATCATCTTTCTACAAGGCTTCAGTGTACCCTATTGCTCTTCCTACCTTGCTTTAGGAGTTCTTGGAGAGAGAAAAGAAAAATCTAAATCTTACAAAAATGAGTTATCTGTTGTAGATTTCTCATGAAGAATGAACTAGAGATCATTGTCCTGAATTCAGAAGGAATAAGTGAGTGCCCTTAGCCTATTAAAAAACAAAACAAAACAAAACACAACACTATACTTGTCTAACTCTCATGGGTTGTTGGAAGTTAGAAGACTGAGGAGGAATGCAGGTAAACTAAGTTTAGATTATGGATAGAACATATTTAAGAATCAAGATTTGATGAGGCATGATATAAACTCTAAAGTTGTGTAAGTGTTAGCTCTCAAAGACTTATGTCATATATGTTTGAAATCCTCTGCTCTTCCCAATCTAAGATAGAGAAAGAATGAAGTCTCACTAGTTTCTGAGTAAAGATCTTTAATCAACCAATTCTGGAGAAAAAGTTGATTCTAATCATCCTGTAAGTCTGTCTGATCCAATTGGTCAAGGACAAATAGAGATGCAGAGCTACCCCCAAACTCAGAAAAGTACAAGGGAATTAACAGGGAAGTGACAAATTGAGAACATTGTAAGAAAACCTACTTCAAATGACATGACCCCTCTGGAAATTAAATATATTGAAAATTTTTTAAAAACTATAAAAGAAATTAATTTACCAAGAAAAGAGTTCTCCCTAAGTTAACAGAGGTGCACACTGCCCCACAGGACCTGCTTTCTTTTTTTTTTTTTTTTTAAAGATTTTATTTATTAATTTGACAGAGAGAGATCATAAGTAGGCAGAGAGAAAGAGAGAGGGGAAAGCAGGCTCCTCGCTGAGCGGAGAACCCAATGAGGGGCTCTATCCCACGATTCTGAGACCATGACCTGAGCTGAAGGCAGTGGCTTAACCCACTGAGCCACCCAGGCACCTCAGGACCTGCTTTCTTATTTCTGCCATCCTCCCTAAGGAAGCTACATTCTCCCCCTTCCTCCCTACACCACCAGGGACTTGTTAAAGACTCTTTTTTTTTTTCTTTTCTTTTCTTTCTTTCTTTCTTTTTGGGTGGGGTGACATGAAGGGGAAAAGAATGAAATGTTCACTTGTGGGATGGGAGGGAGTAATGCTGAATAGTAGATGTCTGAAATCTTTCAAGAGATCTATTTTAATTATTGTTTGTGATGGGAATTGCAAATGTTCTTTGCTGTCTCTTGTTTCTTAAAAGATGAAATGGTAATTTCAGTTGTCTAAGAGATTTCTTAAAATTTGTTTGTTTGTTTGTTTATGTAGTAATCTCCATGCCCAGTGTGAGGCTCAAACTCATGACCCTGAGATCAAGAGTCCCAGCCCTTCCAATTGAGCCAGCCAGGTGCCCCTGAGTTCTCACAGAGGTTTCTTAACAGCTAGCAAAGTTAAGGAATTAGAACCTACACAATCACAGAACATTCATGAAGATGTTCATTCTGTGCCCATGTCAATATTTTCTCCTTTCAGATCCAATTCATTTTTATGTTAGTTGTAGCAGCATTGAATTAGTAGTGGTAGAAGTAGTAGGAAGCAGAGTATTGAATATTTATTGAGACTTTATTGAGTGTCAGGCACTGGAGCAAGTACCTAACCTGGAGCATATAATTTGATTTTCATTATAACTATTATTGTTATTCTTTTTTTTAATTCTTTTTTTTTAAGATTTTACTTATTTATTTTAGAGATAGAGAGCAGGAACAGGGGGCAGTGGGGGAGGACAGTGGGAGAAGCAGACACCCAACTGAGCAGGGAGCCCAACGAGGGGCTTGATTCCAGGACTCTGGGATCATGACCTGAGCTGAAGGCAGAGGCTTAATCCACTGAGCCACCCAGAATTCCCTCTTATTTCTATTCTTATTCCAATTTTAGAGATGAAGAGACTGAGACTTAGGGACATTAAATAACCTTGCCAAAGTCACACAGACCACAAGTGGCAGAGTCAGCAGTCTGTCCTTGAAACTGTGTTGTCTTTCATCTTAACATGCAATATTGGGTGCCTACTACAACCAGGATTGGGCACATAATTTATAGGGTCTGCTGCAAAATTAAAATGTTGGGCTCTTAGTTCAAAAATTATTTAAGAAGATCAGGAAAACATATATATGCATGGGAAACTTCCTATTATTAAGGTATCTTATTAAGATAAAGCCACTGAATTCAGACAGAACCATAACCCAGCCTGGGGCTTCCAGAATCACTAATTATTATTTGTAGTGAATACAGTAATGGAAGGACCTCTCTTGACTGTCCTTTATTAGCTTCATTGGTTGAGAAATAGGACAAGGGAGTCTGAGAGAGGGATAAAATGTGGCCTTACCACTGAGAAGCTGATTGAACAAGTGGCCGCAGATGTGTAGTTGAATGTGCTTGCTCTCATTTGGGTCCTGACTGAAGAATTCAGCTATCTGGTTCTGGAACTGGAGGAAAATGGGGAGCCCTGCAGGCAGCCCATGGAGGACGACCTGCCCCATTCAGCCCAATGTGCATGGAAAGAGGAACAGACCCAGTGGAAATGCTCAGGGTCTTCTCCAAAAGAGCAGAAAGGGCAGAAGAAATGGGAGTGAGCAGAGGGCTGTCCAAATTGTTGTACAGTTAGCTCCCTCTATACGGAATCACAAGGAAGGCAAAAGGACCATCCCTCCCATCAGGTCTCATAATTTTTGTGGTAGGGTGGATTAGCTAACATTTTGATCAGAGTACCAAACCTTTACTTTCTAGCATGGAAGTAGGTTTTGTTTGTTTGGTTTGTTTTTTGTTGTTGTTTTTTCCCACTAATTCCCATGATTTTATAATTCTGTAATGATTTTTGAGGAATAGAATCTGTAATCAGAATATCATTCTCCCCAATTTTTCAGTCCTCAAGGAGTAGGGAAAAACCTTCTTGTCTATAGACAGTGAAAAGCTTCTGATTTATCCTTCTAAAGGCAAAAGGTTTCATTTTAATGTTCTAGGTTAGACTATAGAATAACAACATTCAGTGAATGGAGATTGAGTGGGGAAAGTGGAAGAAGACACTAAAGCTCTCTTTGTTGGAGATATTTCTTATACTAGTAATTAGAAAATTAACAAAGAAATACTTTAAAATACTGGACTCCATAGTGGACTTTTTTCTCCTTCTTTTAAGTGGATGTTATGAAAGTGTTTCATTTTTATTTATTTGTTTACTAATTGCGTGAGAAAATCCCAAGGGTGGTTTCCATTGTGTGTGTTTCTATGTGTCTGTGTGTCTTTGTGTCTATGTGTGTGTCTAGGACAGTGTCTCTCAAAGTGTACTTTGATTATTGGACTAACTGCACCAGAATCACCTGGGCAACTGATTAAAAATGTACATTCCCAGATTCCATCATAGAAAATCTTCAGAAATTTACATGTATACTGTGCTTCTTGGGTAAATCTTTTGCAAACCAAAGCTTCAGAGACCCAGAAATCCATTCAAAATGATTCAGAAATCCATTGAAAATGGAAAAGTCAGTGATTTGTGGTGGATGAGACATGGGTCTAGAGAGGGTAATGGTATGAGAGTTTGAAAGAAAAGGCATTCACCCTAGGTCGGATGGTTGCTGAGGCTTTGAGCTCAGGGAGGAGAACAGATTTGAGCAGAAGGAAGGAAGGGTATTTCACACTGGGAAAGAGCAAAAGCCCTGGGTAAAGTTACTAGAAATCTTCTTCAGGAAGCAGGAGATCTGTATTTTGTTTGTGGTTGGATGGGAGGTAGAGGTAAGAACATGAGATTCACTGATCTTTTCTGTAATTTTCTTGTTCCTAACTCAGAATGGAAAACAATCCCTCTTATGGGCCTCCATAACAGTCATCCTCTTGGTCCTACATAGATGGCATGTAAAGAAAGAAATGATGGAGGTAGATGTTATCTAGGAAGGACAGTATTACAGTGGAGATGTTGACTGATTCCATGGGAGAAAGAGAGAAGCCAGGCTTCATCATATCCATGACATGCTGCCCAGAAAATCCCATGTGTTTGCAAGACTAAAGGCAATGAATGAACCCATTTATCAGACTTCTTTGAAGCCATAATTTGGGGCTTTCAATAGTTTCTAATTTGGGGATCTACTTTTACCATCAATCTGCACTTCATGTCAACTCCCCTAATGAACCTTTACTCCCATCACCTTCACCCCCAACCTGTGAGCACCTGCAACTGAAGCCCCTTTCCTTAGGAAAGCAGAGCCAAATTTGAGGCCTGTTCTGGGGTTTGTTCAAAGCTGATCTGTAAATCAGCAAGATGAAGGTTGGTAAAATAAACCCATAAACCAGGAACCTGTTTTAGAAACACATTTTAAAATGTATTTACAGGATTCTCTGACTCCACCCATTTCATATTTTGCAGCTAGGGTAGAGCACTTTTTCTATTTAAGTTTATAGTATCATTAAAAAGAGAAGGGAGAACCCACAATGAGGACTGTGTTTTTATTTTAATATTATCTTTAAATAAAACACATTATTAAATTTCCACAGGCTGAGGTGTTGTTTTATTTATTTTCACACTACATTATGAGCCCAGACCTGAGCTCTGGCCACAAAGACTTATGAGTCTTAGAGAGCTGCCTGGCCTGGCCCAGGCTCAGCACCACTGAGGTGGCCACAGACTTTAGAGCTGGAGTACAGAGTACCTGCGAAACTACGTGAGACATCTTCCTTACTCCAGATCCCCACCTGCTCCAAGCCACTCTCTTTCTGTCTTCCCCTTCCCCCCCCCCCCTTTTTTTTTTGCAATGTAATTCATTTTCTCTGTCTGCCAGGGATATAAAAAGAAAGTAGGTGAACAGCACCTGCTTTGGTTCTGGGGTAACTCAGGAAACCCTAAAATAAATATAATACTCAGATCCATACAAGACTATTCTACTAATTGGCTCTTCCCCAGGGCCCTTTGAGACCACCTACACCTTCAGTTCTTTCTCTCAAGGCTGGCCTTCCCTGAATTCTGTTTCCCCTCTACTTCAAGAACTTGTACACTTGGGGGTGGGGCTAGAGGGTAGTAGAAGGTAGGAAAAAGATCAGAGGTTGGCACGCCATGGACAGCATATTTTCCATGAAAATCAAACCTGAGATTTGACCCTCCCAGGTGAATCATTCTGACTGTGGACCTGCTGTGGTTAGTGGCAGCTCTGGGCCAAGGCAGAATGGTAGCACAGGAGACATTTATTTGAGTGTCTCCTACACTGCTTCACACACTCCTGGCTCTCCAGAGTTCTCTGTATTCTATGGTGTCTTTTCTGTTCTGACAGACACACCAAAAGATCATGGAGACCAACACAAGGAAATTGCCATGGACTATGGTGTCTTCATGGCTTCCCAGCTTGGATGTTTCTCCTTGAGGACAGCAAGCCTCTCTCGTATTTTTCTGTAATTTGCATGGAATATGCCACACACATAAGCATCTAACTTAGTAAGTGCTCAGTAAATATTTGTTCATTGAGAACAAAGTTTTGTTTTAGTTTTTTTTAACCGAAATCTCATGGTAAAATTTCAGTTACTGTGACATGAAGATGCAAGGTATTTGGGGGAAGAGAACCTTTACACTTCCAGTCACATGTGCGGTGTTCTCATAGAGTATGGAGAGCTAGAAGCTTCTCAGAACTATAAGGATGTCTGTTGGGGCTGTGATGGCCCAAGCCTTCTTATGGCAATGTTAGTAGCAAAGATGAGGCCTAATGATTGGGTAGAAAATATTGGGAGATGGGGAGAGCTTCAGGTCTTCTGAAAAATATCTGTATTTCTTCTTTAAAAAAATACTCTTCCCACCATCCAAAACTAACCAGCTTGCTTGGGATCAGAAGTGTTATGAATACTTGTGTTTTTATTCCTTTGGACCTTTGAAAAGAAGCAGATATTTGAAAACTGCTTAACAGTCTGCATCCATTATTTAATTACTTAAATTAATACTGCGTGGGAAAAATGTAACCTTCTATAATAATTTTTATACTAGACTCTAAGATGTTTGTTGAAGTGCCATAGTTTCTTAATCCGAATTAGTGTAATTAATTATTAGCCAATTTTTCCATTGTTAAAGTATTATTTTCATTGCCAGCTAGAATTACTATTTTCATTTGCATCACAAAATTTTTAAGTGGTTTGAAAAAATGTGAAAACATCACAAAACTTCCCTTGAGATTCACTGGATACATACTGGGATAGTTTTTATTCCTCTGTGTAAAAGATGGAGAATTTGGCTGTTCTATTAATTCTTACCTCAGCAGATTTTTTTTTCAGACTGGAATTAATTGCTGTACTAGAAATTATTTTTCTCATTCTATAAGGGGCAGTTTCTAGTTCAGTGTTATGTCTATTTTGCAAAGTGTATAGGAAATAGAGCCAGAGATCTTTGGAAATTCCAGTATGGTCTAGTAGCTAAAGAAAATAGTGACAATTATTTTCTCAGCAATTTGTTCTGTCTTATTTGTTACTGTAAGAGGAAATGCTAATTAAAAAGCTAGAATGGTTGAATATATGGTTTCCTTGTAATTGTGCAATGTTTATTAAAAAATGAAAGAGAACTTTAGTTTTTAGTTATTTTTCATGGTTTCTAAGTTAAATTTCAAATTACAGGAAGTTCCTCATTTTATATTATAGCTCTTCATGGAACAAAAACATATTTCTATTAGAAAGAAATAAAGTAGGTTAAGTTACTTAAATAAGAATCAACAATGCCTAATTCAAAGCCCTGAGGCAATTTATTTCACTGTGCCTCTCATCCCTGTCATCCTGAGCGAAGACCCAGTGGCAGAACTTTTGATTGTCTATCTCCTAAATGCATAGATTGATACTGCCCCATGCTTGCTCCTCCTGATCTATTCTCTTTCCACTATGCCTTCTGGAAACCCATTTCACTAGGTCCCAAGATGAATAAATCTTTTTTTTTTTTTCCTTAGCCATAACCCCATGAAGTGTTTTGTGTGGTAAATGCCTTCATGAGCCCACTCATGAGGTGCCCTGAGAGAATAGGGTCAGAGCTAAACTGCTCTAGATAAGAAGGAAGAGAGGTAGATGTAAGCAATCACAATGAAAGGGCGGTGTCTAGGAAGAGAGAATGAGACTCAACAGCTAGTGCCCTGCTGAGTGACTTCGAAAGACTTATCTAATGAGGATGTTTACAAAGAAGTGCTATGTCCTGAGTGACTATCCATGGTCAATCTCAAATTCTTAAGAAAATTTTACATGTTTAACTGATGTTCTATGTAGTAGTTCTTCTTTATGGGGAGATGGTGAAGAAGTACAGAATCTTACTTAAAGTCTGACGTTGAACAAAAAATAAAGTTGTCCTGGATCTACTGTGTCCCACAGGTCTTGCCTTTTGATCCCAGAAAATTTCTTGGAAGAATAGCACACTAATTGGTCCACTTCCACCTCTAGTTTACCTGGTTCATTCTCCCTAGTCAACTTAACCCCTGTGTAGCTAAACTACTATTAGTAGCTGTAGATGATTGACAAGGTTGTTCTCTTATCCAGTCTGCTCTCCAGAAATTCAGGCTCATATATCTATTTCTACCTGGATGTTAAGTAGGCCTGAACTTATCTTGAATCTTCTAGATTCCTTATCAAAGCTAACATGTCAAATCTGAACTCTTATCTTCCTCCTCCTTTCCCTAAACCTACTCCTCCTCAGGCTTTCTGCAACCTAATGTCACCAATATCAAAGAGGTGTTTTAAGTTGGACATCATACTAGACTCTTCAATCACCTATTCAGTCATCAAACCTTACTGAATACTTTCAACACCTGGGTTTAGCTCTTTATAATTTCTCACTTAGAAAACCTGCATAAAATGTATGACTCTATTTCTTAATGGGTGGCTTTATGTTTATATTCATCATGAGTTCCTTGATGGCAAAAATTGTCTTACTTATCTCTTTGGTTATCTCTCTAGAGTCTAGCACTTAATCAATTATCTATTGCTACATCACAAACCATCCCAAAACTTGGAAGCTACAAACAGCACTTCCTTACTTGTTCATACTTCCGTGGGTCAACAACAGGTGCAGAGCTCATTTGTGATGTCTGGTCTCTGCACTACAGGGTATTGGCTGAACTCGTTCAAGTCTTTGCAGTCAATTGGCACATCAGCAGGGGACTGGATGGTTTTATTTGGCTTCATGTGTATGTCTGGAAGTCGACTGGGGCCATTGGTTGAGGTGTATTTGTTCTCTGCTACATGGTTTCTCATCTTTGGGATGGCTCAGCCGGCTTCCTTGTGTAGCAGTCACAGAGCAGCAAGAGGGTGAGAGAAGATGCAAGACCTCTTGAGGTCTAGACTCAAAGTTTTACGATGTCCCTTCTATCACATTTTTTTTTATAAAACCAAAGCAAATGGCAAGGTCAGTCCAGGTTCAGTAGGTGAGACAATAATCTGTACTTCCTGATGGTCAGGACAGCAAAGTCCCACTGTACAGGAACATGCACATAGGGAGGAATGATTCCCTGGGGACACAATGGCTTCTGGCACATAGTTATGCTTCACAAATGCCTGTAGAAAACACTGAATGGATGGCTGGGTGGATGGACAGATAGAAGGATGGAGGAAAGGCAGCATGGCATGGTAGCTAAAACACTGCATGAAGAATCCTAGTCCCAATGTGACCTGGGACAAGCCACTTTGCCTCTCTTACCCATGTTTCTTCACCTGTAAAGAAAAGGTAGGGGACTAGGTATAGTCCATGGCCTTCACTGAGCTAACATTTATGACTCTATAGCTATTAATCCTATTATTATACCACAGGTAGTAATAATTGCTTGCTACTTACTTTCTTGAGATGACTTGATTTCTCCATGTATGCACATTGTTAAGGAAAAATCATGTTGGTACTCATTTCATGGGAACATCCCAAATGATGTTTTCTATTGTTAGTCAGCCAGCTAGAAGCAAGAACATGCTCATAATAGGTATTCTTTCAGCAACTTTTTTTTTTTTTTAGTGGTTCCTTTGAAATGACTATCAAGACTTTCTATTTAACACTATTAAAAATGTAATCCCTGTTCTGAAATACAATGTAGAATGTATGGGCTTCCTCTTTATTCAACCCCCTTAATGGAAGCAGTTGGGAAAATATTGTTGGATACTTAGGGGAGAGATTAGGTTTGCTTAGAATTGTACTTACTTTGCAAAATATATTCTTTCAACTCGGTTCAACTTTTACTCTGTTTGGTAGAAATCAAATAAAAAATGTCAACCTATGAGTTTGCAAAGGCTTAATTGCCAGGTATCAAGTAAGTTATTTCCTCAGCACACTGAAAATAATATTTAATCTTTCAAACCCTGAAAAGATCTTCAAATTACATAGTAGGACAGAATTGAATTATATAAATATTGTTTGGGTTTTAGTTTTCCAATTCCTTCTTTAATATGAAACAACATAACATACTACTGATTTTTTTTTTTTTTTTCTGTTCGACATCAGTTTATACTAATGGAGGTAGGATGAATGGGGAAGGTGGAAGGCAGGATTCGTAATTGTTCTAGAGGTTTAAGTTCACTGTATCTGCCTTCATCTATTTAGATAAGTCATCTTGTGATATCATACTCAAACTGGTCAAGCTGGTTTTATTTAGATGGCATTTCTTTTAAAGGGACCTACATGGAAAGAGGTGTTAATAAACCTTGAAAGAGAATCAGATGCAGTGAATTCACATCACTCATACTAGGTAAGTCTCAGAGCCGTATTAAAATTAACAACTTGGTTCTGTGAGTGGAATAACTTATAAAATGAACAATGGTGTTATGTGAGTCTTGCTTTTAGTGAATGACAAAACAGCTAAAAATACAAAGCACTGAAGTGGAGCAAGGAGGATTAAAGTACAGGTCACATCCTGAGAGAAAAAAGTCTGTGGGGGAGGAAGGGGGTGGTTGCATGGAAGGGAATGGGGGAGGGTAGCGTCCAGCTGGAAGCAAACGATGCTGTGGAGTTCATCTAGCCATTAATACTTACAGTACATCCTGTGCTGAGGTAGTTGTTGCTGTGACAAGTTTAAAATAAAAAGACATCATGAGTAAGTAATGTAGTAGAGTTTATCTTAAGGGTGTTCTTTTTCGGGGAGGGAGGGGAAGTGAAGGTTGAAGGAGTAAAGGAGTCAGCTTTAATTAGCATCCAGATGGTTTTCTAGACAGTTAATGGCATCTGCCTAACTCCTTGAATAATGTCCTAGTATTATGTATGGCTTACTTATTATATGGTAATCTTTATTGTTACTCATTTATAATCCTCCTACTTCCAAAAATGATTGGAAGCAGTGTATAATGAAAGATACAGATACAATAAACCCCTCCAACCATTAACAGAACAGTAAAAGGTAAGAACTAAGTATTAATAATAACAGAAGTGGAGGAAATAACTATATTAGAAACAAATGGGGGAGGAAGTTACTATAGCGTGGACCTTCTTAATGGTCAAGACAGGAAGCTTTGGTAACTTGAAAAAAAAAAAAATTCTTGTCCTCCAAATAACCTGAGCAATTTAGATCATTTTTTGAGAAGAGTTAAAGCAATTTAATAACCACATTGAAGAATGTTGTGAGAAATGGTTAAAAACAATCTCATTCTTGCCTTTCTCACAGAACAACTTTTACTTTTTAAACCTAATAACTTCTAGCTTTTGCCCTTATGCAAACATATTTTAATATTATGACAATCACACTGTATTTTGCTTTTTTTCCCCCTTCTCATTGGCTAAATATTTTTCACACTTTACCAATGACAGCATGTTATTGTTTTTAGCCTACAAAATAGTCAATCGTGTTGTTATAAGGTCCTTTGCTTAACCATTTCAGTTTTGTTGACATTGTTCCTAATATTTTACTATTGTAAAGAATGCTTTCATGCATGTAACTTTTTTCCCTTCCAAAGGATTATTTCTTCATTTAGTCAATAAATACTGATAATTTTTTGCGTATGCCAGTCACGGGCTATGCACTGGGGACACAGAGGTAAATATTTTCAAAGTCCAGAGGAGAAGTGAGTAATTTTCTTGGGCAAGGAGATACCACAAAAGGCTTCACAGATCATAGATATTCAAATGATCCCTAAGAATAATAGTAATGAAAAAAGGTGCTTGCCAAGTTTCTTTTCAGATAGATTTCATCAGATCACAATGTTGATACTATAAAACATTTCCTTCTTTTCCTACATTTTCAAAACTATGTCAGTATTTGTGTTATTATTAAATTCAAAAAATTGAGAATGCTTAAAATGGACTTCAATTTGCTCTAGTTTACTTAGATTACATTTGAGGATAATATAGTATCTGCGTAGATTCTGTTCGTGGTCTCCCTGCTTTCACCTCTATGGCAGGACAAGGCAGAAAGAAATAAGCCTTGAGAGTCCCATTTATAAGGCAACTTTGCCATTTGTTGGTGATATAAATTAGGGTAAATCATTTCATCTTGCTAAACTTTAGTTTTCCCAACAGCAACATTAGAATAACAATAGTTAACCTTGCTTGATTATTGGAAAGATTAAATGAGAGAATGAATAAAACATCTGGAATATGACAGGTCTTTTAGGAGTAACTACTGTAGCGGTGGAATATTGATATTTTCCTTGTAGGGTTAAGGAGTTCTTTATATATGTTAACCTTATGTCCTGTTTGGTGGTAATAATTTCCCCAACATACTATTCTTCTATTTTCAATTTACAGTAGAAGAATTTTGTATTTTGAGAGATCTCTACTTTGGCTTTTATTTCCTCTACATTTTAAAGTTGGGCAAGTTATTGTTTTGTTCAATATTAGAATTTCTGATAGCTTTTCTACTATAAGATTATGTACAATTCTCTAAACCATCTGGGATCTATGAATTCCAGCATACAGAAATGTAATGTTTGTCATAGTGAATATCAGTTGAACTTTTATATACATTTTTCTGCAGTCAAACCTACTGTCTCAAAACATGGGAATTCAACACTGCTAGTATTTTCTTTTTAGTACCTGAAATCACAGATTTCCCACGTAGGTTACAATAAACCTGTTGAGATAGGTTTTTCGGTTGAAATTGCAGGCTTGATGTGAGATCAACGAAATCATAAAGGCTGAGATAATATTTACAGAGTTATTCATGTCGACAAACATTTATTAGCTAAGGTTCATTGTATATTTACTTGTCATAAGCATTATTAAAAAAGGTAAACATTTCTTAGAACTGTATTATAGTCTGAGTCTAAAAACTTAGACAAAAATTCTGGGCAGTTGCAAGGTCTAAGTTCCCTAGTCTGTAAATTTAAATTCAATTTTTTGATATGACTTCGAAATGCATCTTATGTATATTTAAGAGATGAAAGATAAAGGAGGAGCCCAATCAAAAATTAGGGTTTTGTTTAATGGAAGAAAACTCCTTTGCAGGCCAGCTTTGACTTATCGATGCATCAATTTACCTAACCTCAATTCCCACAGCTT
Organism: Lontra canadensis; assembly: GCF_010015895.1. Classification (NCBI taxonomy): domain Eukaryota; kingdom Metazoa; phylum Chordata; class Mammalia; order Carnivora; family Mustelidae; genus Lontra; species Lontra canadensis. Next base: position 30,186,069 of record NW_022631003.1, on the reverse strand, counting down.
TGAAATTTATACCAGAAGTTCTCAAATTTGAAGAGTTTTTCTACCCTATATGCCTTTGTATGTTAGGCTTTCTACCTCTAATGGACTTTCAAGTTTCAGAGTTCTCATCAACCTCTGATGTTTGTAGACCTAACATAAACAAACAAACAAAAAAAACTTCTCTAAAACCTTTAGATAGCATTGCCGACTCTTTCCTTTAATAATTTCTGGAGTTGTTATATGTTTTCACTGTTGTATGAAACCCATTGCATAGGTCTGGGCGGCGGTATTCACTGGCTTTGGAGCAAGGAGTTTCAAATCAGATGTGGGCTTAAGTTCTAGTTCTTCCATTTATTAACAGTATAGCCTATGCAAGTCAATGACCTCTCTATGTCTCAATTTTCTCATCTGTAAAATGGGGTTAGTAGCAGTATCTTGTAGTGATATTTTGAGAAATAAATGAAATGAAGCATATTAAATATTTAATTTAGTTTCTGACATATAATACAAGACATATGCTACTTTTTGTTTATATATAACTATTTCCTCCACCCCAGTTATCTATTGTTTCATAGAAATACCCCAAAACTCAGTGGCTTATGATAACAAACATCTATTATTTCAGTTTCTACAGATCAGGAATCTGAGTACAGCTTAGTTGGGTGCCTATGTCTCAGAGTTTCTCAAAAGACTTCAATTGAGATACTGGTTGGGGATACAGTCATGTTAAGGCTCAACTAGGAGAGGTTACACTTCCAAGCTCACTCGTGTGACTATCAGCAGGTGTTAGATCCTCACCCTTTTTGGCCTGAGGTATCTGTTCCTTGTCTCATGGGCCAACTCCATAGGGCAGCTCACAATACGGCAGTTAACCCCCTTAACAACCATGCAGTGAGATGGGATGTCCAAGACAGGAGTTACCACTGTTGTTTTTTGTTTTGTAATCTAATCTTAGAAGTATCAGCCCATCATTTTTTATATCTTGTATTTGTTAGACTACAAGGTCCAATACACTAAGTCCAGTCAGCATTTAAGGGGAAGAAATGACACAGAGTAGTGAATATCAGGAGGAGGAGACCATGAGTCCCATCTCAAACGCTGCGTAGCACAAGGAGGGGTGGAGCTTCCTGATTTTTGTGTTTTTATACTTTCAGTGCATGGAATGACATCTGGCTCAATAGATCCTTACCTTTATGGTTAAGAACTTTTTCTTGGTTCTGGAAAGTATGAGAGATTCTTAGTTATCAGCTACCTACACAGTGTTGTTTTTGTTCTTCCTCCATAGGTAATAGCTATTACCAAAGCATGACACCCACAAAAAGGGGAAGGCTATTGGCAGCAGCCTGCCCCACATCTTTGTAATGGGAGGGATGGACTGCCAGATAGCATGCATGAAGAAGGATTTAAAAGGGGGGGGAATTTACATACATCAGTTATTTACCTGAAATGTTTTTTTTTTCTCTGTCATGGACTTTAGATTGTGGAAAGAGAATGAGCTTTTTATTCCTTCTAAAAATTAATAGCTGTTGCTGCATTGAAGGGCAAGAGAATTCAAATGATAGGTAACCAGTTAGGACAAATTTCTTTTACAATACAGCACCTGGTTGTATACATCTGATTGTAACCATGGTTTATGTTGACCAACCTCCTACTAGCTGGCTAAATAAATTCCTAACATGTCAGGCTCCTGGGATGAACCTCCCTCAGAGAAGCCCTGGGTTTATGACTCCCAAGCAGAAATCTTGTTTCATCTGATGTCAGAGAGTGTGGAGGGATGCTGATGGAAAAATGATGCTTGGTAGCCAGCTACTTATTTTCTTTATTTTAGTTTTCCTACAGGGTAACCACAAAGTCCCTGGGTAGACCACTTAGAAAATATCCCTATAGTCTCACGAATGTTCATTTCCCCCATTGTTCTTTTGAACATTTTCCATGTTGGTGGCTAGAAGTTATTAAAGTAGTGTCTGATAGCTATTTTTAAGTCTTTAACCAGTAGTAGGTAGAATTGAGGAATTGTTTTCTTTCATAATCTGGGCATAGGAATGGTACATAATAGATCACCAATAAATGGAAGCTTCTGTAATACTATTATTACTATGCTTTCCCCCAAACAAGCCTCTCATGATTATTTCATGGCAACTAATGATCATGTTCTGTTGTTTATGCATTTATATATGGACAGAGAATCCCAGGGTAATAAGCAGTAGACATATGAAAGCCCTTCAGTCAGAGGGCCACCCTGTCTGGGGTGCAGACCTCTTTTTGCTGTCCATGATTGCTTTCTTCTCTTTCCATACAGAGTCTCTAGACTAGCCATTCTGCTAGACTAGCCAACTGACAGCTCACGGAGCTTCTTACCATCCACCTCACCCTACAATTCTAGAGTTTTCTTCTTTGTTTCTCCTACAGAGCAACTTTAGATGCGAGGCAGCTAAGACTCTTCCTTCTTCTTCAGAGTCATAGAGCATCTATTTCCATCCATCCATCCATCCATTCATTTATTTGTACATTTGTTCATTACTATCCAGAAAAAAAAAATGATAGGGTTCTTGGGTTTAAAGAGTTAGCAGTCTAGTAGGTTTGATAAGAGGTGAGCATAAATAATGGTGACACAGAACAGTGTGGGAGAAGCAGTTCGAAGCAGGAGCCAGTGTCCCAAGGGATTGGAGAGGGAAGGTCACTGCTGCCTGAATTGATCAGAAAAAGCTTTGTAGAAAATGTGTGATGGGTTGGGCTGCCTGGGTGGCTCAGTGAGTTAAAGCCTCTGCCTTCAGCTCAGGTCATGATCCTCTGGGATCGAGCCCCGCATCGGGCTCTCTGTTCAGCAAGGAGCCTGCTTCCTCCTCTCTCTCTGCCTGCCTCTCTGCCTACTTGTGATCTCTGTCTGTCAAATAAATAAATAAAACCTTAAAAAAAAAATGTGTGATGGGGAGGATTTTGTCAAGTTGAAATGGTGGGGAGGACCTATTGAAAGGTGAGGAAAACATGAAGAAGTGGGAATAAGCCATGAATGGAAGACAGAGAGAAGTCCAGTGTGTGTGTAAGCAGGGTGTGGTGGAAAGAGCAGGTCTGTGGCATGGAGACAGGTTTTGGGTCCCAGGCCTTCTGGATGGAGAATAAAACAGTGCCGAACTGGGACAGAGATGCCCAATGTATTACTTAAGCTTTCTAAATCTGTTTCCTCACCTGGAAAGTGAGGTTGTTTACCTCAAAGAACTGTTAGGAGAATCAAGTGAGACAGTGAGTGTATTGTAGCAAAATAATTTTTAAAATATTAGCTGAGGTCCTTCCCCCTATTGCCATCCATAAGTTCCCTTTCTCTGTGTTTATTCCTACTGCCTTCTCCTTGCAGTAGCAAGGCCTATTCCTTGTCTCAGGGTAAGAATGTGGCAGAGTACAAAGAAGGGAAAAAAGGGAGTCTCTTCCTGTTTCCAAATCCCACAGCCTTAGGGGAATGGAAAAGATTATGGAATTATCCAAATGTTTGAGAATCTGATAATGTTAGTACTCTCTAGATTATTTCCTGGATTGCCCCCAGGAAAGATGGGGTGGAGATAGTGAGGCACTGGTCCTAAACAGCAAGGTTTCACATGGTCTCCTTGGTAGGTGAGCTCTAAAAGCCAGGAAGAGGACATGTGGATAGAGTCCCTGAAAACTACATAGCTTTAGAAGGGAACCGCTTTGCAGTGAGTATTGACAAACAGGGTCACAGGCCCACAGAGAATCCCATACTCTTATTAAAGGGAAGCCACAGAATGACTGAGCTGCTCCAAAGGGTGGAGCTCACCTAAAGTGGCCAGGAGACAAGGGCTCACGCTGTCTCAGGGCTGAGCTGGAGATAGTACCGGAAGGCCCATAGATTGCTAAACAAGGACACAGCACTTGGAGGACCAGGTACTTCCTCAGACCCTACAGCAGCTTGATATTGTGTGAACCCTCAGATCTCCCCTATAAGCCTGAGAAAAGGGGATTTCAGCTGAACTGAATTTGAATAATCAAATTTCTGTAGCCCCAAGCAATAGAACTCAAAGTAGGAGATAAAGTGTTATTAAAAAAAAAAAATTTCCTTGCATATCACTGTTGTGGCCTGAGATAGACATTCATTATAGTAACTTTAAAAACCTGAAATTGACACACAATGTGAAGAGTGAAAATGAAAACAAAGCTGGAAAGCGAGGGGGAAGAGTGGAGGGTTTGCTGCCCTGGAAAAGCATCTGAAATGGAGCCCTGGCTGCTAGGATTCTTGAATTCCCTATTCTCCACCTCAGAACAGTAAAAACTGTGGCACAGCTGTTCTGGTCGTAAAGAGCAGCTATGTAGGGCAGTATTCCCAGAAGCTTTCTGTGCTCCCAAATCAGCTCCATAAAAAAGTAAGTGTTCTGAATATCAGGCATGTCGATACTGACAACCACAGAAATTCAGCCCTGAACATTTTTATCTTTGCGGCAGATGGTGGCCTGTTTGTGAAACAGCATTTCTCAGAGCAAGGATGCTTTTCGACACTTGAAATAGCTGAGACCACTTATAATCCGTAAAATTAGAGGAAGCGTCAGCTCTGAGAAAGCCTTCAGGGCAACTTAACTCTTAACACCAGATGCCCTGTGGAAAAGCACCTTTTTGTATCTGGAACTTTCTTCTATTCCTTAACTGGGATTATGAATTGTGATTAATTCATATTTATTGAATACTCCCTCTGACTCAGATAGCATGAGAGGGGCTGGTGGTACAACAGTAAAAAAGGCAGAGCTTCTTTCCTCAAGGAACCTGAATAATTTTATTTTTTTTAAGATTTTTTTTTAAATTTATTATTTATTTGACAAAGATCACAAGTAGGCAGAGAGGCAGGCAGAGAGAGAGGAAGGGAAGCAGGCTCGCTGCGGAGCAGAGAGCCCAATGCGTGGCTTGATCCCAGGACCCTGGGATCATGACCTGAGCTGAAGGCAGAGGCTTTAACCCACTGAGCCACCCACCCAGGCGCCCCATGGAACCTGAATAATTTTAATAGGATATGTTAGTAACAATAAGCCTATAAAGTAAGTAGTCTTATTCCCTTCATTTTACAGATAAAGGGTCTGAAATTTAGATAAATTAATGAAATAGCTAGAAAAGGGCAGATCAGAGTCTAGATCATTTGAAATTGTGTTCTTAACCACAACACTGTAGTGTCCAGTGAGGGATGGAGATCAGCAGTTTTGGGATTACAAAACTGCATAATGGAAGCTCTGATTAGGTGCTATTTAAGATCTTGAGAGGGACTTCGATCTGTCAGAGGAAGGCAGGTGCTACCTAAGAAATGAGAGAGTGCCTTACCAGTCTCAGAAGGACAGGGTGGGGTTCCTAGAGGAAGCTACATTTATCAGAAGGATTGTCAAACTGAGCACCTGGATCAGAGGATTTGCTATGGGTCCTGGGTCATGGCCATTAGGATTTATTCTTCAGTCTCCAGTCTATGAAAGTTATGTTCAAAGCATACACTTTTTCATATTTGTCCTCAGTGGAGCAAGGATAGCTGCGTTTCACTGGGCCTGAATTCTTTATTACCCCTTTTCTTACCCTGCAAATATGACCAGAGAGTATTAGGGTTTACTGGCTGTGGATACTACTTAGGGAGTAAGGCAGTGGGTAGGGCCAACATGGCCAGAGCCCGCTGGTCCTGCAGGCAGCACTATGGCCCTGGTCCAACACCCGCCCATGCCAACAGCCTCTCTCCCCATCTGTGTCGGCCAGCCTCCAGAAGCACCATGAGATGGATGAGATGGGTCTGTCCGAGGCCACACTGACCCTGCCTAACCCTTGGCCAGCAAGTGACCTCACTAAGCATTCATGGGGAATTCAGGCACAGCCAGGGAGAAAGAATGCTAGGAGAAAACCGTGTGAGGCAGTAAAGGACTGTCATGAGTGATGTGACTTAGAAAGGAAGGAAAAGGTAAGACTCTGTTTTGAGATAAAATTTGACACGGAAAACCAATATTCTCACCTTCTAGTCTTAAACCCTTGAAAGGGCCTGGGAATTCCTGTTAGCATTACTGTTGCCACCCACCATTTGTCTTCTCTCATTAGATCCCCGTTTCCTCACACATGAGAATCAAAGACAACTAAGGCCAGTTACTGAATTATGTTTTCAACAGTATTGACAACAGATGTCTCAACACATTCCAGAAATTACTATATATATTTATTTTTGATGTATATTTATGAGGTCTAGGTTCAAATATTCATCTACCGGGTAGAAGGCAAAAATTCTCCGGTGCATCATTTGCTCTTTTTGATTGCAAATATGCAGTATTTCAGCTACATGTGGATCATATAGGTTTGGGAAAGAAGATAGTCCGGGGCTCACACCACCATTGTTAATGTTTGTTTGGAAAATATTAGAAATTAACCACGTTAGAACCAAATTTTTGCAACACATTAACAAGGAAATAGCATACATATGTTAAGTAGTTGTGATTTTTCATTAAGTCTATGTTCTTGGGTGTATATGATGGGTCATCCAGCGATGGGCACCACATTGACAGTGTAGCTGTTGATGATGAGAGGAATAGGTCTAGCTCTCCAGAAGTTAATGTAGTTGTTTAATGCTCAGAGGGGAATGGGGCCACCCTCTGGGCTTTTGTGGCTTGCTTATGATGTTTTAAAGAGGCCTGCCATGAGCAAAACAGGCCCTATTTGTGTAATTGTAAGCAGATCTGTAGATCCTTTATAGCTGAGATAATCTATACAAGGGAAGGAGCTCTCTTTATTCTTTAGAAGGGAACCAGGACCTTGTTTCCTTGCTCTGTAGCTGTCCATTGAGGCTGGGTACCATGTAGCTGTGTTTCCTGCTAAGCAAATGGTCAGCATTCAATAATTCACTGATTAGTCAAGCCTTCCCAAATTAGTGGCATGAGATAGGTAGGTCAGCAATCTGTTATTAGTGTCTGTACAATTTGGGCTAGGCAGAGTGCCCTGAGAGAGGCCGAGTATGTCTGGGGGAACTTGGAAATGGGCATCAGGGAGGCAGATTCCAGACTTCTACTTTTTAGAAATGGCATGGCCTTTGCCTCCTACCTCACCTCAGGAGCAAGATTCCTGTAAAACACATCACAATAGTGTTTTCAAATTGAGGTGACTGGTAGTATAAGTTTGGTGGCGAGGAACACAGATTCTGGAACTCTGAACTCAGGTCTGGCTGTCACTTGATAGCTTTGTAACCTTCAGCAAATCCCTAGTCCCAGAGCCCCTGTTTTGGTAAAACAAGGAAAGAGGCTATCTCACAGGGTTGTTACGAGGATTAAATGAGTTACCTCTTAGAGCCTGGGACTCTTTTAAAGAAATGTCCTCTATCATGGTTACTTCTGTGTTTTCTGGAACTCAGTTCTATAAATACATTAATTTGAATATCATGTTAAAGTGTATTTCTGATTACTGAAACAACCCATGAAAACAAAAATGTTACAGGTCAACGTGCAACACACCGACAATAATGACTTTTGAATCTGTGCTATTTAACTATTTTCTATGTGGCATGGGGACAAAGTTTTTCCTGGCAGATCTTGTAACTGTATTTTTTTTAAAGATTTTATTTATTTATTTAGAGCATTTATTTATTTATTTAGAGAGCGTGAGTGCATGAGTAGGGGGAGGGGTAGAGGGAAAGGGACAAGCACATTCCCAGTGGAGCAGGGAGCCCAACCTGGGGCTGGATCCCAGGACCCTGGAGCTGAAGGCAGACACTTAACGGACTGAGCCACCCAGGTACCCTTTGTGACTACATTCATATTGATTAAGAATGTTAGTGTTTCTTAAGATATAGGCCTACACATATACTTCTGGCACAGAATTGTACAGGATGTTGCATTACTATAGCACACATGCCAGAATCTCAATTAAATGACAAAAAACCATGAGGTGCCTGGGTGGCTCAGTGGGTTAAGTGTCTGTCTTTGATTCAGGTCAGGATCTTGAGGTCCTGAGATCAAACCCTGCATCAGGCTCTCCGCTCAGTGAGGAGTCTGCTTCTCCTTCTTATTCTCCCTCTGTGCTCTCTTGCTCTCTCTCAAATAAATAAATAAAATCTTTTTTAAAAAAAAGTAAATGAGTGACAAGAAAGCCAGCTGGGTCCGGACACTTCAGTGTCTGACGCTGGGGTATCTGAGCTGTACACAGTGGACTTCTGACATGTCACATCACAATCCGTATGGTACAGTAGAGAGTTTTTATGTGCTTCATATATTTTAGATGCTTCTAATCTGACTTTTGTGTTTATCATAAAAGATGTGTTAGATATCGTTAGTGATCTGACATTAAAAAAAAATTCTGCTTTTCTTCTTATAAACTTCCAGATCAGCCTAATGAGAAAGAGTCCTGAGCTTCTAGGAAGGACTATTATAAGAACAATAACAACAAACTATCACTCACAACTACTTACTCATGCAAACCAGGATTTCCTCAACATTATGAAACCAAAACAAATACAGAAATAAACCAGACCCTGAGTCTTATGTAAGAGTACAACTATTACTCTCAATAGGATTTTTTTTCTTTTTTGTGTTCCTTAACATGACCAATTTTCCCCCATCGACTGGCTTAATAATAAATGAATATTATGAATTTGTATTTATAAAAATGCATTTACACTAGCAAAAGAGACCTTTTGGTACTTTATGATGGGATGACCACTATCTTCATTGGCCTGGGGGTGTCCCAGTTTTAGCACTGAATGTTCTTCATCCTAAACCCATCAAAAGTCCTGGTCAAATTGGATGGCTGGTTGCTCTGTTTATATATCAGAGCTCTGCAGAAAGATTTAGTTTCTGAAAAGGATCTTGCTACTGAAAGTTTTTTTTTTTTTTTTAATTACTGATAGATGATTGACTATAGTGAGCAAATAATTTATTATCCAAACCTGGACATCCTTGAGGGTGAAAGGGACATGAATGGAACAAGACACAAACCCTATCTTGATGGTTCCTTCCAATTCTAGAAGGCTAGTATCTCACACCATTTTATGCTTAGGGGTCATGGATCTGAGCGTAAATTCACACTTTTTACTTGATCATAAATAGAAAAGGTAAACAAGATGAGCCAGTAAAGAATCTTGACTAATACCTGGTAACGCCTTGGAACTGGTTGGTTCAAAGATAAATCCCTCATGTCAAATTACTTTCTTGTGATTCACTTCATTTCTCATCGAAGCTAAATGAAAAGGAAAAATGTTAATTAAAGGTTGTAGTTAGGCTCCAGTTGACTAAGGCTTTATTTTGTCTAAACCAATCTCTAGGGTGAATAAGCTAACTATTCCATGAATGAACAAAATTCATGTGGTCTGTTACCTCTGCATAATCTGAAGGAAAAATAAATGTCCAGCTACTTGCAAACGTCCTGTCCCCAGAAGGACTGGCAGTGGGAGGGAACCATACGGGCTATGACACCCCAGCTCCTCATACCCAGGCCAGCTATTTCTAAGGAAGCATGTAGGATCTAGTCCTTCAGCAAATGTGCTTTGTATGAACCCTGTCCACACATATGAGGCTCTTCACTGACCTTTCTTAAACGGCTTTATTTAAAAATGTGACCATTACTAACTTTCTTAGCTCTGAATCAGCAAACTCCCTCACCTCCCCTCTTTTTTTTTTTTTTTATTCCTGGAGGGGTCCTCAAAGATCATCTATCCCTCGTCTGCAGAGGTAGACATAATAGCATGAAGCAGCAGGTCCAATGCTGTCCCATCAAAGTAGATGAGGTGCCCGTGGTAATTCTGCCACGATATGGTTTCTCCCACTTTCAGTTTTTCACCCTAAATATGATTGGGCTGCTTTTCAGGTCATCTAGGAAAGCCTTACCCACTACTATTAAAGAATGTATACTCTCTCTCTTTTTTTTTTTTCTTTTTGTATAGCTATATCTGTCCATTGTCTTTAAATATATTTGGGAACAAGGACTCTTTTTTGGTGAATGACACATTCATGTGATCATTGTGGGATATACTCTACATTTTCAGTCTTTTTCTTTTTCCGGGATGAACATCATGAAGTTATTTAAATGATGACAGATGAGTATCACACTCCAGCCTTTTTCTTCGTGTTTCATTGCTGTCAGCATTGGCATGGAACTACATCATCGCTCTGATTCACCCGCTGAATAATCTGTTTCGTCTCCGGTCTGTTTCCCCGACTTTTTAACACCTTACTTGGATTGATTTAGGTGATTCCAAGACCCATTGTATTTCTACAGAGAAAGCACCTAGAACAGTTGTGAAATTCCTGAAGAGTGTAATTCCCTGAGCTGTGGATTTGAACATTGTGTGTGGGATTTATATGTGGATTTAAATATATGGATTTAAATGATCGATCTGTAGATTAAAGTGGATATATAAATAGTTGATCAATTAGATTAATATAATCTATCAAATAGATTAATATAAAAATGGATGAATGCTGTGTGTGTGTGTGTGTGTGTGTGTGTGTGTGTGTTTGTGTGGCTAGCGATTCAGCGATTGGTAACACAGCGATCTAAACAAGGAGGGACTTGTTTTAAATAGTTGCAAGTTAGCACCCACATAAAACGGACACATCACATGGTCAAATCATTGGCTGAGCAGAGTTTGATCACCAATAATAAAAACACTCATGTTTATTGAATGTAAACATATCCACTCTGCCACACACTTTATATTCATGACTCACTTTAACCTCATGACACTACTGAGGTAGGTGCTTTTATCGTCCCACAGAATTTAGGCATGTTTTCCCAGCTAGCCAGTTGTAGAACCTCAGTGACCAAATGTCCTTATTTGCCTGAGACTGAGGGGACTCTCAGGAAATGAGACTTGCGTTAAAATCAGAAACGTCTCATGCCAACCAGAACAAAGGGGTCTCCCTCTCAGTGTGGCCAGAAACTGAAACCAGGGAGTTGGGTTTCAGAAGGTGCACTGCTCACTATCACATAATTCTGCCTCTTGGATGAGTTCAGTAGTAAGTCACAGTCTCCAATTTGCATGCCTTGACTTACTCCCAAAGCGAATATTTGAGAACTTGAATAAGCCATTAATGTTAGGGTGGCCTTGGGAGCATCCTCGTTGACAAGGCTTTCCTGCTGTCTCTTCAGTTGCATAAACCTGAATATATCAAATGCTCTTATGTAAGTCAGCTCTAAATTACTATTTTCCCTTTTCAGGGTGTAATTTCTTGAATCCCTTCTCTTGTTTTTTCCTACCTTACAAACCCCAATTCCTGAAGTTTAGTGTTTCCAAGCACTACTTTATCCCCACATAAGGAGGAAGCTTTGCTGAAGTTGCTCTGTGCTGTGGAGCTCCCTGTATCAGGCAGAACTTTCTGCCTATATGTGACTCTAATGTCCTGGTTTACATGATTAAACGTGCAGAAAAGTCAAGGGTTTCCTCTCAAATCCCTAAAAGAGGAAGACTTATGTGCTTGCTTTCTTCTAGAAGCATTGTTCCTCCTTGGATTCTGAGCTCTGGATTGGAGTTACTCTTTCCTTTCCAAAGGAGAACTCCTTCGTGCAGAACTCCTTAAAGACCCAACTTTTGCCCAAATATCTCTCATGCCTGGATCTCAGAGCTCCAGAGGCAGCGTTTTACTTTTCAAAAGAACGAATTGTGACCAAGTTCTTTCTTAGATTGTGCTGAAATTTGTCATTTGCGATACCATCAAATCACTCTCCTGCCTTCTGAAGCAAAATGCATAAACTGCTTCTCTTTCAGATACTATGAAGGCAGCATGAATGTCTCCCTTTAACTTTTTCTTCTCCAGACTGAAGACTCCAGTTCCTTCACTTCTCTGTATCAGTGGTTTCCACACATCTTTTTTTCAAATGAAATCTTACATTGAAATAAGGGGTAGAATCAGTGTTTAATTAGTATATAGTTATTTTGTAAGTTTACATTTATATTATGTCCTTATTGTAAAGTCAGTTAAGGAGAGTAATGGGACTACACGTGAAAAACTAAAAAAAAAAAATTGAAATGAAGGCTTAGAGACTTGCTGCAAAATTGCATCAGCATCTGTTTATCTTCTATACCAAGGAGATCCTGAGTTGCAAATAATATTAGTGTTTTAAAGCAATTCTCATTGCAATCTGAGGATTCTCTTTAATTAAATAGGTGCACATGATTGAAAGAGAATTAATGGGGCATTTTTGTTTCCAAATTTCACTGCCAATAATATCTATCAGTTGCTTACTTTTCTTATAATGCCTAATAAACTTTCCATAGAAAGCTCACAGTATGTGCCAAAGCATATCTTGTCACCTCTCATATCTTATCACTATGACTCAACAGGTCATGGTTGTCTCTTCTTTTTGTATCATTCATTATTATATGTGTGCATGTGTATGTATATATGTATATACATACACACATACACAGATATATATGTGTGTGTGTATATATATATCATGACAAAGGCATGTTGGAGACTTACTTGACATGCATTTGAATGCGGCATACTTGTACTCAACTCTAGAGAAAAAATTTACTCATACTTTTATGCAAGCAGTTATATGTAGAACTTGTGGGTCAGTAGGGAGGTTCTGAGTGAGTTTTATCCTCTTTATTATTTTTTGCATTTTCAGGATATTTTACAGTAAGCATATCAACTTTTAGAAATTGTATTTTTCTGATTTTTAATTCTCATTATGCATGTCTCCCTACTCTATTAATGTAAAAATAATTCCATAACAAATTACAGAGACATCACTAATATAAGTACAGAGTCAGAATCTGGGAATGTTTTTTCCTACTATGCTTTAGGTTTTCTTGTAGGAATATGCAATATCTTTGATAGTTCTTTAATCTTTTTTTAATGTGGTAAAATTAAAGAATTACTACTGAACATAGACATTTTATTCAGGACTGCTTTAAAATCTGGTGCAAAGTTGCAGCATTTCTGGTAATATCTGCAGGTAATTAAAAGACATGATGTGATGTGAGGAAAAGCTTCACTCCAAGTACACAGTGATCATGTAACCTGGCCATGAAATGTAATAGAATGAAGGTCTGCAATGGGTCCAGTCTCAATACTTATTATGTTTGAATATTTTTATTATAGTTTTAAAATACTTAAAATAAAACTTAAAGTAAAATTCAAATTAAGCATTTGCAAACCCAAATAGGTTACTCCCTGTAACCTACTTTGAAAACCTATGATCTGTAGATTAAGTACTTTAAGGTACCTATTCCATCAAGGAGGCTAAATTGTATTTTATACCTCTAGATAATTTTAGGTTATGGAGGATATTAGTTTGCTAGGGCTTCCATAACAAAGTACCACAGAGTGGGTGGCTTAAACGACAGGAATTGATTTCCTCACAGTTCTGGAGGCTAGGAGAGTGAACTGTCAGCAGGGCAGGTTTCTCCTGAGGCCACTTTCCTTGGCTTGTAGATGGCCGCCCTCTCCTGGCATCTTCATAAGGTCTTCCCTCTGTCCATGTGTCTGTATCCAAATTTCCTCTTCTGATAAGGGCATCATCTTATTCAATTGGGAGCCTCCCCCCACCATGATCTCACTTTACTTAATGACCTCTTTATCTCCAAATACTGTCATAGTCTGAGGTACTGGGATTTAGGACCTCATCATATGAATTTTGTGGGGGACACGATTTGGCCCACATTGGGAAGCATTCCTGATATTCTATATACTTGGTAAAGAAACGTTTTCCCTTCACAGAAAGCCATACCCAACTTCTCAATTTTTATTTAGTTACATGTTTGTGTATAGACACATTTGTAGAAGTAAAAGGTACATGTGTTTACACATCACTTACTCTGCACTCATACAAAATTTTTAAAAGTCTCTAAAGAATCATGTGACATTTTAAGGGGAAAAAAACCCCTGTTTTGGGGGTTCTGGAATGACTTCACCTTTGGCTATTTGCAATTATCACACGGACTTGTGTAAACCAACCAGTATCAAGTTAAAAGAAAATCAGATCAATGGTTAGAAAAATCAAAACAGATGCTCATTAGATTCGTCTAAGTCAGAATTAACTCCACCTTTCAAATTTTGTGGGAATTGTGTTTAACATCTGCAGAACAAAGCAAATACATTTAATTCGCCACAGCCTCAAGTTTATAGTTCAGATTTGGCTTCTCTGATCTGTTATATTTGTGCTAAAAAGCTGAGGAAGTAAGTTATAAAAGCAGAGAAACTAGAAATATTAATTTTTCTAGTCCAAGATAATCATCCTCCTTAGCTTTCACTTTGTATAACTCCGGGAAGTTTTCAGTATTATAAAAGGAATACTATCCACTCTCAACTTACAAACCAGCTATGTTCCAAAAATTCATTTGTAAGTCAGTTATTAAGCACTCTCAAGACATTTTCCCATAGAAACAATGTTATTTATGATGATTACATTCCTAAGCCAACCCATAAAATCCGGTTTAATGCTCATCACCCGAAGTATGGTATTGATAGTAGAGTGCTCTGAGACCGGCTTACCAACTAAAATACTGCCTTGATGGAAAAAGAAATAGTGTCATGAGGATAATATATATTTTAAAATCTATCAGTGTGCTTTTCTTGTCTGCATTTCTCTCTTATTTGCCAGAGGCATCCGTTGATGTCAGGGGGTTTGGGGCTTATTACCGCAGGAATGCGAAGACTCTCTATTCAGCTTTTGACAACTGAGTAGAAGGTTTTTTTTTTTTTTTTTTTTTTTTTTTTTAAATTTATTTATTTATTTATTTGACAGACAGAGATCACAAGTAGGCAGAGAGGCAGGCAGGGAGAGAGGAGGAAGCAGGCTCCCCGCTGAGCAGAGAGCCCGATGTGGGGCTCGATCCCAGGACCCTGGGATCACGACCCGAGCCAAAGGCAGAGGCCTTAACCCACTGAGCCACCCAGGTGCCCCTGGAGTCAAAGTTTTGAGACTATAGGCTTGGAATCTAGAATTTATTGACAGAGAAAGGGTTTTTTAGTTTCTTAACCACTCATTACAGAGCCTCATATATACAAGAGTTAGACCTTGAAGGTGCTACAGCCAAGCCTGGGAGAGCCCAGAGTGCCGAGGAGGAGGGCCTCGCATGGCAGGAAGGGTGGAGCAGCACAGGAGGAGAGACAGGCAGGACCAGGAGAGACAGAAGGTGTGGGGTAGCGAGTCATTAGATCTAGATGTTAAAGACTGAGGAGGGACTGAGATGGATTAAAGGAAAAGCCAGAAGGGAGGCTGTTTCCTTCCAGGCGCCATTTTGAACTCTCTCAGGGAGTCAACCGCCCAGGGTGGCCAGCAGCACCGTTCTTGGTCCGGTCCAACTAAGTGGAGAGTACAGATCTCGGGCTCACCCTCAGGCCTTCAGCGTACTCCCCGGGGTGTGTCACTGTCGGACGTGCCCAGAAACTCTGCTGTGGAGAGCAGTGCAAACCAAGGGGCTAGACACAGATCCGAGACCCCTGGAGGATGCCCCATGACTGCCACTTCACAAATGTGTGAGATTCATTTCTCGCTATGGCACCCCACTGCCAGCAGAGTGGGGGAGGAGGGCTCATTGGGGGATTAAAGTAGGTATATGAAATAAAGGAGATTTATTTTCTTTCCATATCTTTGTGTGTTTCATTTATCATTTTAAAAGCCCCACTGTGTGCTTTGCCTCACTTAATCTTTAGAAGGGTCCTATGATAGTATATATTATGCCTTTCCAACTCAGGAAATTGCAGCAATTGTGCCCCAAATTTCACAACTTCAGAGGGAGAGCATGGGATTTGAATCAAGATGAGTGATGCTCTGAAATGTATGCTTTTTCAAAGAATTCTCTTTTATAGTTTGGAGTATCTGGGTCACATATTCCGTTTATCTCATTTATTCTGGGCGAAGGAAAAGGGTAGCCTGATGGTGAAGGGATGAAATTTACTGAACCATGGAGTGAAGACTGAGGTCAAGGCCTCAAGCCGATATAATTTCCCAGTGCTGATTCTCGGTTCTAGGATGTTTTCTAGAGACTTTGTTTCTTCAGGGATTCACATATCTACATTTTGTTTCCATTGCCACCACCTGACCAAGACCGCTCTCTTCTGTATATTCTTAAACTCATTTTCCTTAATGGACTTTTGCAGTGTGGCAGTATTCTGAAGGGCGTATAATGTTACACGACAATTTGATGTATCTTCCTGGAGATTCAATTTTACTCAATGATAATTGAGCCATTAAAAAAAAATAAAGATTATTTTAGAAAGAGAGAGAGTGGGGAGGGGTAAAGGGAGCAAGAATCTTCAAGCAGACTCCCTACTGAGCACGGACCACCCTGAGATCATGACCTGAGCTGAAACCAAGTCGGCTGCTTAGCCCATTGAGCCACTCAGGTGCCCACCATTTTTAAAAAATATTCCCGAAAGGGATCTATATAAGGGGTGGGTGAGTAAGGAAGTAAGCATGGTGTGAAATTTTAAGGTGTAGTACAAGATTGCTAGTGAAAGTTGCTTTGGGTACAATCCTAACCTTGGGGTATATGCTTAATTAACTCTACTATTTAGGATAGTGTATTTGGATGGAAAATTTATTGAATCAGAGTGTTAAAGGGAACATTTTTGAGGTTTCCTTAGAGGCTTTTCTGCTATTCTTAGTAGGCAAGTCAGGCTTTCCCCAGAAAAGTAACTAGGACAGGGATTTATCCCAGGAAACCAAAATATAGATGGAGACTGACAGAAAGAAAAAAATTAAACAATAATTTTAAAAGCTTAGCACTTACTTAACCAAGAATAATTAGCTAAAATAGGAAGCTACCAGATGGCCCAGCTTTGTTATTAAAACTCACCTGTGAGCTACATTATAAAATGGGTTGCTTGTTTGAGGGAACTTTGTCCTCATGTCAGCTGCCCTGCTCCAACTTTAAAATTGCCAGTGAGGATCCTGCTCCCCTGATCCCTCCAGTCTCAGCCCCCAATCTTTCTTCTCCTCTTCACCCACCCCCAATCAGGTTTGCTTGAAAAGGTTTGTGCAGAGGCTACACATAGGACTTTATATGCACGAAAGAGTTAAGTCATTCAGCTGTCACATATATGGTGCTTTTCTTGGTTATTTCTGGATGGAAAGGGAAAATGGTCTGGGGAAGATAGAGTTGGGGGAGAGTGGTGTGTAAAATGCAGGTGTTGATAATACTTTAATAAGTGGGGTGGCTGGAGGATGACAAGAATAAAGTGGTTTTGTGGGGATTTACCCAACCCCTTCCTCACTCTCTTCCCTTGTCTTTGGCAGCCCTCCAGCCCCCACAGGATGGAAGCAGATGCCTACAGATGATCCCTCCCCTAGACAGCTATGATGGGACGATTATGTGAAGTGACATATGGTAGGATTGTTTGTAACAAGACACACTATTGGCTCTCCCTTCAACTCTTATAGGGCCTGGAACCCGGATTCTGAAGATTCAAATGACTACACAGTGGCAGAAATTCTGATTTGCATAGAACGCTTATTGCTGATTAACATACAAAAGGAAAAACACCCGAACCTGTTCCTGTGGCATTTTGTTTACCAATTCTCAAGTTCTTTTTTTTTTTTAAAGGATTTTATTTATTTATTTGACAGACCGAGATCACATAGGCAGAGAGGCAGGCAGAGAGAGAGGGGGGTAAGCAGGCTTCCTGCTCAGCAGAGAGCCCGATGCGGGGCTCGATCCCAGGACCCTGGGATCATGAACTGAGCTGAAGGCAGAGGCTTTAACCCACTGAGCCACCCAGGTGCCCCAACTCTTAAGTATTAGAGCTAGATGACACAATGGTGTTTAATACCTGTTTGTCCTTATGTCTTTTTCCCCCTTTGACACCCAAAATGCCAGGTTGTGAAACCCATTACCTCCTAGACTTTATGTTAGATTAGATAAGCCTTTACAGTGTTTTGCAGAGTCCCTAACACATGGTGAGTACTCAAGTGAATTTAGTTTCTGTGCTGTCTGTACTTTTTCTTTTTGTTTATTATGATATTTTGACATCTTAAAAATCCCTTTTGGCTGGGAAGAGATTACCTTCCCTGGGTTGACCAGTTCTTAGATTTAGCAAAGGGCCCAGCAAGGAGCATGTCTTTGGTATGCAGACTAACCAATCTAGTGCCACACTTCCTTTCTCTGGCCCACGGACACCAGGAGGCAATATTCTTCTGCCTTACTCATCCCAGGGCCTGGTATCAGACCACTAGAGACCACCCTATTGCAGCAGCCCCAAACCCAAGAAAATTAGCTGGAATAGCCAATCCTAACCTATCTTGCCATGCCTTTCCTTTCCAGCTGAAACTCAAAGGTGCAGTGTACACCTTGCCCATACTCTCTCCAGTCTTCTGTCTCCTGGTGTCTTTTCCCCATGGTCCTGTGTGCCATGCTGTGCCTCCTGTCTCTAGGACCTGTGAGTACAATACATTTTGTTTTCCTGAGCCTCTCATCTGTCTCCTCTTGTGGCTGCACCTGACTGACCATCTCATAAATGAATGCAAAACAGTTGGTATTTGAGTAAATGCTCAATTCATGGTAAGTACTGTTGTAATTATATGGTCATTAAAATCTCCCTATATTCATCAAATACCTGGAAGCCCTGGATATTGTAAGTGCTAGAATAATGACATGTGTTTTATTCTAGTCCCGAGAAATCTCTGTACCTTTTTACATGGCATTTTCTCCCAGATGGTTTGGCTACAAACCATTGTTATAATGAGATATAACTAGTTAACAAGCCCAACAATATGAG
The DNA here is from genome assembly GCF_010015895.1 of Lontra canadensis. Taxonomy (NCBI): domain Eukaryota; kingdom Metazoa; phylum Chordata; class Mammalia; order Carnivora; family Mustelidae; genus Lontra; species Lontra canadensis. Next base: position 30,167,422 of record NW_022631003.1, on the reverse strand, counting down.
AGCTACAGTGGAAAGTCATGTAGTGTCCTTTAATTGATTGCCAAATTTTCAAATTTTGGTTAGTCAAAATTTTACAAGATTTGACCTCAATGGGTTGTGGATAGGAGAAAATGAATTCCAAAGAAGATAAAATTGACTTCAACAAAAGTGTGTATTAACTTGTTACTGTCAGTGAATGAACTTGTCACTTATGACTGAGAAATCAGGCAAAACCATGAAGGATACCAAGATTTCAGTTAGATACCATTTTAGCATCCATAAGACTTGTATAGACCTGGCAGGATGGAAGTGGAAAAAGAAGGAAGGATTGAGTGAGGTTCAAAGGGTTTTAGAGTTAAAGGGGTGCCCAGGCCAATCAAGGGGCCAGTTTGGGTAGTAGTTTCAGACTTCTTTGACATGAACAGGAATGAGGACCACATCAAAGACAAGGCCAGGAGGGCCAGGAAACCAATACTTCTTTAAGTTGTGTGGTCTTTGTTATAGGCTAGAAGTGGGCTTAGTGTGCTCCCCTAGAGCTGCCAACAAGAACCCAGGCAGCATCCCGCACCAAGTCTCTGGTGGAGATGTGAACTCAGTTAGTCAAGGAGGTTTCCTAGTGGGTATATTTAGCGTTAATTATAGATGATTAAGAAAATCAAGCACAGAGCATTAATACCTTTTTATTTTTATTTATTTATTTATTTTTAAGATTTTATTTATTTATTTGACAGACAGAGATCACAAGTAGGCAGAGAGGCAGGCAGAGAGAGAGGAAGGCAGAGAGGAGGAAGCAGGCTCCCCGAGAAGCAGAGAGCCCGATGTGGGGCTCGATCCCGGGACCCTGGGATCATTACCTGAGCTGAAGGCAGAGGCTTTAACCCACTGAGCCACCCATGTGCCCCACATTAATACCTTTTCAAATAAATAATCTTGTATAAGTATTATTTTATTTTGGAACATTTAAGAATATTTTGGTCTATTCAATAACAGGTTAACCTTATAATTCTAATTTAAAATGTATACTTGTGTAATTGATTAGATTTGTTCTTTTAAGTTAAACCTTACTAAGTTTATTTAGAGTATTGGAAGACCTGAGAAAACATAAAACCATCATATCTGTAAATCTAATTTATTAGAATGTTAAGATTCTAAAAGCACTCAGAAAATTATTGTCACCACAGCAGTACTTTAAAAAAAAAATACATTAAATGCACTAATGCATTTAAAATTATTTGGAAGTGTTTAATTTAGCAAAATTTGTAAACGAAATAAATTCTAAATTTTTTTAAGAAGTTGCTAAAAGTTTTTAGGCTAAAAACAATAAGATTACCAAAGTAAATGTAAAAGCTTTAGGTTTTTAAGTTTGTAACTTCAGTAAATTGAAAATTTTTTTAAAAATTAAGTGAACTTACAAATAATTTTTTCTGCCCAATAAAATACTTCAGAGCTCAAAAAGTCACATTCATGCAATTATGTACACTGAAAACCTAGCAAATTGGTTTTGCTGGAATGAAGAAGATAGGTGAATTTAAAGAATACAATAGGGGCGCCTGGGTGGCTCAGTTGGTTAAGCGTCATACTCTTGATTTCAGTTCAAGTCTTGATCTCAGGGTTGTGAGTTCAAGCCCTGTGGTGGGCACCACACGTGGAGCCTACTTAAAAGAACAAAACAAAACACAAGTAATACATCAGGAGAGGTAAGTGGTGGTTTCAGATCAAGCTGTCTCCTGTATTAGTATAAGAGAATATATTGTGAGAATTCCTCCATTTATTAGGCAAACTTCAACAACAAAATACCACTTTAAATTTTAACGACTCACAAAATGATGGTGATGCCAGGTAGTTGGGAGGATGAAATATTGCTAATGACAAATCTGAACTGGTATACCTTTCCTAAAATAATATGACAAAGCATTTCAGGAACCACAACATGTTCATAGTTTATATATCTGACCCAAATTGCACTTCTTGACATTTATCCTAAGGAAATACTAAGGAAAGGGAGATTTGTATACATGAAGACATCAATTATAGAGTTATGTAGAGGATAAAAATTGGAAATATTCCAAACATTCATGAGAGTCAGTGAGCAAATTATGTTGAAAACATACAGAATACCATAAAATAATTAAAGTGAAAATTATAAAGACTGTGAAAGAACCTGGGGAAATGTCTAGGATATAGGAAAAGGAGGAAATTCAGAAAACATAACTCTGTGCTAGGATTTTATATATATGATCAGGAGAATATGGAGAAACGGGTTAGTTTGCCTTTGAAAGTGTTTTGTATTGTTACAGTATATATGCAGTATATATACAATAAAAACTTCTCCAGGCCATACTTTATGATCCGTTCTTTGTTAGTCTCCTATTATAGACCTATTATATATCAATTCATTTACGTTTAATTCAGGATTTCAGGAATTTACAAGTAATTTTATCCTGAAAAATTTGATAACTCCTACAGTTATAATATTTACTGGAATAGGCATCTGTTGCTGTTCTGCCTCATATTGTCTTTTTTCTCTGGTAACAGAATGCACACTGTGATTCAGAAAACAGCCCTACCCCCATTGGATTCAGTCTTCCTACTACTGCCAGTCAAAATGTTTGACCCTCCTTGGCTAGCCAGAAAACACTTTTAGTGTCTGCTTCTTATTGCCAAAGAGTTATGCTGGTTCCTATTGATTCAGAAATCTGGTTTTTCAACTTCTATTTCATTTTCAGAGTTATTCTGTATCTTTCCAAAAAATTTCTATCTTTGCTTATGTTAGATTTCCTCCATTGGTATATTTAGATGTTCCATTTTTTTTTTCCAGAATCAGTTCTAATATCCTCCAGGCTATTCCTACAGAAGTATCAATGTGAGTGTCCTAACAGAGTTGGGAAAATTAGCAACTAGTCATTGCTCCAAGTCTTCCAAGCAGTGACTGCTGTTCTAAATATCAGGAGTCTATTGCCTAGTGTGAGGTGTGTTTCTTTGGCCAAAAAAACTATATGCATGGTCAGATGTATGGGCTGAATTCAGATCTTGTCCCTGCAACTTACTCTATGTATGAGCTTAGGAAAGTTACTTAATTTCTCTCTCCTCTGTGTTGCGAGCCTGTTGTTGTAAGTATAGGGGAAGACATGTAGAAAGCTGAGAACAGGATACATAACCAATAATATATCAGCTTTTGTTATTTAAATAAAAGTTGCTTTAGGGGTGCTTGGGTGGCTCAGTTGGTTAAGTGACTGACTCTTGTTTTCAGTTCAGGTCATGATCTGGGGTGGTGGGATGAAGCCTGCACTGGGCTCTGTACTCAACAGGGGGTCTGCTTGATATTTTCTCCCTCTCCCTTCATCCCTCCCCCTGCTTTTGCATACCCATGCTCTCTTTCTCTCTCAAAATAAATAAATCTTTTTTTAAGTTGCTTTAATTTGCACTTTTAAAAAGACAAAGTAGTTTAGATGCTCTTCTGATGACTCATCAGAAAAATAATGTGCAAGATAATAAAAGCCAATTTGACATATTAGTTATTATATTCATTTGTGATATTTGTCTTTCCTGTTAGATTATATACTCTTCTAAGAGCAAGTTCTCAATGGAGTTGAAGACACATGGACCTAACGTGTTTTGCACATGTGTTAGTCATTCGGCAGTATTTACTAAATGAATTAGTTCAAATGCATGCTTTAGTACTCATTATGGACTAAGCATTATGCTAGGAACGGAGGACACAGAAGAGCAGAGCATGGTCCTTGTTGACAAGGAGCTTCAAATCTGGTGAGGAAGATGCACACATATTCAGTAGTAATACAAGTTACGCTCTGGTGAGTGCCGGCTAGGAGATTTGTTTACTCATTATTTCATCACAAGCAATCATTCAGCAAGTGATTGTTTACTGCTGACCTGGCACCCCATAGGACACTAGGAATGGAGATATATTAGTGAACAAGAGGGATGTGGTCCTGGCCCTTACTTTCTAGAAGGTAAGTTCTATGGGAGTGCAGATAAGAAAGTCTTCAATTCTGACTTTGATGTTGGAGAAGGGTTCTCATGGGAGGGAGCACGGATAAGTAGGATTTCTGTCAGCAGCACTGAGTTGGAAAGTACACTTCAGGGAGGGAGAACAGTCCCACAACCCTGTGAGAATATATGACATCTTTGAGAAACCATTAACAGCTGGGTGTTGCTAGGGCTCAGGATACATGCAGGGAGCTCCTATGAGGTTCTTAAAGTTCTTAAGACTGTTTTTTTATCTTTGTGGTCTACAGTGCCCGACATAGAAAGAGGTTCAATATATTTATTGAGTAAATGATTGAAATAGGGGAATGGAAGTAGAATTAGATTAAAAAAAAAAAGTGAGATGCAGATGATAAAGTTCTGAGTGTGAGATGCTCAAGAACTTGGATGTATTCTGAAGCCCTGGAGGGTTATCAGTGTTTGGAGTAGGGGAGTGAAACAGTCAGATGAATGAAAATATAGAGAAGCAGACAAATGCATGATATTAACATAAACCAAAACACTGGAGCTGTTGAAAAACAGAAGTGAGCCATTCTGCAAACACGTGGGTTGTATGTGTTGTACACTGACAATATTAAAGTGGAGACTAGCCATCTGTTGGGGACGTGGTATGGTAGATTCTCTCACTCCATTGAGTAAGAGTTTGGATCAGATGGCATTCCTACACTCCCACACTAAAGACTTCAGTTAGCTTCTGAAGAACTAATTTTTTTCTTACACCAGCTGGAGACAATCTCATTGTTTTGTTATGGTATGCCCTTTCCTATTTTCAGATCTAATCAAAATATAAAGAGTGGAGTTCTTTAAGAATGACATAACTAATGAATTGAGGGGAAGATTTAGATACTAGAACCTTCCCTTGTGCTGTTTTATGCAAATTAATAGAAATGTCTATGATAATTGGATGCTATTTTGGGGCAGTGGAATTGGCTAATTTTTCAAAGTACCAGGAAAGAGGATGATTTTGGCTCTATGGATGATCCTTTTGTTTTAGGAGCCTTGGGCAGGGGCTGGCCAGGTAGAAGGATTGAGTAATAAGCTGTACTGTGGCTTATTGTTAAGCCTTGTTGTGCTTCACCTTTGCAGGGCCAAATGTGCAAATTCTGAGGATAAGGTGTCCAGGTGAGGGCTGTTTCAAGTTCCCCTTCTTTCTCTGTCCAGTCCCAATCTCCTTTCTTTTAATTAACAGGGAAACATGGAGAGAAAATGTTGAAGAATCCCTCCTCTCAATGTACCCTTTCTCTACCCTAGTAAGAATAGGAATTCCCAGTTGGATGTTGTAGTAGATATTTGCTTTCCCTCAAGACACACAATGCTGTAATCTCTCAAAAGAAGTAGAGCTGACAGAAACCACACAGTCCATTCAGAACACAAGAGGAATGTAGGGTAGTACCCTTGCTAACAAAGAAAGGCATCTCATCTAATACTGATGGATTTGTTCACTTCCAGGTTATAAACATTAGCATCAATTTCCTGTTTCAACTTTTCTCTTTTTTTACACTGTTACACATTTCTCTCATGTACAAAAAGAAACACTTATATGAATGGTAGAAAAGGTAAATAACAATAAAAACAGATTAAATACAGATGGAAAAACAGTGCCCTCCAAAACAGTAAATATGAACCTTTTCCTAATTTAATTTTATTCTACAGTGTTGAATGAGAGGTAGACAAATGTGAAACTAGAAACAAAATGTGCTACTTTTCAATTTAAAATAAAGAAAAAAATGCTCACTTTTCTTTTTCCAGGTTAAACTTCTTAATTTTGCTTGTATGTATAGTATATAGAAAATGCAGCTTCAGAAATTACTGGATCTAAGTAAATTCAAAGGAGTTTTACTGTCGGTTTTGAATATAGTTGATCCATATTTACCTTCAGATCTTTCCCTTGATCTAAAATGATATATTGAGGAAAGGTTTAATCCATGCACTATTGTCTTTTTGGTTAGGATTGCTATATTTAAATGATCTGTTTGGGTCTGTGTTGGTGGTTGAGTTGATGGTACTACCAACCAAACTGATTAATGTCATGATGAAAACCATGAAAGGTAGCAATTCAGAAAAAAGAACAGGAGTCCTAGCCCAGAGAACACTGCAGCCTCTGTTGTACATTCTTGTTCTAGAGTAAAACAGGAGTCAGTACAGTTGACTTGTTGACTCCAAAGGCTTGAGTTTTCTTTGCCCCTTATGTGGTCTACATATCCTGCCCCTTACCCCTTATGCTGCCCAAAGCCTCCCTGCTTCCTCTGAGTGGGAGACAACTCCTCCTGGAGCACTTCCCACAGGAAGTCCTGTCCCAGAGAGCACTACTTTCCACCTCAGCAATGTTTTTGTTCCTGTGGAGTGTGTTGGATTTGTTCCTTTCAGGCTAAGAGCTTTGCTCCATTCCCAAGCAACCTGGTAAACTGATGTGATTAGGGATATTCATGTGTCATGTCATGTGTCATATTCCCAGGTAATCATACTGGCATTTTAACATGTCCCTCCTGGAAACTTGTCTTCACTCTGAGGAGTAACTAATGGAGGTAGGGGAAGGGTACTCAGTATCAGTCACAGCAGGAAGCTACTTGGATCAAAAGCCTCCAAAGAATATGTTTCTACCTCTTTTCTCTAGTTTTAGACCTATTATTGCCCAAAACTGGACTGAAAAGGACGCTCCTATAGTGGAAAGTTATTTTTTTCCCCATAGATCTTCTGTATATTGGTCTTTCCGTAGACAAATTTTGGCCATCAACAATCTTGGCTCTTAACGGGTGGTGGCTACACCTTTCCCTTCTGTCCACCACAAAAAGGATTTATCAACTACCTTATCAGATCAGACAAGTGTCAACATGTAACCACCTTGGTCATTGCTTTTTATTAATACCCGAGGATGGGTATATTAGGTATATTAGGATATATTAGGCTCTTAATGAGGTTAAAAATCCCCAGCCTCTGACTACCTATCTCCTGGTTTAACTCTTCTACCGTAGATGGATTTCATTCTTCCTAGTGTTTTATTAAAATTGGTTAGCTTGTATGACAGCTAATAATTCTAGTTTGTGGGAAGGAATTAAGTGGCTTATGTTGTACTTTGGCAAGAGTACATTTAGAAATGGAAGCAGACTCAGAGCACTCTGATTAATCTAGGGAAACGAGCCTCCTTCCCCAGTGGGGTTGCTGTCTGCCTTGGCAGACTAATTCCTGATGCCAGAGCCTGATCTTAGGGATTTTTTTTTTTCTTTTTTCTCCCCCTCCTCTTTTGTTGTTGTTTTCTTGGAAGAATGAACTAAGCACTACAGTCATGGCAATTTTCCTGTATTGAATTAGGGTTGTGCCTTCGTTCTTTCTGAACTTCCTTTGATCTGGATATTTTGGCTGCCCTTGGGGCAAGGATCAAGCAGCTGCAGCACCCTGAGCAATGTTCTAAGGGATGCTACCTGTCCCTGTGCCACCTTGCTCACTCTTTCTGGGATACAAATGTACACCTAGCATGGGACCCAGTAAGTTGAGCTTGTTATGAGAAAAAGCGACAGAGTCATCATAGAGCAGCACACTGTGAGTCTGTTCCAAGCAGCATGGTAATTTGGACTGCAGCTGCTCCAGTTATAGCTAAATCTTACCAGATGACATGAGAAAAACTGAATTAAAATAAATAGACTTGAGCCCACGGATCCTTGCTGAGAATAATGGATTACATAAGGGGCGCTATTTACAGACTCAAAATGCTAAAATTTCAGCTATGAACGTGGTACTTCCTTAGTTGATTTTTGTAGTGAATTCATACTCTGCAAATCCTCATATGAATTATAATAAGTAGAAAGGCCGGTTCTTAAGAGAGCAGCATTGCATATAATATCAGCAGATGTAGGGATTAGCACAGCTTCTGTTTGGGAAATGACTTGGTAGGTTGGACAACAGACACCAGGGCTTTCATGGATAGGTCATCGGTGTAAATTCAGCACAGCCAGTGATGGATAAATGTCACTATCCATATGGCTTGAGTCCTTTGGAAGTATGTCTCACTTCTGGCCTTATGAGGCAAGTACATATTGGCTCTGCTATGCTGTGGTACCAAGTTTGGGAGAAATAGAAATAGAAAGAGTACCTCTAGTCCTAGGAATCTATGATCTGATTTGAGAATCACATTAACATTATTAGATGTTATCATCACCACTTTACAAGTGAAGAAAATGCAACTCAAAGAGATTAAGCAACATGGCCAAGTTTACGTAGCCACATGGCACAGACACAGTCAAACCCAAGGTCCCCAGATGCCTGCCCTGGCTCTGGTCCAACTCAAGTCGAGCGCAGTGTTGATCCCCAACTCTGAACTTTTCAACTCTTGTAGGATCTGAATCTTTGAAAACCCTAATGCTATTATCAGGAGTCTGTGAATCCACTGCTGTACCAAATATGCCTGTGGCTTCAAAATATCTTCTACATAGATGCATTAATATTTTTCAAAGGTATATAAATGGCCTTATGGTTAGTTCAAATAGAAACTCATTTAAATGTTTCTCAATACCTGGTAGTAGTATCTGATTATGTATTTTCCTAAATAATATACACCAAAAACATAACCACAGTTTTGGAGGAGGATATGTGTTGATGACTGTTTTTTAAGATAAAGAAAAAATGGCCTTCATATGCAAAGATATTGACAGAATCAATGATCTAGTATTACAGTGCTAGAATTTGAAATTATGTTATTTTGTTGCACCTTATTCATTCTCTTTGTTGCTCAACTTAAAGGATTTTATACTGTAAGGAGGAGGTTGCATTTCTTTTATCTTCTTCCATTCAAATCTCCCCAACAATGATGAGTCAGTCATTCCACACATACGAAAGGAACTGGGATAAAGACAGTAAAAGAGAAGTTTCTCCATGTCCTTAATTAGCATCTAGAAACATCTGCTGAAGAAAGTTGATGCTAGACAAAAGCTCACAGTGCCTTTTGACATTCTTTAATCACTAGGCATCTTCATACCTGGGCATCGAGGGCCACCCTCCAACCTCTGCTCAAAAACAGGAAACAGAGGGCGGCTCAAAAAAGATGCAGACAATCTCTGAAACAAACAAATAAATGGAAATTTAATTGGTAGGAAGATAAATAATTTGTGAACCTGCATTTGTGTGACTTGGTGAGGTTGGTTTTCCCAAATTAAAATTCTGTAACGTGTCCATGATGGGCCGTCATGGAAAAAAAAAAACCTCCCTAATTTCCAAGTGTTAGAAGGCCAAAGAGACCTTTCGTCAAAAAGGCATCCAATGTTTTGAAGCCAGGATCTCTCTGTGGTAATTTGGGTGTGTTGTATTGGACAAGGAAGAAATGTGCTACACCCAAAAATCAGCTTAAAACATGCCTAAAAGTGCCCACACATATAAAAGGCATCAAGAAAGTCTCCATGGAAAAAGAGACCTTGTGTCCAAGAGTGCTGGGGGAAATAGTCACCCTTTCTCATATTTCTCTTGAGTTGGATATGGCATCTTCTTGATCCAAATCCATAAGTGTGTGAAAGGGGGAAAAACCCAACCAGCAGACCCATTACCTTTGCAATAGGGGCTTTAAACCACCTTCCAACCTCGAGGCTCTTTATAGCCAAATGTCACTCTAATTTGAACCTGCTTCCTTTTCTCAACACAGTATTTGACTGGACACCACCTTTCAACAAAAGTTGGTGAAGGGGTTTTTCCCTCTACTCCTGGCATAAATCTAGAAAGCCCAAAAAGACTTGAAGTTCATTTGAAAATTTCAGATACAAGTGATGTGGTCCTTTGAAAACATTTCCCATCTGTTTTCCTTCAAGAGCAGGGTTTTGTCTGTCTTGCTCACTGCTAAATCCCTAGAACCTAGAAGACTTCTCAGGCCCTGACAGATAGTAGGCATTCAATAAATATTTGTTGAGTGGATGAATGAATCCATCTCAGTCACGTATCTCTTCTTACGATTATGCGATGAAAAATGCAGGCCTGGCAACAATTGTTAGGCTAGGCTGACTTCCACTGGCAACCTCTTCAACTGAAGAAAGGATAACTAATTGCCACCACTGCTAGATTTATGTCAGCCTTTCATCATGAAAACTGTTATTTTGCCTCGGTGGCTAGGGATCAAACTAGGTAAGATTAACTAATTGAATTATTATTAATTGAATATTATGTTTCTGATATTGGGCTCTTATAGGCTCTTGCATTGTTTCTTATCTTGATGGGCTCAAAGAGACAGCCTAGAGGAATTTGAGTGTGGTTCTATACTAAAAACCTTTGCGTAGAACTACAGTCTTGTGATTTTTCTTGTATTTAGATATATTAACCAAATCAAAACGATTCCATTAATTTTGGATAACTTAATTTGTTTTTATATTTATATTTTTATATTTTCTAAATTATATCATGGGTATATTTTTCTAATCAGAAAAAAGAAAGTGAAAACATTAACCACTCTACCTAGGACTTCAAATAGAAAGTGGCATTTAGAAGGCATAACCTAATTCTCTTCCTTTCAGGGCCTGAATAGCATATTCAGCTGCATAGAAGAGAACTAAAACAACACGCTTTGTGAATGAATGCAAGAAACGTGATCACTTTAGTTGACTGGCCTGAATTGGCATTTGTAACAGTTGTTCTGGTTTCCAAACTTTGTGGGATCTGTGGCCATGCTGACCATTCTGGTAAAGGAAAAAGTGCTGCGTTTCATAGAAATTCCAGGTTATAGAGAAAACACCTGAGACCAGGTCAAGTACAATGCCTGACTATAGCAAGTGCATTTCTGAGGCATCATGGTATGAGTGAAAAGAGTAGGAGTTCTGGAGTACATGTTTGAATCTTGACTTTCTTACTTATTTTAGCTTAAGTCAATACATCTGAAGAGAGAGAGCATACTATTATTTTCCTTCTATCATCCTAAGGATTCAGTGTAATAATATACTGGAAACATCCAGCATAAAACTTGGGGTACTGTAGGCACTCAATTTGGTGAGTTCTCCTTTACCTCATAAGCATGTTCTAGGTCCATAGGGGAGATATACTCTACCTCTGATGCCTCCCTAAGGAGGGCAGGTAATTACAAAACAGTTATCCTAACGTCTTTATCTTCATTTAGTAATTTGAAAACTAGCTTTGAAAGCTAAGGTATTTTGAGGCCTCATCTGTATACATGTGAAAGAGATATTCAGTAAAGGTGTAAATGTAATACATTAGATTTTTGTTTTTCTTCAAAACTGCTGTGAACTCAGCTTCAACCTCTACTAGATAGAGGAGGAGATGCATTAGAAAACCTATTAATCCTAAACCCTCTGCCAGGGAAATAGAAAGGAGGGAGTCAGTTTGTTTTGTTTCAATTAGACACATTTATTCCTGCTCTTTAGCCCATTGACATAATGATAAATGGACAAAAATATTCAAATATTTTAGTAAGCTAAGACCAAAGTGTTGAAATAATCTTCTCCCTATTTTAGAGCAAACACAGAGAGAATAAAGGATTTAACAGAAATAGGGAAGGCGTTGAGTGACTAAATCTAGGGTGCCAAAAATACGGGTTCATGAAAGAGTTCCATCAAGGGGGCAGGTATTTAAAAACAAAAATTTTCAATTTGCAAATGAATTAAAAATGGTGTTTCTCAATTTCAGTTCCCTTGCAATTTTTAAGTGTATTGGCACTTGTTTTTGTTCCTCAGAACCTGAAATCTTTCTGGTGAGGGTATAGATGCCTACAGTTGCTGCACATGGCCTAGAGTGAGGCTCGTGGATGGAGCTAAGGCCTTGGCGGGGATGCCAGTGGCAGTGTCGTACACCGCTTATTCACGTGGAACCATCCATGGCTCTTCATCTTCCTTAGTTCTGGCCTTTTTTCTCCCAACCTTTTGTTCTCAGCCTTCCTATTGATTATGTTGTGTAAAGAATCTTAATAATTTCCTTTTTTGCTTAAGGAAGTCAGATTGTATATCTATTGCTTGCAACCAAGACCTGACTAATAACATATTGAGTTTTAAAAAATCGCCTTTACATTAAACTTTTTAAGAGTATATGTTTTGTAAGGAAAGATACACTTACGCTTAAGTACTAAAGGAATATAAAGGAGAGTAGTGGACAGGTTCAAGTGAAGTTCATCTGTAGAGACTTCCCAGAGGTATGTTTTAATAGGGGTTGGAAAGCACTGAAAGACATGGATAAGCCTGGAGAGGTTGGGAAGGTAGGGCAGGTGGTAGGCCTGTCAGTTATATCCAGCTTGGTTCTGGTTCATGAAGCCATGAACATATATTTTTTAAGATTTTATTTATTTATTTCTCAGAGAGAAGAGAGAGGCAGGCAGAGAGAGAAGCAGGCTCCCCAGTCAGCAAGGAGCTTGATGTGGGACTCAATCCCAGGATCATGTGATCATGACCTGAGCCAAAGGCAGACACTTAACTGACTGAGCCACCCAGGCATCTCAGGCATGAATGGTTCTTTAGAGAGCAAATCTTTTAAAAGAGAATGAGAGCTGCTGAGTGTCCTCAAAAAGAGGCCTCCAGCCCGATTTGTTGGGTGCCATTTCCTATCCAACTCTCCCTGCAATCACTCACCAACTCTCAGTGAGACACTGCAGAGAAGGCGGAAGTTGGCCAATGCAAAGAAACACCTGGAGCCCAACGACAGCTTTCTTCAATTATGTTTTTGACTTGGACAGGGAGTGGAAATTCCACTGAGGGCCCAGCAGGTGATCTCCTCTGGGCTATGGACAAAGGCCACATGCTCATGCTACTAGTTAAGCTACCTGTTTTTGTGTTCCAGCCAAACATAATATGCTACCTATCTGAATTGAAGACAGTGAGTCATGCAGCCTCAGAAACTCACTTTTGTGAGAGGATGTGTATCTGTGCCTGTGTGTGTAATCTGTTCATGGCCACAAAATAACATCACTAACTTTCTGGAAAGTAATTAGACACCATGTCCCTAAGGGCATGGGAGAATCCCTTAAAACTGCTGGAAATCATCATGTATGAGGGTTTGCTGTGCCACCAAGGAGTGAGACTTCTGTAACCACTAAAGATTGGACTCTCGGGGCTCTTAAACAGTGGGGGTACATAGAGCCCTCTGGAGAGCTCTAGGCTTACTTCCTCCTTGCATTTGTTTTCTGGTCCTAGGCAACTGTCAATACTTCGAGTCAAGGTGGTTAGGACTGGGAACAAAGGATTTCTGTTTGAATCTTAAGATTTTTAAGATAAAGAAATGGCAACTTCAGGTGATGACAGGGCACATAATTGCTGTTGAAAGTCAACAGGAAACGTTAAGAGCATACACTAGAGTCTTCGCTTTCCTGGTGCTCTCAGTGCATATTCTGTTAATGGGCGGGTGAAAACTTTGATGTCAGGATGTTCAGGAGTGTGTAGGCATACAGTCAGCTGTGCGTTTAAGAAATTGGATAGTTCCTTTACTCTGTGTTAACTTTTTGTGACTTTTTACTTTGTTATAATTTCAAAAATATTGAAAAGTGACAAGAAATAGGACAAGGAACTCCTATTTGCCCTTTATCCAAATTCACTAATTATTTATAGTTTAACCTATTTAGTTTATCATTCTCTGTGTCTGTATCCATGCATACATACACATATATACAAATAATTATATATATATGTATATATGTAATGTTTTATACACACACACACACACACACACACATATATATATATATATGTAAACCTTAGTACAGTTATCAGTTTCAGGAAACTTTAGTTAATACTAAACCTTAACTACTATCTATATTCCAAGATTTTTATTATCCCAATATTATCCTTTAAAAGATTTTTTTCTATACTGTACAGAATCCAGTCTAGGATTATGTACAGCATCTAGTGGTTTTGTCTCTGTAGTCTCCTTTAATCTGTAATAGCTCTTCCGCCCTTCTTTGTCTTTCTTGACCTTGATATATTTGAAGAATATCTATATTACTCTTTAAAGTATGGTGACCCTACTTTTGTCCTCTTAACTACTTTAATTGTTCTCATTGCTAAGTTCCTGCTACATATTTCAACCATTGACCCTTTGGCTCCCTTACCTCTATTAATCTTTCTGATTTCCTATTTCTTCCTTCTCTGCATCCTGTAGTGAAATTTTCTGTACTCTTTATAGCAAGAGAGGAAAGTGTTCCTGTCAGCACTTTGAAGTACCATAGCAGACAGTAAAGACCATCCATGTGCTTACTTGGACTTGAGTGCATTGTTCTCTTCCTTTAATTGATCAAATGATTTAATAAGGTACATCTTTCTTTAAAGTACAGAAGTTTATCTATCAAGAAAACCTACCACAGTGTGTATAGCACCCCCTGCTTTCTCTTTAAAAATCAGGCCCATTTGTAAAGATTTCAGCAATTAGACACATTAGAGATGCATATTCCAAAAATTATTTAGGATCTGAATTCATTTGGGATAAACTCCTAAATATCAGGTAAATGCAACCACCCAGATGTTCTCATCTTCTTACTTCTTTACACTAAATAAATTAGGCAAGGCTCTCAGTTTTGTTCCAATAAGTTTTCTCCTTAAGCAATTTCTCTTTTTGGAAACACTTGAAAGAAGGGGCAGCTCTATCCCATTGGGGTCCAAATGATCAGTGCTTGGCATTCCTTAACCTCACTCTGTAATCTCTTCTGAGCACAGTGGTAAGTCTGGCAATTAGTTCTTGGCAATATGCAAGATCAGCTTATTACACCAATGTCAGAAAACAGGAGAATCATATATAGAAATAAACTCTTAATAATTGCTTCTGTTTTTATGAAATCTGAGTGAAGTCACGATGGTCAGAGTCAAATGAAAAACTCTTTAGCATTCACTGTGATCTCTGTGAGAATGAGACTCAGTTTCAGTGAGGAGTCCTAATTCATACCTAAGACCCAAGCTTCCTGAACAGTCTGGGCAAGTTATTTTTTCCACTTAATTTCTTCCTTTGCAGAATGGAAATAATTATATCAATGAGATATAATTATAATATATCTGTGAAAATGCTAGAAAAATGGTAGCAAAGACCCAAGGACAGCATTCATAAATATTCCTTCGGGGTCATGATCATTTATGAGGTGTATTGTAAGCAGCTGACACTGATTCACACAAAAGGCAGCTTACTGACAAAGCAATGTTCACCTCCATTTATTTAAAGACACTTCTCAAAGAGATGATGATGGACGATGCCTCTAGGTCTGTGCTGTCAAACAACCTGGATTAAGCAAACTGGCATTGTGATGAAGCTGGCATTTGTGGTGGCTTAGAAAAAGATGAGAGTCACCTGTAAGCACTCTTAAAACATATTGGAGATTTTTCTGGGCTTGGTATGTGTTGCCTCCTTTCCACATCCCACGAATGCACAGAGTCTTGGTTGCAGTGCTTATGGTTGAAGGACACACACAGCTATGCATGTCACACACATACACCCCCTCATATGCCATGTACCAATCACTGCCTTTCATTCAGTCCCTCATTGCCTCTCCTTCCCACTGTCCCATCCCCACCTGCACAAACCAGCCCTCTTTAGTAGCAAGCCTGTGTGGATCTTCCCACCATGCCCCCTCTCTCTCTCTTTCTCTCAGTTTCTCTCTCTCTCACACACACACATGCATAAACATATCCAGCTCTGCTCTTATCCCCCCAAAGTCGTCTTCTAGGTGACTAGCCATCTATACTGCTGAACTAATATATCTGATGAGATCATGAATGGTAATAGCTGTATGTGTTTCCTCTTCTGCCTTATTTCAACAAAAACTTCTTGCTGTGAATGCCTTATAGCATCCTGGCAGAACCAGTAAAGAATACTTGTCAGCTGGAACGTTTTTGGCCTTTAAATCACACCGATTAGGTTGGTAGTCCTTAGGGGGCTAGTTCTGGGTCACTGCACTTTTCGCTAATACAGGAAACATTTTGACTAAATGCAGTTCCTGGAATAGAGCATCAGGTGCCACCATTCTTGGTGAAGAAGTTGAAATTCAAGGCTAAAACAACGGAGAGTTACAGTGACTCACTTTGTTCTTGAGCTCCCAAGTCTGGAAGATTCTAGAAGATGCTCCGTTGCTCATCTAGGATAATATTCATGTCTTACAAAAGTAAAAAAGTCCCTACTAAGCCAGACAACAGAGTCAGTAAGTGTCTCTGTTAGGTCAGAATGAGCTGCTGTTTTGATACTGTTTAAAAAAAAATGATGAAGGAAAATAGCCAATTTGAACATTGAGTGGTTTTGTTTTGTTTTGTTTTTGTTTTAGAATTCCTATATATAGTGACCAGCAGTAGTGTTTGATTCAGTAGTGTTTCTTCATTCAGTAATCTTTCCCTGTCACCATCCTCTTTCCTTAGTAATTCACATTTCCATTCTCTTTTTTGCTCACATGTATTTTCCTTGTATTCTGGTTCCCCTCTTTAAAGCTTCCTGAATTCCTTTCTTTCCTTTTTCACATTCATCCTTTTCCCTTTTAAAGAATGTTTGCCCACCTTTATACTTGATTTCAACTTTTTTTTTTAAATCTTGCAGTCCGTTTTATCTTCTTCTCATCTAACTTAAATGCATCTTCCAAACATACAAAGAGTGAGTCATACTCTTCTCAGCCTTATTATAACAAGTTGTCACTGAGTCAGGAAGTGGAACAGTCGGTTGACATGAGCTTTACCTTCCAGCCACTTTGGGCTCATCACTGAACACATGCTTCTAAAGTAAAGTTGACCTGATCAGCACACTGGCTATGAAGGATATTTCTAATTCACACCATGGTTACCGGCTTTTGTGCAACCATGTACAGACTCTTTATCCACACACAAGTATTTATTCTTACAAATGGGATTTGATATAGCCTTTAATTTGCAGTTTGCCTTCAAGGAATTTAGTTGCAGTACTTTTAGATATGCTCCCTCCACTGAATCAGTTTTAATAAAACATAAATTAGTGGATGGGGGCTTAAATTTGCCAATCCAGATAAAGTGTACAGGATCATTGTAATGTGAGCTTTCTAAATAAGAATTTGCTGGAATAAATATGATGCCTTGGGGAAAAGTTGGCAATATCATCAACTAATTAAGGAGAAAGAAACAGTGACACCACCTTTGGAAGGAATCTAAGATGCCATATAATTCCACTTTATTCTTGGGAAGCCTTGATGACTATGACATAGGTGATCCAGATAAAACATTAATTTCAAGACCTTGAGGGAGGGAGAAATTGATTTGTTTCCAGTTCCAGAGCATATCGGTGGAGGCATCAAGACTTGATCTCAGTTCTTGGCAATTTATACTACAGAAGTTTGATTCTCCCTGCCCCCCCACCCTGAGAATGATACCTTAAAGTTGCTATGAAATTCTTTATTCTTTTTTTTTTTTAAGATTTTATTTATTTGACTTGACAGAGATCACAATTAGGCAGAGAGGCAGGCAGAGAGAGAGAGAGAGAGAGAGAGGAGGAAGCAAGCTCCCCGCTGAGCAGAGAGCCTGATGCAGGGCTCAATCCCAGGACCCTGGGATCATGACCTGAGCCGAAGGCGGAGGCTTTAACCCACTGAGCCACCCAGGCGCCCTGAAATTCTTTATTCTTAAAAAAAGAATCTTCATGCAGTCTCAGAGTAGAAGCATCTTTATGGTAGCTCTCTGGCCACCCAAACCCAAGTATTCACTGAGATGAACTCATATGAAGGCATATGGTAGAAAATAAAACACTTCGAACTCTTTGATCTGACATTGTTATGTTAGCATATTGATGACATAGGCCCTTTTTTTTTCTTTCTGGCAACTAATTTTTTAGTAACCTTGATATATCCTAAACATTTGTTGAAAGGAGAATAACAACTTTATTTTGAATTTGGACAAAATTTCACTAGCCTGGAAGTTATTAAGTGGTTTGTCTCCTGCTTATACCATGAGCAACCATTTATATAAAGGTAATGATAATAGGAAGTTTCCTAAGCAATTAGAGTATACTATAATTTAGGTTCATTGGTTCATATTTGTGTGTTTTAAAGGTTTGGGGCAAATTCGGGCAGATTAAAGAAGCCTTATGCTGACTCATTAGGCCATCCTCACAGTTCACGAGCATTGACAATCACAAATACAAGAGTAAAAAGCAGAATTTAGAGTGAGAAGGGACTCCCTTGTTCTTGTGCCCAAACCCCTCATCAGGATGCTGAGGCCCAGACAGCTCACATGAGGTCTTCTGACTCTGAAACTTGTACTCTTCTCTCTGTTGCCTGGTAAGATGTTACCAAATAAATCAGATTTCCCTAAAATTAGGAGGATATTGGTAATTGCTTTTTCAGAGCTGAGCGGTTTTTTCCTCCAGTCTTTCTTAGGAAGAGGACTAAAATTGGCTGGCAAATTGGCCAAGACAAGATACACAGGATATGGCTGTAGAACAAGGCATATTTCCTGTGCGGAGTTTACTGGCTTAACCAGAAATTGCATCCTTCATTTCCTACTAAGTTGAGAGTTAAATCTTTCCACAATTTGGCATGTGGGACCAGATATCTGTGTAACACTTGATATGTGTGAAAATGGACAAGAGGTAGAGATACTCCAGGAAAAGGAGAAATACAAATAACGTAGTGGTTGGCTTTTAAATGTACTGAATCTGAAAAATCCACAGGATTAGGCTGATTTTTCAAGTCCAAAGAAAATCTTCACACTATTCCATTTATAAACGTAGATGGAACCATATGAAATGGCTTATTTTATAGGTTCAAAAATGGTCAAACATCAGTAATATTTTATAGTTCTACCCAATAGTAAGTAACGGAGTTCTGTAGGTAACTGGATTGTACCCATACATTTTAAATGACCATGGGTTTTGCATTCCTATTAGTCTCCTTCAGAGTTAGTTGGCTGCAGTGAATTAATAATTGATCCTGAAAAAAAGGAGTGTGTAAGCCATAATCCTGGTCTGTCCCTTACATGTGTCTAGATCTGACCTCCCATACCTGCATGTTTTTACCCCCACCACTGCTTTCATTTCTCCAGGATAATCTTATGATGTTGCCAGGAAGCCTGCTGCCTACCTCCGAAGCCGTCTCACTCTGCTTGTAGGCAGCCTGTCTTCCCCCATGCCTTCTCTGTCAGTTTCCCTCTTTCATTGCTTTCCCACTAATGTGCTCCTAGAAGTGCTCTGCCGTCTCTTTGTTCAACATGCTCCGACACTTCTGCTTAGCTAAATGATGGCTAATAGCAGTGGGATAGGCTGCCAGCTATTATGAGTACTTTGTGGGGAGTCTATCTGACCTTTTTATTATACGGAAGCCTTAAGCCGGTTATTAAGGGAAGAGAAACTGAAAAGAAACCATATGAAGAAAAAAGTGGCAAAGCAAACCTACTTCTAAATCTGCCGACCTTTAATTATCTTGGAAGCAAGAACTTCCTCATTATGAATGATGGAGGAAAATAAAGTTGAAGGCTTATCACCTAATGATAACCCTGTGCTGGCATCAATTACAGGTTATCTGTATGATTGTATGGGGATGTCGATTTCAGGAGCTCAGACCAGACTTTAGTGGTCAAGAAAGTTACTCACAGAGTGATACAGAAAGGCCGATTCAAATGCAGACTTTGCTAAAAAGGGCAATAGTGTTTTGTAATTCAGGTTTGGGTCTTAAATAAGTGCTGTTACCTCAGACGGTGCAAGGGTTGATGTGTATTTGAAATGTCTAGATTCTGCTTCTTGAATGCTTTAAAATCCTAGCCCCCACACCAAAAGTTAAATTCTAAACTGTGCTCACCTTTATCTCTTTTCCTTTCAGTACATAGGAGAAATTTTATTCGGAAAATACCAATGTTGCTTTGGTAAATGATAAGAAGAACTTATTTGGACTTTTCCCAAAATATATCTTGCCCCCACCCTTTGAGGCTTCACCCAAATCACTCACTAAGCCGAAACTTTTTTGAGGTTGAAATTGTCTGATTCACTTAATTATTAATTATTATTATTATTCCTTTGGGCACACCTCTGCATTTCAAGATGTATTATTATAAACATAATCATTTCCAGGCCAAACACAGACAAAAAGTCTTGGAAGAACACAATTTTTGCAGACTAAAGATTTTCAGAAAAAAATTGGATAAGCCATGCACGAGCATTTAAATTTCGGGGTGCTTAAAATAGAAAGTATAAAAATGTCTCACTAGCCCAAATCCTCATCTGACCCAGATCTTTTCATGGTTATAGACCTTGAAGTTTGCCCTCCATTAGTCTGTCAAAGACCCCCATGTTCTATTCAGGATTGATTTCTTGGTTTTTATAAAATACAAGGGTCAGTTTCTCTAAGGAAGTTGCTGTTTATTTGGTAAGCCTTACTAATCCTTTTCCATTATAACAAAAAGACAATACAGCTTATCAAAGAAGTAAAAACAGACTGTTGCTGGATATTTTCACATTCTAACTGGCACTCGGGTCTTGTATGTTTTGTTTTCATGAGATATCTAGGTTTACATGAATAATACTCTGGGAGGTTTGGTTGATTTCTCAAACATTATTTTTGGTAGTTACAGAAACCAAACCCAAGAGGAATGTATATGTTTGTGACAATTTAATTACATTTCTATGGGCATAGGAGAGGAAACAACATTAAATCAGTACTTTAACACACCTCGTTAGGGTGAAGCTAAGCCATAGTCTGTATGTTTTGAATCAGGTTCTTGTTAAGCTTTTTAACATTTTTGATACTGTCATTCAAAAATATTTTGTATTCTTTTCTTTTGCTATTTATCTGATTTGACTCCAATCCATTTTGTGGTGTTGGCTGGCTTTTTGGTTTGAGTCAAATTTTCCATACAACCCAAAACTTCTTTGCTCTCACTCTGAGAATGTTCCTGAAGTCAAGAATAGAGAGCTGAGGAAGAGCTTGTATTAACCTGTCTGGGAATCATGTTTGTGACTTTTTTTTTTGGGGGGGGGGGTCTTCTTTTTTTCTCCCCTTCTTTTAATAAAACTAATAACCTGAGGCCTTAGCTAAAATAATGGAGATAATAAAAGTGGATATGAAAATGCATGTAGTGGGGCAGCTGGATGGCTCAGCCAGTTGAGCCTCCAACTCTTAGTTTCAGTTCAGGTCATGATCTTAGCTAAGATCCTGGGGTTGAGCTCCACTTCTGGCTCTAAGCAGAATGGGGAATCTGCTTGGGATTCTCTCCCTTTCCCTCTGTCCCTCCTCATGGTATGTATGTGCTCTCTCTCTCTCAAAATAAATAAATCTTTAAAAAGAAAAGAAGAAGAGAAAATGCATGATAGCTACTAATCATGCTGAACTTTCTAGTGGCTCACTTGCCTCGTGCTTTTTAATTGACAGAGCAGACATGCTGGGTGTTTGGAGGTGAACTGATACATGCCTGGATTTATGTGGCCCAGAAGCCAAGTGTACATTTTGGCAAGTGGGAGAGTAGAGGGGTCTGCTTTCTTCTGCTGTGATTGGGAATGACATGCTGCTGTGAAGTTCATTCTGGGAGAAAAGTCCATTTCCAAAGGGCAGTTCACTCTGCAGCAGAATCACAAGTGCCTGTCCTCTGGTACCTCAAACACAGAACTCAACCAGTTATCTGGACAAATCAAACCACAGTGTTTCATACTTTGAGGTCATCTTGAAATGTCACGGATAGTGAGCCCAAGCATTTCTCTTTCTTGCCATAAGCTTTGTGTTCCCCTAAACCTCATTTTGCCAGTTTACCCCTTTTTCCTAAAAAATGTAGTCTTCTTGTGGTTGCTTTCTTGGAGCTTCTTGAGGGTGTGTGAATTTGGTAGACTTACTGCTTCTCTTTTTTTTTTTTTTTTTTTCAAATGACATGTAGTTCTCCTTGAAAAAGCATTAAATTAAGTGATCCCTATATTTTAATTTATTAATGTAGGAGAGGAGTATGGGAGAGGAGTGGAAGGGAGTAAAGAAGAGGAAAGGGAACTGACATTTCCTGACTGATTGCCATGAGCCAGGCATCCTGCTTGGTGTTTTGTGAACATCATCTCATAAATAATATAATTAAGATGATTTTAAATCATGAGGATAATTACCCCCATCCTCTATCTCAGTTTAATTAGTAGATACAACTCCATGCTTTTGATCCACCTTTGGATGGCATTCTATGGATCAGACTTCTTCTCAAGCCAAAAGAATATGAAATTGTAGCTATCATAAATAAAACCAGTCTTTAAATTGCTTTGTATACACAAACTTAGCAAACTTCAATGTTTATAGAAGCAGTATATCATGGTGTATAGCTAGGAGCAAGGCTTGAATTCAGATTGGAACTTTAATGCTGACTAGATTATGTGAGTTGATCATCTTTTCTGTTTCTCACCAGTACAATGAAGATAAAAATAGTATCTACTAATGTCTAAGTGGAAGGCATTTTATTATTATTAAGAATATTATTATTTATTATTATTAATTTTGATAATCATCACTATTATTAAATGTCCAACTCAATGGCATAAGCAGATACTGGTTCTTAGAATGTAAAACTAAAAATGAATGTAAATAAGATTATAAAATCAAGGATAATGTGGGTTAGGAAAGACTATATGGAAAAGGGACAAAAATCTCACAAATTTTTAACAGTCTTTCATATTCCTCATTTCTTTTCTATTCCCACTGTTAGCTGAAGGCCCACCACCTCATACCTGAATCAGATGGTGTCTAGCTCTACTAGTGATTTCTGAATTTTATTTACCTGCCTCATCATTCTAAAATATAGCTTTCACTGCATCAGTCTCTCTACTAAAAATCCATGTGCCATTTCCCTTCTGCCTATCTGTTGAAGCCCACATTCCCCAGTGGAGTGGTAAAAGCTCTTAGGATCTGACTCCAGACTCCGGTTACTCTGTTTCTTAGGGTCTCTAGCATGAATATCCTATTTCATTTGTAGCTTTCATATGCCGATTTCTTCCTTCTATCAGTCTACAACATACATCCCTATGTTCCTTTGCTTGAAATTCTTTCCCCTTTTCTCTTCATCTATCCAAATTCTATCTATCTTCCAAGGCCCATATCCTTTGTGTTATTCCATGTTAGACTAAATGCTGAGTCTAAATAGAGTGAGTATGGGCGGACCTGTGAATATGATGGGATAACCCTATCCTTGATTAGGCTATTAAAGTAATGGGTGTCATTCCTGTATTAGTGTGACAATACTTAAGCCTCCATAGTAAATTGGCTTTCAGAGATTTGAAGGAAGAGGAGTGCTTTCCTGCTGGCCTTGGAGAAGCAAATTGCTGTGTTGTAGAGAGAGCCATGTGACAGGAAACTGAGGGTAGCTTATGGGGTCTGAGAGCAATCCCCTACTGACAGCCAGTCAGAAAGAAGGCACCTCAGTCCCATAACTGCAAGGAATTAGAATTGGCAAACAACCAGTGAGTTCAAAAGAGGACCTGAGCCTCAGATAAGATCACAGTCCCAGCTGATAACCTTGATTTCAGCCTTATGGGACTCTGAGCAGAGGGCCCAGCTAAAATGTGCCAGACTCCTGCCCCACAGAAGCTTTTTGTAAAATAACAATCTGTATTAGTTTAAGCTAATACATTTGTGGCAATTTGCTACAAGCCATAGAAAATGACTACAGTGGGTAACTTGAAGTCTCCTTACACCATGTTTATGAGTTCTGAGGTTTAGTTCCTAGTAGCACAGATGACCATCTCATTGATTCATTTGTGTATTTTCCCATGAGTGGCACAGGTATTGTTTCTGTCTCTGAAAACATTGAGAGAAGTAGAGCAACTGTAAGTGTTATGAAATAAAGGATTTATGGTAGGAATCAGATTTTACACAATTGTCAGATGAACTGGGAAATTAAAGTTCAGAAGGGAGAGTTGGAGAATTAGAGAATAATGAGACTCACCAGCTCTGCAGCACTGGCAGGGATGGACCTCTTTCTTAGTGATAAGAAGGGACAAGGAAAACAACTTATTCCTTACCTTGAACCTTTAAAAACCTCACTGAGATGGTGGGTTGACATTTGTTTGAAAGCAACTTTATTGAAGTACAATTAAATACAACATTTTAGCGTTTGGTTTGATGCATTTTAGCAAATATATACACTTGGGTAACCACCACCACAACCAAGATCTAGAACATTCCATCACCCTAGATAGTTCCCTTGTGTCCCTTTGCAGGTAATAATTCTCCTTCCTTGGGCCCAGGTAACTA
This sequence comes from Lontra canadensis, assembly GCF_010015895.1. Classification (NCBI taxonomy): domain Eukaryota; kingdom Metazoa; phylum Chordata; class Mammalia; order Carnivora; family Mustelidae; genus Lontra; species Lontra canadensis. The sequence continues at coordinate 30,143,343 of NW_022631003.1, read as the reverse complement.
TAACCCTCTTTCAGTCACTCTAAATTAGTTTTCCCTATTTCAGTATCTCCTATGTATAGAAGCACCCTATGCGCCCTTGGTAATTGGTTTCTTTCACTATCATAAGGTTTCTGGATTCTTCCATGTTGTTGTTTGTGTCAGTATTTTGGTTTTTTTTTTTATGGTTGAATAGTATTTCATCATATGGATGTACCACAGTTTGTTTATTCTTTCAGCATTTGATGAATATTTAGGATTCAAGTTTTTGGATATTATGAATAAAGTTTCTGTGCATATTCATGCACAGTGAATACTTATGTGGAATGGCTGGGTACTATGAAAAGTGTATGTTTGACTTTCTAAGAGACTGCCAAATATCTTTGTGAAGTGATTGTACAGTTTTATACTTCCATCAGCAAAATATGAGAGTTTATTTGCCTCATTTCCTAGCCCAGATTTGGTATTCTCTCTCTTTAATCATATCATTACAAAATATAAAATACTATCTGGTGACTATCATTTTTATATCATTGCTAACTAATAATATTGAGTATATTTTTATGTACTTACTGACCATTTATGTGATTTCTGATGCATTTTCCCACCAAATACTTCCATATTTAAAAAATTAGATTGTTTGTCTTATTTTGAGCTCTAAGAATGTTTTAGATTTAAATCTTTTGCACTGCAAGTATTTTCCCCTGATATGTGGCCTGACTTTTTAATTTTTTAAAAGATTTTATTGATTTGAGAGAGTGTGAGAGAGCATGAGCAGAGGGGCAGAGAAAGAGGGAGAAGCAGACTCCCTGCTGAGCAGGGAGCCTGACATGTGACTGGTTCCCAGGAACCTGAGATTATGACCCGAACCAAAGGCAGATGCTTAACTGATGGAGCCACCTTGACTTTTCAATTTTTTAATAGTGTCTTTCAAAGAAAAATTTTTAAGTTTGATGAAGTACAACTTTTCTATGATTAGTGACCTTTCTGAGAAATCTTGGCCTACTCTAAGGTTGCAAAGACTTTGATGTTTCTTTCAGAACTTTTGTAGTTTTAGTCTTTATATTTTGGTCTATGATTTATTTTGCATTAATTTTATATGGTAAAAGCAAGAAATAAAGAGAATATCCTTTTCTGTTGAATTTCTTTGGTAACTTTTTCAAAAACAGTTTGCAGTAGAATTTGAATTCACCTCTGGACTTTTTATTCAGTCTCATTGGCCTGTTTATATATCTAAACATATGACAATACCACACTTCCCTGATTACTTAAGCTTTATAATAAATCTTGAAATCAGGGTGAGTCCTCCAACTTTGTTCTCCTTTTACAAAATTGCTTTAGCTAATACAGGTTCTTCCGAATTTTCTCTAAATTTTAGAACCAGATTTTTAATATCTACAAAAAAAGGGAAAGCCTTCTATCTGGGGTTTTGATTGGGGTTTTATGTCTGAAAAATTCATTTGGAGAGAATAATATTTTAGCAATACTGTCTTCCAATTCGTGAACTTGATTTATCTCCCCATTTACTTAGGTCTCCTTCAGTTCCTCTTGAATTTTTTTTTTTACAGTTTTCAGTATGCAATAAATCTATTTATAGATTTCATTAAAATATTAAATATATTTTAAGTATTTAAAATTTTGGATGCTATCATAAGTAATTTTGTTGTTTTATTTTATTTATTTTTAACAATTTATTTATTTATATGAGAGAGAGAGAGAGAAAGAGTGTGTGTGTGGGGAGGGGCAAAAGGAGAGGGAGAAAGAAACTTTAGTAGACTCCTCACTGAGCTCAGAGCCCATGTAGAATTCAGTCTCAAGGCTCTGAGATCATGACTGGGGCCAAAACCAACAGCTGGATGCTTAACTTCATCACTCAGGGGTCCCAATAATATTGTTATTTTAATTCTATATTTAATTAATTTCTTTACTATTAGTACAGAGGAATATGGTTAGTTTTTGTAATTGCCTTTATATACTGAAATCTTGAGAAAATAATTTGTAACTTTTTAAATATTCCTTGTGATTTCTAGAGACACAATCATTCAAATGAAGACTTTTTTCACTCCCTTTCCAATATTTTTGACTTTTAATTCACTTTTCTTGCCTTATTGCATGGCTAGGACCTCTAAGACAGTGCTGAATAGAAATGGTGAGAATGTGCATTCTTGTCTTGTTCCCAAAGGGGGAAGCATCTATTTTTTTACTGTTGTTATAATCTTAGCAGTAGGTTTTTTGTAGATGATGTTTATCAGATGGAAGAAGTTGACTTCTACTCCTAACTTCCTGAAAATTATTATCATGAATGTATATTGCATTTCTTTTCAAATAATCCTCTATGTATCCTTCATTCTGTTAATATGATAAATTATATGATTGATGTTTCAAAAGTTAAACCCACCTTGTATTGTTGAGATATATCCCCAATTGGTCATGATGTATTATACTTTTTAAATATTATTAGATTAATTTATTAATAATTGGTTAAGAAACTTTTTATGTTCATGGGGAATATCAGACTTTAATTTCTTTTCTTATAATGACTTTGGTTTTGATATCAGAGAATTCTGGCCTCATAAAATAGGTAGGGATATGTTCCCTCTACTACTATTTTCTAAAGAGTTTGTGTAAGATTGTTATTATTTTGTCTTTAGACATTTGATAAAATTTAGTACTAGAACAAATTTGGCTGGGAATTTTCTTTGTTGAAAGGTTTTTAATTTCAAATTCAATTTCTCTAACATACATGGGACTATTCTTCCTGTTACTGATTTCTAATTTATTTCATTGTGGTCAAAGAACATATAACTTCAATAATTACTATTGAAACTTTATTAATGACCCAGAATATACTATATTTTAGCAATCATCTCATGTTCACTTGCTGAGTATGCTTTCTGGTAGTTTGAGTGTAGTATTACATAAGTATTAAATCAAATTGGTTGGTAATATTGTCATATATATATATAATTTCTATATTTCTCTCTCTCTCTATATATATATATATATCTATATATACTTGATTTTTTTTTTGTCTTCCTTTTCTATCAATTGCTGAGAGAGAAGTGTTGTAATCCCCAGTTATAATTCTTGATTGGTCTATTTCAGTTGTCAGTTTTTGCTTTACATATATTAAAGTTTTGAAATCAGTTACACTCATGTTAGAATTATTGAATTTTATTTATGAGTTGACTCATCAATTATGAAATGTCCTTCTTTATTTCTGGTAATGTATCTTGTCTAATTTATCTGATTTAAGCACTAGAGCTTTCTTATGATTAGTGTTTTCATGACATATCATTTAATATCTTTTCACTTTAAATCTGTGTCTTTATATTTTATGTGAGTTTCTAATAGACAGAATATCATTGGGTCTTATTTTTTGGTTCAGAAAACATTGCCTTTTCTTCCAGCAAGCAGAAGTCCAAAACTAGGTAACATCACAGGGGAATTCTACCAAACATTTAAAGAAAACTTAATATCTATTCTTCTCAAATTGTTCCAAAATAGAAAAGTAAGGGAAACTTCCAAATTCATTTTGATACCAAATGATACCAAAACCAGATAAAGACACCACAAAAAAGAAGAAGAAGAAGAAGAAGAAGAAGAAGAAGAAGAAGAAGAAGAAGAAGAAGAAGAAGAAGAAAAATGAAATAATCTTCACAAACTGAATCCAGCCATACATTAAAAAAAAATCATTCCCCACAATCAAGTGGGATTTATTCCTGGGTTGTCAGGGTGGTTCAGTATTCATAAATCAATCAATGTGGTACATCACATTAATAAGATAAAGTATAAAAACCATATGATCATTTCAATAGATGTAGATAAGGCATTTGACATGATAAAAACTCTCAAGAAAGTAGGTTTAGAGGGAATATACCTCATCATAATAAAGGCCATATATATATATATATAAAACCCACAGCTAACATCATCCTTAATGGTGAAAAACAGAACTTTCCCCCTAAGGTCAGGAATAAGACAAGTATCTCCACTCTCAGAACTTCTTATTCAACATTATACTGGTACTGGTACCGTAGCCACAGCAATCAGACAGCAAAAAGAAATAAAAGCATACAGATCAGTAAAGAAGAAGTAAAACTTTCAGTATTTGCAGAGGACATGATACTATACATAGAAAACCCAAAAGACTCCACCAAAAAACTGCTAGAACTGATAAAGGAATTCAGTAAAGTCACAGGGTACAAAATCAGTGTACGGGAATCTGCATTTCTATACACCAATAATGAAAAAACAGAAAGAGAAATGAAGGAAACAACCCTATTTATAATTATACCAAAATAAGATATCTAGGAATAAAACTAACCGAAGAGGTGAAAGACCTATTCTCTGAAAACTTAAGCACTGATACAAGAAATTGAAGACATGGAAAGACATTCCATGCTCATGGATTGAAAGAACAAATATTGTTAAAATGTCTATGTTACTCAAAGCAATCTCACACTTAATGTAATCCGTTATCAAAATACCTCAGCATTTTTCACAGAACTACAACCATTTAAAATTTGTATGGGACCACAGAAGATCCCAAATGGTCAAAGAAATCATGAAAAAGAGAAGTATCAAAATTCTAGTCTTTAAGTTATATTAGAAAGATACAGTGATTAAAACAGTATGGTACTGGCACAAAAATATTCTATTTCTCAGAATAGAAAACCCAGAAATGAACCCACAACTGTGTAGTCAATTAATCCTCAACAAAGCAGGAAAAAAATATCCAGTGGGAGAAGGACAATCTCTTCAATAAATGGTCTTGGGAAAACTGGACAGCCACATGCAATTTCAGGTCTAATAAACTGGACCACTTTCTTATACCACACACAAAAATAAATTCAAAATGGAAAATGGATTAAAGACCTAAATGTGAGACCTGAAATCACAAAAATCCTTGAAGAGAAAAATAAAAACCTCTTTGAAATTGGCTATCGCAACTTCCTAGATATCTCTCATGAGGCAAGGGAAACAAAAGCAAAGATAACTATTGGGACTACATCAAAATAAAAAGCTTCTGCACAGTGAAGGGAACAAGCAACCAAACTAAAAGGCAACCTATGGAATGGGAGAAAATATTTGCCAATGACATAACAGATAAAGGGTTATTATCCAAAATACGTAAAGAACTTATACAACTCAACACTGGAAAAACAAATAGTCCAATTTAAAAATGGGCAGAAAACATGAGTAGACATTTCTCCAAAGAAGACATCCAGATGGCCAACAGACACATGAAAAGATGTTTATCATCACGTACTGTCAGAGAAATTCAAATTAAAACTTGTCAGAATGGCCAAAATCATTTGGAGAAAAAGGAACACTCTTGCACCATGGATAGGAATGCAAACTGGTGCAACCATTGTGGAAAACAGTTTGGAGGTTTCTCAAAAAGTTAAAAATAGATCTGTCCTATGATCCAGCAATCACACTACTGGGTATTTACCTAAAGAATAAAAAAATCACTAATTTAAAGGGATTCATGCACCCCTATGTTTATAGCAACATTAGTTATACAATATCCAAGATATGGAAGCAGCCCAAGTGTTGTTAATTTTTTTTAAAGATTTTCTTGATTTATTTGACAGAGATCACAAGTAGACAGAGAGGTAGGCAGAAAGAGGCGGGCGAAGCAGGCTCCCTGCTGTGCAGAGATGTGAGATGTGGGGCTCAATCCCAGGACCCTGGGATCATGACCTGAGCTGAAGGAAAAGGCTTAACCCACTGAGCCACCGAGGCACCCCATGTTGTTAATTTTTAAGTTTTCTTTGACTGATGTGGATAAAGATGCAATACACACACACACGAATATTATTCAGCTATTAAAAAAGAATGAGATCTTTCCATTTGCAAATACATGGGTGGAGCTAGAGAGTTTAATGCTAAGCAAAATGTCAATCAGAGAAAGACAAATACCATATGATTTAAGAAACAAAATGAGCAAATGGGGAAAAAGAGAGAGAGAGACAAACCAAAAAACAGACTCTTAACTACAGAGAACAAGCTGATGGTTACAGGCAGCGTGGGGGATGGTGGTGGCAGGAAGGATAAGATAAATAGGTGATAGGAATTAAGGTATGCACTTATTGTAATGAGAATCAGGTAATGTATGGACTTTTTGAGTCACTATATTGTACACCTGAAATTAATATAACACTGTATATTAACTAACTGGAATTAAAATAAGAACTTAAAAAAAAACACAAAAAACACTGCCTTTCAATTGATAATTTTAGTACATTTGCATTTAACATAGTTAACAGTATAATTTTGTGATTGTGCAAAATATTCATCTCTAACTTATCACAAGCTGCCTTTAAAGAGTATTATACCTCTTCACGTGTAATTTAGGAACCTTAAAAGAGTATAGTTCCATTTCCCCCATTTTTTGGTTATTGCTATCATATCTTTTACTTCTATGTTTATTAAAATCCCCCAGTACTTTGCTATTATTTTTACTTCAACTTTTCAATTAATTTCTAAGAAATGAAAAATGAGAAAATATCTTTTATATTAACTCATATATTTATAATTTTGCTTCTCTTTTTCTCCTATATGTAAATCTGATTTTTCACATAATTTTATTTTCTGTTAGCCTAAAGAATCACTTTTAATATTTCTTATGATGTAGGTCTACTGGTGACAAATTCTCTCCAGTTTTTGGAAAAACTTTATTTTTGCATTTCTTAAAGTGAGAAGTCAGCACACATTATCTCTGCTCCTCTATGTGTACTATATCTTTCCCCCCATGTGGCTGCTTTTAACATTTTCCTCTTTATCACTGCTTTTCACCAATTTGATTATGGTATGTTTTGGTATGATTTTCTTTGTGCTTATCTTGTTTGGGCTCGTTCAGCTTCTCGGATATGTGGTTTTATAGTTCACAGTATATTTGGAAAATGTCCATTATTTCTTCAAATATTTTTTTCTGCCCCATTCTCTCTTCTCTTCCTGAGGCTTAAATATATGTTCAATCTTCTGATACTGTCTCACTTACCAAGGTTTTATTAATTTTTAAGCCTTTTCTCTCCACTATGCTTTGGTTTGATAGTTTTTATTCTCCAGTTGATAATCTGATACAATTATAATTATCATTATACAGTTAAATTCTAATAATCTAGCTGTATTAGTTTCCTATGGCTGCCATAACAAATAACCACAAAATGGGTGATTAAAAACAATAGAAATCTATTGTTTTCATAGTTCTGGAGGCCAGAAATCTGAAGTCAAGTTGTCAATGAAACCTATTAAGAAGAAACTTTTGTCATCTCTTCTGGCTCCTGGTGTTTGCTGACAATCCTTGACATTCCTTTTCTCATAGAAGCATTGCTCCAATCTCTCTCTCTCTCTCTCTTTAAGATTTTATTTATTTATTAGAGAGAGGGAGAGAGAGACAGACAGAGAGCAATAGCAGAGGGGGAGAGAGGAGCAGACTCCCTGCTGAGCAGAGAGCCCAATGTGGGACTTGATCTCAGGGTCCTGGGATCATGACATGAGCTGAAGGCAGATGCTTAACCAACTGAGCCACCCAGGCATTCCAACATTGCTCCAATTTCTGCCTCTACTGGCACATGGCCATCTTATGTGTTTCTTGTCTCTTCTTGTAAGAATACCAGTCATATTGGATTAAGCATCATTTTATTCCAGTCTGATCTCATCTTAACTAATTACATATGCAATGACCCCATTTCCAAATAAAATTGCATTCTGAGGTATTGGAGGTTAGGACTTCAACATATCTTTTTGGAGGGCACAGTTGAAGCAGTGAAATTTTCATTTAGATATTACATTTTCTTTTTACCCTTTTAGAAGTTCTCTTTGATATATATTTTCCATTTTTTCCTTCATATTCTAATAGATGTTTTCAAATAATTGTTTGCTAACTCTTTCAGCTCTAACATTTCTGACTCTGTTTCTGCTGACTGGCTTTCTTCCTGGAGTTAAGTCTTATTTTCCTGTTTCTTGATTCAATGTCACACGTTGTGAATGTTCCTGTTTTTGAGTGCTGGGTTCTGATTGTCTTCCTTGAAACATTATTGAGCTTTGTTCTGGTAAGCAGATAGTTAGTTGTGGAATAGTTTAATCCTTTTTTAGGTTGTTGTTTTGTTGTTGTTGTTGTTGTTGTTGTTGTTGTTGTTTTTCAGCCTTTTTTAGGATGGGCCTAGAATAGCCATTACTCAAGAGCTAGTTTAATCCTACTACTAACACATGACTCTTTTGGAATCTCTATTGATTTCCCCCAGTGTTCAGGGAGGTCTCTCTTTTCTGACTCATCAGAACCTGAATAGCTCCCTACCCTGTGGGAGCACTGGGAATTGTTCATCCTGTCACTCTCTACTAGTTTATCTTTGCCTGGCATCATGAAGATTCACTTTGTACATATACAGCCTATTAATCAACAAGACTCAAGGGGACCTGTAGTCAGGTTTCTAGAGTTCTCTCTCTCTGCATATTTTCCTTCCTTCTGCTATTCAGTCCCACAAATTTCTACTCCCTTATCCTCCTCAAATTCAGATTTCTGTCTTTAGTGCTATAGGCTGGTAAGTGCTTCCAGGCAGAAATCTAGAGTGATCCTAGATCTTATCTTGTTGTTCCCCTCTCTTAGAGATCACAGTCTTTGTTGCCTTTTGTCTTAATGTTCGATCAGTGTTATTTCATGTGTTGTATCCAGTTTTATGATTATTTATGGTGGCAGAGGGGTAAGTCTTACACCAGTGACTTTTAGATGAGCTCCTGAGTATTTGTGGAATTGATTGCTCATCTTCAAGCACTTATGTGTCTTCTTGAGCTTTTTACTCACCACATTCAATCAGCATATCTTTAATATATTGGGAAAGTGTTCTGTAGAATGAAGAGATGACCAAAGTCCTGTGGACTAAGTTATAATTAAGAGTAGAGAATTAATACAGCCCTGAGCAGTTGTAGAATATTGAATGTATATTGGTGATTCTTCAAGCTGAACCTTCAAGTTAAAAACAAGAAGCTTCTGGTGTTCTTTACGAACAAGCTCAAGAAAAGTAGTACAGAAACCAACCAAACAAATAAATGTTCACCAGCTTAATAACTGTGTACCGAAGAATGTGTTATATTGTTCCAGTAAGGAGGTTACATCTATAATAGCAAGTGCAGTTTGAGTCATCACTTGATTAAGTTTATGATCATGCACTGTCGTTTTTCAGAATCCATCTGTCTTACGTACAGGCTTAAGAGGTCATTATTTTTTTTAAAGATTTTATTTATTTTACAGAGAGAGAGACACAGCAAGAGAGGGAACACAGGCAGGGGGAGTGGGAGAGGAAGAAGCAGACTTCTCGCTGAGCAGGGAGCCCGATGAGGGACTTGATCCCAGGACCCCGGGATCATGACCTGAGCTAAAGGCAGACACTTAACAACTGAGCCACCCACATGCCCCTTAAGAAGTTATTTGAGGGATGTCTGGGTGGCTCAGTCAGTTAAGCTGCTGCCTTTGGCTCAGGTCATGATCCCAGGGTCCTGGGATCAAGTCCCTCATCGGGCTCCTTGCTCAGTGGGGAGCCTCCTTATCTCTCTGCCTCTGCCTGCCACTTTGCCTGCTTGTGCTCTCTCTCTCTGACAAATAAATAAAATCTTTAAAAAAAGTTATTTGAATAGCAATGTGTTAGGAATCACCACTTACATATCATTCAAGTCCTTGATGATGGCACAAATCTCTACAGTCCTTCTAGGCACGTGGTGTTGCTCTCAGTTAATATTTTGGTCAGCATGGGAAAAGTTCTAGGGGTTTCCACCTGGCTTTTCTTACAATAATAACCTTCACTCCATAGGTCAGAGAACAAATATGTGGGCTTCTACCAGTTGCTGAGGTTATATATTTCAACTGTGCCTTCTGAAATCTTGAAAAAAACTGTGAAGTAGTTTTGGAGACCCACTGGCCCATCGTGAGACAAACCTGGGCTAAAATTACACAGATTACCTGATCTCTATTAACCCCTACTTTAACTGGTGAGCCAGTGTCTTTGGCTCTAAAGAGTTAATGTCAGTTTAGAGTCAATGACAAGTAATTTCTTTAAAAAGTGATTATTTTCCCTTCTTCAGTCTACAGTGACCAGGATAAGTGGCTGTGGTTCCTTTGGGGAAGGCCAGGAAGAAAAATTACAGTAGTAAATCGATGGCAGTATTCCAGAGTTCTTCTTTAGGCTGAATGCTGGCTTCTCCTAGAAGTGTACAATATTCCCAGGCTACCTTTATCCCTAATATTCTTATACCTATATTCATATTTCAGTATATTCCACCCAAACCAAGCTCTTTTTTCAAAGTGGGAGATAGGGATGAAATGCAATTATGTGAGTCTGAACTCTTACCTTACTCATTACTTCTCACAATCCTTCAAGCCGGATAGATTTCTGCTTTATTTTCCTCCATTATAAAGGGCCTTTTCCTACAGCATATCCATCTCTAGATGGCATCTCATCCTTCTCCTCTCCCTAATCTGTAAAGGCTGATGGGAAACAATGTAGATGGGCTTACATATGAGGAAAGAGGAAGTAATATTATCCCCATTACAACTTTATTAAACACTTACTAAAGTTTATTTTTTTCTCTTCCATACAACACTTGGTGCCCATCACAGCAAGTGTTCTAAAGTTTATTTTGATGTAAGCTAAACTATGTACTTCCTAAGAACATGGAGTTGTTATTTCATTCTCAATCCTTATGCCTATTATACTTTTGGCACACGATAGGCACAAATTAAATTTTGTTGAATGCAGAGCATGAATGCTTGAGTGCAAATGTAAACTAGTGTTATTATCAGCAAAAAGCCCGAGTTCTAAGTGCAAAATCAGGATGATTATCCTGGGTTTGTAATGACTGTGGGCCAGTATATTGAAAAGGTTTTTCTTACTAGCCAAATCAGTAATTCTTCATGCAGCCTCAGGAAAAAAAGTCTTGATAAACTGAAACCAATTATGTGAAGAAAGAGTTATCCAAGCTATTAAAACAATGATGGCCTGCCTTCCCCATCTTTTGTAGGACAGAACTCAGAGAAACACTAATAGTTTTAATGATTCCATGTTTGAAGTCTGAAGTTCTGTGAATGAGTCACCTTTAGCATATTTAAGTTTATTAACTCTTTTGCTTCTGGCAATTTATTTTTGGAAGCATCTTCCTTATGATCCAGTTGGGGAGTCTGGTAAGCAAGTACTAGAGCTGTGTCAGAGTTCTAGAATCAAAGGGAAATGTAAGAAAGAACTGACTTCTGTGGGTGGTTAACTTCCTACTGAGGAAAGAACTCTGAAGTTTTTTGGAGACAAGAGAAAGAGTATGGGAGGAATGTGTAGAGAATATGGTAGAGCCAGAGCTTGCTTTCTATCGCTAAATGTCTACCAGTTGGGAACATACTATGCCCTTCCTTCATTATACTTTAATCCAAGGCAGAGGACTGAGGCACTAGCAGAAAAAAGATGTAAGTTTCCCTCCAAAAGGGAAAATAAAATTCTACTTCAGTTTTTCCTTTATTGTGCCTCAGATTTCTTACTTTCTCTGCTTTGGGGGTGTTCAATCAAAAGTTTCCCTGACAGGAGGGAATATGTATATTTTATTCACCATCTATCCCCACATGTTTGTTCATATAAATACAACTTAATATATTTATTCAATTTTAACATTTTATTTTTTTTTAAAGATTTATTTATTTGAGAGAGAGAGAAGATTGAGAGAGTGGGTGCAAGGGCAAAGGAGGGGAGAGAGAGAATCTCCAGCAGACTCCATGCTGAGTGTGGAACCCCATGCTGGGCTCAATCTCACAACCCTGAGATTATGACTTGAACCAAAATCAAGAGTTGGATGCTTAACCCAATTGAAAATTTTAAATGAAATATATATCCATGCATTTTTTTAAAGGCAAGCAGTAAAGAAGAGTATGAAATACAAGGTGTTTTTCCCCACTTCCTCAGCCCCCTTCTCATTCCCTGCCCCAGACCACCAAACAATTCCTGGTTGTATTTCTTCAGGTGTTTGCCTTCATATTGATATATCAGTTTTATATATCTTTGACTCTGCATTATAAAAGATGAAGACTCTATTTACCTTATACCATTTCAGTTTTTATAGTTAGGTTACTTACTTTGAACAAGTTCTGGTTGAATGGGTGAAGTGCACCACCCAGTTTCCTTCTTCATTTCTTTACCCAAATAATGGTACCTTCCTTTCTAAACCACTGGATGCCAGCCCTCCGGCAAACAGTGAAAGAGCTTCCCATGCTGTGCCATTGGGTTTTTGTGTTGATAAGAACCCTCTAATATGCTCAGTGATCTCCTGGTTAATTGTAAACCAGTACTCTTCTAAGAAACATCTGAGTTTTATCAGGTCCCAAGCCATTAATTGAAGGAGGAAGTCCTGACACTAGACCTTTAAAACATTTAGTCTTGCTCTTTAAATTCTCCAGGATGCCTTGTAGCTTCCTAGTGAGCTGCAGATTTGGGCTGACCAAGACAAAGACTGTGGAAATTAGGCTTAGTGACTCTGGTTCATCAACTGTTTTTATTATGTCTGTATTCTGAGGCTTTCTCCTTGGCTGTTGTTGGATGTATCATAACAAAACATCTCCAGGAAAAAATATCAAAGGACCTAAAATTAATATGTTATTTCAGATTTCTTCTACGCCAGCAAAAGAACGTCCCTCTCTGACTAATGTCTGATAATACAAGCCTCACAGGCCAGCCCCTTTAACGTGCTGATTTAGGGCTCATGCCCGTTTTCCTCTCTCCTCTTTTCATCTTTGTCTCTCTGATGCAATCAGCATGCTGGCCTTAGGCTCACCTCAGTTTTGTTTTATTTTTTAAGGAAAAAACTTTTGGTTTTTCAAGTGAATTTAAGATTAAACTTTTTTCCTCTTTTACAACAGATTCTCTAAATCTTAGAGTTGGAAAGTTTTTATTGAACTTTTTGCCTTAGAGTCACAGAGAAGTAGATTCTCATCAGTGATCTACTTTGGTAGCCCCATTTGACTCTGAGCCATGGTGTCTTAAGAAAAGTATACAACTCAGAATTGAAAAACCAGGTTTGGCCTCTTCACCTGCTATGTGACTAGGGGTAGGTCACCTCAACTCTCTGAGCCAAAGCTGTCCCAGCTGAAAAACAAAGTTAATAACATAGTACTTAACTCACAGAGCTGTTGTGCTGGTGCACGGGGGGGTGCTCAATAAACTTAACTCATTTCAAACTTCCTGTGTCTGCAATCAAGTTGTTGATCTTTTTCCCAATCCTGCCCTACCTCCAGTTCTTCTTATCCCAGTCAACAGCAACCCAGATCTGTTCATTTCTTCTGTCATGCTTGACACTTTCTTTCTCACCTCAGATCTAATATACCAGCAAGTCCTCTTGGCTCTGCCTTAAAGATATATTCCCAGTTTGATACCTTAGACCACTTCCTCTACTACCACCATTGTCCAAGACGCCATCCTCTCTCACCTAATTATTGCAATGGCCATATAACTGGTCTCCCTATTCTACCCTTGCCTTTCTAGGGTCTATTTGAAAGAGAGATAATCCTTAAAAAAAGTGAGTCTGATGATGTCATTCCTCCACTCAGACACAGCCATGATTTCTTGTTAAGGTTGATCTCCACCTGACTCATACTGGAACTAGGGGTCAATTGTTAAAATACTGAAATCCTTCCATCTCTATTGATAGATAGTCTTTCCCCAAAGTCCCCTTTCTCTGTTGTTCCCCTTCAGTTCATGATCTCCCCACAGCACACCAACTCAAGGGATAAAGCTTGCACTTCAGGGGACCCTCCATGCTGTTTCCATGCTCTGACCGGACATCCATGCTGATGGGTTGCTGTCTCTGTTGTATCTGCTGTTAAGCATTTTGAATAACACCTGGGTTTGTCCTCTCATTCAGAATAAAAGCCAAGTCTCCACATTGATGGGATTCTTTGTTACATTTTTTACGTCATGTTCCACTATTCCCAGGCTTGTTCATTCCACATAAGCCATGAATGTCTTTTGGCATTTCTTCACTCAAGCTAAGTATGCTCCTTCCTTAGGGCCTTTGCCCTTGCTCTTTCCTCTGCCAGTAGTGCCCCTGCACCACATATCCATCTGACTAGCTCTTGTACTTCTTGCAGCTATCTGCTCAAATATCACCTTCTTAACAAGGTATTTTTAGACTGCCCTGACCAAAAATAGAAACCCTGCCCTCTTGCCTATTGGTATACTCTAACTATTGTTTTCCATCATAATTTTTTTCTCCATAGCATTTATCTCCACCTGACATGCTTTATATTTCACCTGGGTATTCATTTATTGTCTGTCTCTTTTCTGCCCACCAACTAGAATGCAAATTCCCTCAGAGCAGGAATTTTGTCTGTTCTGCTTACTATTTTATCTCCAGTGCCTAGAACATCATCTGACAGTTAGTAAGTTCTCAATACATTTTTGTTGACTGAATGAACTATTCAGAGCCTGGTTTTCTTATTTAAATGATACAGAACGTTATACATTCCAGATAAACTGTGAAGATTAAATAAATAATGAGCGAGTTCTGTGTAAGGTATTAGGCCCTGAGTAAAAGTGAGCAGTCATCAGTCTCCCCTTGTTGATAAATATCTGTGGACCATAAGTACCAACGCTAATAGTACTGCCAACAATAGTCTCCAGGTTTGAATTATCTCTAAGTATTCCGCTCTCATGTCCTGTGTGGCCCAGCCCTGAATGGCATGTTGTACTGCATGTTCCCTAAATCCTGAGTGGACCAGAGAGCCTTCCCAAGGCATCAAGACAAATCGTGTGGGTCAGCGATCATGGCAAACACATGGTACATTTTTACTGGCTCTTTAATGCTTCTCCTGTGGGCACGTGCAGGAGCGGGGACAGTGTCAGCAGACATTTGTGCTCTGGTACTTGCATCAGTAAGCCCTATAAAGGGAAGATGAAGCAGAAGAGGAAAGAGTAGACACCTGCTTTATTCTCTATGTCTGGGAAGAGAAGTCCAACAGTAATAATAGGTTGAGCATCTGGCAGTGTCTATATAACTTCACAGGAATGTTTTTAAAATTTAAAGATTTGCTTCAGGAGACCTTTTGGAGACATGATTAAGGATCATGGGGAAAACATGCAGGGAGCTTTGGATTGAAAAACATCTAAACCTACTGAATCCCCATATCACCGGTTCTACTGAACTCTATTATCCATTCTCATGTCTTTAAAAACAAACAAGCAAACACAGCACACACACAGAGGGAGGTGTACTGTGTGTTTGTAGTCTAGAAGGTAGGCCTTGTTCTCAGGGTAAATCAAAGTAAACCTACCTAAGACCTCAGAAGACATATGGGCCATCCCACTAAAAGCATCACCCTTCCCTAGAACCTCATACCCTTTTTAATTCAGAAAAGAGATTTGGCATCTTTATTATCCTCTTAAGAGTAAACAAAGGAAAAGATAAAACATTTCTACTAAAGTTATTGAGAGTAGCCTGCCTCGTTACAGATTCCTTTCTCCCTCTATACCTGAGGAAATGAGGGATTTTGGCATCCCTCCTGAATCAGTCATAAGTTTGTGGCAAAACAGCGTGATCCTGGAGATTAGAAGGTGAGTCTTGCTTCCCAGACCATTATCATAGGGTCTAGAGCCCACCACTACCATGCATACATGCATAGTTGACATGGGTATCCTTTCATCAGTTATAAGATAAATATTTAATTATGTAAGGGTCAGAGTCTTTAGGTTTGCACAATGATACATAGCTTTAAGTTAGTGGAAAATAATTTTGGAAAGCAGATCTTGGTTTCCATGTCATAAAATATTTCTCTCTAGTATTTTGTCCTGACAGCTCAAACAAATATAATATGAGAATACTACCTGTGGCTTATTTTTTTTTCTTTTGGTTTCTAATGCTGAATTTATAATCTTCTCTAACTTTGGGTGACCACACATATTTAAAATTCTTGTATCAATTTGATTCACTGCCACATTTCCTTCTGTGTGGAAAAGGAAGTTACAGACCTCAAATAGCTTTTACATTGTCTGTGTGATAAGTACACTATACATATGGGATATCAGATGCCTCATTTCAAGGCTGCTTTTGACATTGCTGCTGTTAATGATTCTTCCATTTGGGAATATTTCCATTCCATACCAAAAATCTATTGAAGGGGTGAAGGAAAGTGGTGAAAATGGGCACTCCACAAATGCCAGCAAGCTTCCCAGTTGGCTAGGATCACTACATCATTCCAAAAGGGATGACGGGGTGGGGAGGTGGGGGGGGGGTAGGATTTGGGGGTGAGGGTAGGAAAAAAAGCAAATTTTGGCAGACCCAAGTTTAGAAGAAAAACAATACTTTCACCGAATTTAGCCTCTGCTCTCTGTCATAGAAAATTATAATAAGTACAAGAGAATTGCATTCAATTTTGGTCAAGTATTATTCTTGGAATATGCATTAGTCAGAATTGGCCTCATTAGGAGGGCACTTTTTGAACAGCTATGTAGTGGTTCACAAAGCATGCAGACTCCTGAGAG
This sequence comes from Lontra canadensis, assembly GCF_010015895.1. Lineage (NCBI taxonomy): Eukaryota > Metazoa > Chordata > Mammalia > Carnivora > Mustelidae > Lontra > Lontra canadensis. The sequence continues at coordinate 30,126,856 of NW_022631003.1, read as the reverse complement.
GGTGTGATTCGAAGTTTAACAAGCTTATTTCACGTTCGAGAACATTTACATTTCAAACCAGGACTCAGACCTGGGCTGATCCTGGACCCTTACATGACCAGAAGAAGAGCAAATAACATCGACATATAAACATGCAGTGACATTATCAGAACTGCCACGACCCATTGATTACAAACCGATCTCTTGACACCACAGCGTATGTACTAGGCTTCTTTTTTTCCCCTTCTTATAAGTGAACAAATGAACCTACAAATGCATTGAATTCACATACCAGTCTACACTGAAGCACATGTTTTTATTTTGCTTCCCTATTTATAATCTTTATTTTGCAAACAACAATTGTGGTTTGGATTTACTGGGAGGTTGAATGTTACACATGTAAGGGCTCATAACATTTTTTTTCTGGAGGCTCTTAAATCATTTTTGGCTATATTATCTGTTTTGTCATCATCACATCAGTGTAGAGTAGGTACAGCATGCATTTCTAAACACACTTAATGGATGAAGAAAATGAAAGGTAGAAGATTAAGCAGTTTGCCCAAGCAAACAGTCAAGTTTAGAGGTATTTGGGTGAGTTAAAACTGGGCTGCAGAGTAGATCCAGAGAAGCATAGATGAAACTCTTGCCTACTTTTTACCCAGAGCAGAAAGACTCAGCCAATTCAACATTTATCGTACCCTGTATCTTGATACTAAGGCAAATTCAGAAATGTGGAACCCAGAGCAGAGAAGGCCAAAGCTCCAAAAATACCAAATTCGTGTACCTGGAAGAGGTGCTTTGGGGGAGAATATGGGAGCCTTCATCCAAGAGCAAAGATATTTCCAGCCGGTTTGGGCTTCTCCCTAAAAGCATTGCTGTTGCCCTTTACTTCTACAAAGCGAACAAAGAAAGGTTCACACAGGTGCTGCCAAACTCGTTTATGTCTTCAGGACTGGTGCTGATTTCAACCCTAGCAGGAGGTACTTTCCTCGGTGACCACTTATAGAAAAAGCTTGACGTCCTTGAGACCACTTGAACTTCTGCCCAGATTTAAGGAGTGGACATAAGTTACTTAAAGCTTTTTGGCTCCCTCTGAGGTGGCAGAAAGAATATCAGTAAAGCTGGGTTCCTTTACTGGTGCTGATACACACAGCCTTTCTCACAGGATTCTAGCATTCTTGCCTTTGGCCCAAGCCACGACGTGCCCAGGTGTGTGTAACTCAGCACTAAAATTAATATCTATGAACCTTTTCAGTCCTAACATATTTGAGTTCAAGTTTATTTCGGTAATTAGGTTTCAGGCAGGTTTTTATTTCTTTTGAACCAAGTCATCTAGCCTCTAGTTTTCATCAAAGAATCTTGGGTAACTTTGATTTTTAATTCTCAGACACCCAACTCGTTGAACCACCTATCCTGACTCAATACCCTGCTATTTTATTCCATATAAGGCCTTGAAATGTACTCACCTTACTCAGTGAAAATCCCTCTGGGATGGGGAGCTGCCAGCACGTTAGAAATGTGATCTAAAGTCGCTCTGCCCGAGGTTGGTCATATCCAGGTTAGAAGATATCAGGTATAAAATTAGAAAAAAAAATATTATCTCCCAGCACTTATCAGACCATCTTCTTATAAGACTTTTTCTTGTTTAGTTTTTTAGTTCATTTCTTGGTTTTTCTGGAAAAAATGCTGCAGTTATGTTGCTCACACAGCCAAAAATCTGCACTTAATTGGGCACATAAAAAAATAGCAGACAGGAAGTCTATTTCCTCACAGAGAGATATTGTGGTTTATGGAATCTGCTTTCGTACTGCAAAGCCAGCGCATTATTTTATTTTTTAATACACTCCTGGTAAGATGTCTCCGGCAACCCAAAAGCCATTTAGGTGCCCACCAGAATCGGTATCATCCCAGGTAGAGCTACTTGATTCCCAAGTATTAGTTTAATCTGGTTTGATTTTGAATCCTTCTTTAGTTCTTGCATTTTTCTGGATGCTAGAGAAATTGAGAATGTCATATTTGTGTATGCACTAAGAAAGTTATACACATTTGTGAGGGAGACTGCAGCATCCCCCAAGCAGGGCTGCATGGACGCTCCATGAGTTCTGGGAAAACATTTAAGTTGCCTGTGTAACTTCCCCTGCACACACCCTCAGTCCGCTCCCCGTGGGAGCCAGGAAGCTCCCTGCAGTGTGTCAAGTTACAAAGGGGAAGGAAGCCTTTATCAAAAGTTAAAGATGCTTACTTTTCCAGTTGTCTTTCCATCTCCTTAGCCTTACTCTTTACATTGTTCCTTTGTCACATATCCCAACTGTATTGAAGTCATAATAATCACATTTCTAAGAAGACTGAGGAACTCAGTGTTTTAGAGCCCAGGGTCCCATGGACAGATGAGGGAAGGGAGAAAAAAGGAGTTCGTGATCCTCCTTTTTTCTGAAGACGTGGGGCTCCAGTAGCAGAGACAGGGCTACAACCTGATGTTTCACCTGACACCATGCTGCCTTTGTGTGAGTGGAAAAATAAAAATGAATCTACTGCTGTCCTGTCGCTCAGTCTGAGCCATAGGACAGGGTACCTTTGGTTCCAGGCACTTTCTATCTGCTAGTCTTGGGCACAATGCCTCATAAACTGGAAAAATTATATAAGCCCCAGTCCTTCTGAGGGCATGTGAGGAACTGCCATTTGTTTTTAGCAACCTAGAGTCATAAAGTTAGTGTAGGCCTAATCCCACTTAAAAGTTAAATGAGAGCTTTTGTGTAATTGCCTTGCCTTTTAATTCAGACTAAGCCACAGGTAATCAGGTCTCTCCCTAATACCCTGGCTTTACAGAAACCCAAATCCATTGCTTTGTGCAGGTATCACTGGCCTCAAACTGCAATTCTCTAATGCTCATGGTCAACTCAGTCCCTGAAGCGGATTTACGTCATGCTGGTATTTTCACGTAGTGCTTTGTCTGGGACTAATTTTGACACTTTGCCTGCCAGGGAAGATAAAACCTGGGGTCTTTTCTCCAGTTGCTGCTCCATCCAGATTCGACCGAGCCCCTCATCAAGAGGATCAGAGAGCTCAGACGCAGTCTCAGTTTCTCAAACTTGTCTCTGATTCTTTGGCTCCATCTTCAAAGGAATAAACCAAACAGGAAAGAAACTATTGCATATGGTCATGGCTGGATGCATTTTAATTTTGTACTTTTTCCTCCTTTGGTGGTTATAGAAGGGAATCATATGTGGGTCTCAGTATCTCTGCCAGCTGATTTGGGGATTTGCGGGTGGGAAGTAGAGCTCCCCTACTTATACAGGAATGACGGTTCTGGATTTTCTTGGATTGTTCTGTCCTGACTTGGTACTAACTATCTCATATAGAAAGGGAAAACTAATGATACTTATTATCATTTATCATCAAGTTCCTACTACTCCTCAGGGCTGGTTCCAGAATCTTCATCTATATTATCTTCCAAATCACTGTAGAGGGTATGTTTCCTTATCTTTATTGTATAGGTGAAGGGGGAAAAATCTAGTTCTTTCCCATCACCCTTAGGATAAAGTCTAATTCTCTTAACAGGAAGGATCAGGACAGTGTCATGGTGAAGGGTACAAATTGTACAGTTAGGCTGCCTGTCTTTGAATCCCAGATCTGCCACTTGTGGTACAAACTTGGGCATGTTCTTCATGTTTTCTGTGCTTCAGTTTCTGGATCTATAAATGGAGACAGAACCTTATGTGGTTGTTAGAGAGTTAAATATTTAGCAAACTTAAAGTGCTCAGAATAATACCTGGCACATAGTTCTTAATGTTAGCTAATATGATCATCGTCATCATCATCACCATAATTCCTTTTAGTAACAGGAATGTCGAATGAGACTTTATTATCTCAGGTTTCAGCTAAAGTTGGGAACACTAGCTGAAACGTACCCCGATATTTTAAAGAGGAGCTCCTAGATACATTTCTATAGGACTTACTGACATATAGCTGAGTGGTCCTGATTCTATCACCTCTATCACCACTTATGCAGAGAAAAGACTAAAAATTCAAGAATACTTTGAAGTGGAAAATTCACAGGATTAATATGTTTTCTTTTTTCTTTTCTATTCTTTCTCCTAATAATTCTTCTCCTCCTCCCTTCTTCTTCTCCTCCTCCCCCTCCTCCTTCTCCCCATTCCTCTTCCTCCTCCTCCCCCTCCTCCTCCTTTTCTTCTCCTTCTCTTTTTTCTTCTCCTTCTTTTTTTTGGATTAGTATGTTTTCAGTCTAGTGGGTGGAGCCGTGATATTTCCCTAAAACAAGTAGTTGGCTTTAAACATTGTGAGTTCCCTGAAAGGAGACTAGGACGTTTATCTCACCTAGAGGCTTGCTATGCTGGAGCACCTGTAGGTTGCTCAGGCATTGCCCCTGGATCAGACCATGAAGAGAAGATTCCGGGAAGTCTGACAACCTGGTGAACAGAGAATTTCATGCTTACTTCTTCCCCAGTGGATTCTTTCTTTTTTTTTTTTTCTTAATTCCAGTATAGTTAACATACAGTGTTAATGTTAGTTTTAGGTGGACAATATAGAGATTCAACAATTCCATACATCACCCAGTGCCCGCTCCTTAATCGCCTTCACCTATTTCACCCATCCCCAGTCCCCCTCCTCTCTGGTAATATTGGTGGTTTTCTATAGTTAAGTTATGTTTCTCTTGGTTTGTCTTTCTTGCTCTCTTTTCTCCCTTTGCTCATTTGTTTTGTTTCTTAAATTCCACATATGAGTGAAATCATATATTATTTGTCTTTCTCTGACTAATTTCACTTAGCATAATACTCTCTAACTTCATCTGTCACTGCAAGTGGCAAGATTTCATTCATTCTTATGGCTGAATAATATTCTGTGTGGTGTGTGTGTGTGTGTGTGTGTGTGTGTATACATATCACCTCTTCTTTATCCATTCATCTATTGATAGACGCTTTGGTTGCTTCCATAGTTTGGCTACTGTAAATAACACTGTTATAAACATAGAGGTGCATGTGTCCCCTTGAATTAGTGTTTTTGTATTTTGGGGGTAAATATCAGTAGTGCAATTACTGTATCGTTTACCTGGCGGATTCTTAAGGAGGAGCCTGCTTTGGTAGCATGAGGAAAGACACAGTTTCATGTGGTGAGGACCTGTGAGGTTCCTATGTGTCAGGTGGATGCCTGGAAAGCTGGGTGGGCTTGCATCATCTTAAGATACTCAGCCTTGGGGGAAGACTGTCAACATTGGGAGACTGGAGGTATATGGCCAAATTCAAAGAGAAGGTGACAGGAGTGATCTGGAAAGTTCACTAACCATGCGAACTGTGGCTGTGGAGTCCCATGAAGAACATACATCTCTGTCCCATGAAAGAGCCAGCATCTGAATGCCCACGATAGCCAGCCAGTCAGCACTAGAATTCAGTCTGGAGGAACTACAACATTAGGACCAGTTAGGTTAATGTATGTACTTTAATTTGTATTTCTCTATGCTCCTCTTCCTCTTCCCTAACCCTAGAAAGACAATAGATGAAGAGGGAAAGAAAAAACCATGATACCTTATCCAGTGCAGATCACCAAACCACATCTCAGGTCATATGAAAATTGAAATTTTAATTTAGATCTAGCAAGGCTTTTCCCAATCTAAAAGTGAGTCCTAATTAATGAAATTAAGTTGTTCTTTAATAAAAAGTAATCTAAAAGTTATGAACTCTGCTTGAAAGGTCATCAAGGAGCAGGGAAGAAGTATGTAGCAGAATGTATTTGAATTCTTAATGTGAGCAACTATATATTCTCAATAACTTGCTCAAGACTACACAGCTTAAATGGCAGAATTTGAAAATGAACCCATGTCTGATTACCAATGCCATGGCATTTTTACTGCATGGAATTTCCCCTGAAATTTAATGGTAAAATTAACCAGAAGAATTCTGTTAAAATGTACTGCAACTCATAAAAAGCTGGCTAAATTTGCATAACCTATTCAAAATGCCTTATAGAAATAAGCAGGGATGATTAAAGTATTTTGGCAGCCCCTTATCATATAAGCCATGGTACCTTAGGGAAGAATATCTAATCATAGAAGAAGGACTTTGGAATGACATCACAGCTAATAAATCACACACACACACACACACACACACACACAATACATATGTGTGTGTTTGTATGTATATGTATATACTCACATTTATAAAAACTATAGAATAAAAGAATTGTAGGAACATGGAGGCGCTAGTCAAACTCGCTATTTTAAAGATGACACTATTTCTAAAGAGGTGAAGCTGTTTCCTTAAAGTCTCAAGAGATTAAGTAGCAAAGTCTTTATTCCAGGTCAGTTATTTCCCCAGTTCATGCAGCTTAGGTACTGAGCAGAGGCAGAGGAGATGTGTTTTGGGCAAGGTACCACAGAAGAACTCCTTTCTAAAGTCCTAGGTGTGACCTCTCACCCTTAGGTGGCTACATGGAATCTTAGTGAAAAGAAGCAGACTTAGCTGTAAAGTTGAGTTGAAAGAGTGATCATTCTTGGCCCACTCAGGCTGAGTCAACATATTCTTGTGGACCTAAGGACAACTTGGGATGTTGTGGCCCTACAATCAGGAGCTGAGTCTGTGGCTAGGATTAAGTGGATCACCCTCTTTTGACAGATGAGTGGGCTACAATTTAACACCCTTGTCAACATGGGGCAGGAAAGTGGCAGAGAGGCTCCACTACAAAGGAGTGTTTCCTTGGGGAATCTATGTGGCACTGAGGTCCTTGTAAAGACCAGAACACTTAGTCTTAAAATCTATATCAAGACGAGAACCTTCACTGTGATTACTCACACATGGAGCTGAACAGAAACAAATGGTCTGGAAGGCATTCTTATAATTATAAAGGAATTGTATTGCCAGAGAAGCCAGAAAACTAGCCTGCCAAAACCTGTGACAAATCAACCCAACTTCTAGATTTATAAATCGACATCGAGAAGAAGCAGAGTGTGGAAGTTGTGGTGACCCAAAGGAAGTAAACTCTCCAGTGTCTGCTTCAGAGGCAGCCATGGGAGACAATGGACAAAAGAAATCCTCCTAGAGAGCTAAAGCCATAGCTGCCAGATGGGTTGACTGAAGGACTCACATCACCAGCAGGACAAGAGTTTGCACAGTTCCTTTCCAACATGACGTGATCATTCTCATGGATTGATGACAGCTTCTCATTTTCCCTTTTCCAGTGGGAATTTTATTTCTGTCATCCTGTCCCTACTCTTTCATTTTTATATTGGGTATTCAGGATCAGATGATTTGTCTGTTAATTATAGACCACCATTTTATAAAGAGCCATGTTAGGATCCTTGATGTAGAGGGCAAATCTCATCCAGAGAATCCTCAACCTTGGCCTAGATGCAGGAAGTGGATGAGGCTTTGGGATTGTATTCCTTGGGAAGGCATGAGGATATTCTCTGTGGAGAATGAATAATACAAACATGTTCAAAGGGATGGAATGTGGCCAAGATTACCAACTGTCCCTCAAGACCCGTCCTTTGCCCCCTTGTAGATGGGGCAGCTATGTGAAGTTCCACCTAATGGGTTGCACAGAAGCAAAGAACAAAATTTCATACCCATGTCTCCCTTAATGGAAGGGATATGTTCTTCCTTCCTCCCACCCATTGATTGGAATGCTGATGTCATGAGGAGCTACCCAGGACCTTGAAGACAGAGAAGACACTGGCAATAGTAGATCTGTAAGGCAGAGAACCCAAGTCCTTGGACAATCTTGTGGAGATTTGGACTACCTGTCTTTGGACAGTTACATGAGAAACAATTTTCTTTTTTTTTTTTTTTTTAAAGATTTTATTTATTTATTTGACAGACAGAGATCACAAGTAGGCAGAGAGGCAGGCAGAGAGAGAGGAAGGGAAGCAGGCTCCCCACTGAGCAGAGAGCCCGATGCAGGGCTCAATCCCAGGACCCTGAGACCATGACCTGAGCCAAAGGCAGAGGTTTAACCCACTGAGCCACCCAGGCACTCCGAGAAACAATTTTCTATTTTCTTTATGCAACAGCTATATTGGGGCCTCTGTTACATAGAGCCAAATTTTTATCCTTTCATTTATGCTTATTTTAATATAACCTTTAATACCTGCTACCAAGGAGTTTACATTTCAGACCTTTCTTTGAATCCTTAAACACTAAGACCAATTCCCCATACCTTCTGGACTAAACAATATAACTAAAATGTAAACCTTATGAGGTCAGAGATCTTGTCTGCCTTGTTCATCACCACCGTATTCCTGGTACATGGTAGGTACTCAGTCTTTGTTCCTTTGCTCCATGCTCATAAATTATCATTTAATTAACCAGCTCAGACATGTTTATTAAGTACCCAGTAGGTGTGAGATTCTGTGTTTGGAGATGGGAAGAAGAAGGAGAAGAAGGAAGAGGAGGAGGAGGTAGAGGAGAAGAAGGGGGATTTATCACTTACTGAGTACTGAGCATCACTCCAAGTGTTTTACACACACAGTATTTATACATTTAATCCAAATCATAAATCAACAAAGCAGGGTCTATTAGCATCTCCATTTACATATGAAGAAATCAAGGCACTGAGAAGGTAAGTGACTTCCCTAAGGTTACACAGATAATAAAGGGAGTATTTGGGGCTAGAACCCTGGCAGTTTGCCCTGGAGCCTCCCTTCCTAAGCATAGCACTCTACTGCATTTCCAAAGAGGAGGAGGCATCAGTTTTCCCATTAAACAGTTGATCCAACCTCCAAAGACCATAATCTCTCTAATGCAAGTTCTGGAAAATGCAAGTTCATATTTGAAAATCACAAAGCCCATTTTAGACAAAAAGTATTATGCATTTGGTTTAAATAGCAATTATTTTGTCAGATAGTAATAGAACTTTCCAAATGGGTAATTTTAATGCAATGGAATTAACTTTCTAGTACATAAACCTATTTTCTAATTTTACAAACCAACAATCTGATTTCCTGGTCATTAAAAAAAGGAAATTTTAGAGTCTTTACTAATTGTTTAATACTTTTGGCAAAATTATAATACCATTTTTTCTTTTGATAACTACTCTTTATATAAACCAAGTAAAGGAAATAATTCTCTTCCAAAAATGTCCAACATAATATAAAAAGGCATGTAAAAAATAATTACTTTAAGAAATTAAAAAGGATTTTTAAGAAAGATAAATATAGTTACTCAACGTACAATTCTCACACGAAAGACTAGCTGCTAAATATAAAACAGCTTATAAATTAGATGCAATAAAAAGAGGTAGAAGACAAAGTGCTTATATTCAGAATGCTTAAAATCAACTGGACAGTTTCCATCATATAAATGCTCCCACCATGGCCTCTCTCAGGCTACCAAGGCAAGGTCACTGGACACAGAGTTGGGAAGAAAGGTGCTCAATCTGGGTCCATTGCTCGTATGAGTAGGCTCCAAGACACCACTGGCTCATTAGTCAACCGCCACATTTCAGATACAAACACGAGTGCCAACTCTGTGTCTGGTGTTGTGCTACACATTTGAACAGGACCTACAAATAGAACATAGCCAGGACTATAAGAGTAAGAATGTTTGGTGTAAGTTCAGAGATGCATCTCTTGAGCAGAGGGATTTGCAAGAAAGGTAAAGGAGGCTTTGTCCTCCAGGAGTTTAGGAAAACAAGACAAGCACAAATAAAACATTGTTTGCGCCACGTGCAGACAGCATTAGTGAGCAGGGCCAACTGCACATTTCAGGTGCTCAAATGCATCGTAGTCCCAAATGAATATGAAATGCAAGCCACAGTCCTTCCTGTATAGAAATGTCAACCGTCATTGACATTTAAAATAAAAAGCACAGTTTTTTTTTTTAGATTTTGTTAAGTACCCATTTTAATTAGTTTAGCCCACCTGCCCTTGCATTGTCAGAACTTGTGTTACTGTTTCTTTCATCAGCCTTCTCCCACACCAGAGGTGGTAAAACTGATGTAGAAACTTCTTGATCTGGTATAGAGAGACAAAATCCAGATCCCTCTGGATTGATTTTGAGAGTTACCATCTGAGTTAATCTGGGCCCATTATATTACACAGTCCACCTTCAGTGTGAGAGCGGAAGTGGAGAGTACTGAAAGACTCTGAAGGATAACAATTGTGATTTGCAAACTGTCTTCAGAGATCACTTAAATATACAGCAATACCTCAGAGATATTGCAGATTTGGTTTCAGACTATTGCAATAAAATTAATATTACAATAAAACCAGTCAAATGAATGTTTTAATTTCTCAAGGCATGTAAAATCCTTGTTCACACTCCACTGTAGTCTACTAAGCATGCAATAACACTGTGTCTGAGAAAACAAGGTAAATACCGTAATTCAAATGCTTTATTCCTAAAAAATGCTAACGATCAACTGAGCATTCAGAGAGTTGTATTGTTTTGCTGGTGGAAGGTGTTGCCTTGATGTTCATAGCTGCTGACTAATCAGGATGGTGATTGTTGAAGTCTGGGGTGTCTGTGGCAATTTCTTAAAATAAGACAATGAAGTTTGCCTCATTGATTGACTTTTCCTTTCATAAATGTCTGTAGCATGTGATAGCATGTGATAGCATTTTCCCCACTGCAGAGCTTCTTTCAGAATTGGAGTCAATCCTCTCAAACCCTGCAGCTTCTTTACCAATTAAGTTGATTAATATTCTAAATTCTTCTTTTCATTTCTACAGTCTTCATGGCATATTCGCCAGGAGTAGATTCCACCTCAGGAAACCCCTTTCTCTGCTCATGCTTAAGAAGCAATTCCTCATCCGTTCAAGTTTTATCATGAGATAGCAACAATTCAGTCCCAGCTTTAATCTTCACTTCTAGTTCTCTTGCTCTTCCCACCACACCTGCAGTTACTTTCTCCACTGAAGTCTTGAGCTCCTCAAAGTCATCTGTGAGGGTTGGAATTAACTTCTCCCAAACTCCTGTTCATGTTGGTATTTTGACCTCTTCCCATGAATCAGGAATGTTCTTAATGGCATCTAGAGTGGTGAATCCTTTCCAAAAGCCTTGCAGTTGACTTTGCCCAAATCCATCACAAGAATCACTACTTGTAGCAGCTATAGCTTTATAAAATGTACTTCTTAAATAATAAGAGTTGAAAGTAAAAATAACTCCTTGACCCATGGCTGCAGAATGGATGCTGTATTAGAGGGCACACTGTACATTACACATTTGTACATTGGACATGTGCATCTCCATCAGAGTTCTTGGGTGACCAGGTACATTGTCAATGAGCAGTAATAATTTTGAAAGATGTCTTTTTTTCTTCCTGAGCACTATGTCTTAACAGTGGGCTTAAAATATTCAGTAAACTATGTTGTAAACAGATGTGCTATCATCTGGGTTTTGTTGTTTCATTGATAGAGCACAGGCAAAGTAGACTGAGCATAATTCTTAAGGGCCCTAGGATTTTCAGAATGGTAAATGAACGTTGTCTTCAACTTCCAGTCACCAACTGCATTAACCACTAACAAAAGAGTCAATTTATCTTTTGAAGCTTTGAAGTCAGGCTTGGACTTCTCTAGCTCTGAGAGTCCTAAAGGCATTTTCTTCCAATAAAAGGCATTTTGTCTACACTGAAAATCTGTTGTTTAGTGTAGTCACCTTCATTAATGATCTTACTAGATCTTCTCACTTCAGCTTCTGTGTCAGCACCTGCTGATTTGCCTTGCGCTTTTATGTTATGGAGATAGCTCCCTTCTTTGAACCTCATGAACCAACCTCTGCTAACTTCACACTTTTCTTCTGCGGCTTCCTCACCTCTCTCAGCCTTCAAAGAATTGAAGAGAGTTAGGATCTTGCTTTGAATTAGGCTCTGGTTTAAGGGAAAGTTGTGGCCGGTTTGATCTTCTATCCAGACCACTGAAACTTTCTCTATCTCAGCAATAAGGCTGTTATGCTTTATCATTCATGTGCTCACTGGAGTAAGACTTTTAATTTCCTTCAAGAACTTTTCCTGCGCATTCACAACTTGGCTAACTATTTGGCCCAAGAGGCTTAGTTTTTGGCTTATCTCCGTTTTCAACACTCCTTCCTGACTAAGCTTAATCATTCCTAGCTTTTGATTTAAAGTGTGAGATGTGCAATTCTTCTTTTCACTTGAATACTGACAGGTCACTGCAGGGTTGTTAAGTGTCTAATTTCAATATTGTGTCTCAGGAATAGGGATGCCCGAAGAGAGGGAAAGAGGTGGAAAAACAGCTGGTCAGTGGAACAGTCAGAACACACACATCATTTATCAATTAAGTTTGCTGTCTTATGTGGGCACAGTTTGTGATGCTCCAGAACAACTATGACAGGAACATCAAGGATCACTCATCACTCTCCGTAAGAAATACAGTGATGAAAAAAATGGAAATATTGCAAGAATTACCAAAATGTGACACAGGGACATGAAGTGAGCAAATGCCGTTGGAAAAAATAGATGTGCTTGATGCAGGGTTGCCACAACCTTCAATTTGTAAAACATAGTATCTATGACATGCAATAGAGTAAGTACCTATATTGGGATTTATGTATAGTGGTAAAGACTCCACTTAGTTTAGCAATGTGATTTTTTTGTGTGTGGCAAACAGGCAAGGAGTAGTATGTCATAGCTTTCTTCATCTATAAGGAATCTGACGTTTTGCCAAGTCTCTTTTTGCTGCAATTCTAGTATTTCCTTTTGGCTCTATAGAAAAGGATGATGAAAAGACAAAAGGAACAGCAATTTATTAAAACAAAATTCGGAACCTCTGCCCTCAACTTTTCAGTTAGGCTTGTGTCATAGCAGCTCCTGGACTCAATGACCACACCCTTTGACATGCTGTCCATGCTTTAATGGAAGAGAGTGTTCAGCTTTCCTGGCCACTGTTGGCCCTGACAAGAGTCCATCTGGTATTTTGGAAATGCAATAGTGCTGTAAGTGAAAGAGTGAAAACCAGGGAGCAAGACTAGAAGCTGCTTGATCAGCTTCCCTTTTCACCTTGATTTTCACCCTAGATTTTCCTTCCAAAATCAACCTTAGAGATTCCTAAACAGTGTCATTTAAAGACAGCTATCACCATCATCCCATTTTCCAACTGGTGGGGCCCTCATCTCTTTTCCACTATCCAAGGAGAGACGTGAACACATTCCTTTTCTTCTTAGTTAATTAGAGACAACATTGAATTGTTCTCAAAATACCGTCTGCCTTCCCCATCTAAATAGTAGCTGCTGTATTAAAAGATAACTAATGATTTGAAGAAATTATTGGCAAACTTAAAATTTATCAAAATGTGAGTTTTCCAGTACAGATTTCTTATCAAAACCTACTTAATGTCTGTTCCACTTTAATTTGGCTAGAACATTTAATGGGGCACTTGGGTTTTAGCCTCTTTTCTCAACTTGAATTTACTAGCCGTTTGGACATTAGACAACCTTACACAAACCCATGTGGTGAGCGTGTTTCCAATGATCCCTCTACAAATAGATTTGGTGAGCTCCCCATCCTGCCAATAGCACCCTGTAGTCTTCCTCTGACCTGTATTTGAACTCCGAGCTGGTTGCCTCTATGCCTAGGATTCCCCATATTTTTGCATTCTGTGACCTCTGAGGTCTGTGAGAGCTTCTGGCTTACTGGATGCAGAAGGAATTTCTGGATCATCCCCTAAAAACTTCTCTCCTGGGCTTTCATCCACTATTACCCCATATTGGGGATCTTTACTTTCCTACTCCCTGCCAACCCCTTTCACCTCCCTATCTCCTGCAAAGGATGCTCATTCTTCTTTTTCTTGTGCTTTTTATTCTTCTTTTTTCCTCCTCCCTCTTTTCCTTCTGCTCTTCCTCCTTCTCCTTCTTTTCTTTCTCCTCTTCCTGCTACTCCTCCTTCCTTTGCTTTAAAAACATTTGTAATTTCCCTGTAGAAATAAGATATTTGATACAAAAATTTTAGCAAGTATTTGTGAAAGACTCCAAAAGCAGGTGCAGTGATTTGCTTATTAAACTAAAGAACAATCCTATTTAGTGCCCTTATCTGTAGGCAGAGATTTATAGGAATACATTCTGGAACCACAGTAGCAGTGTGGAAAAAGTTCTTATTCTTTTTATTGTGCCTTCACAATCATTGTCCTACGTCAGCCACTCAGTGATCCGAAGAAGAAAGACAGGTACTCTACAGCTTTATAGATGAGAAAACTGAGACACAAAGAGACTGAGTCACTTGTTCAAGGTGTGCTCTTAGTTCAGGAGCATGTTATTGCATTTAAAGGATTATTACCACTGTCTACCTCCCTGTACTATCCAGGTTGTCTGAGGCCTATTCACAAACTCTATATCCAGGCTGGCTCTATTCTTGAGTCAAGCCAATCTAGCCTTGCAGATCGTCTCTCTACCATCCAAGTAATCTTAAAGGCTGACACCATTTTGGAGGGTCCTGTTATTTCACATCACTGCCCCCTTACCCTCAATTCACCAAAGACTATCAACTCTACATAGCTCAAAGCTCTGTACCCTAGTGAATTTTCCATGTAATTATCTTTTTATTTTCTGTTTCCAGTTTGGTTTTTGATCTTCATAGCTCAGGTTATCTGCTTCATTGAATACCCCAGTACTATAATCATTGCATTATTTGCCTTTTTGGTTCTTCCTTTCTCATAGCAGGGAGAAAATTAAAAATAGAGAAGAAAATAATCTTTCATATACAGTAAAGACAATATATGAATAGCAGTAGGGGTCACTTGCACAATGAGTAAAATGATTTCAATTTTCAACATGTTGTATTTTGGGAAATTTTGGCAGTGTCTTGCAAGCAACTGAAAATCTAATCTGATAGAGTAAATGGCTGTCTCTGGAAGCACTGATGTATAGGAGGCAAACAAAACTGCATGTATGGTGAGTTCATTGGTGTAAATGAACACAAAGAGCAGCTGGTCAGTGTTGAATTATGTAACAATTTGTGGCTTAGACAACTTCCATTGTTAGTTTACATCATCTTAATATTTGCCACTATAGTGGTTATAAGATGATAACGTGTATATGCATTTCACAGTGAGTAGACTTTCAAGTCAAAGAGATCTAATTTTTAGATATTGAAGTACAATTGATATATGATAGTCTATTAATTTTAGGTGTACATTATAGTTATTCAGTATTTTTATATGTTATGAAATGATCCCTATGAGAAGTCTAGTTATCATCTGTCTCCATACTAAATTATGGTATTATTGACTGTATTCACTGTGCTGTAAATTACACCTCTATGATTCATCATATAACGAAAGTTTGCACGTCTTAATCTTCTTCACCTATTTCACCTGCTCCCAACTCCCCCTTCCCCCACAACTCTGGTAACCAACAGTTTATCTATGAGTCCATTTCTGTTTAAACAGACCTAGATTTAAAAATCAGTTCTATCTTCTGCCAGAGTTATGAACACAGACAAGTTAGCTTCATTCTTCCCAGCCTCAGTTTTCCCATCTGTAAGTAGGGGTAAAATAATACCTATTTTGAAGTGGCTTGTGTAACATTTGGAGAAAAGCAAATTAAATGATACAATGTATGTATAATGCCTAGGAGAGTGTCTGACACTTGGTAGCATTTAATAAATAGTAGATGTTCAATTAAAGATAACTAATGATTTAAAATTTTATAGTCCAGGGCACAGTGGGTTAAAGCCTCTGCCTTCAGCTCAGGTCATGATCTCGGGGTCCTGGGATTGGGCCTGTGTTGGGCTCTCTGCTCAGTGGGGAGCCTGCTTCCTCCCTCTCTCTCTGCCTGCTTCTCTGCCTACTTGTGATCTTTGTCTGTCAAATAAACAAATAAAATAAAAATAAAATAAAATAAAATTTTATAGTCCAGATCTATATGTTTTTTCCCAAGATATTTGGTTTCTCACTTCATCATTTACTAAAGTCATGTTCCTACTCAAATACATTGTTGAGGGAAGAGAAGGAAGTCAAACATATTATTAGTTAGATGAACATGCTGAACTGTTCAAGTGATTTTCATCCTACTGAATATTAAGAATTATACTAATTGATATTTTTCTAATACATTAACTATGGCATACTTTCCCATATCGTAGAGTAATTTATTCCTCTCAAAATATAAGTATTAAGTTAGAGTTTAAATACAAATTTTTATTAATACCATAAATTACTAATAATTTGCACTTTAATGTTCATTATGGATAATGCATGACCTAACCACTTAAGAATTAATAATATTAAGGGACAACTTTTTCTTCCTGAAAAATGGAGAACTAACAATATTTAGAGGCATATATTCTTGTAGTTGGAAACCAGGTCTATCCTCTGTAAGGTGAATCAATAATTATTTAGTATGTATGGTAAATATAGATTAATAAGTAACTCGACTTCCAAGTTGGGTGGGAGGATGGCAGAATAAAAGAAAACAGTTATAACCAGGATTTTTAAAGTAAGCATTAATCAATATTTCCTTACTTAAAATAACTCAAAATGGAAATATTCACTTACAAATGTTTGTGTAGTTATAAACTCAGTAACTGACAAATCCCAAAAACCCAAATCATCATTACAAGTAGGTAGTCTCCCATAAGCTATGAACAGTGATAATTTATGCTGGGTGAGGAAAATGCTGATTTGATGCTCCTAATGCTCATGTATCTCCTGGGAGGGGAAAAGACTGTTAAAAATTTTGGTGGAATGATAAACGTTCTAAACTTCCTTTTAATGGGACTTATTGCCAGCTTCTTATGGCCTAGATTTCCTAGTTACCATATCTGAGAGTGATGGGGTTTTGTGGTATCACTCTCTTCAGGCCTGATGCCACAGAAAGTATTATAGGTGGAACCATGTGAGAGCAATTTCCTTTTGCACTTACAGTAACTGAATCTCCCTGGATGGGATCCAAGAATAAAACCTTGCTATACCAAACTTCACACCATCATGGGTTGTGTTATATATAATGAGACTCTGATGTGCATGTAATGTTTCTCTTTGTTGATGGTTTATGAGAGGATCTTGATTCCTGGTGAGTAAATTTGTTGTCAAATCACTCACCCTTTGAAAATTCAGAATTTATTTCTTGCCTCAGAGGATAATTTCTAACCCAGAAGGTAAGCTTTTACATGACTATTTGAAAGTTGTAATAATCTTTTTCCTCCCCGCCCCACCCCATGCTCAGAGGAGAAATTGATACTGAGAGAATTTTCAGGTCTTGGAATTACTAGTTCACTATACCTCCCGGGACATATAGTGGTGCTAGTACTATCATTTCCATTTTGAAGGAAGGAGGGGGAAGAGAGCTAAGAAAAATAAACAGGTAGGCAAAGCATCACCTCCGCAAGTTGTATTTTGTGTTGGTTGCCACAGTAGCTTTTCTCAGACAAGCTATTGTTCAGTGTTTGTTGCTAGGTTACTTCATTTAAATCCCATTTATACCTAAAATAAGCCACAGGGGGGTTATTGTTTGTATTTTGAATTTTTTTTTTAAACCAAATTATCCATTAATCTCTAGTGGCTTCTCGGTCTATTGTCCTCCTTCAAAATTGTCCATATGGTTCACAATTCTAGTCATTTTTTTTTTCTTTCCCTACAACCGTGATGTGAACATGTCAAATGACTTAGTGGTTCATCTGGCAGAAGGAACTGAAAATTTGAATGCTTATCTGAACTTTATCTGAACTATCCTGAGTTTTCGTGGGTCTGTAAAATTGGAACTGAAATCTCATGGAAACTGGCTTTCTCAAGAAATTTTTGGTGAGCCAGAAATACTGTGAGAGCAGCCTTTCCCGTGGTGTTTTGGCAAATTTTACTTTGGCCCAGACAAAACCAGGAAGTTCAGAGGTGAATGAGAATGAAAAATAACGAAATGGTAACTGATCTTTTTTTTTTTTTTTTTTTTGGTACTTTAGAAAGATTCAGTTCAAAATCTTTAAAGAAAATATCAAGTCAGTCTTAGTAAATATAGGCTTCATGATAAGCATTAAGAGAGATTTGGGATGCTATTAACAATTCAGCCCTTCTGTGATAAAGAAGGAAATTAAAAACTACCGTTTCGTCTTGTTCTTCACACTGACTAAAACACCATTTTTAGAATTGTAGATTCTATGAAATTATGGGTCAGTTTCATTAGCATATTTCTCCTGACATTAGCAATGACATAGCAGATGGATAATATCAATTTTCCTTACTGTATTTTAATTCAAATTCTTACTGCCAGGTAGCTTGCATTTCCATAGATTTTTATATTTAGAGGTTGAGAACCTGTTGTTACAGTTTATCCGAGATTTCGGTAGATGGATTACCACAGATTTTCAAGAAAATCAAGTTTCTATTTGTAAGCCAAATACATCTAGAAGATGCCTGAATTATATTCATAGAAGTATTCTGAAGGAGAGGGAAGAGATTCTTGTATAGTAAGCAATAGTTCTCAAACCTTGGTCTACTTGTGGTACTTTTAAGTAGAGATGCCCTGTCCCAACCCCCATCTACTACATCCAAATCACTGATTGTGGAACCCATGCTGCTTTATTTTTATCTTGCTCCATTGGTTCTCATCATGTCCTGCAGACAAGCATTCACTTAAGTGTCATGATTGTAAAAAGCAATTCTGCATGAAAAATTGCATCGATAAAAGTCTTGAAGGGGCTGTTTCTATCATTCTTGCTTTACGGTGGAAAGACTGAGGCTCAGGGAGTTTCAGTAATTTTCCCAGGTGTTAAGTGATCGAGTTGAAACTCAAATCCTGCTCTTTTGCCTCGAAGCTCCAGACTTTTTCCACTATAACACCAGTGTCCTGCAAGCAGAGAAAGGAGGAACATCTGTTCCTATTTTAAAAAAATCAAAAAGGGATCTTTTGTCTGAGAAAGATCTACCATTCTAAACATCAATAACACCAAGGATATGACAGACATTTATTTGTAAATTACTTATCTAAGGAGACAGACAGGTAACTGAGACCATTCACAGATAACTTCTTTCAGATACCTACTCCTATTGGTGAGTGCTCAGTAAGTCCTTTGTGATAGACTATGACTTGAAGTTTTTGTTCTCTCCGCAAGCCTTTGCAAATCTTGGCTATGGAAGTGCTAATTGCAGATTCTAAATTGTGGATTCTGAAGGCTGTATTGTCAGCCCCTTGGAAGTGTCCACCTTTCTTCTTAGCCTCTCCGTTAATTGTGGCTTCGTTTGTATGCAGAGGTTTGGACAACTAGGGGATCAGAAGCCATGCTGAGTTATGCCATTTTAATGTAAAAACATATAATTCCTGTAGCATTCTAAAAAGCCAGAGTTTACAAATGCCAGAAAATGCATGAAAATTCTCAAAAATTGTTATGAAATTAATGCCCCCCAAAGATTCTTACTTCATTGTTTTTGCTGGCTCTATTTTAAAAGCCGTGTACCTTCAGTGACCTAAGGGACTGGGCTTGGAATAAATGATGCCCTTTGGATCAGTTGTGTCTCCGCAATTTGTACAGCCTTGGCAACCATCAGCCTGGCCTTTATCCCGGGCATTCATTGGAAATGTAGTCACGTAAGATAGGGTAGGAACAGGAGGACGTGAGGGCAGAGGGATGATTGCCAAGCCCAAGGATAGTCAGGGGGAGAAGTCTATCCCTAGAGGAGAAAAGTAAGTGGAGTTTGTGTGTAACTAAAATAAAAAAGTATGGAAGGTTTCTGAAAAACACTGAAATGTATACAAGTTAAAACAGACCGCCCTTAGGGCAGTTTCAGCGAGTGCAACTGGCACCCTTACAAAAGATAACCTAACCTGACACTAACCCTGCCAGTAGTTCAGGGATAATATTTTCACTAGGATGAACTGCTCTTGAACTGTTTCTGTAATTTATTTGGTGCA
This sequence comes from Lontra canadensis, assembly GCF_010015895.1. NCBI lineage: Eukaryota > Metazoa > Chordata > Mammalia > Carnivora > Mustelidae > Lontra > Lontra canadensis. The sequence continues at coordinate 30,107,075 of NW_022631003.1, read as the reverse complement.
AACAGGCTTTCCTTCAACATCAGACGTGCATGTCTTATGGCCACCCATTTGTTTATTGTAAAAACATATTTGTTATAGCCAATGCAAGCAAAACCCTCCTTTCCACTGCTGTTTGAATTCCCCCTGAAGCCTTCTCATACTGTGTACCACAGCCCTGATGATGAAGTATACACGAGCTTGTTCCAAACCATGTCCCCTGTTTTCTTTGGACTTATCTTCAAAATCTATGGCTAAAGAGCAACTCCTAGTGTTTTATGACCTTTTTGCATGATGGTGCTTATCCTTTGGACTTGAAATGATTTCCTTCTCTTGATGGAAATGTCAAGTGTGCCTGAGGATCCAGGCAGACACTGGACATTGGGCTAACTGCAAAGAAAGGAGAAGAGCTGACTAGATAGAACAGACATGTTTTAGGAGACCATGGGAGTGTAGTAAAGATCACTCAGTGGAATCTAAGTAAAGCACTATAATGTATTATTAGTTTCATCATCATTATAGTCATGAGTATGATAGTATATCCTACATGAGTTGCCAGTGCTTGGCTTCTAGACTAATCATGCAAATAGAGGAGACCTTGAATGATTCTAGAGATGATGGCTTCTACAGACACTAATTGATTCCAGAAATATTTCCTTGAGTGGCTACTATGTGCCAGTAAACAACCCAGGAAAAAAAAAAATCATTTCCTTTGCCAAATCCAATTATTCTTTTTGTATTTGGAATGACTCAGTCCCCATCTTGTATTAGTAAAGCAGATTGTTTTGGGTTTATTCCCAAACTTGTGGATGCCATCTTTTAGACTGTTGAAAGAGTCCAAAGACCTAATGAGCATTTTAGACTTCATTTATGAGTCTGATAGGAAAAGGAAATGAGGAGTGATTGATGCATCTGTTCTTGTGGCCCAGGAACTGCTTGGGTAGTGTTGAAGTGATTCTACAGAAGAATTAACACTTTTTAAATAATGCATATTAGGACTGTTGCTAGCACATATGACACCTTTGAGCAAAGTAGGAAGAAAGTACCTCTTATTTGTGACACTTTACTGCAGTTTGGAATATTGTTATAATAAGTAAGCAAATCCATGACATCCATGCTTAGATGTGCTTCCCTGTGCAATGCACAGCTTGCCCAGCTACCTGCAATGGCTCTCTACAGTGGCTATCTCACACAGTTTGGAGGGACTGTGAACAAATTGGAACAACTCATCAATATTAATGTCTATCCTCCCCAAAAGGCACATGTGCTATAATATTCTGTCACCAAATTACTGTAACTTCCTCCTTCTTTATAGTTGTCTCCCAAACACACATATCACTGGGAACCTGAGTTTATCTCCCACATTTAAACAAAAGTTGTTTTTACTACCCTTCCTCTTTAATTTCTATAGATTTTTTTTATCAGTTGAAAGCTCTGCATTTCTGATTAACCTAATTTCACTTTGTTCGTGTATTACAACCTGTCCATATTTTTGGCTAACTTCTTTTCAGGATATCTTCCTCAAAATCAAATGGATGATGAAGTCCATGCATTTTCTGACCATGCAGGACTAAAATGATATGTAGATATCAGACATCTATATGACCCCCATATATCTGAATACGGTGTCATGGAAATTCTACAACCCCATAATTCTAAATTAAACTGAAAAATGCATAATTCTAAACTAAGCTTAAAAATTTAATTTCCTGCTTATCCTAAGTGTGGTTTCCATCATTTTTGTTCTGTACTTACATGACAGAAAGAAGAAAGTGAATACAAAATAAATTAGCGAGGGTCTCATTTTCTTCTGTAGCTTCAACATCTAGTTCCTGGAAAACCCCAATATCTAAATCTTTAGGTTGCTTTTAAACTCAGGCACTAACCTCACAGATTTTGGTAAGACGAAACTGAATTGGGGCACCTGGGTGGCTTAATGGGTTAAGGTCAGCCTTCAGCTCAGTTCGTGATCTCAGGGTCCTGGGATTGAGGCCTGAGTCAGGCTCCCTATTCAGCAGGAGGCCTGCTTCTCCCTCTCCCTCTGCCTCCTGCTCCCCTTGCCTGTGCTCTCCTACTCTCTCACTGTCAGACAAATAAATAAAATCTTTTAAAAAAGAAAAAAAAAAGACAAAACTGTACTGGTCTCTTAGAATTTGGTTCATTTCAAAGGCCTAGCTTCTAAAAATGTGAGCTTATCTTATATTTACCACAATCTAAGACCTACAAACACGGAATGCCCTCATGTATACAATGCCTCCTACTAAATACGCCCATCTTTCAAATGTTTGCAGACATTTACATAGTATCCATCATACCCACAATTCAATATAGTCATTTGGGAAGAATTGAGGGACAAAACTGGCAGTAATTATCATAAAATGTCATCCACAGAAGTTTAGGTTTGGAAGCTCTGGTTTGTTGATCAGCCATCAATTGGTTAATGAGGTAATGAGAAAGAGACTTTACAAACTGTCATTCCTCACTCCTTTTTTATCTACCTCTTCTCTAACCCCCATTCGTTTCTACTTTAAAACTTAAGTCTGTAGCATGGCTGTTCCAACACATATAGCAGGAAATTGCTACCTACCGAAGGCTAGTATACATTAAATAGATCTGTTCTCAACTATTTGGACAAAATAAACGTATGTATATAGGGAGTAGGGATTAGAAACGTCTCCCCCCTCCCCAAGCTATGCTCAAAAAACCCCAGGAGCTTCCAAAGAGGAAACATAAAGGTTACATGGAGGTAAGATAAAGGACCTTGCAGGAGAGATTCATGGTGTCCCATTTTTATTTTAATCAGAGTTCTGCTTTCATGCGTCTAGTAACTCTGACATATATATAAGATTTCATCTGAAGAAAGATCCAACAAATGCAATCAATGTAAAACCCATTTGCTTTGGAAATGCTTTGGCAAACAATCCTTAAGTAATTGCTGTGTGTATTCTCCATTCTAACCTTTGCCTCCTCCTGTGTCCTCATCTTCTCAAGGGCAGGTGCTGGGTCATAATCAACTTGTTGACTGGCATATTGCTTCTTAAATAAACAGGTCTACAATAAAAATGTTGGAATAATTTTATTGATATACAATGAAAGTAATCTCGCCATCACATTTTTGATATAATTTCTAGGGGTATTGGTTGAATTTAGACTGATGAGGATTGGTCAGAGTATGGCAATCATAAAGTGAATAATTTCCAAAAAAGAAAATGGTTTTTAAAAGCTTTGAGGAATGACTGGTATGATTCCATGGCATTTTATGTTCTGAAACACTGGCTGTCTCTAAAAACGGCAATATTTCAAAGGACAGTCTTTATTACTTAGGTAATTACTACTTCTATTTCCTTCTACTCTGGTCCAGGTGTACTTATTTATTTGTCATCTGAGAGAAAAAGGAAATAGCTTTGCTTTTCATGTTTTGCAGAACATTGTCTGAAAAAAATGTACTTATACCTCAAGTGTCCAGCCTGTTACAAAAAAAGAAAGTGGTAAATTGTACTACTCATTTCCAATATCCATCCCCTTGAACTCAGAGCCATGTGACTTGCTTTTACTGATGAAACGTGACGAGGAGTCTCATGTGTCCCTTCCCGTGTCAAAGCTTTAAGGGACAATATTGCTTCCCCCTCCCCTTTTCCTTCTGCTAAAGTCAGTCAGCAGTGCTGCATGTCCCTGTGGGAGGCAGATAATGAGGAGAAGAGACTCTGCTGACCATCATAGGCATTGTAGTGTGAGCAGGAAACACAAACAACAGCAACAACATACAACAACTTTGGTGTTTTAAGCATAGGAGTGAGGGTGCAAAAGTGGTTTGGGACGTATGTTTTTATTTTTGCGCGTAGAGTCTGAGTCAAAATGTGTTATCAGACTATTTTGTGGTCTTCTTGTGATCCAGGCCAAGTCACTATGTACAAAAACAAACCACACTGTTTCTAGTCCCCCCCAAAAATCAGAGAAGAGGGAGAGAGAACTGGTGCAGCTGTGGCAACAACCTTATTGTTAGAGAACGAGAGTATCTGATTTATAAGTGCCTAAGAAGTTTGGGTATGAAAAAAAAAGGAAGCTATGCCTATCAGGGCAGGGAGTTTTTCATTTCGTGAGAAACCATTCTTGTGTGCATTTGTTGATTAGTTATTTTTGTCTTCAAAAATTGAGATGTCAATGTAAATCTCTTATTTTTACTAATTTAACCAGAATTACTGAGTTCTAGAATCTGGATTTAATTCTAGCTTGGGCCAACTTGCTTTAATTTCTGGAGACCTAGCATTCAACCTTTTCCAGCCCACAGATTACATGTGGGCCTGTGATGGAGAATATCTGAGTATTCTTCCTGGTAAGCATTAATTGCATTCCCATTGCCTCTCATGGAAAACATGCCAGGGGCCCAAGCCAATATTTAGACTATTGACATTAATTCTGTCCCTCTCCCTCTCTAAGGTGGTATACAGTAACTTCTAAGATCAAATTGTTAGACAAGCAAAAACATTTTCAGATTTCCGATAATTTTATCTTTCATTTTATGCCAAAGATATAAATTTACATCCAGCATTTGCTATAATCACATGGCCCTCCACAGTTACCCAAGCAAGCAGCCAGCAGAAACAGGAAGTTTAATAAAACCCTATACTTCCATAAAATGGAGCCTGAAATGTGTCATGGACCTGGACCTCCCCCTTCCAAAGTGATAAACTAACATTTTATTTTCTAAAGTTGCCTATTAAAATCTAAATATATTTGATTCTTTAAATGACAAAAGGGAAAGACTCTTCTAATGGTTATAGACTTTGATATGAAAATGTATGTGGACATATGTTTTCATCATTAATTACCATGGTATTTCAAAATAATATATGTTTATATTAGCTTCCCAATATCACACAAGCATAACTTTATACAATGATCTTTATGGTAACATGTATATTTTGGAATGATCTGTGACATTCCAGTCATGTTTGCTACTTATCATAAAGTTTTATACATCATCATGTTTGCTGCTTATCACAGAGATAAGTTTTCTCACAATTTCACTGTGGTCTTTCTATTGAACATATAATTATAAAATTTTCTTAACTGCAATTCTATACTAAGAAGTGATAATTTAGAAAACAAATAAGAACCTGAAATATATGCCAGAGGTTGAGGGCAAGGCTCTAAAGTAAACTGCTGTTTATGCTTTGTAGGGACATGCCCTTATTTCTAATATTCAATTGTACAGGATTGAAAATAAGTTGTAAGTAATCAAAAAGAAAGAAATGAATGTGACTAAAGAGTTAGAAATGAAAGCAGCGAGGAATTCAAAGGGAGTATTTAAAAGTTATCTGCTGTAGATACTCTAAAGTTTAAATACAGAATGTGCAGTTTTAATTTTTTAAAATTTATTTTATTTATTTATTTATTTAAGATTTTATCCATTCATTTGACAGACAGAATCACAAGTAGGCAGAGAGAGAGGAGAAAGCAGGCTCCCTGCTGAGCAGAGAGCCCAGTGCAGGGCTGGATCCCAGGATCCTGGGATCATGACCTGAGCTGAAGGCAGAGGCTTTAACCCACTGAGCCACCCAGGCACCCCGAATGTGCAGTTTTTAAATGGATAAAATGGAGACACCTGGCTGGCTCAGTTGGTAGAGCATGTGACTCTTAATCTCAGCGTCATGAGTTCATGCCCCAGATGGGGCATGGAGCCAACTTAAAATAAAAATAAAATAAAATATTTAAATGGATGAAATTGAAAAGTTATTCTCATCCTCTCTTCTTAGAAATTACACAAATAAACAAGAAAAGGAAATAAAAGCCTAAACCTCAGTTCCATTACACTGAGAGATACTTTTAACTTTGAACCCTGATAGGAAGAGGCTACCAAATCTTTTGAGACAGGGATGCAAGAAGATGCTGAGGGAGGGTCCAGAGACCATGGATCTAACTGAAGGTGGGCAAAGTCCAACTCTTCATTGGGACAAAATAGATGAATTGTCTGATAGCAAAAGCCTCCTTAGACAAGGTTTGGTAAAAAGAAGGGAAGGTAGGGCTGGCTGAGGAAATAGAAACCCAAAGAGAAGCCATATTGTCAAAAGTTTTTTGGTGAGGCAGGGTAGAGAAAAAAGAATGCATTGTGAGAAGCCCTGAAATATCAATCTCTATCAGCTGGAGAGAGTAGCTAGCTCATTAATACTCACAGACTAGTATCATCAGAATGCTTTGTGGTTAAGAATATAGCCCTAGTCCCCCTCAAACATATCGCCCTACAGAGAGCTAGTTCTGTAAGAAATAACTTCATTTAAATAGGAATTTTAAAAACCTGTCATAGAACCTTTCAAATATAGTCTATATAATCATATGAAAACTGAACAGTGTTTGCCATGAATTTTAAAATGTTAAGAAGTTATTGCTTCCATTAAATAGAAATTCTAGGAATAGACATGAGAGTGTAGGAAAAATAAGTTGAGGCAACAGAATGTAATGTAATTTGGATTGGCAACTCAAAAGAAGTGGAAGAGAAAACAAAACCATCACAGAAATAAAGACCATTCTGGATGCAGCGTGAAAGAGAATAGACTATACTGAAAACACAGGAAGGGAGCTCAAGTCATGGTCTCAGGATTGTGAGATGGAGCCCCTCATCAGACTCCACACTCAGTGTGGAATCTGCTTGAGATTCTCCCTACCCCTTTACCCCTCTCCCATGCATACTCTCTCTCTCTCAAATAAATGAGTAAATAAATAAATAAAATCTTAAAAAATAAATATTGTAAAGGGAACAAAACAGAATAGATAGTTAAAAAGAGATTAGGAGAATCAGGAAATGTGAGACCTAGGAAACAAATATGAAAGCTCTAATAGAAGAATATAAACACTAGAAATAATGCTGTCCCCAAGAATGAAACATAAATTATGAAAGAATAAAAATATTTAAAGGTATAATTAAAGAGAAGTTTATAGCAATAGAAGTAGCCTTAGATATTTAGATTAAAGTGTCTTGAATAGCATGAGCTAGGAAAAAAATTACCTTAGAAAACAGAAACACACCCTGGTAAATTTTCTGGATACTAAAAATAAAGAAAAAAATTATTTGAGTCTCTTGTCAAAAAGATAATAATTAAGGTGAGCTACAGAAAAGTTTATAGAAAGAATAAATGCTACAAAGACAAGAAGTAAAAGTGTAACCTAAGAATTTTATATCTCCCCAAATTTATTCAAGTACGGGTGAAGATAATCTAGAGGAAAACTTAACAGTGAACCAAGAACTGAATGGGAAAAAAAAAAAAAAGTAGTGGAATGGTGCATTGAATCTATGTAACTGTTAAACCCAGACTTAAAAGAAACGAAAGAGAGAGTTTCTATTTTGGAGAATATAAATATTTTAAAAACTGACAATGTCACAAACAGTTAACAGATAACAAAAGACAAATATGCTTAAACACCATAAAATATGCTCAGTCTCAAAAGAAAAGAAATAGAAAATTTATAATGAACAACAAAGGACTCCAAACAGCCAAAACAATCTTTTTTTTTTTTTCAGCCAAAACAATATTGAGAAAAAAGAACAAAGCTAAAGGTATCACACTTCTTCACTTCCAACTATATTGTGAAACTACAATCATGAAGACAGTGAGGTACTGGCAGAAAAACAGACTCATAAGTCAATGAAACAGAATCAAGAACCCAGAAATATATCCATGTATGTCTGATCAACTAACATTTGACAAGAGAGCCAAGAACTCTCAATGGAGAAACAACAAACTGTGTTTTAAAAAACTGAATATTCAAATGCAAAAGAGTAAAACTGACAAAAGAGTAAAACTCACAAAAATTAACTCAAAGAAAAAAAAATTAACTCAAAGAGTATTAAAGACTTGCATGTAAGGCCCGAAAACATAAAACTCCTAGAAGAAAAAAGGGGAAGGTCTTCTTGACATTGGTTGTGGTGATGATTTTTTGGATATGACACCAAAAGCACAAGCAACAAAGCAAGAATAAATAACAGATGGTTATCAAATTTAAAAAACTTAAAAAAAAACTTCGGGGGGGGGGGGCGGGGTGAGCAGGACACCTGGCTGGCTATCAGTGGAGTGTGTGGCTCTTAGTCTCAGGGTTTGGGGTTCCAGCCCCATGTTGGGTGTAGAGATTACTTAAAGATAAGATCTTAAGAAAACAACAACAACAACAAAAAAAAACACTGAAAAACTTCTGTACAGCAAAAGAAACAGCAAAATGATAGTGAACTTATGCAACAGTAGAGAATATTTGCAGATCATATATCTAAGAAGAAGTAAATATCCAAAATATGTAAGGAACTCCTGTAACTCGATAGTCAAAAAACAAATCAATTTTAAAATGGGCAAAGAACATTAGACATTTTTCCAAAGGAGGAATACACATAGCAAATAGGTACATAAAAATGTCCCCAACATCACTGATAAGCAGGGAAATGCATATCAAAACCACAATGAGATATCACCTCACACCTATTAGAATGGCTAGTATCAAAAAAACAAAAGGTAACAAGTATCATTGAGGATGTGGAGTAAAGGGAACCCTGTACACTGTTGGTGGGAATATAAATAAGTACAACTACTATGGAAAACCGTATGGAACTTCCTTAAAAAATTTTAAATAGAAATACCATATGATCCAGCAATTTCACTCCTAGGTATATATCCAAAGAAAATGAAATCACTGTTTTGAGGAGATAGCTGCACCCCTATGTTCATTGCAGCAGCATTATTCACAATTGGCAAGACATAGCAACAACCTAAGTGTAAGTTGACAGATGAATGGATAAAGTAAATGTGATACACACACACACACACACACATATATTTTACACACACACACACACACACACACACACACACAAACAGAGGAGTATTATTCAGTCATGGAAAAGAAGAAAATCCTACCATTTGCAACAATGTAGGATGAACTTGTGGACATTGGTAAGGACAAAATATTGGTAAGCAAGGTATAAAACAGGTCTAAAGGTACATGTCAATGATGCAAAAAAGGGGGGTCATAAAAAAGACCTAGAGCATACTAAACACAAGATAAACATCTATGTGGAAAAGAAATTCAATAGAATTTCTGAAGAGGGTCAGACCTCTGAGAGGGTCTGAAGATCTGGTCAGCTGGGTTCCAACAAAGGAGGCACATGCCAGGAGTTGTCATAGTTTAGCATTTGAGAATGTGGGCTTTGGTATAGAATTGCCTGTGTCAAATTTTTGTGTTTTGCGTGTTAGCCACATGACCTGGAACAAGTGTTATAACTTCTTCATGCTGGGAATTGAAGATATGGTAAAAGATATACCATACAAATATTAAGCAAAGCTGCTATATTAATATTGATATTTATATTAGTCAAGTTAGAACTGAACACAAAAAGCATGAATAGAAATAAAGATATACATGACATAACAAAAGTAATGATCCATGAAGAACATATATCATGAGCTTCACATTATATTTAATAGACAAAAACCAAAAGAGATATAGAAGCTTTAAAATTTATATAGATGTATACCCCCAATAAAAATATATATTTCTTTCAAGTACGTATGAAATATATATATATATATATATATATGCATATATGTATTTTAAAGATTTTATTTATTGATCTGACAGAGATCACAAGTAGACAGAGAGGCAGGCAGGCAAAGAGAGGGGGAAGCAGGCTCCCTGCCAAGCAGAAAGCTCAGTGTGGGACTTGATCCCAGGACCCTGAGATCATGACCTGAGCTAAAGGCAGAAGCTTAACACATTGAGCCACCCAGGAGCCCCCGAAATATATATTTTTTTAAGTTGACTATATGTTAGGCCACCAAGGATATCTCAATAAATTATAAGAAAATAATATATATAGATCACATTCTCTGCCCACAATGCAATTAAATAAGAAATCAACATTAAAAAACAGTTTTAAAGAACCCATATATGTTTGGATTTTTAAATATTTCATGTGTTAGGCAAATACTTAAATATAAATAACTATAAAAGTAATACTGTATAGCATAGGGGTACATGGTGGTTAGAGTAAAGCCTTTAACATATCTAAAATAAAAGATTTAAACAAATCAGTTAAGCATTCAATTCAGGAATGTAGGAAAAAAGGAAAACAAAAATAGCATACATGATAAGGAAATGATAAAGATAAGAGCACAAATTAATATGTAAGAGTAAAGAAATAATATAGAGAATCAATAGGCCTAAAAATTAGAGCTTTGATAAAATATTTAAAAATAAAGAGTATGTATAATTAATAATAGAAAGGAGACATAAATATAGTCATAATACAGATATAAAAACAATAGGACCTACTAAATCAATTGAAAATTTAGATGAAACGTAACTTCCTAGAAAAGTTAAAATTCCCAAAATTCACTGGAGCAAAAACAGAAAACATGAATAAACCAGTAACTATTAAAGAAATTAATAGCAAGAAATTTCTTGCTCCAAAGACACCAAGCCAAGACATCTTTATAGATGTGTTTTTTGTTTTTTAAATATTTTATTTACCTATCTGACAGAGATAGACACAGTGAGAAAGGGAACACAAGCAAGGGGAGTGGGAGAGGGAGAAGCTAGCTCCCCACCAAGCAGGGAGCCCTATGTGGGGCTTGATCCCAGGACTCTTGGATCAGGATCTGGGCCGAAGGCAGACACTTAACGACTGAGCCACCCAGGCGCCCCCTATAGATATGTTTTAATAAACTTTCTAAAAACAGTTATCTGCTACTTTATATAAACTGCTTATGATAAAAGTAAGAGAAGAAAAGCTTGCTGGCTCAATCTATGAGGTTAATTTGCGGTTGATACCTAAACTAGTCAAAGACTTTATTAAAAAAGAAAACTACTGGGTGCCTGGGTGGCTCAGTGTTTAAGCGTCTGCCTTTGGCTTAGGTCATGATCTCAGGGTCCTGGGATCAATCCCTGCTCAGCGGGAGGCCTGCTTCTTCCTCTCCCACTCCCCCTGCTGTTTTCCCTCTCTGGCTGTCTGTGTCAAAAAGAGAGAGAGAGAAAAGGAAGGAAGGAAGGAAGGCAGGAAGGAAGGAAGGAAGGGAGGGAGGGAGGGAGGGAGGGAGGGAAAGAAGAAAGGAAGGAGGAAAGAAAGAAAGAAAGAGAGAGAGAGAAAGAAAGAAAGAAAGAAAGAAAGAAAGAAAGAGGGAGGGAGGGAGGGAGGAAGGAAAGGAGAAAGGAAGGAAGAGGGAAAGAGAGAGAGAAAGGAAGAAAACTACAGAATAATTCTTAAATGGACATAAAAATCCTGAATAAAATGTTACAAATTGAATTTAACAGTTTATTAAAACTACACATTCATCGTGTTCAAGTAGTATTTATTCCAGGAGTACAAAGCTGTTTCAGTATCAGATGATCTATCAGCTCATACTAGCACAAAATCAAATCATAGATGCAGAAAAAGGTATAAATATTGACACATTTATTTATTTGTTCAACAGATACTGATTTGATACCTACTTTGTGTTAAGCATTGCCCCAGATCATGGGGAATATCACATAAACAAAAAATTCTCTGCCTCAGGAATTTTACATCAAAGTGGATGAATGGAAAGATAATCAAATAACAGATAGCTGAATTATATAATATCATGACATAATAATTGCTACAAAGAAAACTGAAGCAGGATAATGAGATAGAATGTGATGAAGAGTGCTATTTTGAGCAGATACTTGGGTAAAGTGAGAAAGTGAGGCAAAGTTTTTAGTGAAAGAACACATCAAGCAGAGGGAACTATGAGTGTGAAGGCTCCAAGGTAGGAGTCTGCTTGGACAGGGATTAAGGAGGAACATTTAGGATCATGCCTGGTAGTATACGAAGAAATAACTTGGATGGAGCAACTGAGCAAAAGATAGAAAATGAGATTGAAGAGATTGCTAGAACCCTGATCAAGTATGGTTTTGTGTGCCAAAATAAAGATTTTGGATTTTTTCTGGATGTAATGGAAAAACTTTGGAGGGTATTCAGAAGATGAGTGACAAGATCTGATTTTTGTTCTAAATAACCTCTCTGGCTGCTGTGTAGAGGATAATCTATACTAGTGCAAGCATAATTTATGGGAAAGCCAGTGAAAGGGGATAAACTAGTTCTAAGAAAATGGCTGTACCCCAGATGAAATGCACTGGTGGTTTCTACTAGGGTAGTTGCTGTGGTGAGTGTGATTAAATGGATTCATATATGAAATCTGGTAGCAAATGTATTGGTCAGGTTCTCCAAAGAAACAGAACCAATAGGAAGTATCTGTGTTTTATTATAAGGAATTGGCTTGTGAAATTATGGTGGCTAACAAGTTTCAAGATCTGTAGTTGGCAAACTGGAGACCCAGAACAGCTAATGCTGTAGTTCTAGTCCAAGTCCAAAGGCCCAAGAACCAGGAGAGCCTGTGATATAGTTGCAGCCTGATGGCTTGTAGGGTCTCAAGTAAATGTTCCAGTTTGAGCCTGAAGGCAGTAAAAAAACTGATGTCCCATCTTGAAGGCAGTCAAGCAGGAGGAGTTCTTTTTTACTCAATGGAGCATTGGCCCTTTTTTCCTATTCAGGGTGGCACCTGGTTAGATCAGACCATCCATATTAGGGAGAACAATCTGTTTTACTCACTGCTCTGATTTAAATGTTAGTCTTGTCCAGAAGCAGTATTGCAGACATACCCAGAATAATGCTTCACCGAAAAATATAGGCACCCCATAACCCAGTCAACTTGACACAAAATTAACCATCATGGCAAATTAGGAATAGTCTCAGGTAGAGAGTATCTCTGAAAAACCTACAGATACCACTATTCAAAAATGAAATTTTAGAAGTGTTTCCAGCAGCAAGACAAGGATATCACTATAACCATGTGTAGTCAACAGTGTGTTGAAGATCTCATCCAATGCAATACAAGAAGAAAAAGATTAAGTGGGACAACATTGGAAAAGGAGACAAAAAACTGTCCTTATTTGTAAACTATGTGATTTTAAACAAAGAAAATCCAGGAACTCTTCAAGCTACTAGAATTAATAAGCAAGTAACATAAGTTTACTGGACTGAAATTAGCATGCTAAAATCATTGTCATTTCAACAAACCAGCTAGAAAATTAAATAAAGAGAAAAACATAAAATTTGTAGTAATAAACCTAGTACATGAGAGTTAAGAACTCTAAGAAGAAAATTAAATCTATCTGAAGAACAACAAATAAGATTTTTTTTTTAAAGATTTTATTTATTTATTTGACAGAGAGAAACACAGTAAGAGAGGAAACACAAGCAGGGAAGTGGGAGAAAGAGAAGCAGGCTCTCTGCTGAGCAGGGAGCCTGATGTGGGGCTCGATCCCAGGACCCTGGGATCATGACCTGAGCCGAAGGCAGCCACTCAACCGACTGAGCCACCCAGGTGCCCTACAAACAAGATTTGAACACAGTTATGCACTACTACATTCAAGAATTATGAAGATGTAGATTTCCCTTCAAAATACTCCATAAAGTTAATAAAATTCTAAGCAAAATATGGGACTTTATGGAACTTGACAAGCCAGTCTTAAAATTAATATGGAAGCACAAAAAATCAAGAATAGCCAAGATAAATTTGAAGAAGAATAAGTTGGGGGGAGGGGGGAAATTTGTCAGAGCAAATAAATTAAGAATTTATAGAGCTATAGAAAATGAGACAGTGTGGTATTGGCATGGGAAGAGTCAAATAAACCAAAGGAACATAATAGAGAGCCCAGAAACAGATACTTGCATATGTGGAAACTTGAAATATAACCAAGGTGGCACTACAAATCAATGAGAAAAGGCAGGACTGTTCAATAAATGGTACTGGGACAACTGGTTAACCATATGGAAAAAATAAAGTAAAATTGGATCCCATTCTCACACCATACACAAAAATAAAGTCCAGATGGATTAAAGATCTAAATGTTAAAAGCAGTTTTGGGTAGAAAATATGAAATATCTTCATAACATTTAGATGTGGAAAAATTTCTTAGACAAGATACAGAAAATAGAGCCAAAGATTGGTAAATTTGATGACACCAAGATAAATTTTTTAAAAAACCCTTTTATGTTTAAAAAAGACACAAAAACAAAGTGAAAAAAGAAACCACAGAATGTGAAAAGTTATTTATAACTCATATAAATGACAAAGGAATTTATTTATTTTTCTAAGTAACTGAACAGAAGAATGAACAAATTCCATTATCATGCAAATCAAAGAAAACATAACCTAACACTAAACATATGAAAAGACACTCAACTTACCAATAATTGGGGGGGGCGGGTAACAGTTAGATGTTATGTCAGACGGCAAAATTTAAATAATGACGGTACCAAGAGTAACAGTAATTCTCATAGACTGCTAGTAAGCCTGTGAATTGGTACCACTACTTTCAAGAGCAATTGTGAAATATCTCGTAAAGTTGACATCATAATCTCTAACTTAGCAGTTCTATTGGTAGGTATATAACTTGGAGAAAATTTCACATGTGTAGAAGGAGATGGGTGTAAAGTTATTGCAGGTTTCTAATGAAAACAATTTAAAAGCAGAAATGTCACTCAATAGAAGAGCAGATTAATAAATTGTAATATAGTCATATAGTGGAATACTATATAGCATTTGAAAAGAACATGCCTGGGTGGCACAATGGGTTAAGCATTGGACTCTTGGTTTTGGCTGCAGGGCTCCAGTTGTGATCCCAGGGTCATGAGATCAAGAGCCACATCATTCTTTGCTGAACACAGAGTCTGCTTGAGATTTTCTGTCCCTCTCTCTCTGCCCCTCCCATTCCTGCCATCTGTCTCTCTTTCTCTTTCAAGTAAGTAAATAAATAAATATTTAAAAATGAAGAGCATGCACTGGAGATATGTGTGTTAAGATAAAGTATCAAAAGCATAGATTGAAATACAAAAAGCAAGTTGCAGAATGATACGTATAATAGCATACCATTAGAGTAAGCTTTAAAAACCAGTCAACATTGCCACATTATGCTATATTATTTATATTGGTGAATACATGAATACTGAGTGAAGATATAAATTATACTTGGGATTTAGAAAACATTAAATCTGTGATTATGGTAGGAAGTCATAAATTATACATATTTATATATAGTTACATTTGTTATTTATATATTGATTATATATCACATTTATTACACATATATATATCAAACACACACACACACACACACACACACACACACACACACACACTATACTCCCCTGGGATGGTTTCAATAAATTAAGAACTGATTGAAGGTGGTTTTTAAAGCACACACAAGACAAGAGTCCCACTTCTCAGTACAAATACCACACATAATCCCTATCTTCAAGCCCCTCACTTGGGAGTGTAAAAGACCAGAACCATTTTACATTTGTCTTTTTATCCTCAACATCTGATTAAATGAATAAAGGAAAGCTTCTCAAAGTATTCTCTACATTTGAACGTAATTGTCCGCAGTCCGCCATGTTTCCAGAGTAAATGTCAGAGTATTTCTTAGAAACCTGAACTATCTTTATACAAGATGTTTTGTTAGAGAGTCAGATGCTGCAGTTTTCAAATTAGATATATTTTAATTAAGATGATTTAAACTGGAAGTATCAGTCATAGAACACTTTGCTAGAATGACTTTTTCACTCTCAGCTGGAAATGAACTTGGAAGGTAAGGCTCATACTGAAATGAAGGAGAAATTTCTGAGTCTGAAAATAAATGAGCTGAACAGAGAGCCCCCCTTCTCTCAACTTATGACGACAAACTCCAGCTTTCATAAAGTACAAACTCATTGCTGGAATTCATTGGTTCTTTTTGCCCTTGTTTACTGTGTGGCATCAATTTGAGGAGCTAGACTGAAAAAGGTCATGTCAGAGGCCTTGATGAGTTAATGCCCCAGTGGGTTTCAAAGTCTTAATTCTTCATTCAACTAGTAATTAAAATCCAAAGCTTAACTCAGCTAAGACTTTTTTCTTCCATTGAACAGGTAACATGCTTGTCATGGCAGGGGGTTTCTAAACTCTTTGAGCCCTGATTAAAATATTTTTACAAACACAATACACAATCACCTGATAATATGTAGTTGTTTCATTTATTTTTTTAATCTTGTGGTAAAAATGTAAGCTGACAACAGCAAATTTTTCTTTCTTTTCTACTAATTTAACTCTACCAATTAATTTTACTGAAGATTTATTTCACTGAAAAAGTGACTTATACTATAGAAAATTTGGAAACTCCAGAAAAATAGAAAGTGGAAAATAGATAAAAATGCCATAGTCCACTCACTTAACAATAACTCCTATTTTAAAGTTGATGCATTTCCTTTATTTTTCAATTAATTGCTTCTGAATGCACAGCATTTTGGTTTGGTTTTACATCATTATAACACACCACAGCATCATTTTTGGATTTTGTTTTGTTTTTAAGGAAGTGATACAAGCCTAAGACTTTCAGGCCAGTAGGACTTACCTGATTTTTTTTTTTTTCCTTGAAGCAGGATAAATAAGTCAAATTTCAGCTGTATTTGCTTTGGCATGATTCTTAATTAGTTTCTTTGGTTCATTCTTCAGTTCATGTAGGACTTAAAAGCTGTATGTTGTAGCAGAAAGAACAGGGACTTTGGAATCTTACCAACCTGGGTTTGAATTCCAGTTTCTCTTCCTGGTAATTATATGCCTTAGGTGTGTTCTCTGTACATGGGACTTTTTTTTTCTTTTTGTATGATAGACACTATTATTCAGTCTTGAAGGAATGTATTTAAGCTTTGGGCACCCCATTCTTTATTCTGTAAATTGAGAGTCATGCACCCTCTCTTGCAGGGCTAATGAAGGTACTAAAGGAAATGTAGAGGTAATCACCAAGTACAAATTTCACTGAATAATGCCAATTTTAGTCACTTAGAAAAATCTTCATCGATTTTAAACACACTAGCTTCAAATTACATGGGCCCTATTAATGACAGACATAAAAAAAGTAGTGAACTCCAAAGGAGCTAATTCACCTTGAAGAAAGTATTTTAAGTAAATAAAAGGGTTTCTGAAAGATTTCACACTAGCTGCTCTTCGCTCAGAAGATCTGGAGACCAGAGAGCTAAGACAAAGAGGAGGAGGAGGAAAAGGAAGAAGGAAGGACAGGAGGGAGGGAGGAAAGAAAGAAGAACAGATTTGACTTTAATAGGGAGACTAAAGAAGTAGATGCAGTATGACTTGACTAGAAGAAATGCGAGTGTCTATAAATAGCGAAAAGATATAAATCCTAAGAGGAGATGAACATCAGATAAGAAGGAAATATTAAAGAACAGTTACATTGGCCGGTGGCAATAAAGGATGAATAGGTTCCACAGCTGGGTGGGGTGGTCATTTTGATTGTATTCCAATACACAAACATTTTAGGAATAAAAGCAAAACACCAATCGCCCTCTCCTGGCATAGAAATCTGGAAAATTTTGTGTTACCTCAAGACCATTGGGTTAAATGCCTTCTGGGAGTCGTCTAACCCTAGTGACAGCCTATCCTTCTAAAAAGTCCTAACATCAGCCAGACCATCACACCCCACTCCCCTCCTCCATCCCATTGTTTTCCCCAGAACAACACCTCTGACTGGAAAAGGAGCTTAGAGCAGGTGAAGAAGGGAAGCAGGGGTCTGCCTTCCTCCCCCTGAAGTAAACACTGATAATAATGAAATAAATAATCTCACCATTAGATCTGTCTTTCTGATCTTTTCAATAAACAACGGAAAAGTAATACACATTTTTTGTAACAAAATATATTCATTCATCAATACTCCGTGGCATTAACTTGGAGTTTTATTTTCTTTGCTGTTTCTAAAAAAAAAAAAAAAAAAAAAAAAAAAGGCATATAAAATGGAAGGGTTAAAAGGCACACAGTTTGAAACGCTAATGAGGAGGTGAAGCTAGGGGCTTGCAGGGATAGGATCACGTGGACCAAAGACAAGACAGCCAGGACTCAGAGGCTCCTCCGCAGGTCCCTCCTCGCACAGGCAATGCCGCTTCTACTGTAAAGAAGTGGAAGGTTTTCACCATAACTACTGAACCGCGTGCGGGGTACTCCTTGCCTAATTCTCTGGTTTTACAAGTTTCAGTTTTACCCTTTAAGAGGATTGCCAACGCTTGATGGCACATTTGAACATCTTCTATTTTCCTTCCCCTTCTTTTGCCTTTCTCAAGTATGTTTGACGTGGTTCTAGGTAAAGAATGAGCCCAAATCATGACTTTTTCTATCCCTTAATCAGTTATTTTCACCAACTGTAAATCCAGGGTATTTTTTTCTTTTTTCTTTTTCTGAAATGTGAAAAGTTTTATCTTTTACTTAGAGGACTTCAATCTGAGGCTCCCATATATTGTAAATGATTTCCTTTTATGAAATTTGGAAAATAGCCTAAAAGAAGACATTGAAAATAAAAAATTTAAATATACAAATTTCACTGAATAATGCCAATTTTAGTCACTTAGAAAAATCTTCATCGATTTTAAACACACTAGCTTCAAATTACATGGGCCCTATTAAGGACAGACATAAAAAAAGTAGTGAACTCCAAAGGAGCTAATTCACCTTGAAGAAAGTATTTTAAGTAAATAAAAGGGTTTCTGAAAGATTTCACACTAGCTGCTCTTCGCTTTAAGTATCATTAAAATAAGACTACATTAGTAAGAAACAGAAAAAAAGAAACAGAAACAGAAAACAATTTGAAACACAAAAGCAATTTTCTACATGAAGCCAAACAATTTTTTTAATATTTAAATGCAAAAAGGTTCAAATAGGAATGTAAACAAAAAAATGAAAAAAAAAAAAGAATGAAATACATTTAGGGAATGATAACTCTTAAAAGAAGTATATACAAAAAAGAGGCAGATCTAACAGTAGTTTTGGGATGTCCTATTTCTGTTTTCTTTAAAAATGAGGTTTTAATTATCAAAGGAATGTTTAAAATGAATTACTGATACATGTATTACTTTAAACAATCTATTATGAATACCATGTATCAATCATTCCATACCTTTGAAGTCTATACTTTGACATCCTTGAAGCGGTGAAGAAAAATCAAATTCAAGCCCGAGGGTACAAACAGGAACAGGGAAAGGTCAGGTTGAATTTTTTTCCATGTTAATGATGGTGAGAGTGGGTTTAATTCTTTATTGAACAAAGTGGACCTTTGTTTTGATACAGTTTTTCTCCTTTAGAGAGTTGGATGAAAACAGCCGATTTAACAGCAGACGAGAGAATTTCTTGCTGTAAGGAACAAATGTAATGCTTAATCAAATTAAGAAGTGCCACAGAAATCCACACAGTTGGATAGAATGCCAACTGGCTTGGGCACAAAGCTCCCAGCTTTGTTGAAAACAGTGAGATGCAGTGAAAATATGACATTTCTTTAAATATCTTCCTCTCCCTATTTTATTGTCTTGCAGACATTTTGGTTATGGGTTGTCCTGCCATGCTATCCCCAATTTACTAATAGCATACAAATATTACAATTCTAAATTCTTTGGCCTGTTACAACTGGCATAACTTGTTTATTCTTCTTCCAAGAAATATTTTATGTCTAACCTTTCTTCATATTCTGATGCATACTGATAACAAAAGGATCTCCGGTACTTTTTGTTTCAGATTAGAAAAGAAAAAAAAAGATATCACACACATCATGTACAGTCCAAAATAAACAGAACTGAAAGACTTTCAAGCATCTGGTTTGCTCTAGCTTTCAGAGTACTGGGACTTTAAAAGAGATTCTTTTTTTAAAAGTGCTTTAGTAACGGAGAAATTAAAGGGAAAAAAAAGATATCTATCATGAGAAAAAACAATGTTTTTGAACATTTCCTTTTTTTAGTCACTTATGTTCAGGAATTTATTTCTCCATTTTTATTTAAAAACTTGTGAATAGACAGGTCTTATTTCAGGGGCACCTGGACGGCTCAGTCAGTTAAATGTCCCAATACTTAGTTTCGGCTCAGGTCGTGATCTTAGGTTTTGGAGATTGGGACCCCCTCTTGGGCTCCATGCTGGGCATGGAGTCTGCTGGAGATTCAAGATTCTCTCTCCCCTAGTCCTTACCCGTTTTTTTCCTCTCTCTCTCTAAAAAAATTGTAAAAAAGGTTCTTACATTGCAAAAATGTTTTTCCCTGATTAATTACAATAGTCCTCTAGATTAGAAACTGATGATGATAGAGTTTATTGATTTAACACCATTTTAGCTTTCAGTTGAAAAGTAATATATCGGGCACCTGGGTAGCTCAGTGGGTTAAGCCTCTGCCTTCGGCTCAGGTCACGATCTCAGCGTCCTGGGATTGAATCCCACATCGGGTTCTCTGGTCAGCAGGGAGCCTGCTTCCCTCTCTCTGCCTGCCTCTCTGCCTACTTGCGATCTCTCTCCCTCTCTCTGTCAAATAAGTAAAATATTTTAAAAAAAGAAAAGTAATATATCATTAGTCTTAACTATTTTGTGACATAGAAGTAGCACAGGCATTTTTTTCCCTTACTGTCCTCCCCGTGCCACCCCAATTTCCAAATTATGTTACTGTGTTCATTATAAAGCACTTGGTTTTTTTCCACTCATGTAAGGAAAAAATTGCAACATCAAATTCCAAGATTTATAGATTTGTCACTTTTAGCAGAAATAATTTTGAAACTAAAAATGAAATAATCCAGATCTCATTGCATAAATAAAATATACAATATTGTGTATTGAGAGGTCCCTCAGTTGTTTTATTTTACTTTTTGAAACTAATCACTAAGTAACATAGGACTTTCCAGTAGTTGTGGGTTCTTCAGATTTTAGTTGCTGATTATACTGTTTTTTAAATGTTTGGGTAGCTGTAATATTGTGATAGGCATTCAATTAAGAAAGAAGAAACCAAAAAGTTGTTTTATCCTCTAAGCATCTTATAGTTGAATTGCCATCACTAATCACAAAACAAGTCAGTACTGAATTTTAATATTATAATAAATGTGCTCTTTGATTATAATTTTTATTATGATATGTAGAAAAGTTTTATCTTACTAAACAAACCTTTGCTGAGTTTCATGGGGAATTTATGTTTCTGTTCACTGTAATACTCAGATGTAGGCATGTACATAGTAGGTGTTTAATGAAGAACTGTTCTTTGGAAGAATGTAAAGCCAGTATCATTTCACATAACATGATCACATGTGAACTTTCCTGTTCACTTCCCAGAAGAAAGATTTTTTTGAATAACTCTTGTCTCCTCCTGGCTTTATTTCAACTGTAAACACTTCCTTTGGCAGCCTTCAGTGTAGACTTTTCTGCAACTTTTCTTGCTGATTAATTCACTTCACATTTAATGTTCCTTTTATTCATGCCACCATGCATTCACTCATTCCCTATTCCCCTGAAGAAATGATTAAGCAGGTAAGGATGATTGTCTGTTGGATTTATACCCATGATTCCAAAACGGGTATCTTTTACTTTCCTCTGCTTCACTAACTCTGGAAGAAATTAAAACAAGTATACTCCAAATGTAATAAAGGCCAAAATTACATATTTGTACCTCCTTCCTCTTAATATCTGATTTTTTCCAAAATGAGGAAGTGGTTTTCAGGGTAAAAAAGCACCAAATGCCTTGCACCACCACATCTTTTTCTTTTTTTTTTTTTTTTCCTTTTTACATACACCTTTTCATTCAAAAATGCTGTAGAATTCTAAACTCTAAAGTACCCACACATCTAGAATTGAAATTCTAGAGTTATGGAAGAGAACCCCTGCATACCCCACCAGCTTCATGGTGCAGTACTGATGCTGTGCCTATGAGAGCTAAGCAATGACTGAGGCCAGTGGTGGGAACAGCAAACACCTATTCCTGCATGACCTTGAGGAGATAGGTGCTGATAGGTGCTGATCCAGTAAGAACCAAGCAAGGGAAAAAGCCATTCAGATGTTCTCAAGTTCACCCCCATCCCTCCCCACTCCCTGACTCACTGCTACCTTGGGTACATCTAGCTATTTTGGGCATCATGCCATTCAAATGGAACTGCTAACAGAGGGATTTGCTGATCACCTAACTCACAGAAGTCCTATGAGCTCAGCTATTGAGCTATTGTGAGGTGATCTAGAAACAGAAGGTGCTACTTAAGCATTAAGGGAACTGACTCAGTGAGGAGAGGGAACACACTGCCCTTTAAATCTGAGGCATTGTTTCCTTCTTTCAGTCTTTTGTAGTCCTTTCCAGATCAGAGGCTGCTCCTGGAAGGTACTAAGGGGTACTGAATTTAAAGACCATAAAGCCATGGAGCATATTGCTTTCTTAAATGGGGGGAAATTAAGCTTTTTTTTTTTTTTTTTTTTTTTTTTTTTATTAGAGAGAGAGAGAGAGTGCATGTGAGAGTGGAGGAAGGGGCAGAGGGAGAGTATTCCAAGCATACTCCCCTCTTAGCTCAGCTCAGAGCCTGAGCTGGGCTCCCTGAAATCATGACTTGAGCTGAAGCAAAGAGTTGGAGGCTCAACAGACTGAGCCACCCAGGTGCCCCAGGTTTTTGTTTTTGTTTTTTAATTAATAGAATTTTTTTTTTCAGAGCATTTTTGTTTGCAGAAAAATTGATCAGAAAGAACAAGGAGTTCCTACACACACAGAGCACAGAGTTCCCCTAATTACTTACATCTTGTATTAGTGTGGTATGTTTGTTATATTTGATCAACTGATGCTAATACATCATTATTGACTAAAGTCTACAGTTTATATTAGGGTTCATCCTTTGTGATGTACATGCTGAGTTTGAAAATCAATTTTTTGAGGGCTAAAATGGGGGAGAGGAATGCAATTGAAATCACACAAATAACATGTGAGGAAACAATGACAAAAGAGACCGTGGTTGGTTTTTAGAATAGAGAATGCTTTACATCATTCATTTATGCTGCAGTGGAATATGCTAGAGAAGAAGGGGAGAGGCTGGAATGAGAATGCATGTCATCCTAGTGAGGATGATACAACAAAATATTGATAGAAATTTATAATGAGGGGCCCCTGGGTGGCTCAGTGGGTTAAAGCCTCTGCTTTCGGCTCAGGTCATGATCCCAGGGTCCTGGGATCGAGCCCCGCATCGGGCTTTCTGTTCAGCAAGGAGCCTGCTTTCCTTCCTCTCTCTCTCTGCCTGCCTCTCTGCCTACCTGTGATCTCTGTCAAATAAATTAAAAAAATAATAATAAAATAAAATAAAAAAAGAAATTTATAATGAAAGAATATTCTTCTGGGGAGGGTGGAGTCCCACAAAATTTATTTCTAGCAAAGGAGTTGGAAGTCCTTAAAACTCTCCCTACAAGGGGTCAATAAAAAACAAAAATCAGACTTAGGGTGAGCATTGGAAAATAAGAGCTTGAAAGTGAATTGTGACTCTGTGAAGCCAAAAGAAATCTTTGAAAAAAAGAAATATTCAACCAGAATGCTGACTTTCTTATTTGGTTATCATTTTTCTTGTACAGAACCAGCCTTAATCTGTCCAGGGCAAATCCTTCACCTATTTCCCTCTGTGAAGTTTCAGCTTATGACTTATTATAACTATCAATGAAATAGAAAGCATTGTGAATGAAAAAGTGTTTTTGTGAGAGTTCTCATTCCTTAAGTTCATATAAGGAGCTTACTTACTAGTAAATAAAAAACAATCCTGAAGGCTGTAATAATGAGATCATATGAGAAAGAACAAAACAGACAGAATGCCCCCACTCTGTGGGATCCTAAGCAGTCATCACCTGTAAACAGCACTATTATCTTATGCATCACCAAAGAAAAGAATGCTTGCCCAATTATAATTTCAATAAGAATCTTAATTTGAAATGTGTAAATATAAAAAAAATGTCTTAGAGTTGATGAAATACAGCTTATGGAGTAATCTGGAAGAGAAAGAACTCGATTCTTTTAGACTCCGTTTAGAAACGTATTAGATTGTGGCTAACCTATTTAAGGGACCCTTAGTTTTGTACTTAACCCTCCACTAGAGAGTTTTCTCTTTTTTTTTTTTCTGCCATCTTATTTTGTTCTATTTAATATCAGTTATTTGCCAAATTAGCATCAATGTGCTCAATTTTAATGTTCTAATTTTGAGATACTCTTCTCAGAAAAATTGTAGTTTGAATCAGTATCAGTTTCACTTAATTTTCAAGCGACTTGAACTCATTAAGTTTTGGTTTTCTGATCTGTAAAAAAGAGTATCATTAAATAATGTTTATTTTAAAAGGTTTTTATGAGGGACAGAAGAGCTCAGTGGCTGGCATCTCATAAACAATAATAAAATACCAGCTATTGCAATTATTACTTGGCATATAGGAACCTTTTTGTCTACCATTTTCTAGCCATATTAACTTGAACAAATTGATTATTCTCTGTGATTCAATTTCTTCATCATAAATGAAAATAATGACACTGGTCTTTCAGATTCTTATAAGGGTTCAATGAAGTAACTAAAACACAACATATCACCTTCTCTATATGACACCAGCCATATTCTGCTGATTAACTCAAAATTGGATACTAGTAGATGACATCTATTGAGCACTTATGTGTTCAAACACTCTATGGTCATTGATTCATTTATTCCTCACAGTAATCTTAGGAGGTGGCTACAATTATTATCCCCATTTTGCAGGCACAGAAACTGAGGAAGAGAGTAGTTAAGTAACGTTCACACAGCTTTGGCAATGCTGCATGTGGAGTCCAAGCAGCATGGCCCCAGGGTTTTTATGCTGTTCAAGCTACTTCTTCTCTGGTCTTGACATTACCATTGGGAATAACACAAAGGAGACTTATAGGATGAACAAGGCCTTCTGCTAGGCTAAAACTCTGGGGAAATAACAATAAGCCAAACTATGAGTGGCCGCCACGGGTATGCTTTTCAGTGGAAGGCAAAGGCTCGACATAGGACACCCTGTTAAAAAGGATTGCTCACAGCTCCAGCATTTGGCACGCAGCTCAAGTTGAGTCACTGAGAACTCTGCATAGCCACATAAGCTGGGGAATAACACGGAAGGTATTTAACAATCTGTATGAACACGTAAACCCAGTGTAATAATAAGCAATCCATCCCTAAAGTTAACAAAAAGAGAAATAGTTCTAGGCAAATCTGGACATTTATGAAGAAGACAGCCATGTTTCAAGATGAAAGGAATGTAATACTTGTACTTGGAAATATTTAATAGACAAGTCAAATAAAGTTCAAGGGAAAGCAAGCAAATCTGCTAAAATGGTATAGGGAGATGGAAAGATTTAACAACCCGGGGCTCCGAAAATGACAAGAGAGCTGCTAAGAATGGCAGTAGTATGCGAACTGGAAAATCATGTTAGCTTATGAACTCGGACCTCCCATTGTGCTTGTAAGTTACAGTGCAGAGTTTTCAGTTTCCATGTTTCTTTGTTTCCTTTGTATTTATGTGGGTTCCTAAGCAAGATTGTAAACTCTGGTGAGTGCTGTGGTGCCATAGATCTAACTTCAGGATCCGAAAAGAGTTATCTAAGACCTGGCCTGCCTCCCCAGCCAAATGCCCACAGACACACCACTTCCTCTCTGGCAGAGTTTCCTCCCAGAGAAGTGACGATAAGAGTATCCACTTAAAATAAGAACGTGTGTGGAAGAACTGTATAAAACATATACTCTGTCACAAGTATGAGGTATTCAGAAGCAGGGAATCCAGCAACAATGACAGGAGATTAGAAGAAGAAAAACACTTAAGGTCTGAAGACCAAAGCCCACGACTTTGTCACTTGACAAGTCCATGACTTTGGCACAGAATAATCCAATGATGCCACTTCACCTCTCTCCAGTTTTTTCTTCATCTGCAGACTGAGTTCAGGGTACTTAACTACTTCCTGTGGACGTCAGCGTGACAAACGCCAACCCTACACAGTAGGTACAGTTTTCTATCCAAGAGAACTGTGAGATAGTGGTTTTTGTTTTTTGTTTTTTGTTTGTTTGTTTGTTTTTCTGTCATCGTTGTAATGATTCTTATAAAATCTATAAAGTTCTGGACGTGAAACAAAAAATCAGTCCTTGCTGGTTGACGAATGTAAGTGCATAGTTATCTTAGCAGAGGAGAGCCATATGTCAGCTAGAGAGAAGATCTCTTAACTACCCAAGAAATGCATGTGGTAAAATGCCTTCATGGGCTGGTTGGTCCAGATGATCTCTCAATGTCCCTTGTAGTCATTTGGTTCTGGGAAATCAAGTAGAGACTGAACAAAGAACATAACAGCAGAAATGAAATTACTGCTTTTCTGTAGACAGTGCTATTTGTCTGAAAATTGTAAAATGTAGCTGGGAAGGAGGAAATAACAGGTCTGTGAGTCATGACACTAAATGCTAAGAAAAGGTGGGTTTTCTTTGTGGCTATAAAACAAACAAAAAAGTATATAAACCCAGTGTTTAAATGTTAATTTGCTACAGCACATCATATGTTTATAGCAAGAATTTGATAAAAGCATCAGATTGAAAAGAAATAAAAAAAACAACAGATCCTTTCCCATTGCTCCATGCCTATAAAGAAGACACCCAGCTGTCTCCAGCAAGGCATATTTACATTTCTGCAGGGAATACCCTGACCATTTTTGCTGTAGCGATCATGAAACAATGCTTCCAGGATGGGTAATATGAGATATTTCAAAACAAAACAAAACAAAAAACCTTGTGGTTTCTTAGATAAAGAAAAGGATACCCTCTCTTGCATTTCTTGTACTTGCTACTATGTGCTTGGTTTATCTATTAGCCAGTGTGTCCTGGGTGCTTTGTAAATGGCCTTCAGACTTGCTCAGCTATCCACATTGTAAAGCATAAGATTGAAAATACAAAATGCTTAGTTTGGTACCTTAGATGTTACAGATTTTAGGGGAAATTTGGCAAACAGTTAAATTAACAAGATATTGATTATTCCTCTGAAATAATATCCAGGCACATCCAGGCATGTTTCTCCCCCCACCATTTCTTTCTCCAAACACACTTTTATTCACTTTGAGTTTACCTTATACTGCAGCATAAATCAGAGAGGAAAAAAGAGCTCACAAAATTCCATAGCATTCCATTTTACAAACTGTAATAACTAGGCTGTTCTGTAAAATGTCTGGTCAGGGAAAAGGCTGAAAGTACTGACTAAAAATGAGGTCTGAGTTTCTTCTGAGAAGTAGAATTCCTTGGGCTCTTCCAAATCCTAGATGACATAGATAATGGAAAATTAATTTTAATGCTAATGATATGCTTAAATTGGCAAAGATCAGTAGTTATTATGGCCTGGTTTTTGTTCATGTCTTAATTTTGCCGTTCTAAAAGTTTGAGCAGGTTTTAAAGTACTTCATACAGCACTCCCCAGACTCCAGTGTTTACCTTCCTCCAAAAATCCATCTTTCATGATTTCACTTTCCTTCCACATACAGAAGTTAAGTAAGAGGGCTTTGGAGCAAGACTATAACTGAACTCAAACCCCAAGGTTTTTGCTAAGCTATGTGACTGGGGGCGAGTTATTTGACCCCTCTGAGGAATGGGATAATATCTCGCAAGACGGTCATTTTATGAGTGAGTGAGGAGGATATGAGACATCATATATAAGATGTTCTAAACAGTATCTGGATTAATTTAGGGTTTCTAATAGATGTTAGTTATTATTACTCCATCTCATAAATGAAAGTATGTGAATATTTAAACTTTTTTTAGCATATGTTAAAAGTACTTTTGAGTTGTCTCACTTCTGGATTATAATATTATAATAAAAGTTGGCCTATTACAACTATGTGAAACTGATTAACTCCACCCAGAGGAAATAGATCATATATGCAAACTAGAAAATTTTTAATGAAACACAAATCTGAACAACCTTAGTAAACTCTTGGATTATTTGATTCCAAACTCTTTTGTAAGTCTATAAAGCATGCCTTAGAAACTGTTATAGGTACCTGAGTTTGGAGTTGATTTGAGCAGTGGTGGTGGGAAGGACACTTTTGAGTAAAACAGAATTTTAGAATTGAAAAGGGCCTCAGATGTGCAAGTGTAACATGGCCCCTGGACTTGACACTGCCTGGGAGAGAACCCTGACTTATAAGCTTGGAGAACTTGAACAAGTTACTCAACCCCTTTGTCACTTAGTTGTCTCATCTGCAAAATGAAGATATTATTAGTATCAATCTTGTGGTGCTACTATAAAGATTAAATGAGCTAACATATTTGAGAATGGAATAGTGCCTGACATCTCCACTGAGTTCCCACTAAATGTTTGCTATTATTGTTATTTATTATTATTACTGTTTTACAAATAGGGCTCTCAAGGTCGAGAGAGGAAGTGAATTTCCCAAGGTCATATTTTAGCTAATGGTGAGGGGTAATTTTCAGTATTTCTGACTTTCTGTCTGTTGCTCTTTTCACTCTAATACCAATTTACTTTTCTTCTTGGCCTTGCCTCTAGATAAGCTTCAGTTCTCCCACCCTTGTCACCTATGGCTTAGCCCATGCGGATCTGGTAATTGATTTTTACTGCTGGTGATGTCCAAAGATTGACTTTGGACAGTGAAAAGGCCAAGTTCTACACTGGATAGAGTTTGAAATTTCTGCTCAGTTCCCATCCATGGCCTTTTCCTTACTTAATTACGAAATATGAAGAAAAACAAAAACAAAAAGCAAAACTTCAGCAAAGCAAGAGATGAATATTAAGAAAAATGTTTGAGAAGAAACACAAACTGTAGCTATTCCTCAAAGAATTCATGAGGTACTTGAGCAGACTACTTAGACTTCTCCCCAACCCTGTAAACACCGACACACTATAAGAGCATTTGGGGTGTGGAGGAGCTGGGGGAGGGGCCTGTTTGCAGTTTCCCCTGAGGAAACTTCCCTGTAGGAAATGAGCTGCAAAGAGAAAGGGAGGCAAGGCATATGTTAAACCTCATTTTCTGTTTATCTCTTTGCACACCCTCTTCACCACCCACTGTAGCACCTACCTGTTTAATCTCCTGTGTCACAATTCCAGGTGCACTCATCAGCATGCAAAAAAACAGGAAGGTGGATATATTTGCATATGAAGATGGATAAATCAAATCTGAAAATGGATAATAATATGAGCAAGTCATCAGTGTATGCTTGTAAACAGCTTTTCAGTTAGGCCTTGATAGTCTTTCAAAAAATTAGTGTGGCTTTCTTTTTTTGAAGTAAGTCTTTTGGTTTTGTTTTGAGCAAATTTCCTGAATTTATTTTGAATGTTAGAAATTGGGGTCTGCTAATAGAATCATCCTTGATCTTGGATGTTTGTGCTAAGATTTCTGTAGTACAACTTCTCCAACTTTTTCACCACTATAGACCTAACCACAGCCAAGAGTGAATACCAACAGTTAGGGGCAAAACCTGAAGAGCTCAGACAGAAGCAGATTTTTTTTTTTTCCCCAGATTTCCCATATGTGTAACACAGAAGTTAGGAATATAGATTCTCGAAACCAAATGGTCTGATCTTCAATCCCTATGACACCACTTACTAGCTTGGTGACCTTGAACAAGCAGCCTATGCTTCCTCTGCCTCAATTACTTTATCTGTTAAGTGGAGGTAATATTTTTTAAAGATTTTATTTATTTGAGAGAGAGAGAGTGAACACAAGCGGAGTGAGGGGCAAGGAAGGAGCAGTCTCTCTGCTGAGCAGGGAGACAATGAGGGGCTCTGTCTTGGGACTCCAGGGTCATGACCTGAGCCAAAGGCAGACGCTTAACCGACTGAGCCACCCAGACACACCACATGGGGTATTAATAGTACCCTTTCCATGGGTCTGTTATGAGGATGGAATGAGTTTATTGGTAAAGTACTCACAGGAAGCCTAGCATAAGTTGAGCACTCAGGAAATGTTAGCTCTGACTATTTTGAAGATAATCACTTGCATTGTATGCTATGATATAGTCTGGTTTGCTTAAAATAAAAATAATGGATTCCTCCCCTCAAAAATTGTCAAGTAATTTATCCATGTATTCAAGAAGAATATACTGAGGGCATATGAAGGACTGATGAAATGCTAGGCATTGTGAGAGAGACAAAACACAAGTAAAACACACAGTTGGCTCTCAGCAAACTTAAGGTCTTCTAGAGAAAATGCATGAAGTAGAGAAAGGTCCAATAATAGAAATAAATATCTATCAAAAAATATGTATCAGGGCACCTGGGTGGTTCAGTGGATTAAAGCCTCTGCCTTTGGCTCAGGTCATGATCTCAGGGTCCTGGGATCGAGCCCTGCATTGGGCTCTTTGCTCAACAGGGAGCCTGCTTCCCCCTCTCTCTCAGCCTGCCTCTCTGCCTACTTGCGATCTTTGTCTGTCAAATAAATAAATAAATAAAATCTTTAGGAAAAAAAATACGTATTGACCAACTACCACATACCAAATTTTATGTGAAGTAGGTAGACTAAAACAGTCCTGCCAGGTAGATATTATTTTCACTATTTTACAACTGTGGAAACAGGAGCCCAGAGAAATCAGGTAACATGCCCATGTCACGTGATTTGCAGGTACTGTTGCAGGTAATTTGCAGTCACATAATTTGCACAAAGATTTGAAATCATATTTTTCTGATCTCACAGCCTGTGTCTTTTCTGCTCCACTCCCGTAATTCCAATTCGTTAAATTTGTGGTCTTGGCTTGGAAGTTGGAAGCCCCAGATAATGACTGGTAACCAAGGAGGGGCAGAAATGGGAAATGTTGTGTAGGGATGTTTAGAAAATGAGAGGAAAAAAAGATCTCAAGAGAAAATCCAAATCCTTGGCTCCATATTGGAGAGCCTAAGCCTGGGCAAGGACAAAGGAGAGAGGTGGATGTGGTGGCAGCTGACGGGTGGTGTCTGCTAGGGACACTTGGCAGACAAGCGGTACTGATCACCTGGACTCAATAGGGGAGGGTCTTGTCCAATCAGCAGCCTTCTGTGGGCGCAAGCGTTGGGGGTGGGAGCGTGGTATCTGCAAGTTCCAGCGGGGGGTAAACAGTGAGCCAGAAAAGCAATTAAAGCAGAAACAGATGAGGATAATTAGAAGGGACAGCTCCAAAGGGTAGAAGGAGGCAGTGAAACTATAATAGAGGATTGAGCTATTTCTGTCCATCCCTTGATGTCTGGAAAAATGGTCTTTTTGGTCCAGACAATGGTACTACGCCCTAAATAACACCGCAGCTGTTCTCAGTACTGTCCCCCTAGCTTGGATTCAGTGGCATCTCCTGGATTCTGTTCCTGAACTGCCCTGAACAGAACAATGGTCTTTTAGACATCTCCACGTGGATGTTCCATAGATTCTTAACTCTACTGCCTCAAAATTCAACTTCTCACCTCTTCACACAAAGCCTTCCCCTTTCTTGGTATTCACCATTTTAATTTAATGGCACCAAATCCATTGGCTCATCTAACACTGGAGTTAGGTCTTTGTTTCAATAATAAAATGCTTCTCTCAAGCTTTCGGTTTCTGTTTATGTGTTCCCCCTCTCTTCTCTATCCAAGGTTAAATGAATCTATTCTCTGAAGATATGTCACTGATGTTATGCGGCTGGGTAAGGAGCTGTTGGCCCATAGATTCCCCAGGAAAGTGTTGCTGGCATGTTATGCCAAAGCCAGGAATTTGCCAGGGTTTTTTTTTCCCCCATAACTTTATAACAATCTAGGAGAAATGCTGGAAAAATGTCTTTTGGGAGAGAAAAGAGGGTCAGAAAAATTGGGGACATCCAAAAGCTTCCAAAAAGAGAAATGAAAAGGCATGAAGAAAAAGAAACCTTTCCCTCTTTGTGATTCTGTGTAGAGAACTTGGTCATAAGGAAATGGGCTTAGAAGCTTCTCAACACTGGCTACAAAAAGGTGAAGGCTGAAAATGCAAATTGGCCAGTCTTTTCTTCTTTCATTCTGCTGTGCCCCCTGCTCCTTTAACCTCTTAGATGTGTATCTTCATTATGCATGACAGAGAGGTCATAATTGCATAATTTGGCTTTTCACTAAAGCCCTTATAAATTGAACTTTTATTGATGTAGCCCCAGAGTCTTGGGGCAATATTTATATTAAGAAAGCACTGACATCATTTCATATAATTTAGTGTTCTTGGCATACTCAAGAGCCAAGAACAAAACCTAGGATGCCACAGTTCAGGCCAGAGGTTTGCTGGCAGGGCTCTCTGTGGGAAACTCTTTGTGCATCCGATCAGATGTAGATTAAAGGTGCTACAAATTTCTAAATTGCATTTGCCCCAAGTTTACTGGAGGTTTTAAAGGTTAAATCATACAAGTCAGAGTGAAAAACCCACCTCTGAAATATAAGTCGATACATGAGATGCTCTTTTGAAATACATTGCTCTAGTAATATATATATATTTTAATTTGCCATGCTATCCTGGGTAAATTATGTAAGCGGCTCCAAGCTCTGGTGTCCTCACCTGCACAGCAGGGGCAATAACTTTGCCTCATTCCCTCACCATTTTGAGGATTATACTAAGTAATTCCAACACATGGTGTATGCTCAAATCATGTTAGTTGGGCAATAACAATAGTAATTCTACCAGTGGACTTCTAATTTTGAGACAAAGGAATGAACCCCTGGGAAACTTAACTACTTCTGCTGTTATAGGAAGGGGTAGGGAAAGAATATCTGCAAATTCATAGAAAATACTTGGGTTTTGCCTTGTCTTTCTTAGCTACCCCTTCTATTTCTTTTTTTAAAATAATTTTTAAATTTTTTTATAAATATATAATGTATTTTTATCCCCAGGGGTACAGGTCTGTGAATCGCCAGGTTTACACATCCTTCTATTTCTTTTAAATCAAAGTACTATAGGCACATAATCTGAAAAGTCAAGTAGGACTTCCAGAATGATGGTGGAAACAGCAGCCACCTGCACTATCTCCATTCCACTCAAATCTCTGCTCTGAGGTAATCCTTGAACTCTTTAGTTCTAGCATTATTAAATAACATGCTGGTGGTGCTATTTTTCTCAATTTCCTTATATTTCAGTATTAGGTTGTATCCATTGGCTTCTAAGTACAGGAGATAAGATGGCTGCTTTTTAAAAATTTTTACACGCACACACACACACACACACGCACTTCTCCTTATCTGCTAGGAGACTTACATTTAATATCTCTATTTTTCCATTTCGGTCTGCATTGAGCCATATGATGTACTGTGATTACGTTCGCCTTATTACACATTTTAGTTGCCACATGGATAACACATACCATATTTTGGGCTTGTTTTTTCAGCTTCTCTGTTTTCTAGGTACCTATTGTTATTGTACTCAAATTCTTGGCCTTATCTATCTATAAGACTGAAGTAAATATAATCTCAAACATATCCGGTAATTTATCAATTCCTTTTTTTTGCTTTGGGTCACATCCCTTTCACTCTCTGCTACTTTGCTCCAATCTAAATGGGTTGCCCGTTGGGAGTACTACTGAGCTGCTCTTGGAATTTCCTCCGCCATTATCCTTATCCTGGAATTTCTCCCTTCCCTTGTAGCTCCTTGTTGTGGAGGTTGATCCCACATCTTCCTTGTTTTTGATTTAGTTCCCTGTTTCAGTGGCAGGCATATATATATATATATATATATATATATATATATATATATATATATA